>NW_026652277.1:48863954-49463954 GCF_009828535.3 Hylobates moloch | reverse complement strand
CCCTCTTGCTCCTGAACCACTGATTGGGCTTAGTTTTGAAAGTTCTCATACCTTTTCACTGGCATTTCCCAGCACTAAAAACCCTGGTACCTAGAACTAGAGTGTTGTAAGCATAGCCTTTTTTATTTTCTTCTTAGTCCTGGGGTCTAAGGACTATGACTGTTGCAGCTTACCTTCACCTTGACTCAGAAGTTGATACAATCCCTGTATGGTGGAGGACCCCCCACTCCTCTTTCTCTGTTTGTTATTCAGTTCTGCCCACTTGTATTAGTCTGTTTTCATGCTGCTGATAAAGACATACCTAAGACTGGGCAATTTACAAAAGAAAGAGGTTTATTGGACTTACAGTTCCACGTGGCTGGGGAGGCCTCACAATCATGGTAGAAGGTGAAAGGCATGTCTCACATGGAGGCAGACAAGAGAAGAGAACTTGTGCAGGGAAACTCCTGTTTTTAAAACCATCAGATCTCATAAGACTCATTCACTATCATGACTATCATGAGGACTGTGCAGGAAAGACCCATCCCCATAACTCAAATCACCCCCCACTGGGTTCCTCCCACAACATGTGGGAATTGAGGGAGTTATAATTCAAGGTGAGATTTGGCTGGGGACACAGCCAAACCATATCATGTTGCTCCTGGCCCTCCAAAATCTCATGTCCTCACATTTCGAAACCAATTATGCCTTCCTAACAGTCCGCCCAAAGTCTTAACTCATTTCACCATTAACTCAAAATCCCACAGTCCAACGTCTCATCTGAAACAAGGCAAATCCCTTCTTCTATGAGCTGGAAAGATTGTAAAATAAAAAGCAAGTTAGTTACTTCCTAGATGCAATGGGAGTACAGGCATTGGGTAAATACAGCCATTGCAAATCGGAGAAATTGGCCAAAACAAAGGGGCTACTGGGGCCATACAAGTCCGAAATCCAGCAGGTCAGTCAATTCTTAAAGCTCCAAAATGATCTCCTTTGACTTCATGTCTCACATCCGGGTCAGGCTGATGCAAGAGGGGGGTTCCCATGGTCTTGAGCAGTTGAGCCCCTGTTACAGTCTCCCTTCCAGATGCTTTCACCTCCCTCCCAGGTGCTTTCATGGGCTGGTGTTGAGTGTTTGCAGCTTTTCCAAGTGTACAGTGCAAGCCGTCAGTGGATCTACCATTCTGGGCTCTGGAGGACAGTGGCCCTCTTCTCACAACTTCACTAGGCAGTGTCCAAGTAGGTACTCTGTGTGGGGCTCCAACCCCACATTTCCCTTCTGCACTGCCCTAGCAGAGGTTCTCCACAAGAGCCCTGCCCTTACAGCAGACCTCTGCTTGGACATCCAGGCATTTCCGTACATCTTCTGAAATCTAGGTGGAGGTTCCCAAACCTCAATTCTTGACATCTGTGCACTTGCAGGCTCAACACCATGTGGAAGCTGCCAAAGCTTGAGGCTTGCACCCTCTGAAGCCATGGCCTGAGCTCTATGTTGGCCCCTTTTAGCCACGGCTGGAGCGGCTGGGCCTCAGGGCACCAAGTCTCTAGGCTGCACACAGCATGGAGACCCTGGGCCCAGCCCATGAAACCACTTTTTCCTCCTAGACCTCTGGGCCTGTGATGGGAGGGGCTGCCATGAAAACCTCTGACATGACCTGGAGACATTTTCCCTGTTGTCTTGGGTATTAACATCCGACACCTCATTACTTATGCAAATTTCTGCAGCTGGCTTGAATTTCTCCTCAGAAAAAGGGTTTTTCTTTTCTATTGCATTGTCAGGCTGCAAATTTTCCAAACTTTTATGATCTGCTTCCCTTATAAAACTAAATGCCTTTAACAGCACCCAAGTCACCTCTTAAATGCTTTGCTGCTTAGAAATTTCTTCTGCCAGATACCCTAAATCATCTCTCTCAAGTTCAAAATTCCACAAATCTCTAGGGCGGGGGCAAAATGCCGCCAGTCTCTTTGCTAAAATATAAGAAGAGTCACCTTTGCTCCAGTTCCCAACAAGTTCCTCATCTCCATCTGAGATCATCTCAGCCTGGACTTTATTGTTCATATCACTATTGGCATTTTTGTCAAAGCCATTCAACAAATCTCTAGGAAGTTCCAAAATTTCCCACATTTTCTTGTCTTCTTCTGAGCCCTCCAAACTGTTCCAACCTCTGCCCGTTACCCCGTTCCAAAGTTGCTTCCACATTTTCAGGTATCTTTTCAGCAACACCCCACTCTGCTGGTACCAATTTACTGTATTAGTTTGTTTTCAAGCCACTGATAAAGACATACCCGAGACTGGGCAAAGAAAGAGGTTTAATGGAGAACTCACAGTTCCATGTTGCTCGGGAAGCCTCACAATTATGGTAGAAGGCAAGTCACATCTTATGTGGATGGCAGCAGGCAAAGGGAGGGCTTGTGCAGAGAAACTCCCATTTTTAAAACCATCAGATCTTGGGAGACTCATTCGCTATCACAAGAACAGTGCAGGAAAGACCTGTCCCCAAAATTCAATCACATCCCACTGGGTTCCTCACATGACACGTGGGAATTGTGAGAGTTACAACTCAAGATGAGATTTGGGTGGGAACACAGCCAAACCATATCACCACTTCTCCAGGCCCTCCACACTCTGGGTCCCCAGAATCTACAACCATCATGAAACGGTTTTAACAAGACGAGATCAGTAAACACAAAACTACCAACTAATGCCCTATCCAGCTGTCCTACCCAAGGACAGGATACTTTTCCTCTTTATGTGGATCCATATGCCTTGAGTCATATGCTGCCAAACATTCTCACCTTCCACAGTTGTGGTGTTGCCCAGTCATGCTGTATCTCATGGTTTTGAGTCCTTCCCTCACCAAGACCCTGTCTCTAGACCCAGGCCTCTGTTTCCTGATACAGATAGAAGTAGCTGGATTGTCTGGATTTTCGAATCTGGATAAAGCTAGACTCTAAAAAGTAAATGTCAGGAGAAAACAACAGGAACAAAAAGAGTTATTTTTGGTAAGAGAGAAATGAAAAAATGAGGCAATCAGAATTTCTGCTAAACAATGGACAATTACTTCCCACAGATGTCAGAGAACAGGACATATCTACAGAGGACATACATACATATAAATTTAGTCATTTCCCCTTAGTTTATAGTGATAAACATTTTGTATTCAAATGACAAATTAGTACTTTCGTGGTGAACTTACTTTTTGTTAAGTGTTTCAGAGTTGTAATATCTATAGTCTTTAAGGTTATGATTGCTTTGTTTTTCCTCAAATGGATGTTTTTACTTTCTACCATTCTTTTTTTTTTTTTTTTTGAGATGGAGTCTTGCTCTGTCACCCAGGCTGGAGTGCAGTGGCGCGATCTCGGCTCACTGAAATCTCCGCCTCCCAGGTTCAGGCCATTCTCCTTCCTCAGCCTCCAGAGTAGCTGGGACTACAGGCACCCGCCACCACGCCCGGCTAATTTTTTGTATTTTTAGTAGAGACGGGGTTTCACTGTGTTAGCCAGGATGGTCTCAATCTCCTGACCTCGTGATCCGCCCGCTTTGGCCTCCCAAAGTGCTGGGATTACAGGCGTGAGCCACCGCACCTGGCCACTTTTTACCATTCTTAAACAAAAATTCCACATGTTCTCATCTATTAAAGTCCTGACATTGAAACTAAGAAGAGTAATCAGGCAGAAAAAACCCAAATTCTCAGAAAGAAAAACGAAGTGAGAGAGTGAGAGAGGGGAAGGGAAGGAGGACAGAAAATGATATAGGAGGAGGAGAAAGCTTGAGTGCAATACATAACTCAGAGTTTGCTTGGGGACATGTTGAGTTTGAGCTGCCCATGAGATATCCAAGTAGAGACATTTAGCTGAAATTTGAACACAGGAGCTCAGAATGGTCTGGGATGGAGATATACATTTCGAAATCATCAGCATCCAGCTGACGGTTAAAACTGTAAGAGGATGAGATTGCTCAGGGGCAGTGTGAGAGTGTGGAGAGCAGGGGTCATGGTCAGAGCCCAGGGTGGCCCCATAGGCAGGGGCTGGCAAAGGCAGAAGAGCCTGGAGAGGAATTCGTGCTGCACCAATCCCCTTGCCAGTGTGTGAAGTCAAGCATATTGCTTGGCCTTTCTCAGCCGCAGATTCCTCACCACTAAAGTGGAGATAAGGGCTGGTGCAATGGCTCACATCTGTAATCTTAACACTTTTGGAGGCCAAGGTAGGAGGATCACTTGAGGCCAGGAGTTTCAGACCAGCCTGGGCAACATGGCAAGACTCCCTGTGCACAAAAAAAATACTTTTTATTTAATTAGCCAGGCATGGTGACACGCACCTGTAGTCCCAGCTACTTGGGAGGCTGAGGCAGGAGAACTGCTTGAGCCCAGGAGTTTGAGGCTGCAGTAAACTATGCACCCCAGCCTGGGTGACAGAACAAGACTTTGTCTCTTAAAAAAAAAAAGTGGAAATAAGGCCTTCCTACTATTTCCTAAATTTTAAGGTTCAAAGAGACAATATACTGGTGTAGGAACAGGGTTTGTTAAATGCGAAGTGTAATCCACTAAGCATCAGTAATCTCTTGGGCCTAAAAGCTCACCTGAGTTTGGTCACAAACACGGTGAATGGGGAAAAGACCCGTACTCCATAATGCCAGTTCTTATAGAACAGATTTACAAAAAGCTTCAATGAGCATTGAACTTCCCATTTGTCAAGAGGGAAAAGAAGACAATAATAGCAAAGCCACATATGTATCCTGAGATCTGCTTATCATTTGGAAGAAAAGCAAGCAAAAAGTAGTATTTTCAGGAAGCAGTGAAGCCTGGCAGCATGGTGGACTTTGTCTGCAAAATAATTTGTCAGGTTATATCCTTTTGTTTGTTTCAAGAATTTTGACCCAGTGATAGTACAGAAAGAAATTAAACTGTGAAACATGTCAGAGTGAGGGCTGAATATTTGCATCTGGAGGAGAATCCTGACTGCTTCTTTCCTTACAAAGCCACAGCCCGCAGAGAGGGCCTGGCAGCAGAATGACAGGGTTTAGGACCTGTGGACATAGACAGTTGGTGACCATGCGATTTCAGCAGAAACACCAAGCAGTGAGGTGCCTGCCTTCAAAGCCACACAGCACATAGTATGAGCTTAAGAATGAGCAAGAACATTTACAAATAAGTCATTCAATGGCATGTCCTTGTTTTCAGAGATAAGCCTCCCTACAGAACTGCTTAGTGGAGAAAAATAAAAGCCAGCACCCAGGAACCCCATACTTCCCTTAAAGCATTTCTTCCCTCTTCTCTCCTCTCCCAGGTTCAGAACCTCCAGAATTCCTCCTCCTTTTGTAATCACCCATCAGGTTCTTCTTGTCTACTGCACAGATAAAACCAATTCACTGAGACAGCACTATTGCAGTAGAGAAAGAGTCTCATTAACACATGGCTAGCCAAGCAACCAATGAGAGTTTATTACTCAAATCAGCCTCCCTGAGAACTTAGAGGCAAGGGTTTTAATGTATAATTCGTCAGGCAGGGGGCTAGGGAATGGGTGCTGCTGACTAGTGGAGGATGAAATAATAGGGGTGTGGAAAACAGTCCTCATGTGTTAAGTCTGCCTTTGGGTAGAGGCCACAGGACTGGCTGAGTCGTGAGTCATGGGTCCAGGTGGGGTCAGCCAGTCACCAGAATGCAAAAGTCTGAAGAACATCTCAAAAGACCAATCTTAGGTTCTACAATAGTGATGTTATCTGTAGGAGCAATTTAGGAAGCCACAAGTCTTATGAACTCTGGCTTCATGACTCCTGAGCAGTAAGGGATTACAGAAAAACAATGGCTGGTTATTCTTTAACCATGCCTACGTTTTAGCAAATTCAAGTCCCTCCCATAATTCTAATCTTGTGGCTTTTCATTAGTCTTACAAAGGTAGTCTTAGTCCCTGAGCAAGGAGGGGGCTAGTTTTAGGGAGAGACTATTATCCTTGCTTCACAGTTAAACTATAAACTAAATTCCTCCTGTGGTTAGCTTGGTGTATGCCGGGGAATGAGTGAGGACAGCCAGCTAGTGAGACTAGAAGCAAGATGGAGTCAGCCATGCTAGACTTCTCTTGCTGTCATAATCTTTGCAAAGACAGTTTTAGTCTTTTCCTCCTCCTCATGGCATCTCATGAAAAACAGCTCCCTGCTGTACTCCTTTCCCTGCTCACCAAGCTCCCACACCACCGGCAGGGGACAGACTTCTAGATTATTAAACAGCATATTTAATATTCTAATCTGATGTAATTGCCTTTGGACAACTTCATAAAGTCCAGAAAATTCCCAAAGATAGGAGGTGGGGGACAGAGACTGATCTTACATTTGTATGACCAAAAATGTCTCATTGTTCATCTTTTTGTTTTTATTGATTGAAACAGAACAGAGCAGATGTGATAATCTGAGGTGCTGAGGCTGATGGATCTCCAGTTTTAAATTTGAAGAACAGAAACCAATACACTTTCCCCTAAGTGATTATCATTTTATGCTCCTTTATACTGTGTTTTACCCCCAATCTGCCATCTTTCAGGAGACAGTGCTTATCAGGTCTTTTCAGTCTGGCCTGTAGACTCACGAATGGCTGCTGGAGGAGAGAGCTTACGGTTTTGTTTGTTCAGGCTGAGACACAACTATTAATAATTGTTATCTAAAACTAAGTTAGAGGCCAGGCACGGTGGCTCACGCCTGTAATCCCAGCACTTTGGGAGGCCAAGGGGATCAGATCACTTGAGGTCAGGAATTGCAGACCAGCCTGGACAGCATGGCAAAACCCCGTCTCTACTAAAAATACAAAAATGAGGCCGGGCACAGTGACTCACGCCTGTTGGGAGGCTGAGGCAGGTGGATCACGAGGTCAAGAGATCGAGACCATCTGGGCCAACATGGTGAAACCCCGACTACTAAAAATACAAAAAATGAGCTGGGCGTGGGGGCGGGCACCTATAGTCCCAGCTACTCAAGAGGCTGAGGCAGGAGAATCACTTGAACCTGGCAGGCAGAGGTTGCAGTGAGCCGAGATTGCACCACCACACTCCAGCCTGGTGACAGAGCAAGGCTCAATTTAAAAAAGAAAAAGAAACAAAAATGAACCGGGTATGGTGACGCATGCCTGTAATCTCATCTACTCGGGAGGCTGAGGCAGAAGAATCACTTGAACCTGGGAGAGGATGTTGCAGTGAGCCAAGATTGCGCCACTGCCCTCCAGCCTGGGCAACAGGGTGAGACTCCATCTCAAAAAATAAAAGAAAGCCGGGCACGGTGGCTCATGCCTGTAAACACAGCACTTTGGGAGGCCGAGGCAGGCAGATCATGAGGTCAGGAGATCGAGACCATCCTGGCTAACATGGTGAAACCCCGTCTTTGCTAAAAAACACAAAAAACTAGCCAGGTGTGGTGGCGGGCACCTGTAGTCCCAGCTACTCAGGAGGCTGAGGCAGGAGAATGGCACGAACCCGGGAGGTGGAGCTTGCAGTGAGCAGAGACCATGCCACTGCACTCCAGCCTGGGGGACAGAGCGAGACTCCATCTCAAAAAATAAATAAATAAATAAAATAAAATAAAATAAAACCAAGTTAGTTATCTGTTCCCGTGAACTCTAAACCTTCATTCAGATTGAAGATATGCTTTTAAAACATCAGGTGATTAGTTCAAAACAAGACAGGTTTTTTGAAAAACTGAAAACAAAATTATTTTTTCCCAGAAAAAAAGAAGAATCTTCCACAGGAATACCCAATTTTCACTCAGAGAAAAAGATATAAATTTCCAACAGTAAACAGGTAGCCATTTTCTCTTCTTTTTTTTTGAGATGGAGTCTTGCTCTGTCACCCAGGCTGGAGTGCAGTGGCGCCATCTCAGCTCACTGCAAGCTCTGCCTTCCAGGTTCACACCATTCTCCTTCCTCAGCCTCCCGAGTAGCTGGGACTACATGCGCCCACCACCACGCCCCAGTAATTT
Organism: Hylobates moloch; assembly: GCF_009828535.3. NCBI lineage: Eukaryota > Metazoa > Chordata > Mammalia > Primates > Hylobatidae > Hylobates > Hylobates moloch. Next base: position 49,456,021 of record NW_026652277.1, on the reverse strand, counting down.
TTTGTATTTTTAGTAGAGACGGGGTTTCACTGTGTTAGCCAAGATGGTCTCGATCTCCTGACCTCGTGATCTGCCTGCCTCAGCCTTCCAAAGTGCTGGGATTACAGGTGTGAGCCGCTGCGCCCAGCCAACAGGTAGCCATTTTCTTAAAATGTTTCCAGCCTTCAAGAGTACATGAGTCCAAACTCTGAGACGCACAATCAAGAAAAGCTTTATGCTAATGAGTTAGATTAGGGGATAGGAAGAAATTCAGGATTACTTCATGTTTTCTAGCTTCAGCAGCCAGGTGGAGGGTGGAGCCAGAAAACAAAATGGGGAAGATCAGATCTGGGTGGAAGAATAGGTTTTGAGAAAATCTAAAGCTGTTTTTCAACTTGTTAAGTGTGAGGTGCATAAAACCTCCAGGAGAAAATGTAGAGAAAGCAGATGCCAAGAGCTCATCAGTTGGCCGGGCGCGGTGGCTCATGCCTATAATCACAACAGTTTGGGAGGCTGAGGCAAGAGAATCACTTGAGCCCAGGAGTTGAAGACTAGCCTGAGCACCGTGGTAAAACTCCATCTTTACAAAAAATACAAAAGTTAGCCAGGCATGGTGTTGCATGTCTCTGGTCCCACATACTTGGGAGGCTGAGGTGGGAGGATCACTGGAGCCCAGGAGTCAGAGGTTGCAATGAGCCGAGATCATGCTACTGCACTCCAGCCTGGGCAACAGAGCAAGACCCTGTCTCAAAAAAAGAAAAAAGAGTTTTTCAGTCAAAGGAGAGACTAGGGGTGAAAATACAAATTTAGGGTTCATTGGTGCAAAAATGGTGCTTGAATTCATGGTAATGAATGAGATCAACAAGGAAGTGTAGAGAAAGACAAGAAAAGAGTTTTAGAAAAAATCAACCCCTAGTGATACAGTGTGACCTCACCCTCATACTATTCTCTAAATTAAGAGGCAAAGCTGTAAAGTCACCAACTTCTTGTCAAGGCAATCCCCCAGGAGTTGGGACATGGAAGTATTTTCTTCTTGTTACATATAGAAATGACAGGAACACTAGTTCAACATTCAAGAACAATTTTATTCCATGACTGTTCATGAATTACACCTTAGCATATCATGATTGAGGCTACACGCTCATGTAAACCAAGCTTAGTTAGTACTCCCATCAAGATCACTATTATAAGAATTGCCATTCTTGGCCTGTTCTAAATCCTGTGGGCAAATGTATTTCTTGTGTTCTACCAGCTTCAAATTCTGAGCCCCACTAAGGACTAGAAGAACTCATTTATTCATTTGTTCATTCACAAATGTTTATTAAGTGTCTACCATATGCCTTGGGGAACCAGCAGTGAACTAGCCAACACACTATGTTGGAGGTGAAATTGGTTTCTGTTTTAAAATAAGGAAAAAGTGTTACCTCAAGCAACATATATATATGCTGGGACTGCAGGCGCCTGCCACCACGCCCGGCTACTTTTTTGTATTTTTAGTAGAGACGGGGTTTCACCATGTTCGCCAGGATGATCTCAATCTCCTGACCTCGTGATCCACCCACCTTGGCCTCCCACAGTGCTGGGATTACAGGTGTGAGCCACCACGCCAGGCCTCCTATGCTTACATTTTAACAGAATTCAGGCCCCTCCCTCAATCCTAATTTTGTAGACTTTGACTAATTTCACAGAGGACACCCAGCTTGTGTCCACTGCATAATTGATTGTTTGCTTGGTGGTGGGAAGAAACCCACCCTCTGACATTTGGTCACAGAAGTCTTCTGGGTTGATGATTGTCGGGTTGAATGAGAGAATAGTAAAAATGGTTTGAGAGTTTTCTCTAACACCACAACTCTGATAAAGAATTTTGTTTTTTGTTTTTTGTTTTTTTGTTTTTTTTGAGACAGAGCCTTGCTCTGTCTCCCAGGCTGGAATGTAGTGGTGTGGTTTCAGCTCACTGTAGCCTCTGCCTCCTGGGTTCAAGCAATTCTCCTGCCTCAGCTTCCCAAGTAGCTGGGATTACAGGTGTCCACCACCACACCTGGCTAATTTTTCTGTTTTTAGTAGAGGTGGAGTTTCACCCTGTTGGCCAGGATGGTCTTGAACTCCTGACCTCAAGTGATCTACTCACCTTGGACTCCCAAAGCGCTGGGATTACAGGTGTGAGGCACCGCACCCAGACTGCTAAAGAAATTTAATATTGCCAGTGATACAGGAGTTAAGAAGAAATTACTTAGGCAGATAGTGAGGGTATGGGAGTCCTCAGTAAGGTTTTCCTTTTAATAAAAAGCAGCCCTCAAATCATTTTCTTTTCAAGCAAAGAGCAGCCTATAAAATCAAGCTACAGACATAGACAAGCAAGCTGGAAGCTGGCACAGGCAAATGCCAGCAGTTGTGCCAAAAGGAATATACTACCTGGGACTAGTCATGTTCAAAATGGTGGCTCCATCTTTTATTTTTGCCAGCCATGTGTACAGTAAGGAGCAGGCAAGATGGTGCTGGCCAAGTGGAAAGCCCATTTGCAAATAAGATTAGGGTGGGGTGACCAGCCTTCCCGTACACCATGTAAACATCACACCTGGTCAAACAAATCTGTGGGCTCTATGTAAATCAGACACTGCTTCCTCAAGCCTGCCTATAAAATCTGCTGCACTGCTGGGTGGGGTGGCTCACCTCTGTAATCCCAGCACTTTGGGAGGCTGAGGCAGGCGGATCACCTGAGGTCAAGAGTTTGAGACCAGACTGACCAACACGGTGAAACCCCATCTCTACTAAAAATACAAAAATTAGCTGGGCGTGGTGGTGGGCACCTGTAATCCCAGCTACTCAGGAGGCTGAGGCAGGAGAATTGCTTGAACCTGGGAGGCAGAGGCTACAATGAGCTGAGATCACATTACTGCATTCCAGCCTGGGAGACTCCGTCTCAGAAAAAAAAAAAATAAATACAAAGAATTTCTTAGTTTTTTGAATATTTAGGGGAACAAAATACAACACATAATTTTATGTCCCCTGTTGATACTTGGATATTTCCCTATAGATGTGTAGGAAATTTTTCTTTCTTTCATCCACTCTGGTCTCATTAGGCTTATAAAGCCAACTATAATCATAAATTACCTAATTCAAATGCTATTTATCTCTTTAAATTCCAAAATTATTGCTTAGGCTTTAACACACACAAAAAATCACAGAAAATAATGGAGAAATAGTTTTGGTTCAATTTTTCAGCTTTATAATAATAGGTTTTGATGTGGCAGTCAATACATGAACTATGGAAAAAGGAAAGAAAATGAAGAAAAATGTGATTTAGCCAGTGGCTTAGCTTTGCATGTGATAGAGGAGGAACTAAACTAGTTTAGTAAACAGGTTGAATTTAAAAAAACAAACACACACATACACACTTAGTCCCGGTCCTGTGTGGAAAATCAAAGAGTAGAGGAGTTGAATACCAGGAGTGAGTCAGGCAGCACCTGCGCTGCATGGGAATCTGTGCAGCATGGAATATTCTGCCACCACTGAAGTAGATGTTACACAAGAGCCAGAGAAGAAAGACACCAAAAACATATAAGATTTTTGTTTGTTTGAGACAGGGTCTCACTTTGTCACCCAGGCTGGAATGCAGTGGTTCGATCAGAGCTCACTGCAGCCTTGACATCCTGGGCTCCAGTGACCTTCCCACCTCAGCCTCTTGAGTAGCTAGGACCACAGGCATGCGCTACTACACTTGCTGTTAAAAAAAAAATTTTGTTGTTGAAACAGAGTAATATGATTTGGCTCTGTATCCTCACCCAAAGCTCACCTTGAATTGTAATAAGCCCCACGTGTCAAGGGTGGGACCAGGTGGAGGTAACTGAATTATGGGGGCTGTTTTCCCCATACTGTTTTCATGATAGTGAGTGAATTCTCACAAGATCTCATGGTTTTATAAGGGGCTTCCCCCTTTGCCTGGCTCTCATTCTCTCTCCTGCCACCCGGTGAAGAGGTGCCTTCCACCATGGCTGTAAGTTTCCTGAGGCTTCCCCAGTCATGTGGAACTGTGAGTCAATTAAATCTCTTTTCTTTTTTTTTTTTTTTTTTTGAGACAGAGTCTCGCTCTGTCGCCCAGGCTGGAGTGCAGTGGCGAAATCTCGGCTCACTGCAAGCTCCGCCTCCCGGGTTCACGCCATTCTCCTGCCTCAGCCTCTCCGAGTAGCTGGGACTACAGGCGCCCGCCACAACGCCTGGCTAATTTTTTGTATTTTTAGTAGAGACGGGGTTTCACCATGGTCTCGATCTCCTGACCTCGTGATCCACCCGCCTCGGCCTCCCAAAGTGCTGGGATTACAAGCGTGAGCCACCGCGCCCGGCCTAAATCTCTTTTCTTTATAAATTACCCAGTCTTGAGTATTTCTTCATAACAGCCTGAGAACAGACTCATACACAGAGTCTCACTATGTTGCCCAGGCTGGTTTCAAACTTTTGGATTCAAGCAATCCTCCTGACTTGTGCTGGGATTATATGTGTGAGCCACCATACCCAACCAAAGACAAGATTTGAGGGGGAATTGCATCAGAATTTAGGATTACAGTGACATTACTTGGAAGTCATTTGAAGGGTGTTCTTCACTGGAAGATGTTGAAACATCTTCCCTAAGAGAAGACCTAAAAATTCCAGAGTGAAAACCAGCTGCTGTAGTGGAAATGACCTATGAAAACCTTAACATTCTGGAGAGGATGGAGAAAATTAGAGAGATGAACAGGGAACTGGAATTGCTGGAAATTCTAAGAGTTACTTGTAATAATGAGAAATGCTCTGCTCCCAAGACTGAATAGAAGCTGTGTCCCTATAGAGAGTAGCAGTTGCCAGAATGCAGGAACTAGGGCAGAAATGGAAAAGAAAAAACAAAGTGGAAAGAAGAGGGCAGGAAACACAGGGTACTTTAGTTCAGAATGTCGATTCCTTGTCTCATTAATTCAGGAGCTCTACCTGCAGCCTCTAAGTATGGTCCATATCCATATTATTGGACTAGAGCTCATTCAATGACCACCTACAGGGAAACGTACTTGTCTCATAGTAGGAGGACCACCTGCTTCAGAAATACTTGTAGTCCTTATTAAAATTCAGAAGCCTGGATCCTACCACAGATTTGACTCAGAATAGCTGGAGGAATCAACTATTATTACAAATTCCAACCACACTTAAGGCTCTGAAAACCTTGTTAAAGTCACCAGAAAGACTTAGCTGGTATGACAGAATTTATGCCATCATAATTGATAATCTGAGTTGGGCCTCTGGCCATCACTTCAGCAACTCTCCTAGAGATGCTTTATTAGGAACAGGTGGTTTGCCACTCTGATCCCAAGAGATGCATAGAGCCTTATGGCATCTGTGGCCAAAGATGGCTGCAACAATACCTTCTGTCCCAGATGCTCTTCAAGAACAGCCCTTGAACTTCGGTGGGCCTTTGCAACTGCCTCAACCAGCAGAGTTCAGTGGAGCTGATGCTAGGTGATTTCTGAAGCTAGATCATAAAAACATCATGCACTTCCATATTGTTCTCTTGATATGCTTGCTCTGAAAACCCAGCCACCATACTGTGAGGAAGTGCAAATAGCCTGTACAGAGGCTCATATGGAAAGGAACCAAGGTCCCCTGGCTCAAGCCGTGGCTGAGCCCCCAGCCAACAGTCAGCACCAAGTAGCCATGTGAGGGAATCATCTTGAAAGGAGATATGTCCATATTTGAGCCACCCCAGTTCACATTGCATGAGCAGAGACAAGGTGTCATGCTTGAATTGTAGACTCTTGGGCAAAATAAGTGATTGTTATTGTTTAAACCACTAAGCAGCAATAGGTAAACATGGGAGGTGGGATGTATGAATTCCATACCCTGAAGGCGAGATGAATTCTCCTCTGCTGTTCTTTGCATTGTAAATTTGTGAGTCTTCTTTATGTCTTTCTTCCCTCACTCCCAATTGCTCTAGCAATTTAACTCTAGTGTGAAGTAGAATTTAAGGAGAATTTTGATTTGAGGGAAGTAGCCTGGTGTGTGGGAGCCTTAGGCATTTGGAATGAACAGGGTAAAGCATATCAAGAGTGAGAGAATGAGGCTAAAATAATAATTGTTTTCAGCTAGATCAAAGTTGTCTTTTTTTTTTCTTTTTTTTTTTCTGAGATGAGTTTTGCTCTGTTGCCTAGGCTGGAGTGCAGTGGTGCCATAATAGCTCACCTTAGCCTTGACCTCCTGGGCTCAAGTGATTCTACCACTTTAGCCTCTCAAGTAGTTGGGACTACAGGTGCATGCCACCATGCTTGGCTAATTTTTTATTTTTATTTTTTGTAGAGCCAGGATCTTGCTATGTTGTCCAGGGTGGCCTTGAATTCCTGGGCTCAAGTGATCCTCATGCCTCAGCATCCCAAAGTACTGGGATTACAGACGTGAGCTACCATGTCTGGCCAAAATTTACTTTGAAGTGTGGGTATTCAACACCTTTAGGGATGTAGTTCCCGGGACTAGAAAGCTGAGGTGGAGCTAAATTACTCTGTGTGAGAAAGGAAGTGGAGCCAGGCACAGTGGCTCATGCCTATAATCCCAGCTACTCAGGATGCTGAGGCAGAAAGATTCTTTGAGGCCAGGAGTTTGAGACTGGTTTGGGTAATATAGCAAGACACCGTCTCTTTTATTTAAAAAAAAAAAAAAAAGAAAAGAAAGGCAAGTGGAGACACTGTGGTTGGCCTGCTGCGGGAGACAGACTTTCAGGAGGATAGAAATGCCTACAGGGAAATTTAATTAGGCTTATGATATAGATCTTCTCGTTTAAGTAATCTGCAGTAAAATCTGCATTGCTTAGTGCCATGGTATGAATGTTTGTGTCCCCCCACAAATCCCTATGGTGAAATCCTCACCTCTAAGGTGACATTATTTGGAAGCAGAGCTTTTGGGAGGTGATTTGGTCATGAGGAGAACCCTCTGAATGGGATTAGTACTCTTATCAAAGATATCTCAGAGAGCTAGCTCACTCCTTCCACTATGTGAGGACACAGCAAGAAGACACCATCTGTGAACCAGAACTCAGGCACTTACCAGACACTGGCTCTGCTGATGCCTTGCACTTGTACTTCCCAGCCTCCAGAGCTGTAATAAATTTCTGTTGCTGATAAGCTACCCAGTTTATAGAATTTTGTTATAGCAGCCCAAATGGACTAAGACACTCAATAAATGATTCCTGGAGTGAATTTACTCAATGGGGATTAAGGAAGTGTCAAATGCAGTTACAGGCTCTCTAAGAAAGAAAACCGCACTTACATGGGTTGAGGAGGCTGCCTACAGCACCTGGGACCATACAAAGTAACACCTGGCTTCCTAGTGGAAAGAAAACCCAAAATAATAAAAGCCTTTGGCATGACAACATTTAAACTCTTTCTATTACGGACATTTCAAACATACATAAAGGTAGAAAAGTGAAATAATCTCCATATACCCACCATCCAACTTGCCAACATTTTGTCAATCTCATGTTCATTTTTAAAAGATGCATACAGTAATTTTCATGAAGCCATACTTAAAGACACAAGAATTACTAAGGAAGTTAACTTTTCAAGTGGCAGTCTTCTTGGAGAATGGCACTGGAATTGTATTTATTTCAAAAGAAACTAGAGTCTAGACAAGGATCTTAAACCTGCTATTTATTTTCAGAAGCTTCTCAGTTTCCATGGGTGCATAAATCTTAGCTGTTCGGGGGCTGAAGAAGGCATTCTTTTTTTTTTTTTTTTAATCTATCTTTGAAAATTTTTGCTAGAAGGAAGAAAAAGGAGGGCATTCTTTATTATGTTTCTTTGATCGCAAGTGACAGAAACTGATTCTGGCTAACATAATCTCCAAACAGGATTTATTGGAAGTAAGAAACCTGAGTGTGAAACACCAAGCTGGCATGCGGCAGGACCTAGGTTGGATCTGGAAGCCACAACAGCAGGAGTTTGTGGAAGTTCCCTGTAGAAGAGTGACATCAATGTATCTCAGGCTCAGCAAGTTCCCGGGGGGAGCTCTCAACAGGGAGACAGGGATGGCTGTCTTGTGAACCACTGAATTGCCTACAATTTAACTAACTATAACTAAGAAAAGCCAGATGAAACTGTAAGCACTCTGTCTAAATGAACCAATTAAGATTTATTAGTTCCTTCCTTCCTTGAAAATTGCATTCATTTATTCATCCATAAATATTTATTAAGTGCCTAATATATGTCAGGCACTATTGCCAGCTGGTGAGGTGATGCAGTAGAATGCTCTGTAGGTTGCTAGAGTTAACTTCTCTTCTGAATCCTCAAATGTGCTGAGGTAAGAATCTCCAAAAGGCAGAGAAGCAGAAACATTCTCTTTCATTGACTGGGCAACTAGAGCCGTGGACTGCCACATTCTAATTTGCTTAGGGCTACTTTGGCATCAAATTCTGAGTCAAGTTGGTAACATAGGCCTTGAAAGAAACGTCATTCCTTGGGAAGAGAGACAACAGCCAATTCTCATAAGTCAGGGTACAGGGAGGAAGAATAATGATATGAAAACCCTATCTTGACGCTGCTGAAAGTGTGAGGTGAGTAAAGCACTTTAGTCTTTGAGAAAAGCCATTTGAAGCAATCTAAAGACAAATACTAGAGTATTGTACATGGTACTGAAATGCAACCTTCTGAAGTGTGGTTCATGAAAAGGACATTATTTTGTGCTTCATGAAACAAAAATAGCTAAGAGACAGACATATTAAACTAGTTTCAACTAAGCATACAGATGACTGCACCATCCTGATCAAACATTCTAAAAGACCTCTTTTGGGACAGGAAAACAGCTATTTCCAGGTGAAAACTAAACTTTTGAGTACAAATTCTATGGAGATTGAGAGTAAGAGGCTGAAAATAAGGACTAAGTAGCCATTGCCTTCTTGCCTGACAGAAACAGAAGGAACTGAGAAGATGAAAAACATGACCAGGTGAGCTTAGTAAACCAGGTAAATGAGCAGCTGCCCACCTTCAACGATACAGCCATCAAAAAGTCAGTAACTCTACTCCATAGCGGGGACTTTGGGAATTTTTGGATAACTGGGTGAACTGCACACTTAATTTGTAGAGACTAAAATAGCTTCCCATCACTTTGGAGAATGAATTATTATTCTAGATACCGTGGTGTTGACAGGAACATAGGAACATATAACTAGATACGATACACAGTCACATTTTGTATAAATCTCAGTTGGTTACTATTGGTAACAGTGGACCTGATATCCAGGCTTAGGGAAATAAGTGTCCTGTTGTACATATACATCTAGTTGCCCTTAAGTCATGGTGTATTTAAGATGGTCATGGTTGATATGTGGCACATTTGCTGTCACTTCACACAGCCACCTGTGGCAGACATCCTAACAAATCACAGAATTCTTTCCTACCCAATCAGGAGGTCATTCTCTCAATCCAGGCTCCAGGAAGCTGATTACCAATTGACTGGTTTAGAAGGGCAATTGAAAACCATTTGCCTTCCATTTGCTAATGGATATCTCCTGTGTCTGTGAAAGGGTACCAAGGATAAAAGATGTCTTTGAGGGCCGTGTGCGGTGTCTTATGCCTGTAATCCCAGCACATGGGGAGGCCGAGGCAGGCGGATCACTTGAGATCAGTAATTCGAGACCAGCCTGGCCAACATGGTGAAACCTCATCTGTACTAAAAATACAAAAATTATCTGGGCATGGTGGTGGGCCCCTGTAATCCCAGTTACTCAGGAGGCTGAGGCAGGAGAATCACTTGAACCCTGAGGGCAGAGGTTCCAGTGAGCCGAGATCGCGCCACTGCCCTCCAGCCTGGGCAACAGAGTGAAACTCTTGTCTCACAAAAAAAAAAAAAAAAAAGTCTTTGAGAATTTGTTGTTATACTCAGAGGTCAGCAAAGAATTCTCACCAATTTACCGAGCACCTTTTATAAAGCACGTATTGCTTTTTTTTTTTTGATATCTCACTTCAGTTGACAAAGGATGCAATAAGGGAAAAATGTACACCACAGGCAATCAGTGCATACAGATACCTGTTAAAAACTCAACATGTAACCTATATATATAGTCATACATTCTTTGCTAATGCATAGCTTTCTGAACCACTTTAAAATAAACATTTTATGTCACTCGTTTATCATGAGAAGTTTGTGACATTACCCTCATTCTTCTGGTGAGCCAGAGAAATTAAATGACTTGCTAAAATCCCCCAATAAATTGGTGGCAGACCCTGGTCTTTCCCTTCTCAAGTCAGTGCTCTCTTCATAATATTAGAGCATTTCAAATGATGTGCAGGTTATAGCTACAGCCCCATCCTCTCTTATCATTTCTGGAATGGTTCCCCTTAAAGTCAGTTGTTTAATGCACCAATTTTTCTGTTTGTGAGTAGTGCCAGACCAGGCCCCACCTTGTATCCCTCTAGCCATCTTCACTGACATGTCTCATGTTTGTTCCACAGAGAAGGAAGTACAGAGTGAAGGAGGGATATACAAATTATGAGGAGAAGTGAAAATAAGAGAATGAATAGTGCTAGAAGAAGCCATGGAATGGGCTATTTTGCAAAGTTTTGAAGACCCTCTCCCCGGAAGGGTCCAGTTGGGTCCCTAAAGACCCTCTGGCAGATGCCCCAGGAAGGACTTCTGCTCTGCACAAGAGGTGCTGGGTAATCCCGGGAGGTCTAGTCTGCCAACCAGGTGCTATGACTGCATATTCTTGACTTATTGAAAAAACTTTGAACTCCAGCATTTGATAGCAGTTATTTTTTTTTAAAGTTAGTTTAATGATACTCCTAATTTGTAATGTGGGTAGAGAGGGAAGAGGGAAAGAGAGGGATCTATAGTAGATCAAGTTTGTAAGGGGTTAGGCACTCCTAAGTGGTGAGATTGTAAGTGATTTATTTTTCATAAAAAGTTTTTTTTTAATTGCTGAAGTGTTTCTATTTCTCATCTGACAGAGCAAGAATGTGGACCAAAGGGTGGACGCATAAATAGTAATGTTAAAAATCTTCTAATGTTGTGACCCTCATGAAATGGAGGAATGGATATTCAGATAGAAGACGATGTAGCCTCAATAATTCCCTCAACAATAATCCAAAATCCTATAACTCATACTCATTTTTTTCAGTCTTTAACTCATTATTTAGTTTTTATTTTTTAAACCTTCACTTAAGCAACGTTTGTCAAATACACATAATATGCCTCAAGGAAGAACTAAATATTCTTATTCACTATGGATCTAATCACTTTTCTGTTCTAGTATGTCTGTCTGTTTTTTAGCTAAGGTAGTTTTTAGGGGGACAAATCTCACTATTATTTGCTGTGAAACCTAGGGAAATCTGCAGAAAACATGCTCTAATTCTAAGTTTGTTTCATAATAGATACATATATAGAGAAAATAGAGAGAAAAACCATTCTTCTTTCAAAGAGGAGGAAATGAACTACAGGCTAATACCAAGCTGAAGTTAATAAGAGACCACGGGGAAACCCCGTCTCTACTAAAAAATACAAAAAAAAAAATTAGCCGGGCGTGGTGGCGGGCGCCTGTAGTCCCAGCTACTCGGAGAGGCTGAGGCAGGAGAATGGCGTGAACTTGGGAGGCGGAGCTTGCGGTGAGCCGAGATTGCGCCACTGCACTCCAGCTTGGGCGACAGAGCGAGACTCCGTCTCAAAAAAAAAAAAAAAAAAAAATTAGGGACATAAACGCCATGACTGCATTAGCTTCTCAGGAAATAGGTGCCTGAAATAAGAACACTGCATTCACCATTCTGGCTGGGTAAAGGAGACTGATGCTCCTTTCATTTGGAGGCTGTTAAAAAAGAAGTCTTGTAATGAGCACTATTTGCAAGATCACTCATGGAATGAATGAGTGAATGAATTGTGGTACATGGCTGAAGACACAACTACTCTGGAAGGCAAGATAAAGAAATGGGAAAAAACAGACCTTTGGAGACAGACAGAATAAACTTGAGTTCAAATTCCAGCATTTATATGTTTGGTGACCTTAAATGTTTCTGATTCCTGGTTTCCATACCTATAGCACAAAGAGTTCATGAGTAGTAAATGAGCAAACACGTCAACACTATATTCTAGTATGCAGTAGGAGTGCAATCAATAGCTGTTTCCTTTCTTTCCCCTTCTGCCCTGCAGTGGCTGTGTGCTGGGCCAAAGAGATGCTCTCTTGGCTGTCTATGCAGGGAGAGGCAGATCAAAGGGGCTGCGTGATAACAGCCCCATAAAAGTTTGCATAGATGTAAAAGGGAAACAAAGCAGAGAGCCTGAATTACACACCTTAGTCCTGGAAATTACTAGCCATCGTAGAGGGCTGTTTGAAGGAGGAAGAAGAGAGACACACTCTCTATCAATATATTTATTTAATCAATGCCAAGAACATCCAGTCACGGAATCTTTGACCTAGAAGTAACCTTAAATGTAATCTCACAGAACTTCCTCATGACGGATATGGAAACTGAATGTTACCAAATGTCAAATGACTTCGAAAGGGTCAGAAAGTTAGCTATCTGCTGGGCTGTTCCCAGAACCTCTTCTCCAGAATCCAGTTAAGCCCCACTTCTTCTATAGCATTTTGGGGTCATGGAGCACTTTGAGAATCTCAGCCTCACACCCCATGTATGTAACTACATAAACATGAGACTTTGGATTCAGTTTCAAGAGGTTCCTGGTCCGGCCATAAAGTTAACAACCGCTGTGTGTTATGTTGCCTTGAGCAAGGAATTTTGTTAATGAGAAAAGCAGGAAGTCTGGCAGCTAAGCAAGCACACAGGAGAAATGAAACCAGGGCCCTGCACACATCCCTGACCTGCGAAAACAGGTGAGTCACTTCCTGAGATAAGAACAAAAATAAAAGAAGTTATTTATTGAGCACTTATTACTCGCCAGGCCCTGTGCTAAGCACTTTCCATATGTTATCTCCTGTAAGTCTCTACTACAACATGAAGGAGTAGCTGTCATTACTCCCACTTTATCAGTGAGGGAGCCAAGGCTTAACTTGCTCTGTGGGGTAGGAGCAAGGTCCATCATGTTACTTCTTTGTTTAAAACATTTCAATGGTTTTCCAGCTCGCTTAGAATAAAAGCGAAAAAGTCCTTATAATAAATTCTCTGATATCATGTTCTATTACTGCCCCCCCACCTCCCCCTTCCTGCCCTGCCTCTGGCCACTTGCCATTTCTAGAACACTCCAGATGAGCTCTACTTCAAGGCCTTGGCCCTAGCTCTTTGCTCTGCCTGGACTTTCCTCAGATGGGTCAGTCACATGTCCTTTTATTTTATTTTTTAAATTTTTCAATAAAATAAAACACATAAAATAAGGCCTTTAACTCCTGGGCTTCCACCTCAGCCCCCCGAGTATCTGGAACCATAGGCATGCACCACCGCATCCAGCTTTTGCTTATCCTTTTAGATCGTTATTTTCTCACTGAGGTCTTCTCTGATAACCCTATTTAAAATTAGAACCCTTCAGGCCGGGCGCGGTGGCTCACGCTTGTAATCCCAGCACTTTGGGAGGCCAAGGCAGGCGGATCACGAGGTCAGGAGATCGAGACCACGGTGAAACCCCGTCTCTACTAAAAATACAAAAAAATTAGCCGGGCGTGGTGGCGGGCACCTGTAGTCCCAGCTACTCGGAGAGGCTGAGGCAGGAGAATGGCGTGAACCCGGGAGGCGGAGCTTGCAGTGAGCTGAGGTTGCGCCACTGCACTCCAGCCTGGGCAACAGAGCGAGACTCCATCTCAAAAAAAAAATAAATAAATAAATAAATAAATAAAAAATAAAATTAGAACCCTTCAACACTTTATTCCTATTCCCTGCTGTATTTCTCTCTAGCACTTATCATCATCCTACCTAATGTACTTTTATTTAGTAATACTGTGGTTGTCTTCTCCCGTGAGAGGCTAATCCCTACCATTGACAACTGTTACGGTAATAATTGGTTCATGCAGGAATCTTTAATGGATGTTACAAGTAGTGGGTGAAGGTGTGAGAATATTTACAACTCACTACAAGATCCTTATTTGTTATGATAGAGAAAATAGCAACTTTATGGTGGAGAATCCTGGAAGATACCACCTTAACCAAGTGATCAAAGTTAATCCATATTAATTCACCCATCATGGGTAAATTGATGTCCTGTGCCTCCAAATATCATGCACTGCAAACATAGTGTCACTTTTGTGGGGTTTCTGCCACAATTGCATAATCTTAATCTAATTTCCCAAAAATGTTTGGTAAACCAAATTGAGTAATATTCTACAACATAACTGGCCTGCAATCTTAAAAAAATGTCAAGCTCACGAAAGACAGGGAAAAGACTGAGAAACTTCCACATTGTAGGAGACTAAAGAGGTGTGACAACTGAATACGATGTGTGACTCCAAACTGAGTTTCTGTTCTTATAATGTTATTGAGATAATTGATACAGTTTAAATAAGGTCCATTGAATAGCTAATAGTATTGTAAAATGTTAAATTCCTGATTTTGATATTTGTGTTGTAGTTATATAGGAGGATGTGCTTGTTCACAGGCAGTACACACTGAAGTATTTAAGAGAAAAGGCATCAAGTTTGTAATTTATTCTAAAATGACTCAGAAAAAATAGAATAGATAGACATATATAGAGGAGAGAGAGAAAATTAAGCAGATGTGGCAAAATTTTATTTTTTGGGGAATCTAAATGAAGGGTGTTCAGGAATGCTCTGTGCTATTTCTGCAAATTTTCTTTAAATCTGAAATTACTTAAAGTAGTTATTTAAAGTAAAAGCTTACTAAAAGAAAATCCCAGCCGGGCGCAGTGGCTCATGCCTGTAATCCCAGCACTTTGGGAGGCTGAGGCGGGTGGATCACCTGAAGTCGGGAGTTCGAGACCAGCCCGGCCAACATGGTGAACTCCGTCTCTACGAAAAATACAAAAAATTAGCCGAAAGTGGTGGAAGGCACCTGTAATCCCAGCTACTTGGGAGGCTGAGGCAGAAGAATCGCTTGAACCAAGGAGGCGGAGGTTGCAGCTAGACAAGATCACGCCATTGCACTCCAGCCTGGGCAACAAGAGCAAAAAAGAAAAAAAAAAAAAATTCCTGTTGGATGAATGAATACTGGCTTTTGACCTAACAAGGTTCTAGCGTGCAGGTTGAGGACAATTTACAAGTCATTATACTAGATCTGACTTAATTGCAGAAGCTCCTGCCTTGCCAATTTGAGCATGCCCAAGTTATTTTTCTTTTCTGCCCTTAATTACATTTGGGTCATGCTTGCATATGACGTTTGTGGCGTCAAGATGTCTAGGAAACTCCCTGAAAACTATGGAAGGGTGTTTAGGGTCAAGAAAATGCCAAGTGGAGAAATCGTTAGGGCTGAAAGTGAGAAAAACAATAGGAAGCAAACGCTAGATGGTAATTCAGGAAAAGATTAGCATCCCATTATTATTATTATTATTATTATTATTATTATTATTATTATTATTATTATGTTTAGAGATGGGATCTCGCTCTGTCACTCAGGTTGGAATGCAGTGGTGTGATCGTAGCTCAGTGAAGACTCAAACTCCTGGGCTTAAGCGATCCTCCTGCCTCAGCTTCCCAAAGCTCTGAGATTACAGGCGTGCACCACTGCACCTGGCCTAGAGTCCTATTATTTTTATGAGATGGGAGCAAGAGAAGTTAAGAGATATTGGCATCAAAAGCTTGAAAAGCTTGCGCAATTTCACTTGAAAGGATCTTCTATAAGAAAAAGGCCTAAGAAAATAGCAACAACGAGAAATTGTTCTTAAATATGCTCTGCGCACCCGTCTATTTTGAAAAGCCCTGGGGTGGAGTTTTGATTTGCTGTACTCAAGAAAGCTTTTTTTTTTTTTTTTTTAATTGTTTTAAGCAGTAGGTGCTTTCCAATGAACTTGGAACTTCCCTCAGTCACAAAAACAGGGGCCTATTACTTAAGGGTTAAGCTGCACTGAGTTTTCAGCTCATGGTAATAGACTCTGAAATAAAGAACATTTTCTGCACAAAAGTTTGTTTGGAAATATAAAAGAAGTAAAAGTCAGTAAAGTTAAAAAAAAAAATGCAATACTTCCTGAAATTGAGCAATCACAAAAGTCACAAGAAAGTCAGTGAAAGCAGGAAAACTGAATCAGCACTATAGAAAACGAAAGAGATAACTGGAAGACAAATGGGAAAAACATTTCAAAAGCGTGGCAATACTGAAGAGATGAAATGTTTAAAAAGAGGTGATTGAGCCAGACAAGGACTGCAAACTCAAAGCACGGCAGGTAAAATAAGTGAGTGAAATAGTTGGAAAAAACACAAAATAGACAATAGCGAATGGTGGACAAGAATATGTCAACTGCAGAGTGAATTTTCGTTTCTGTGGGTTTGCTAACTCTCAACAGCAGCTGACCTCTGCCATGTGAGAATGAGGACCTCTCTTTCCATATTTTCCAAATTATCAACAGAAGCTTAAAATCTAGATTGGAAAACTAAATTTTTATGGGAAATCTGAGTTTTACATGTTTTCTACTATTTTAAAATTAAAGCAAGAGGCTGGGTGCAGTGGCTCATGACTGTAATCCCAGCACTTTGGGAGACTAAGGCAGGAGGATTGTTTAAGCCCGAGTTTGAGACCGGCCTGGGCAACATAGTGAGACCCTGTCTCTACAAATAACAAAAAAATTAGCCAGGTGTGGTGCACACCTGTGGTCCTAGCTAGTTGGGGGACTGAGGCAGGGTGATCTTGAGCCCCGGAAGTTGAGGATGCAGTGAGATATGATTGGACCACTGCACTCCAGCCTGGGTGACAGAGCGAGACCCTGTCTCAAAAAAAATAATAAAATCAACTAATTTAATTAAAGCAATAAATACAAGAGGGCTCATTATGTATAGGACCAACAAAATGCATCTAAGAGCTGAATTCTCCCACTCGTGGGTTACCAGCCTTTGGCTTTTGAGTTAAAGAATATAGCATGGAACTCAATGAGAGGAAAAATAACAATTTTTATTATGTCAGTAACCTGCATCACTGTAGTCAAGGAGAAAATGCTAACTACATGCACTTACATATCTTCATGTCATTGAAGCACATCCAGGGGCCAGTTTGCCATTTACCAATGGCCACACTCTGTCACTCTGTGTGTGTGTGTTTATTTTTGTTTTTGTTTTTGTTTTTGTTTTTTTGAGACAGAGTTTCATTCTTGTTGCCCAGGCTGGAGTGCAATGGCACAGTCTTGGCTCACTGCAACCTCCGCCTCCCGGGTTCAAACAATTCTCCTGCCTCAGCCTCCCAAGTAGCTGGGATTACAAGTGCCCACCACCAGGCCCGGCTAATTTTTTTGTATTTTTAGTAGAGACAGGGTTTCACCATGTTGGCCAGGCTGGTCTTGAACTACTGACCTCAGGGGATCCACCCGCCTCTGCCTCCCAAGGTGCTGGGATTACAGGTGTGAGCCACTGCACCCAGCCACTCTCTGTTTTATCCTGGCTGTGAAACAAATGGATTCATTTCTCAGGCTGAGTTCAGAAGGACACTGCCTGCAAAAACAAAGCCAAAAAAGTGTTAAACACCTAACTGTACCAGTTGAGAAGACATCTCATCACAACTACCCTGATTTGGAGTGGTCAGGCTTAGCTAACTTATAGCATTTCAGACTGATGTCCATATTTGCTAATTAAAAGCATGAAGGAAGAGGGATATAGCTTCCATTCGCAGGTTTTTGGGATGCTTTTTTGTTTTTGCCCCTTTCACCAATCTCTTTCTTTAAATTAGCAAGATAATTTTTTTTGCTATTTTCAAGACAGTCATCCTGAACAATGTCTGTCTTGCATTTGAAGTGTGTTTATATTTAATAGAAATTATACTTAATTTTTGCAAAGCTATTCCACAGACATCATCTTAATTGCTCCTCAGGAGAACTCTGTGAAATAGAGATGATGATGATGATGATGGTGCCCATTTTGCAAATGAAAAAACTGAAACTCAGATTCAGAAAGGGAATTTAAATATAGTAATTGACAAGATGAATTAATTAGTACGAGTTGGATTCTGACGTCAGGTTCTCTGACACCAAACCCCACTCTTTCCTATGGTTCTCTGACACTGACCTCTGCTCTTTCTCATTATGTAACTGCAGATAAGTAAGGTTAGTCCTTAAAAGAAAGACAGAAAAAACTGCAGCAATAATACCTTTACTTCTCCATAAATTTGTTATCACTAAAACAAGTGCTGCCAGCTAATGTCAGCATTCATTGCATGATTACAGGTGGTATAGATAGCTAAAGCTTTAATAGAAAACCTAGGTTACTCAATAAAATGATTAATTTTCTTTTGTAAAAATTTAAGACCAGAATCTGATAAAAGAGACTTCAAGGCTTCACAGAGAAACTCAGATTTGCAAAATCAACAGGAAGTTCCTTAGATTGGTGCTTATACTTTCCATATTTTATCCAGCAACCAAGTCTCAGAGCTCCTACCCAGTCAGTAACCTCAAGAAAAAATGCACTTGGTTTCACTGTGACTAATGTTAACATTTTCTACTTTGTTATTTCAAATATAACCATAGCACTGTGCCATTGTTTGGCTCGTAGTCTTGCTCCCGATCACTTCTTATCCATCCTGACCAGTGGCAATAATGCCCCATTTTCCCTCTGCTTTGCTGCCTTCAATATTTCTCCACCATGTTGCCATGGAAGGCCCCAATCAAAGATACTATCATGGTGCTTCCCAAACCAGGCTATGCACTAGGTTCAACCAGAGTGCTTGGTTAAAAGTAAAGATACGTGATTCTGATTCAGTAGTCTGAGGTGGATCCTGGGTGTGTAAAGGTTTTTTTTTTTTTTTTCTTATTTAAGAGATGGGCTCTTGCTATGTTGTTCAGGCTGGATTTGAACTCCTGGGCTCAAGAGATCCTCCCACCTCGGCCTCCCCAGTATATGGGACTATAGGTGCTCACCACAGCACCAAGGTTTATGTAAAATTTTTAAGTGATGCTGACATAGCCAGCTCTGAAGACCAGTATTTTGCACGTCATTTTGCTTTTTCTTCATCCTTCCTAAACGGGCATCTTATGTCTTTGCCTTACCCTACTCTCTTCCTGATTACTTTTGTCTACTCTGAGATCTGTGGCTGTCATCAGTTGATTTCCACCAACAGCCTAATCCCTCTCCCTGCCCTACAAAGAAGAGTGGAAGCTCTATAAGACAATAAAAGCCAAGGAACTTTGAACTGCCGGAGACCAATACTTCTGATATTTATTATCAAGATCTTGCTTTATGACACAAAGGGAAAATAACCCAAATTTAAAACCATCTTTGCAAAAATTACGATGGGGAGAAAAGTCTAACACAGCAGGCTCCATCTTGCTTCTAACCTCCAAGCTGTCCTTGCTCACTCCTGGGCATAGGCCAAGCTGACTATGGGAGGAATTTAGTTTATCATTTAAACAAAGATGATAACAGCCCTTTACCAAAACTAACCCCCTCTTGTTTGGGGCTCAGGGATCACACAGCCAGAGGTCACAAGATTTGTAACCTCCTCAGTTGCTCCTATGAGTAATATGACTATTGTAAAACCTAAGATTGGTACTTGAGATATTTTTCAGATCTTGCATTCTGATTGATCAGCCAGTGCCACATGGACCCATACCAATACATTGTTTCATCTGGTCTTGTGACCTCCACCCAAGAATGGACTCAGCACCTGAAGACAGCTCTGACCCCCTGTTATTTCATCCCGAGCCTAACCAATCAGCAGTCCCCATTTTCTAGCCTCCCACCCGCCAAACTATCCTTGAAAAACCCCAGCCTTTGAGCCTTTGGGAAGGCTTATTTGAGTAACTACTCCTGTCCTTCTGCTTGGCTAGCCCTGTGATTATTAAACTCTTTCTCTACTGCAATACTTCTGTCTCCATGAATTGGTTTTATCTGTCTGGTGGGCAAGAAGAACCTGTCGGGTGATTACAAATTGAGAAGTCTATATAATTATGGTAAAATCACACCAGGAGTCATGTTTAAAACTACAAGGGGTAGATACATATTTAAATGGAATCTGAAGGTCTTTCTTTTCTCTGATTAATTGGGAGGGTAATGATGTCTTTGCTAATAACAGAGGAAAACCTATGACTATCTGGTAATGCAAAGACTTCTAACTGACAGGTGTAGTAAAGAGCTGGCTGGGGAATCCTACCATAGTGCCTAGCACACAGCAGACATGCAATAGAATACTGGTTAGAGAATGAACCATCACATCAGAGAAGTGATGGTTGTAAGTCATGAGAATGGATAATATTGTCCAGCAATTGAATTTAAATTTGTGATGAGGCAAGATCACTTTTTAATTTTTGTATAGTAAGAGTGTTTGGTAGTGCTGGTTACAATGGAGTATTATTAATTCAAATCTTCTACATAATAGATATTTTCCACTGGTTTCTGTCTACAGAGACTTTCTGTTTTGGAGAACCACTGTCATATTGTTAGCTAACATTTGTGGTGTAACTTATTTAATGCAGTTAAAAACTTGCATAAGGCCGGGCGCGGTGGCTCAAGCCTGTAATCCCAGCACATTGGGAGGCCGAGGCAGGCGGATCACGAGATCAGGAGATCGAGACCATCCTGGCTAACACGGTGAAACCCCGTCTCTACTAAAAATACAAAAAAATTAGCCGGGAGTGTTGGCGGGCGCCTGTAGTCCCAGCTACTCGGGAGGCTGAGGCAGGAGAATGGCGTGAACCCGGGAGGCGGAGCTTGCAGTGAGCCGAGATTGCGCCACTGCACTCCAGCCTGGGTGACAGAGTGAGACTCCGTTTCAAAAAAAAAAAAAAAAAAAGATTAACCTAATTTCTGGAACAAGAAAGTAAAAAAGTCAGTGGAGAAGGCCCTTCTTTTTGTCACCTGTGTTAGGCCATAGCCAGGGAAAGGATCCCTTCTTCTTTATACACTGAGAGTGGAGAAAGGTTAGTTTCATACCACTAGCTAGCTTCTGGACTCCTATATCTCCTGCAGCCTCCCAGATCCCTTCAGATCTGCTCCTTTCAAGGATCACCCTTGTTCTTGAGCCTCTCCAGAAGCCAGAAACCCCACAGTAAGCCCTTTAGTCCTGCAACTGAGAGTGTATTTAGGGCCAATTCCCTCCCCTACTCCTGCAGAACCTCTGGGTCTCCCAGAATTCATAAGTCTCTGCATCAGGATAAGATTCTGCCTCATCTACTAATGGTGTCATTTCTGAAATTTTAGCCAAAAGAATGAAAACTCTCAGTTACAAGGAAATTAAAAAATGATTATGTGTAGTTGAAGATATGGCATTTCCTAATTTAAGCTAAACAATTTGAATTTGTATAAACAAAGTGTACTCCCAAACATTTTTCTTCATGTTAAAAATGGTGCTCATGCTTGATAAGGCTTAAATTAGGAGCCCTCTCAGGAGTATTTGTGTTTTTGATAGCACAAGAGTTGGAAATTTTCTGACACTGGCAAAGTTTAGTTATCCTCTTTTCATCAAGCAAGTCAAAGGGACTTGGCTCACTAAAACATTTCTGAGGGGAAGAGATAAAAAGCAGAAGGTAAATTGGGTCTATTGATGCCTCCATTGTCTTCCATCATTAACCTCTCCGGTAACCTAATTTATTAAGCTTCTTCTCTACTTTTATCTTATGATTTATTAAACTGGTGTCAGGCATACATGGTTCTGGAGGAAGACTGGCCTTTCACACCCAGACCCTCCATGCGTGCCCTCTGAAGCTCTTCATAATGTGACCTACCCTATTTCTTCAGTCCTTTTGATTTCTACTTCCATAAATTATCACATCACCACTCAGCAAGCAGCCCCTCTATATCTGTTCCTGCTGTCAGTGACAGTCTCCTGTCTTCCTCTTTACCTGTTAACATCCCATCTCTAGTGCCTCTCCACCAGGAAGCCATTTCTAACCTTCCGTGTTGGATTTGCCTTTCCCTCCTCTGAACTTGCAAACCCCTTTCCAGATGTGGTGGAGAACCCTCTGGTCTGGGGCTCAGGACACTAGGATGTCATTATAGCACTGATACTTGGCTCCCTCTGTGCTTTTTCTCTAAATGACAATGATACTATTTTCACTTCCTCCTTCCCACGGTTATTAAAAATATACAGGAATCCATACTAATAGCAGACATGAGATTTAGATACGTGTATTCTAAGCATGTACACCTTTTCTTTTGACTTATTTGTAGGTTTTTTTTGAGGACAGGCAACTGGACCTCAGTCATCTTTGTATCCCCCAAAGATAATGGCCTACACATAGCCTAGAAAATAGTAGGTGCTCAATACCATTTTATTTATTTATACCAGTGGTTTTCAACCATGGGTGATTTGCACCTCCCATCTGCCCCACCCCCCCAACCACCTGCCCGAGACATTTGGCAATGTCTGGTAACAGTTTTAGTTTCCACAATTCAGGGAGATGGCAGAGAATTGCTATTGGCATGTAGTGGGTAGAGGCCAGGGAAGCTCCTAAGCATTCTATAATGCACAGGACAGAACCTGCCTTCCCTAACTCTCAACAAGAAGTTATTCAGCCCAATGGTGGCACGGCTGAGAAACTCTGATTTATATCCTTGATCTTAAGAAAACTTGAGCCGTTTACAAACTCACATATACAATGAGATACCAAATGCAAAATGAAGAAATCAGGCACAGGAAAAATAAAGCCTGGAGCAACTTTAGTGCATGCTTTAAGGTTCCTATACAAAGCTAGACATCATTGCACATCAGACCCTGAGCTTCTGATCAGGCAAAGCAAAGAGGGAACACAAATATTTAGGAGATTGGCCATGTCCATAAAAGACAAACAAACTGAAACCTAGAGAAATTTCTCATCAAAATGGAGGTGATGCATGAAAAAGAGTGATCTAAGCCTTTAATGGTAATTCTATAACAACTAGAACAGACATTTCCTAACGTAGGCTTAAAGACTATGGAGGGATTAGAGTATGAGCACTGAAAGTAACGTATGAGAAACTAAAATGATCCCATCCAAGTACTTATCTGTCTGATAATCTGAGATAATTCAAGATTAAAAATCAGATTTGTAAAGATTTTTTTTTTGATACAGAGTCTTGCTCTGTGATCCAGGCTGGAGTGCAGTGGTGCCATCTCAGCTCACTGCAAATTCCACCTCCTGGGTTCAAGCAATTGTCGTGCCTCAACCTCCCGAGTAGCTGGAATTACAGGCGCATGCCACCACGCCTGGCTAATTTTTGTATTTTTAGTAGAGAATGGATTTCACTATGTAGGCCAGGCTGCTCTCCAACAGCTGGCCTCAAGTGATCCGCCTGCCTCAGCCTCCCAAAGTGCTGGGATTACAGGTGTGAGCCACAGAACTTGGCCTAAAGATTGTTTAGAGGAGTATAAGGGGGCATGTTCCTTGATAATTCTCCATAAACAGCATTTTTACCAGCTATTTATGAGGTTTGGTAAGAATTGGGCAGTGGTGAGACTGAGTTAAAAGTCTGGCAAGACCTTGAGTTCAGATTCCCAGCTCAAGCTGCTTATCCATGAGAAGAGGTATGCAGATGGAAAAGTATATAATGTATTGTATTGTTATAAAAATTGAGGAATGGAGTGGGGACACACAGCTGAATAGAAGACCACCCTAGTGTAGCATGGAAATGAGCTTGAGTCATCTACCTACAGGAAAGTTTATTTCCCTCAGAAACCACCTCTGGGTCTGCTTCAGCAAGTGACCATATGGCTGATAAAAGTCCCCAAGTTCTGTACCATACAGCCTGGAAAACTTTTGTAGTAGGTGGCATATACCACCTTCTCCCATGGTAATAAAAGAATGTAACAATACACCTACAGAGTCGAATTTTAAGTACAGAAAGTCCCTCAACTTATATGGGGTGATGTCCAGATAAACTCATTATAAGTAAAAAAAAATATTAAGTTGGAAATGCATTTAGTACCCAGATAAATTCATCATGAAGTTGAAAAATTGTAAGTGGAATTATTGTAAGTTAGGGACTGTCTGTAATGTAACTTCCTGGTCAATGCTGTAAAGATAAAAAAATTGCAATATGGAACCTTAGGTATCGTAATAAGTTGATCTTCTAAAAATACTAATTGGCCCTATTCTGATTCTGAACCATTTAGTCTGGTTGGAGATATTGAGTGAGTGATCTGGAATTGGTATTTTTAAGGCTTCCCAGGTAATTACAAAGTGCAGCCAGGGTTGAGAATCACTACATTAAAGGAAATGATGATTTTTGAGTATTGAATTAGTCTAACTTGAGTCTTTTATACAACAATAAAATACATTTCCTCCCAATTTCAAACTTCACCTACCACTTAAATTTTCTCCCCAGACATGTATAATTAAAAAAAATTAAGCTAAGGGGAACACTCATTCTACGGCATAGAATGAGGTGTTGCTTGATTCTAAAAATGAATGAATGAATGAATGAATAATATGCTCAATGAAGAAAATCTGAAAATTACAAAAATATCAAAACAAAAAATCTCTAGCAATTCCACCATACAAAGCTTAACTACTTGTGACATTTTCAATGTATGTATTTCCATTTAATCCATTAAAACAGTAATTCGTGTGCAGGACCAGTTTTTAATGAGGATATTCCCAATTGAGGCAATAAAACCATTTCTCCTGCAGTGTGGAGAAGGCTGCTTTCCTTTCTGTTTGTTTTACCTGGAGAGCAAGCATTCATCTCTTTTACAACTGATATCCAATTATGCTGTAGCTCAGAATTACCTAATTAGTTGAGATGCCCCACCATTCTCTTGAGTTTGTGTGAAAGGGTAGAGTCTGTCTAAGAAAGTCAAGAGTTTGAGTTCATCCCAAGGGCTGAAATACTATTGGTTTAATGAATGAATCTTTGAGTTACCTTAAAAGTCCCAATTTATATGCAGATATCCTAAAAGCCCTCGACTAAAATTAGGTTTCTTACCTAGGCAATGACTTATTTCCCCAGACTCATGTTTTGCCTTTATTCTGTTTCTTCACATCTTTCTTGGAACTATTTGTCTCCAATAGGAGCTCAGCAGAGAGGAATCCCAAAAGGAGAAGAGGGTACCCACCAGCCCCCGGAATTGCAGAGGGCTCAGCTCTAACCATGCTTAGCATATCTGGTATCTGGCCATGTTCAGAGAATAGTCCTTTAGATGTCTCACATTTAACATCTTGGCTAAAAGAGCCAGAAGACCTGTAAAGTGCAGCACTGTATTTTAAATCTCACTGTGACTCAAATGTGAATTGGAATTGCCTGTTCTTCAAATCATGTGGGCTGAAGATCACTTAGCTGGTGAGAATCCAGCTGACAGCTGCATTCACTTTGGTACAAAATGACTCAAAGGGACTTGGTTGGCCAGGCACAGTGACTCACACCTGTAATCCCAGCAATTTGGGAGGCCGGGGTGGGAGGATTGCTTGAGCCAAGGATGTTCAAGACCAGCCTGGACAAGATGGCAAGCTCTCATCTCTAAATAAATAAATAAATAATTTTTTAAAAAGGGACTTGGTCAATTTTTTTTTCTTTTTTTTTTGGGTGGGGGGGATGGAGTCTCGCTCTGTCCCCCAGACTGGAGTGCAGTGGCGCAATCTCGGCTCACTGCAAGCTCTGCCTTCCAGGTTCATGCCATTCTCCTGCCTCAGCCTCCCGAGTGGCTAGGACTACAGGCGCCCGCCACCACGCCTGGCTAATTTTTTGTATTTTCAGTAGTAACGGGGTTTCACCGTGTTAGCCAGGATGGTCTCGATCTCCTGACCTCGTGATCTGCCTGCCTCGGCCTCCCAAAGTGCTGGGATTACAGGTGTCAGCCATCGCGCCCTGCCTTTTGTTCCTTTTTTTAACTTTTTCAGTGAACAGTCAACCTTGTTAAATTACTTTAAATTTTGTTTTGTTGTGGATAGGGGGAAGGGTTCCTTCCAAAATGCCAACAACTTGTACTAGGGATGGAAGTCAAGAGAGCTAAGATAGCCTTAGCCATAAAACTGATGGTAAAAATTTACAGCATGTTGAATTTGGGTGCTGTCTATAATCTATAACTTTAACAAGTCCCATCTAATATTTTATAAGAAGACCACAAAACTGTTCAGTGAGTGCTCTAGCCAGTATAAATGGATCTCAAAACTTCAATAAACATGCAATTATCTTGTGGCCGTGAAACAGTTAGATGTCGATAAATTTTATTTAGGAAAAAGGCAGCATCCTAGGCAAACACTTGATTATGAAATATTTCTTTTTCCCAAAAGCCTCCAGATGCATTCTTCCCAAACATGGTGTATGCACTAAGGGGACAGCCATTAAGTGGCTTTGTCTCTGACTTCACTGCCTCACATTTGTCTCTGTCTTCATTCCCCCAAGGAAAACCTGTGTGTTTCCATGCAGTGTTACATGCTAACTGCTCAATACAACTGATGGCTACTTCTCAAGTGTCTGCCCAGTCTTCAGGGATTCCTCTGAGTTTTATGAATACCTTCAAGTGCTCTTAGCATTGTTCTTAGGGTTGGGTTGTTCTTAGGGTTGGATTTCCCAGGTAATGGAAGCACAGCCTTAGACACTCATAAAACTAGGGCAATAAAATAAAATAAAAATGTGGAAAAATATGTAGCTCCTCCCTTCTCAAGTAAATGTCATCTCTAAGGAAAGTAATCACAATTATATTGGACTTCTTTACACTTATTTACATATGGAAAGGTATAGATGGGTAGCACTTCACACAGTGTTCAGTGTGTTTAAGGCCTCTAAAGACATTTGCCTGGTCCTGGTGGTTTTATATACATATATATATATATTTTTTGTTGTTGTTGTTGTTGTTTTGTTTTGTTTTGTTTTGTTTTGAGATGGAGTCTCGCTCAGTCACCCAGGCTGGAGTGCAGTGGCACGATCTCGGCTCACTGCAAGCTCCGCCTCCCGGGTTCACGCCATTCTCCTGCCTCAGCCTCC
The DNA here is from genome assembly GCF_009828535.3 of Hylobates moloch. Taxonomy (NCBI): domain Eukaryota; kingdom Metazoa; phylum Chordata; class Mammalia; order Primates; family Hylobatidae; genus Hylobates; species Hylobates moloch. The sequence continues at coordinate 49,429,119 of NW_026652277.1, read as the reverse complement.
CGAGTAGCTGGGACTACAGGCGCCCGCCACCACGCCTAATTTTTTGTATTTTTAGTAGGAACGGGGTTTCATCGTGTTAGCCAGGATGGTCTCGATCTGCTGACCTCATGATCTGCCCGCCTCGGCCTCCCAAAGTGCTGGGATTACAGGCGTGAGCCACCGCGCCCGGCTGGTCCTGGTTATATTTTAAGGTCAGTTGTTTTCAGGTCTCTTCCCACTACCTGAATCTGAGCTCCACAGGTGCTGGCCAGCCATCTTTTAATCCTACCACAGCACCTGGAGCACAGTAGCTGCTCAATGAGCGTTTTTTTTTTTTTTTTCAATAAGTGAATGAACAAATGTTTGAAGACAGAACTGTGAGTCTCATGTACACAATTTAGGGGTCTCTATTCTAGACATCTAGACATCAGAAATATTACCTCCGAACACCTGTCCACTTCCCCTGATCAACCATCTTTAAGTGATGTGTTTGCCTTAAAGACTAGGAAGAGGGAGGAAAAAAAAGCTTCCCTTTTCCCCTTTCTTTAAATCATGCAAATGAGAAAGGCTAATCCTTCCCTCTAGAGTGAAAATACTGAAAGCTGCTTTGGTAATTGTTAGGGACAAGCTACCGCAGGAATCCCCCCAACCTCCCCTTCTCTGAATACTCTGCAGCTGCATTCCTAAACACTTATCTAGGTGCCACAGCAAAGTTACCAGACATGCTAAGTGGAGCAAACGCTAATTACAGCCATTTGGGCAGCACCGGGGGAAGTCATGGGAAACGTGAACAAACCTTAGTGACACATTCTTGTAAATTCCTGTTTTACATCTAACTGCCACCTTAAAAGTCAGGGGATGATGTGTTATAAGTCTATTACAAGCTGATAAACAACTTTTGTGCCTGTTACAAGCTAATACATACTCTTGGTGGTAAAGATAACCGACAAACAACCCCAGGATGCGGTTATAACCAGAAACTCCCTTAAGCCCCTCCGACCCCATATAAACTCCTCATTCTGTGAGTTCAGGGCTGCCTTCTCTGACTGTTACGGAGCTGCCCGGCAGGTTAATAAACTTGCTTGACTTAGGTCTACTCGTCCTTTCTCTCGGCTAGCCTTACAGTAATATTGCCAGTAATAAGAAGGCTACAAATCAGCTAAGAAAACAAGTGGCCAGATGGTAATGATTTCAAAATTGTGTTTGTTATATAAAAACATATATAGAATTAACTTCTGACAACAAAATAGTAATAAACTTCAAAATGACTGAAACAGAAATTATGCCTCCTCCCAGCAAAACTAATGCCAGTAGCAAATCTTGAAACCAATTACAAAGTAAGTTTATAAAATAAACTTTCTAGAGGGAATTTGTAATATTCTGTTTAAATACACCACTCTTACTGGTGATACAATGATTTCTTCTTTAATGATTAAAAAAATTGCCTCAGGGAAAAAAATGGATCTTGTAGTAGCACTTTTTAAAGAAAAAGTCATGATACTCACAGGCTCTTAAGAATCACTACTGCCACATTTAATTTAAAAGACAATTCATGTTGCAGACCTGTGGGTTTTTAAAAGATTCACCTAGGGAAATAATTAACACCCAGCACTCAATTCTTCCTTGGCTGTGTTAGTTACGTAGTAAAATTTTACTTGCGCCATAGTATATTACTTTGTTTAAGTAATTTTTTCTTCCTGCCATATAGTCTGTATTGCAAAATATACTCATCACACCCAGGTTAACAGAGGACCACCAGAACCCAGGACAACAAGAGAAGCTTAGCAGAATACTGAATGACTGTGTTGCAGCTGCAATTAAAAAAAAAAAAAATTTCCTGGGATTTCTTTACCACCTCAGGGGTCAATGTTTTTCTATTTAAAAAGAGTAGATTCAGTATTTTATCTTATTGTATTTATTTTATGTGACATCTGTCTGACAACATTGTTCTCTTAGACGGCATGATTTACTTATGATTGGGCAATAACTCATATTTGATGAAGGTCTAATGCTTATTTATTGAGGGTTTGTAGAACTGATTTACTTCCTGAGGTATTTAAGTGTCTTGAAATGTGCTTAAACGTAAGAATTAAGCAGCTGGTCTTGGGTCTCAGAAATGCTAGAGATATTCAAAGTTCCTTCCTGCCAGTATAGAGACAGAAAGGTGTGATACCCTTCCTCATCCATCATAACAGTCCCTGCGGGCACTCCTGTAACAAAAGACAGGTTAACAAGAGAAAAGCATAACAAATTTATTTAATCAAAGTTTTTCGTGATACAAGTGATACGGCTCCGATGAGAGGAGGAGAACCAGGACACCAGGTTTCTTAGTTCTCATCCCAGTTTAGATAAAATGACAGGGACACACATGGAGTGGTTTTAAGGAGAGGAGACTTTAATAGGCAAGAAGGGAGAAAAGAGAAGAAAGAAGCTCCCCCTTACAAAGACAGAGGGAGGGGGGCTCCAAAGCTGAAGGAGGAGGTCCCCAAGTACAGTGCCAGCGTGGAGCCTGGATTCCAGAAGGTAAGACTGACATCCAACAGCCACTGCAGGAGCATTTCAGAGCAAGTGAAGGATACTGAGGGCTTGAAAAGGGATGGGAGGCAAGAGGATGGATTTAACAGAAAATGATAATAGGGAAACTTGGCAGTTCTCACGAGCTGGGTGGAGGAATAAGAGAGGAAATGAGTTGCTTAATGGATCGTTAAACAGGCCCACATATACACAATACTGTATATAAAAACCTCAAATGTTTTCAGGATTCTTCAGTTTAGCTGAGGTTAAATTGTCGTTCATTCCTATCCATGTGACTGTAACAAGTTGCATTTTCTTTCATGACATTTGAACCTAAAACTTGAATGTCTCACATCACAAAAACCCTGTTTTATGGACTCCTTGGTCAGACACATATGGAGAGATTTGATCCTGGAGCTGGAAGATAAGTGGAAAATGATGCTTACTTATGTCAGAGAGACATGTGCCTAATCTATTAACATTTACACATACCAGGGAGTAGAAAATTCAATATCACATAATAAATGCTATCTTATTTCTGAGGACTAGCAGGTAAGTAAAGTCACTCTATATATAGGCCACTAAATCCAAAAGGTAGGAGACGTTATCCCTGTCCTGGAAGAACTCACAACCTGGGAGATGAGATAAACCACACAGCTGATATGGGAAATACCCATAGGATCTTACAAAGCAAGACGCCATCAAGTTCTAGGCCACTGAACAAGGTAGAACTTGGGTAAATCTCTTAATTAAAAAGTGCTGTGATTGGTAGGCCGAGGCGGGTGGTTCACGAGGTCAAGAGTTCGAGACCAGCCTGGCCAACATGGTGAAACCCCGTCTCTACTAAAAATACAAAAATTAGCTGGGTGTGGTGGCGCGTGCCTGTAATCCCAGCTACTTGGGAGGCTGAGGCAGGAGAATCACTTGAACCTGGGAGGCGGAGGTTGCAGTGAACTGAGATTGTGCCACTGCACTCCAGCCTGGGTGACAGAGCAAGACTCTGTCTCGCAGAAAAAAAAAGGTGGTGTGATTTATTGTGCCAAGCACAAAATCACTTTTTGTTTTTTTTGAGATAGGGTCTCACTTGTCATCCAGGCTGGAGTCCAGTGGCACACTCTCAGCTCACTCCAGCCTTGACCTCCCAGGCTCAGGTGATCTTTCTACTTCAGCCTCCCAAGTAGTTGGGACCACAGGCACAAGCCACCATGGATTACTAATTTTTCAATTTTTGGTAGAGACGAGGTCTCTCTATGTTGCCCAGGCTGGTATTGTTTCATTTTGATGAATTTATCTATCTCTACATTTTTTGGTACTCATAGCAACTCTAGTTGGTATTAGTCTCATTATAAATATCAGTCAATTGAGCCCAGAGAAGTTAAGTAACTTGCTTGTAATACTGTAAATATATATTTTGTCTTCATCCCTGTTTCCTGACCTACAACTCCTGGAGTCTTAGGAATCTTCAAAGCGGTAAGTGTCTTTTTGTGTGTTAATGAGTTGAGTTGTAGCTGGAAGCCCTTAAGTAGCTTCAGGATGGGGGCTGGTCACAGGAAAGACCAAGGTACAAATAGAGGGTTGGGACTTTTCAGCCCCATCCCCCAGCCTCCAGGGAGAGAACAGGGGCTAAAGGTTAAGCTAATCACCAATGGCCATGATTTAACCAATGTCAACTGGAGAATAATGGGGTTCATAAGTTTGGAAAGGAGAACTTTATTTCTCATAAAGGGTTGCAGCCTGCAGGGTGGCCATTCTGACAGTCTGGGAAGTGTAGCCTCCACTCAGAAGCCAGAAACAGACACTTCAAGGCAGGGGCTAAGCGAACAAGAATTTATACTGAGCAGAGTGACTAAATATACATATTTATAAGCTGTCAGAAAGTCATGAATATTTATGAGGGGAGAAATGTACGCATGTGTAATTGAGTTTCATGCTTCTCCCCTTTCAAAAAATAGATGTGTGGAGGTTATGTGAGGGTGGAGTTTTTGGCCCTCTTTTTTTTTTTTAATGAGATGGAGTTTCACTCTTATTGCCTAGGCTGGAGTGCAGTGGCACGATCTCCACTCACTGCAACCTCTGCCTCCCGGGTTCAAGCAATTCTCCTGACTCAGCCTCCCAGGTAGCTGAGATTACAGGCATGCCCACCATGCCTGGCTAATTTTGTACTTTTAGTAGAGATGGGATTTCTCCATGTTGGTCAGGCTGGTCTCGAACTCCCGACCTCAGGTGATCCGCCCTAATCCTGCCTATGTAATGAAGCTTCAATAAAAACCCAAAGGGCTGGGTTCAGAGAGCTTTCAGTTAGCTGAATACGTGGAGATTCCTGGAGGGTGGCATGCCCCAGAGGGTAGAGAGGCTCCTTACCCCTTCCCACATACCTTGCCCTGCCTGTCTCTCCATTGATATGCTTTGTGAACATCCTTTATTTTATTTTTATTTTTTTGAGATGGGGTCTCACTCTGTCGCCCAGCCTGGAGTGCAGTGGCACGATCTCGGCTCACTGCAACTTCTGCTTCCTGGGTTCAAACAATTCGCTTGCTCAGCCTTCCGAGTAGATGAGATTACAGGTGCCCACCACCATGCTTGGCTAATTTTTGTATTTTTAGTAGAGACGAGGTTTCACTATCTTTGCCAGGCTGATCTTGAACTCCTGACCTCGTGATCCACCCGCCTTGGCCTCCCAAAGTGCTGGGATTACAGGCGTAAGCCACCGTGCCCGGCCATGAACATCCTTTATAATAAACCAGTACACGTAAGTAAGTGTTAACCTGAGTTTTGTGAGCCACTCTAGCAAAGTAATTGAACCCAAGAGGGAGTTATGGGAACCCTGACTTACAGCCAGTCAGCCAGAAGCACAGGCTACAACGTGGGGCTTTTGATTGGCTTCTGAATTGGAGATAGTCTTGTGGGACTGAGCCCTTAATCCATGGGATCTGATGCTGTCTCCAGGTACGTAGCGTTAGAATTGAATTGAATAAGAGGACGCCCAGCTGGTGTCAGCTCCTGAATCTGGTGTCAGGATTGACTGACTGCTTGGTGTCCAGGAAAAGTCCTTCCACACATCGGGTGTCAAAAGTGCCGTGTTGATTGTATTGAGTGATGAGAGAGGATAGGAAAAAGCACTTGTGGCCAGGTATGGTGGTTCACATCTGTAATCCCAGCATTTTGGGAGGCAGAAGTAGGAGGATCACTTTAGCCCAGAAGTTTGAGACCATCCTGGGCAACAGAACAAGACCTCATTTCTATAAAAAAATTAGCCAGGTACAGTGGCATGCACCTGTGTTTCCATTTCGGGAGGCTGAAGCAGGAGAATTGCTTGAGCCCAGAAAGTCAAGGGTGCAATGAGCTGTGATTGCATCACTGCACTCCACCCTGGGTGACAGAGTAAGACTCTCTCAAAAAAAAAAAAAAAAAAGCACATTTCCCCCCCACCCCATATTCTTCTCTCATTGCCCAAGAGACCTATAGTGTATAACTTGGGAGGATGAAATTTGAACCCAGGCCTATCTAACACAAAAGCCCATGTTTTTCCACTACTGTCAACTACAAAATGATGGTAAGAACATGAACTGCATAAGACTGTGGTCAGGATGAAATGAAATGCTATGGAAGAGAGCCTGGATGCATGGAAGATATGCCATGGAGTTGTTTTCCTCCTCTGCCGCCATCCCTGCGCTTCCTCAGGACACGGCTCTGCTTTTCAGGCACTTCCACTAAGGGAGGAGACCACCCTTCGTATTGTCTTATGCCCAATTTCTGCCTCCAAAGAAAGAAGAAGTAAAAACTAAAAGGCAGAAATGAAATCCACAGGCAGACAGCCTAGCGCCATGCCCTGAGCCTGGTAGTTAAAGATCGACCCCTGACCTAACCGGTTATGTTATCTATAGATTCCAGACATTGTACGGAAAAGAATTGTGAAAATCTCTGTCCTGTTCTGTTCTGTTCTGATTACCGGTGCCTGCAGCCCTCAGTCACGTATCCCCTGCTTGCTCAATTGATCACGACCCTCTCAGGCAGACCCCCTTAGAGTTGTAAGCCCTTAAAAGGGACAGGAATTGCTCACTCGGGGAGCTGTTTTTGGAGACGTGAACCCGCTGATGCTTCCATCTGAATAAAGCCCTTTCGTTCCACAACTTGGTGTCTGAGGGGTTCTTGTCTGCAGCCGGTCCTGCTACACCACCATCTCCTGGTTACCCCTCTCCTCCACGGTGGGATAGCTCATCTGCCTCCTTCCCCAGCTGAATGCCAGCCCTTTGAAGGAGAGGGATGGGGCTTTGCCATTGTCACAACTTTAGGGTTAATGTGGTAGGAGTTATTAAGAAATTATTTTAGACAGAGACAAAAAGGGGTCCTTGGGAAGTTTTTGTTTTTAAAGTCAGAAACATTTCTTGTCTAGCCGGAAAGCCAGGCCAGCAACCTTTGATATGCAAACGGAAGCCATTAGAAACTGGGTCCACCCAAACATGGCGATTCCCGCCCGCACCCCCCCCCCCCCCCCCCCCCCCCCCCCCCCCCCCGCGTCTTCTCCTTGCTCTTGCCCCCACATGTGCCTGGCAACGTGGCCACCCCCATATATCTCCACGTGTGTAGAACATCACGGTTCCCTGCATTTGCATATTAAAAGGCTAGGGTGGAAGGGCCAGTTTCTTCTGGGCTACGAGAATGACATGCCTGGTCAAACCAATCCCCTGAGCCCTATGCAAATCAGACACCACCTCCTCCGGCCTCTACATACACCTGGCTGGTTTCCACCCCACTTGGGGTCTCCTCTTTTGGCTTTGGAGCCCCCTTCCCTCTGTCTCTGTACGTGGGAGCTTCTTCCTTCCACCTTCTTCCTTTCTTGCCTGTTAAACTGTCTGCTCCTTAAAACCACTGCACAGGTGTCTGGTTGTTTTATCTAATTCAACGTGAGACAAGAGCTCTGGTGTTCCCCCACTCATCGGAGCCTTATCATTTAGGCCAAACCAAACGCATAAGAGAAACTTAGGATTCCATGGGATGACATTTAAAGTGCCTTCAGAGGCTGGGTGCGGTGGCTCACGCCTGTAATCCCAGCATTTTGGGAGGCAGAGGCAGGCGGATCACGAGGTCAGGAGATTGAGACCATCCTGGCTAACACGATGAAACCCCGTCTCCACTAAAAATACAAAAAATTAGCCCTGCCTGGTGGCCAGCGCCTGTAGTCTCAGCTATTCCAGAGGCTGAGGCAGGAGAACGGCATGAACCCGGAAGGCGGAGCTTGCAGTGAGCCAAGATGGCGCCACTGCACTCCAGCCTGAGCAACTGAGCGAGACTCCATCTCAAAAAAAAAAAAAAAAAAAGCCTTCAAAGGCTGAGCATGGTGGCTCAAGCCTGTAATCGTAGCATTTTGGAAAGCTAAGGCAAGAGGATTGCTTGAGCCCAATAGTTCAAGACCAACGTGATGAGACCCTATATCTACAAAAAAAATTGTTTAAATTAGCCATGTGTAGTGGTGCATGCCTGTGGTCCCAGCTACTCAGGAGGCCGAGGCAGGAGGATTACTTGAGCTTAGGAGGTCAATGCTGCAGTGAAGTGAGATCGTGCCATTGCACTCCAGTGTGGGCAACAGAGTGACTCTGTCTCAAAAATAAATAAATAAAATAAAATAAAATAAAATGCCTTTAGAACTGTGGTCTAAGCCAGCCACACAAAATAGAAAAAGAATATAAAAATCATTCAGAGACAAACCAAAGTCTATCAAATGGAGACGGATCCAGAGTTTGGGGATTTCACCCATTTGTTTCAATCACTCAGCTTAAAAGGGACCCACCAGATCATCAGTGACAGGGATAAAATCAGCTCTTCAGGTTCAAAGTCTCAGATTCTTTTTTTCATTAATTCAACAAATATATATTGAGCACCTACTATATACACACATCAAGCCTATGTGAGGCTCTAGGGATACAGTGGCAACAAGCAGGTTTCCTGCTCTCAAGATGCCCATTTGATTCTATTCTACTAAAGGAGAAAGACACAAGACAGATTTGAATACAAACAAATCTGCATTAAGCACACAAGTGAAACGAATAGTTGCATGTTGTTCTAAAGGCTTCAAAGGAAGCCATCAATGGGCTGAGATTCTGAATAAGTTGGTGGAAGGAAGTGGGGCCTATGTTAGGTGGGATGGGCAGAAAAGTCTTCTGAAGCCGAGTGAGATCCAAAGGAAGAACAGGTGCTGGCTGTGTGGGGAGAAGCCTCTGCGTCTACGGCCACCATCCCAGCGTGAGCTCAGCAGATTTGAGGAACAAGCAATAAACATTCTAGTGGACATTGTAAGGAGCCCAGGAATGGAGGTAGAAATATTTTTACAGGGCCATTCAGGAAAGACTCAGTAGACAGCTAGATTTTTAAGGAGTCAGATTGGTAGACTAGAGTGTGTGTGTGTGTGTGTGTGTGTGTGAATTAATGCTGGGAAAATCTCCAGGCCATGTATTTGTCTCTCTATGATTGATGGTTGGGGCATGGCCCTAACCTGGCTAGTGTGACTCCTTTCTCTGCAAACAGGCTCAGCAAGCTTTGGGCAGAGAATAGGTAGATTTAGTGGTTGATGACAGACTCCCTGAGAAAAACAGGAGAGGACAGATATGTGTGTGACTCCTGACGACGATTAGACTGCTTTAGAGTCATTGCTATCTTCGGAAAAGACTGAGTAACCCAATGCCATGTAGGGCGTTGACTGGAGCAAGTTCAGTAGGCATTGCCTTTATAGGTATCAGCCATTCAGCAAGCATTTGTCTAGACAGTATGGCATAGTGGCGTCAAATGCGGCCTCTGGAGTTGGTATCACTACTCACTGTGTGACCTTGAACTAGCTATTCACTGTTTCTGGGCTTTAGATTTCTCATGGGGTTGTTGTCAGGGTTAAAAAGTTCACAAGTACTAGCACAGTCTGTAAGTATTTAACAGGTACTCAGCAAATATTCATTCCCCTACCCTCTCTCCTGCCCCTCCCTTCGAATTAGAGGAGTGAAAAAAGGAACCAGAGTGAAAAGAAATTGAGGAAGTAGAATGTGCTGACTTGCCACACCTGCTGTGCACAGTGAGGAAGAGGGAAGAAGTGAAGACGGTTCCCGTACTTCTGGCCTGACACACCAGCCAAAAGTTGTATCAATCAGGACTCTTTCTAATGCAAGTCACAGAATGTTAAGCAATAAGGAGGTTTCTTGGCTTATGTAACTGAAAAATCCCAAGTACCGCCAATTTTGATATGCTTGGTCACAACGAAACCTTTAACAACAACAACATAATTTATAGGTCATATTCTCAAATCAAAAACTGAAAAATTTCACATACACAATAAAAATGACCTAAAAAACTTTATGTATTTAGAAATTAAAGAGCAAACTGTTAGATAAGTCTTGGATCAAAAAGGAAGTAAAAGGGGACTCGCAAAGTATCTAGAAACCAATGAAAAGGAAATCACTTTCTATTGCACCAGACAGGACCCTGAGAATGGTACTCAGAGAATATTTAGAGTTCTCAAATGTGTCGCAACTTAAAAATAAAGCCAAAAAATAAAGAAACTAACTATTCCTCTCAAAAATTTAGAAAGAGGCTGGGTGCAGTGGCTCATGCCTGTAATCCCAGCACTTTGGGAGGCCGAGGCGGGCGGATCACAGGGTCAGGAGATCGAGACCATCCTGGCTAACACGGTGAAACCCCGTCTCTACTAAAAAAAATACAAAAAAAAAAAAATTAGCTGGGCATGGTGGCGGGTGCCTGTAGTCCCAGCTACTCGGGAGGCTGAGGCAGGAGAATGGCGTGAACCTGGTAGGCGGAGCTTGCAGTGAGCCAAGATCGCGCCACTGCACTCCAGCCTGGGTGACAGAGCGAGACTCGGTCTCAAAAAAAAAAAAATTTAGAAACAGAAATCAGGAAATTTACATTGGCAAAAGTCAAATTTAGAATTAATGATTCAGAAAAAAGAAAGAATAAGGAACAGTAGGAGGGAAAAATATGTGAAATCTACTGAAAATAACTCCAAATGTTTATTGGATAGACTAATAAAATAAACAGCTTGTAAGTTTGAAGAGGGAAAAAAGAAAAAAAGAGATTAGGCAGCTGAAGTTGATTAAAAGATTCAAGAGAGTCACCACAGCCAATGCTATGACAGTGAATATGAAAAGCTATAGGAAACGTTATGATTTTTTTGCAAAATACAGATTATTTAAATTCATCCAAGAAGAGAAGAAAAACGTGAATGGATCAATTATTACATGAATGGACCAATTATTACAGAAGTAATGGTAAAGTGATTGGACGTTTACTATTGAAAAGACCTTAGGGCCAGATGGCCTTAGAGTTGAGTTTGTTTTTTCTTTTTTAACTATATATAATAGTTGTACTTTTTTTGTTTTAAAATTGATATATAATAGTTGTGCATATGTAGCTGAGTTTCAGCTAAGCTCTAAAGTTCTGATAATTTACCTCTAAAGGTCTGATAATTCCAATGTTAAGTGATTTTTTTTTTTAAGAGACAGGGTCTGGCTATGTTGCCTAGGCTGGAGTGCAGTGGCTATTCACAGGCATGGTCATTGCACACTACAGTCTCAAACTCTGACCTCAACTGATCTTTCTGCCTCAGCCTTCCAAGTAGCTGGGACTAAAGGCATGAGACACTGCACCTGGCCCAATGTTAAATTATTTAAACCCTTGCTACTCAAAGTGTGTCCAAGGACTGTAGTATTAATACCACCGAGACGCTGATTAGAAATGCAGGTTTAGCTACTCCAAGCCATATAAAAATCTTTTAAATTCACATTTTGAAGCAATACAATTTTAATGCCAAAACATAAGAAAAAAGGATAGAGTATTATTTGTTAATTACAATTATAATTATAGACTAATTTCACTTATGATTTAGAAATACAAATTATAAATAAAATATTAGCTTATATAGGTCTTCATTATATCAAAAGAGTAAAATACAATGAACAGCAAGGTTTATTCCACAACTGCAAGAGTGGTTCAATATCCAAATCCCAGTAACCTAATCCACTAAACTGATAAACTACAGAAGAAAAACATCAGCAGCTGTTCAAATGATAATTGATAAAATTCAGCAGCCATTCCTAATAAAAATTCTAAGTAGGCATAAAAACAATTTTAATTGACGAAAACTACCAGAAACCAATAGCAAATATTATCTTATATAGAGACACTACTAAAAGCATTTTAATTTTAGTCAAGAAACAGATAGATACCTGTACCATCATTATTATTTAATATTATTTTAGATATTTTAGCAAATGCAAGAAGAAAAAAGTTAACTAGTAAGTATAAATACAAGAAAAGAAAAAAATAAAAACATCTCTTTTGATATGGTGGCATATTTAGAAAACTCAAGATAATTAAGAAGGCAGAACAGGCTGGGCGTGATGGCTTATGCCTGTAATCTCAGAACTTTGGGAGGCCAAGGCAGGAGGATCTCTTGAGGCCAGCGTTTTGAGACAAACCTGGCCAACATAGTGAAACTCGTCTCTACCAAAAATATAAAAAATCAGCCGAGCGTGATGGCACGCACTTGTAGTCCCAGCTACTCAGGAGGCTGAAGCACGAGAATCACTTGAACCCGGGAGGCAGAGGTTGCAGTGAGCCAAGATTGCGCCACTGTACTCCAGCCTAGGCGAAAAAAAAAAAAAAAAAAAAAGAAAAAAGCTATTGTTTTCTGTGTATCTGTGTAGCATCCATATATCTTATCACATTCTCTTAATACGTCTTGTAATTGTTTTGCCTCCTTTTTTATTTTTTTGAGACAGAGTCTTGCTCTGTCCCCAGGCTGGAGTACAGTGGCGTGAGTACCACTGGCTACTCGAGTAGCTGGGATTACAGGGGCGTGCCACCACACCCAGCTAATTTTTGTATTTTTAGTAGAGACAGGGTTTCACCATGTTGGCCAGGATGGTCTCTAACTCCTGATTGCAAGTGATCCTCTCACCTTGGCCCCCCAAAGTGCTGGGATTACAGGCATGAGCCACTGATCCCGGCCCACAATAGCTTTTTTTCTACTTTAATAGGAACCAATTAAAAATAAGAATGGGAACATATTTATGCATATATAATGTTGACATAAACCATACATCCTTTTTTTTTTTTTTTTTTGAGACGGAGTCTCACTCTGTCGCCCAGGCTGGAGTGCAGTGGCGCAATCTCGGCTCACTGCAAGCTCCGCCTCCCGGGTTCACGCCATTCTCCTGCCTCAGCCTCTCCGAGTAGCTGGGACTACAGGCGCCGGCCACCATGCCTGGCTAATTTTTTTGTATTTGTAGTAGAGACGGGGTTTCACCGTGGTCTCGATCTCCTGACCTCGTGATCCACCCGCCTTGGCCTCCCAAAGTGCTGGGATTACAAGCGTGAGCCACCGCGCCCGGCCAAACTATACATTCTTTAGGAATACTTCTAACAAGTAAGTAACAGAAAACATAGGGGAAAAACTCTTACAATGTTTTTGAGAAAAAAAAAATGAATAGCTGAAAAAGCCTTCCATGTTTTTGGGTAGGACATCTTATATCATGAAAAAGTCAGTTTTTATTAGTTAAGAAAACTATGAGAAAGAAAAACAGTAAGGGAGATTTGCCCTACCAGATAATCAGAAACTAAAGCCACAATAATCAAACCTCTACAAGTATGGATATAGAGTTAGATTCTGAGGAGGTGTTCACATAGACAAATCCGATAATTTAATTCAGGAGGAAAGAAATGGACCATTTAATTAACAACTGACTACTTTCTGGAAGAAAACTTAAAAGGATTCTGTCTTATACTGTATATGAAAATACACTGCAGATGAATAAAAGGCTTAGGTATAAACTTTAAAACTCTAGGCAAGAAATCTAGGTAACTACATGATCAATAAAAACCGACAAGTGATAAAGTAAAAGTAGCCATGTTTGATTATATAAAAAATTTTTTAAATTTAAGGCAAAACCAATCGTAAACAAAGTCAATAACAATAGATTTGAAAATAATAATAAAGCATATGATAGAAAAGGGGTTGATTTTTAAAAAATAGATGAAGAGCTCTTACAAATTGACAAGTGACCAAAAAAACCCAACAGAAGATGTGCAACCAATATGAATTGACAATATAGAGAAAAATAAATCCAAAGATCCACAAACATATGAAAAGACACTGAAATTCACTAGAGTTAGGGAAATACAGGCTAAAGTAACATTAAGGTATTACAGGTTAAGCATTTCTAATCTGAAAATCTGAAATGCTCCAAAATCAGAAACTTTGAGTGTGGACATGACACCATAAGTGGGAAATTCCACACTGACCTCATGTGACAGATCTCAGTCAAAACGCAGATGTAAAGTGCACGGTTTATTTAGCATCTTCAAGATAATCAAGACCCTTCCGGTCCCCATCAGCTATGGTGTATCTTTTCTGTGCATGGCCAGATTCCCTCACGCAAGCAAACCCACAAAAGGTCTTAGAATGGTAGGTATGAAGACCAGATATGCCAATGGCAGGTTTGCCACGATACCCCACATGGGGCCAATACCTGTATGCATTACTCACTGTGGTTTTTTCCGCTTATTCTCTCCCTTGTGGTGTAAAGATATTGTTGGAAATGTCTAGAAGGCCCACATGATACCCAGAGGGTAATGAAAATATTCCAAAATATAAAAAAATTCAAAATCTGAAACACTTTTGGCTCCAAGCATTTTGGGTAAGGGACCTCAACCTGTACTTGGTATCCATCTGATTGGCAAAAGTTAAAAGGAATCATACTGGCACTTGCTAGTGGGATATGAGAAAAATGTCATCATACCTATTGGTGGAAACATAAAGTGTTATGGCTTTTTTTGGAAGGCAATATGGATTAATAAATGAGTTAATATTTGAGAAATGCTGAAAACAGTGTCCGTCATATAATAAATGCTACGTACATTCTTGTTAAGTAAACAAAAGTTCTCTGAAAAATAAAATGCATATACCTGTTGACTCAACAACTCCACTCTCAGAAATCTATCTCACTGGTACAAACATACATGCAAACATATTTGTTATAGCATTGTCCACAGCAGCAAAGAGCTAGAAACAAAGTGAATGTCCATCGAAGGAAATGAATGAACAAACTGTGATACATCCACATTATATGGAACGTAATGTGACCTTTAAGAAGAATGATTTAGGTTTTTTGTTTTGTTTTGTTTTTGAGACAAGGTCTGGCTCTTGCAGCCCCTCTCTAGTTGTAGTCAACATATTGTCAAGTTTTTAAATTTTTTGGCTGAATGCAGGTACTGGGTATCTAAAAGGAAGGCCCAATTAACATCTCCAAAAGTTTCATACTTAGGACTGATCATAACTCCAAATACCCAAGAAATGCTGCTGGCATGAAAGCAAGGTGTTTGACAAATCCCATTTCCTAAAACAAAAAGGGACTTACTTTCCTTCCTCGGATTAGTGGGTTTATTTAGCATCTCCAAGGTAATCAAGACCCTTCCGGTCCCCATCAGCTATGGTGTATCTTTTCTGTGCATGGCCAGATTCCCTCACGCAAGCAAACCCACAAAATATCTTAGAATGGTAGGTATGAAGACCAGATATGCCAATGGCAGGTTTGCCACGATACCCCACATGGGGCCAATACTTATGTGCATTACTCACTGTGGTTTTTTCTGCAGTGTCCGTCATATAATAAATGCTATGTACATTTATTATATGTAAAAAGGAAATCTTGACCAACTACTCACTCTCACCCCAGACCTTTATCATGCTTTCTCTCACCTAAAACATGCCTTATCACAGATCCCTGCTGTAGGCCTTCCAAATCCCCTAAGACCTTTTCATCTATATTTACACAGCGCACATTATCAGGCCCTTGGACTATCAGCCCAACCCATGGGAGACTCCCTCCAACCAGTGGCGTATTTTTCAAAACAACTAGACCCCATTTATTAAAGTTGGCCCCTTTGCTTGAAAATTTTGTCCACAGCCTCTTTAATTATCTCTGAGGCACAAAAACTCACATTCTACGAACCCCTTCAGGTATTTTCTTCTCACAATCTACAAGATACGCCCAGCCATAAGGCACTCACCTCCATCTCATCCTCTCACATGCAAGCCCTACATTCAACCCTCCTTCAACCCTCCATCTCTCTTCATAGATGCTCTCCTCATAATCCCACCCCTCTTTTACCTTCAACACCAATTTTGGACCCTGAGCAACACTCATGCTCTGATCTAATTGAAAGTTCCCTCACCATGTTTCACCACCTTACTTCCACTCACATAAAAGGAGCCCCAGAGTGGTTGATGAATGGCAGTGCATCAAAAATCTATCCCCTCCAACCGGGATATGCCATCATTGAAGGATATCATGATGGTACCCACTTTCTCCCACCTAGAAGAGTCATAGAGGCTGCCCCCTTGCCTTTGGACACATCCCCCAACAAGCAGAATTAGTGCTAATAAGAGCACTAACCCTAGCAAAAAACACACAACTTAAAATATACACTGATTCTAAATACGCCTATAATATTATCCACTCCAATGCCTAAATTTGGAGTGAGCAGGGCTATCTCACAGGTAACGGAACCCCTATCATTAATGGAAAACTCATTCATCATCTATTAAAGGCAACTCTACTTCTAGAAAACGTTGCAGTTATCCATTGCAAAGGACATCAATCAGACAAAAGCCACATTTCTTTAGGGAAACATGAGGCTGACTACTGGGCAAAATACACTTCAACCAGTGACCCAGTTCCCCAATACCTATTTCCCCTCATACAACAGATCCCTTCCTTTTGTCCAGAACACCAAACACAACAGTTAATCATGGCGGGGGCACAATTCAAACCCCATATTGGGGTTTGAAACAAAATGAATTAGTCCTACCTGACCCTGAAAAAACAACTCTTCTATGGGACATTCACAACCTCTTCCACACTAGCCATTCCCCCTCTACAACATTTCTTAAGTTCCCATATACACATAACCCCAGATATAAAGAACAGTTAAAAGCCATTTCCCATCAATGCTGTATTTGCCAAAAAGATTCACCTCACTCCAACACTAGACCCCCTTCTTTCCCAACACATCAAACCAGGCGACATCTTCCAGGACAAGACTGGCAAATTGATTTTACCCATATGCCCCCAGTAACAAGGGTTCGATTTCTTTTAGTTCTGGTTGATACCTTTTCGGGATGGGTTGAGGCTTTTCCCACAACCCACAAACGAGCTTCTACTGTCACCTCCAAATTAATAACAGAAATCATCCCCAGGTTCAGGGTGCCTCTTTCTTTTCAATCTGATAATGGTCCTGAATTCATTTCTCAGATTACTCAAACACTTGCACAAGCCCTACACATCACCTGGAAGCTACACATGCCCTATCGACCTCAATCTTCAGGAAAGGTTGAAAAAATGGATGGCATTCTAAAAAGCACCCTCACCAGGTACTCACTCCAAACACATGAAGACTGGGTTACACTTTTGCCTTTAGCCCTTCTAAAAATTTGGGCACTACCACATAAAGCTTTAATGCTCAGCCCTTTTAAACTCGTATATGGGAGACCACTCACCCCTTTTGCTCCACGTCAGGGTCAAGCCCCACCTCTACCAACCCCTCTCATTTCCCCTCTTCTACATACTATCCGCCATTTCATTTGGGAATATGCTGACAAATACCTGTCACAACCTGTTGCTGACTCCTCTAATCCCTTCCTACAGCCAGAAGACTGGGTTCTGGTAAAAGATCCCAGTCCTACCCCCAACTGCCCCTCACAGCTAAATGGAAGAGACCTTACCAGGTCATCCTTACTACACCCATGGCAGCAAAACTCCAGAGACTCCCCAACGGTTTCATTATACTTCTCTCAAGAAAACAGACTTGCCTTCGTCCACATACACAAACGACCAAATCTAAGACCCCTTCAGCCTTCTCTTGTGTCTCCACAGGACCCACTTCTCTTTGCCTCACCCAAATCCTGGAGGAAAAGGAGGAGAAATCCACATAAACCGCTTATGTCTCTTTCCCAAACTTTCATCGCTTCCTAACCAACCTTGTTACAGACCTTCATTGGTACCCTTACAAAGCTCCCATTATACATCCTGATCAGCTCCTTACTGTTCTATGGGACCTATGGCTTCAAGGAACTTTCCAGAACTTTACTCCTACCCAAATAACTTTTTTCTCTTTTTGCTCGTTTCTTTCAATATAAATTCTCTAATCACATCAACCTCACCAATACAACCACTCCTCACTGCTCCCAAACTAGAACGCTCTATAAACCTTACACAATTCCTCTTGCTGCAAGCTAATTCTTCCTTTGCTCCGGAGTGCTGGATGTGCTTATCGCTGTCTTCCTCAGCTTACATAGCCCTTCCTACACCCCTTCACGACCTTTTAACAGGAAGCATAATTCTAATTTATAAACTCCAAAAAGGAGCTTCCTTTTTCGAGAGTGCTGACTCCCTAGTCGGTGATTATCCCACTTCCAGAGCAAATCAGGCCAACAAATTATTTCAAACCTATTATAACTCCCTACAATGCCTTAAGCCCAAGGCCCTCCCATTGAAGGGCCCATAACTAAACATAACCTCTTTTTTTTTTTTTTTTGAGACAGAGTCTCACTCTGTCGCTCAGGCTGGAGTGCAGTGGCGCGATCTCGGCTCGCTGCAACCTCCACCTGCCAGGTTCAAGCAATTCTCCTGCCTCAGCCTCTCAAGTAGCTGGGACTACAGGCACTTGCCACCATGCCCGGCTAATTTTTTGTATTTTTAGTAGAGATGAGGGTTCACCATGCTGGCCAGGCTGGTCTGGAACTCCTGACCTCGTGATCCACTTGCCTTGTCCTCCCAAAGTGCTGGGATTACAGGCGTGAGCCACTGCCCCTGGCCCTAACCCTCTTTTACAAGAGGCCTCACTTTGCTTTTTAGCCTCTGAGGGAAATTTCCTTGTAGGGTCCTTAACTTCTAATCAGTGCAACTGCACTTTCCTTGTTAAACACCCCTCTGACCATTCAGACTAACAGGGTTGACTACCAAGTATCATCTGAAGCAAACGGAGCATTTCTGCAACTGGCTCGTTTTACAGCCTCTCCCTCAACCAATGCCTCTGGCCTAACTTGTGCTGTCCCTGATGCTCACCTTTTTCCGTGGCTCAGTATCAATGGTGCAACATCCGAACGCATTAAATGGGTAAGAAATAACTCTTCCTATATCCCTACTATAGTGGGTGTCTCCCTGGCCTCCTCCTTGTCCACCGGGAGTAATGAACCACAGGAAAGAAACGCCCCATCTTTAATTCACTTATTTTCTTTCCACATTTCCACTTGTATTTATGACAAAGGCTTGTTCTTTTTGTGTGGCACCCACACATACCTTTGTCTCCCCACCAACTGGATTGGAACCTGCACCCTAGTTTATCTTTCTCCCTCCATTGGACTAGTTACTCCTAATCAATCTTTACCCGTTCCATCTGTCCAACATGTTAGAAAAAGGAGGGCCATCCAAGTCATTTCTTCGATGGTTACCTTAGGTATAACCTCCGGGCTTGGATTCGGAGTAGGCAGATTGGTCACCTTCTTAACATTCTTTAAAGCTCTTTCGACAGAACTACAGGGTTCATTAGAAGATATAGCCTGAAGCCTTATAAGAGTCCAAGACCAGCTACACTCCTTGGCTGGAGTAGTCCTCCAAAATAGATGGGGATTAGATCTTTTTTTTTTTTTGAAAGGGAGTCTCGCTCTGCCGCCCAGGCTGGAATGCAGTGGCGCGATCTCGGCTCACTGCAAGCTCCGCCTCCCGGGTTCACGCCATTCTCCTGCCTCAGCCTCTCTGAGTAGCTGGGACTACAGGCGCCCGCCACCACTCCCGGCTAATTTTTTGTATTTTTAGTAGAGACGGGGTTTCACCGTGGTCTCGATCTCCTGACCTCGTGATCCGCCCGCCTCGGCCTCCCAAAGTGCTGGGATTACGAGCGTGAGCCACCGTGCCTGGCCTAGATCTTATAATGGCTGGAAAAGGGCCTTTGTCTCTCATTGAGTGAGGAACATTGCTTCTATCTCAACCAATCGGGCCTAGTAAGAGACGCTGCTGAAAAAAGGAAAGGGCTTAAAAGCTAAGGGAATACCAAAACAACCAAATAGATTTTTGGTTTAGGAACAAAATCCTAACATGCGTCATCCCATTCCTGGGGCCTCTCCTAATGATACGCCTAGGACTAATGTTCTTACCATGCTTAATTTACCCTTTTCAAAGATTTTTATCTGACAGGATCATGGCCATCTCACAGACAATTACCCAAAAACATCTACAGCCAGTCTTACTCCTATAATCAATCCAAGACCAAAGAACTCTCCACCTGCCCCCCCTCAGCAGGAAGTAGCCGAAAAGAAAATGCCGCCCCTCGTTCTTTTTATAACTATAGGGACTGGATTGACAGTGCAGTAGCATCACCATCTTGGACAAATGCCACCATTTTAAGTTCTCCTTGATTTAAAAAAAACCACCTAAATCCAGCCGCAAAACATCAGCCTAATGACTAATGTCAGCATAACCAAAAACATTCCAACCCTAAGATAAACCCCACTCTGACCACAAACTTGCCAACCCCAAGATAGCCTCCCCACTGACCAGAGACATTCCAACCCTGCAATAAACTTTCCCTCACAAAGAAACATTCCGAGCCTGCGATAAGCTCCCCTCTTCCTAAACCCTTAAATACCCTTAGTCTTTAAAAGAGAATGCTCCTGACTGAAATTGGCCAGAAGCCCCTCTCAGGTTTATTCTCCAAAGTAAACCTGTCTTTGACTGTTGAGCCACTTTTCTTGTTTCTTTCCTCTTTCTTTAACTCTTACATATAGTATGATTCCTTTTATGTAAAATTATAGATAGATATATGAATATATAGTGAGATGCATCAAGGAAATGCCATCAAAATGTTAATAAGGTTTATCTCAGGTGATGAGAGTCCAGGTGATCTGAAGTTTTGGGGCGTGGTTGGGGAATCCTATTTTAGGATTGTAGGCAGCTGTTTTCAGTTCACATTTACTCAGAAGAACTGATGGGGTGGGCCTACAAGAATCTATTCTCATGAGAACTCAAAAAGCCCTCTAGGGAATAATTCCTTCCAAGAGAAAAAGAATTAGGAGTCTTATGTTGGTGTCAAGAGCAGTGGCTCAGTATGAGAGGGGAGGGAAAATTATGAGTACATGGTATCTATCTTGCAAATGAATAACCAGTTCAGCCTTAATCTATGTTTGCATTCTAGGGAGGGGACCTCCAAGACACGGCCAAGTGAAGCCAGAAGTGCAGTTACAAATTCGTTCATTCAGTCTTTCATTCAGCAAGTATTTACTAAGAGCCTACTAAGTGTCCAGCACTGTTCTAAAAGCTGAGGATACAGTGGTGAACCAAAACAGACAAAACTGTCTGCCTTCTTGGAGCTTATGTTCTAGTCCTTTCTTTCCCCTTCAAGCACAGAAGGCATGTCTTCTTATTATTGCAGTCTTCTTCTTCTTCTTATACATCCAGTGCTCCAGAGCAAAGGAAGAATTAGCTTGCAGCAAGAATTGCAGCAGGAATTCCAGAAGAATTCCTGACACATGTCAGGCACATAGTAAGTATTTATGTAATGACACAGCATTTTCAGCTTTGGATTATGATCTCTGGGTGTTTGTGGATGTGTCTGATCTTCCCTTTTGGCTGTATACTCCTTGAGAGGAAGATGGTATCACAGACAGAGTAGGAGCAACAGATGGTTGCTGCCCAACAGTTGTGAATGACACACTGATGCAGGGAGTAGAAACAGAAATGGAGATGAAATTGGACAGATAGATGGACACATCTTTGTGAAGGGATCCTCAGTGGATTTGGTGACTCACCCAGGAGCCATGGTGAAATGAGAAGGAGAAGAGAATGGATTCCAGGCTTTGGCCCCAACTGGCTGGCAGAACAATACCATTAGAACAAATGTAAGAAATTTCAAAAGCAAAACTGGCTTTTGTAGAGGACTAATAGTTTTAGATATTTTATTTAGGTGACATTATTGGAATGTCCAGGTGGAAATATCTGTCAGCTAATATGAAATGTATATCTGAACAGAGAGGGGGAATCTAAGAGTTTTCTGTTGAGGTGAGAGTTGAGGTCGTGACGGTGAGTGAATGAGTCAACAAGAAAGAGAGGTGATACTCCCAGGACTTATGGTTAGTCCAGTGGTGCTACTTACTGACCACGTGGCTCTGGGTATGCCATTTAAGGGCTCTAACCTTGTGTCCTCAATTCTATGAAGGGCTAATAATGCCCCTCTTTCCTCATTCAGAATATTAGCATGACAAGATATGGGTGGAAGTGATTTGCAAATCAGTAAGCACAATGCAAATTAAGGCTTTTTAAAGGATGGAGCCTGCCTAGGGAGTGAACATTGGGGTTATGGCCTTGCCTTTGCACCTCATCATGCTTCAGATCTCAGCCCCATCAGTCTTCCTTGACCACTCATGGCCCAGTGACCCCAGCATGGGCAGTCATTGCAAGTTGACTCTTGTTACTGTGATGATTTGATCCGCACCTATCATTTCTCAGTTGCACCCCCCAGGAGCAGGCTTCACATCTATTTTGCTCCCTGCTGAGAGTGCCTCACTCCATCGATATTCACTGAATGAATAGAAGAGAAAGAAGCAAGGGAGCAAAGGCAGCAAGAAGTATGGAGTCAGAGGAGGAAGAAAAACAGAAAACCACAGCTAGAGACAAAGCTGTAGACAGCTTTTCAAAAAGGAGGCACGATCAGCAATATTGAATGCTTTAAGAAACAAAGCAAATGAAGAATTTGAAAAGCTCTGGATTAACTGTATTTAGAACGTTGCTGCCTAAAACAATGGCTGAAATATGACACAGGACAAAGCTGTTGGATGAGGCTAGTCTGATTTCTAAAGAAGGTATATGTAACTATTGAAAACCCATCCTACTACCATTAGGCACTGAACCCTAGGTAACCTTGCCTTGTGAAGCAAGAAGACATAAGGCTTATCACTTCAGCAGAGTAACTTGAATGGAGCTGGAGAACTCTGTGAGCCAAAACCAGGTGTGTATTCACCCAGACAGGTCTGTAGTCATTGCTAGAGAAGCTTTATCAAGCACTGTGATAAATTTCAGTTCAATTACTTTGTCTCTGGTGAAAAAGCAGAGTTAATTTGGGTTCATGTACTTTGTACAAATATTTAATAACTTCCACACACTATTTCATAGTGTAGATAGTCATTTTCTAAGCTCAGTTTTCATCTTTGCAATGTGAAATATTTGGAAGATATTTTATTCCTATTTGGTCCTACAGACCTGTTCTTATGTTTGCAAGAATTCTGGAGGGAAGGACACCCCAAGCTTTCCATACACGGCCATAAAATAAAATACGGCATCTTTATTTCATGGTGGCTTTCTCAGTGTATTGTAGAGACTCTGATGGTTACATTTTTAAAATTATGGTAGAAAACACAAAAAATTTACCTTAATTATTTGTAGTGTATAGCTCAGTAATGTTAACTATATTTATACTGTTGTGCCACCAATCTCCAGAACCTTTTCATCTTGCAAAACTGAAATGCTCTACCCACAAAACCACAACTCCCCCTTTCCTGCTCCCTCAGGCCAACAACCATCCTGATGATTACATTTGTTTATTTATTTATTTATTTTGAGATGGAGTTTCGCTCTTGTTGCCCAGGCTGGAGTGCAGTGGCATGATCTCGGCTCACCGCAACCTCCACCTCCCAGGTTCAAGTGATTCTCCTGCCTCAGCCTCCTGAGTAGCTGGGATTGCATGCATGCGCCACCATGCCTGGATAATTTTGTATTTTTAGTAGAGATAGGGTTTCTCCATGTTGGTCAGGCTGGTCTTGAACTCCCAACCTCAGGTGATCTGCTGGCCTCGGCCTCCCAAAGTGCTGGGATTACGGGCGTGAGCCACTGCGCCCGGTCCTACTTTTATTTTTTTTGGACTGGTCCCTAGAAGCTCTGCCTCAGTGGGTGACCTTAACACATCCCTGGGAAGTCAGAATCCAGAGTCACTTGGTATCCATAGAAATTAGGGCAACCTTTTGGCTAATCCACAGAATCAGTAGCTTCATACAACCTTAAACAAACAGAAAGCAGTATTCAGGGCTGAATTCATAAACATCATAAGACTGAATCTAGGTAAAGCAATTTCATTCCCAGGTATTAGTCAAATGCCTTGTGCTTGAAGGAGTAGGCAGATTAACAGCTGGAGGAAATGTAGAGATGATATAGGTTAGGTGGTCATCCATTTAGTTAATATATATTGACTGTGCCTAGGCTGGATTCAGCACTCGAAAATAAAGTCGCACAAGGCACTTGCAGTCTAGAAAATATAAAGCAGACAATAAATACGCGTTTATTTGCGGCCACTTCCACAATTTCCTACATGCTTATGGGTATCCTTTTTCCCTCAAACTTATTTTGAATGGCAAAGATATAGATGACCATATCTTCAATTTTAAAATCTCATCTTATTTTCCACTATACAGTTATTTTATAACATTAGTGCTTAACATGTTTACCATTTAAATGAATCTGTCTTATGACCACTGGATGTCTACTAAGCACTTAGAAGTCAGTCTCATTTACTCCTTAGAAATGCCTCGGAGGAGAATATCATTATCATTTTTATTTTGCAGATGAAGACATAGAAGCTCAGAGAGGCTGAAGGACTTCCAGAGTCACAAAGCTAGAAGGGGGCAGAGTTTGGATTAAATGCATGTGTTCTGGTTAAATTTGGAGGTCCTCTTTACGTCCCCATACATTTGGCACAGCTAGAAAGTTGTCAGTCACTCATCAATGTGCATGTGTATTGCACACTTACTGAGCAAGGCATTTGAATGCTGCAGCAAGTGTGAAAATACAGTCTGTCCCTTACTGAGCTGACATTATAGTGAGGGAAGGCAGATAATCACGAACGAACACACAACTACAGACACGCTAAGTATTGCAAAGGGGTGCTTTGGAAGAATGAAACTCAAGAACCCCACCTAGGCTGAGGTGTGGGTGTGGGTGGGGGTGGTGGAGGGCGTGACAGACAAGAATTTTCCTTCTGAATACAAAGCTTCAAGACTCTATTCCTAATCACTGTTGACTGCAGCCAAACATTCAAGTTGGTTTTGTTCTGTGAGAGGATTTGGTTACTGCACAGGTGGAGTAAACTGAATTGTGGGCACCCACACCAGCTGAAACCTGTTTGGGTATGAGCACAGTGTGAAACACACCCTCTGTGAGGTTTCTGCTTATATATACCTGATTTGGTGCCAAAATTAGAATAAACACCTGGGCAAGGAAGTAACACCTGACCTATCACTTACTATGTTAGTGCTACTTTAAGCAAAGGAAAGGACAAGTATGGTCCTGTTTGGGAGGGGGAAAAAAGTGCCGTTTGACTTGATGCAAATCTTGAGAAAATGATGTCTGCTCTCTTCCCCTAAATTGACACAATCATGGGAAAAATGGACAGGAAAGCATTAACAAGACACAATTGTAAAAGTTAACAGTAACACAGGCAAGAATCCACTTCTCTATTAAAACCAGTGAGCAGGTTTCTTCAGATATTTTCATGGTGTACCTGGTTGTTAATTAGTATCAATTTCACTGAACTATATGAACCTTAGCCATCCTCACTAGATGTTCTCAGGCCCAGAATGAACAACATGCTCAGTGGACCACTGGACCAGACACTTAGTTATTAAGACATGGCAAACACTTTCTCTCTGCTGCTCTTTCTGCAGATTCCAGTCTGGGACACCGGGAACCATGGTTTCCAGACTTTTGAGAACTGTCTCAATTTCAGACATTCCATTTCTGGTCAAACCACAGCTTCTTGGAGACAAGGGACTGCCGTGTCTCACATGTCACTGTATATCTGTCTCCAACAGAGTGTTTGCATATGGTACATAATGGATGAATTGCATGTCTGCCAATACAGAAATAATCAACACAGTTATGAGAGACATTTAATAAAGCCAGAGATGTTGGAGTGTCAGTGCAGACTTGCCATTAATTAATTAACTGATATAATGAATAAACAGTTATTGAGCGCCTACTCTGTGTCAGGCACTGTTGTAGATACTGGGGTTACAGAAGCGAACGAAACAGGCAAAAATTCTGCCCTGGTAGAGCTTAAGTGAGGGAAACAGATAAATAGGAAAACTAAATCGATTATATGGCATATTAGATGGTAATAGAAAATATGGAGAAAAATACAATAGGGAAGTATTGCAGTGGGGTTGTTTGCGATTTTTGATAGGGTAGTCAGGGAAAGTGACATTTGAGCAGAAATGTGGAGGAATTATGCAGTGAGCCCGGCAGAGACCTGGGGAAGAGCCCTCCAGGCAAAGGTACTGCATGTGCAAAGGTCCTGAGGTGGGAGCATGCCTGGCACTTTCAAGGAAGAGCGAAGAGGTCAGGATGGCTTGAGTAGAGAAAACATGAGTGAGAGAAACAGAAGATAACTGGGGGCAGAACATGTAGGGCAAGCTTGTCCAACCTGTGGGTACCCACAGTCCAGGATGGCTTTAAATCCTGGATCATGCAGTCCAGGATGGCTTTAAATGCAGCCAACACAAATATGTAAACTTTCTTAAAACATCATGAGATTTTTTTTTTCTTTTAGCTCATCAGCTATCATTAGAGTTAGCGTATTTTATGTGTGGCCCAAGACAATTATTCTTCCAATGTGGCCCAGGGAAGCCAAAAGATTGGACACCCCTGATGTTGGGTTTCATAGGCCATTGTAAAGACTTCAGCTTTTATCTGAGTCAGAGTGGAAGGCATTGGAGAGTTTGATCAGAGGATAATAATGATGATAATATAGTCATGCATCATTTAACAACAGGGATACACTCTTAAAAATGCATTGGTAAGCAATTTCGTCCTTGTGTGAACATCATAGAGTGCACTTACACAAACCTAGATGGTATAGCCTACTACACACCTAGGCTATATGGTATAGCCTAGTTCTCCTAGGTACAAACCTGTACAGCATGTTACTATGCTGAATACTCTAGGCAATTGTAACACAATGGTATTGTGTATTTACATGTAGGAAAAGTATAATAAAAATACAGTATAAAATATGAAAAATGGTACACCTGTATAGGGCACTTACTGTAAATGGAGCTTGCAGGACTGGACATTGCTTTGGGTGAGTGGATCTCGATTCATACCCCAGAATCCCTGCTTCTCTGTGCTCCCACAGTGTTTACACCCCGTAGCACTTTTTTCTATCTGTTATAATTACAGATTTGGCATTTATATCCTCTCTTAGCAGTGGTTTCCTTGAATGCAGGTGCCATATCTTACTTTTCCTTGTAGTTCTCTGAGCTCCTAGCACAGGGAAAGGCACGTAGTAGGCATTTGTTGAATGAATGAGAGAAGTAGCTACAGTGGGAAGAACCTGAGTATTATGTCTGGAAAGACTCATTTTGGGGTCCAGTCTCCACCGCTTCTAATTGTCCACTTATTTGACGCTGGTTGTGCAAGTTGCTTAAACTTTATGAGCCTCACTTCTCTCATCTACAAAATGGGGATAGTAATACTTAGTGAGGCTTCAATGACATAATGCTTGTCAGCACTCGGTACACTGTTCACTCTCTTTCTCCTCCTCCTGAATGAGGGAAGACAGTGATTTCTGAGGAAGGGTTAGGTAGAGGAAGTGATAAGCAGACCAGAGGGACACTTGACCACTCAGCACTAGAAAACTCTGAAGCCTACGAGGTTTTTGGTGGGCCTCTCTCCACACTGTCTCTTCACCCATAGCTGGCTTTTTCTGAGAACAGGTACAGGAGCAGGTACAGACTCAGCTGTGTCTCATTCAGTAAAAAAAAAAAAAAAAAAAAAAAAGAAATGGAAGGAAATTATCTTGACATAATAAAGGCTATAGCTAATAATCATACTCAGTGGTGAAAAACTGAAGGCTTTCTTTCAAGATCAGAAACAAGACAAGAATGTCCATTTTCTACATTTCTACTCAACATACTACAGGTAGTACTAGCCCAAACAATTAGGTAAGAAAAAGAAATAAAAAGCACTCAAATTAGAAAGGAAGAAAAAAATCATATATGTTTGCAAATAATATAACCTTATTTGTAGAAAATCTGAAATATTCCAGAAAAATAAAAAACTGTTAGAACTAATACATTTAGCAAAGTTGGAGGATACAAATTCAGCACACAAAAATCAGTTGCATTTTTAAAGACTGACAATGAGTAATCTGAAAAAAAGTTAATAAAACAATCTCATTTACAATAGCATCAAATAAATAAAATACCCCAGAAAGTGAAAGGCATATAGTAAACTGTAAAACATTGCTAAATGAAATTAATAAGACACAAATAAACAGAAAGACATCTCATGTTCATGGATTGGAAGCATTAAAATATCCATACTACACAAAGCAATATACAGATCCAGTGCAATGCTTATCAAAGATTCCAATGTCATTCTTTACAGAAATAAAAAAATACTAAAATCCATATAGAATCTCAAAAATAGCCAAAACATCTTGAGAAAGGAAAACAAGGCTGGAAGCCTCACACTTCCTGATTTTAAAGCATTACAGAGGTACGGTAATTAAAACAGAATGTCACCAACATAAGACGGACATATAGACCAATGGGACAGAATAAGGAGCCCAGAAATAAACTCTCATGTATATCATCAAATGATCTTTGACAAAAGTGACAAGACACCACAATGGGGAAAGGATAGTTTCTCAACAAATGGAAATGGGAAAATTGGATATCCACGTGCAAAAGAATGAAATTGGACTCTTGAATGCATAAAAATTAATGAAAATGTGTTAAAGACCTAAATGTAAGACCTGAAGCTATAAAACTTTTAGGAGAAAATATAGGAGGAAATCTTCATGACATTGGATTTGGCAGTGATGTCTAGCGTATGGCACAAAAGCACAGGTGACAAAAGCAAAAATAGACAAATGGGACTGCAAAAACTTCCGTGCAGGAAAGGAAACAATCAACAGAGTGGAAAGGCAACCTGCAGAATGGGAACAAATATCCGTAAACCATAGATCTGATAAGGAGTTAACATCCAGAATATATAAAGAACTCCTACAACTCAACCACATAAAAACAAATAATTCAATTAAAAAATAGGCAGGCTGGGTACAGTGGCTCATGCCTGTAATCCCAGCACTTTGGGAGGTGGAGGCAGGCAGATCACCTGAGGTCGGGAGTTTGAGACCAGCCTGACCAACATGGAGAAGCCCCGTATCTACTAACAATACAAAATTAGCTGGGCGTGGTGGCACATGCCTGTAATCCTAGCTACTCAGGAGGCTGAGGCAGGAGAATCGCTTGAACTCAGGAGGCAGAGGTTGCAGTGAGCTGAGATTGTGCCATTGCACTCCAGCCTGGGCAACAGGAGTGAAACTCCGTCTCAAAAAAAAAAAAATTAATTGCAGTTTTTGCCATTTTTTTAAATATGGAAACCACAATTACTTTTGCAGCAATCTAATAAAGTAGTCAAACTCCTGGAAACAGAAAGTGAATGGTGGTTAACAGGGGCTGGGGGAGAGGGGAATAGGAAGTTGTTTAATAAACGTTTCAGTATGAGAAGATTAAAAAGTTCTGGAGCTAGATGGTGGTGATGATAGCACAACATGTGAATGTACTTACTGTCACTGAACTTAAAAATGGTTAAGATGGGTCCTGGGCAGGTGGGCCCACTCCAAGGCCTGGGTGCAGTGGGAGGGTCCTGACATGGTGCCGCTAGAGGCCCTCCCTGCCCCTTTCTCCCCCTGAAAGGCATGTGTCTCCTCTCTGTACCTCACTGGAAGCCCAGCCACTGGCGCAGCACGTGTCCCTGGCATGCCAGGCTCACATGCATGTTAGTGAGCCACAGGATGCAGGGATGGAGAAGAAAGCCTTCGCCTACCAATAGCTGCCTGCTAGGCACCAGAGGATGGGCTGATTTGCTCCAGAATGAATCCACATCAGGAATAGCAGTTACAATTGAGGCCACCACCTGATTAACTTTATAGTAATCTCTCATTCTCCAGATCTGCCTGTCTTCTGCGAAGGCCGAATAGGCCAAGTGAGGACACCTTGAGATGGTGGACCCCTGCTAGCCGGGAAGAAGACCCTCACATGACCTTGCTGATGCTCTGATTGCAGACTTCCAACCTCCAGAACGGTGAGAAAATAAATATTTATTGCTTAAACCACACACAAAATGGGCTAAGATGGTGAATTTTATATTTCCCACCGATACACACATACACACAAGATATAATTGAACAACACCCCCAGGGATCCTGATTAATCTGGGGCTTGGGAAAATGCATTTCAAACATGAGACTGAGGTGGTTTTGATAGGGGTAAACAAGAAGTGAAAGAAACAGGAAGATGAACAGTTACCCATAATGTGAAAAACCTCTGAGGAAGCTGAACCACCCTGTGGGGTTCTGTTACTGGGAGTGACTTCCTGGTGTCCTGCTGAGCTACTCATTTTTCACTGTTTTGGTTATTGAGGTTGAACTGCTTGAATGAAAGGTGCGATACTGGGCTCTGGGTGGGGAGAGCAAAATCTGTTAATCTCAGGGGAGATGATCAAACACAAGAAGTGCAGAACTGAAGATCTCAAAGGGACCTTGGTAACTTCTAGCAGCTCAACTCTCCACTTCCTCCTCTGTGCAGTGGGAAAATGAAGCCCAGTTTACGTGTTGTTGTTATGGATACCAAATGAGATAAAAGGTGTGAAAGTGTTTTTTACTTTTTAATCAATTACTCAGTTTACTCGTAGGGCGAGTGCTTAAATATGGGCTCCATAAAGGGTCAGGGCGAAAGTTCTCAACCCCGAGTACATATTAACATTACTTGAGGAGCTTTGAAAAATACCCAGATTGACCTCCTCCCCTCCAAGATTCTCAGTCCACTGGTCTGGGGAGGGCACTGAGTT
Organism: Hylobates moloch; assembly: GCF_009828535.3. NCBI lineage: Eukaryota > Metazoa > Chordata > Mammalia > Primates > Hylobatidae > Hylobates > Hylobates moloch. Next base: position 49,398,676 of record NW_026652277.1, on the reverse strand, counting down.
TGGGCATTTTTTAAAAAGCTCTCAGGTTTTTCTACTGGCAGCCAGGCTTGAGCACTACCCCTCTATTAGTGGTGAATTCTAAGTGGTAAAACGGGAAAGGCTTAATCAAGAAGGACTTGTTTGAGCTAGACCTTCTGTAAGATTTGAGGAATAATATTTTGGGACTAGGTAATATGTATACACACTATAAAATTTAGAAGTCTAAAAGGATTTAGCATGAAAAGTGTATCTTCTCTGTCCTTCTCTCTGGAGGGGAGGCAGCAACTCTGACCAGCTCTCTTTATTTTTATTTTTGTTTTTTTGAAACAGGGCCTCACTCTGTCACCCAGGACCCAGGCTAGAGTGCAGTAGTGTGATCATAGCTCACTGTAGCCTCGACCTCCCAGGCTCAAGTGATCCTCCTCCCTCAGTCTCCCAAGTAGCTGGGACTATGGGTGCACACCACCACGCTTGGATAATTAAAAAAACATTTTTTTTTGTAGAGATGGGGTTTTCATATGTTACCTAGGTTGGTCTCAAACTCCTGGGCACAATTGATTCTCCAGTCTCAGCCTCCCAAAGTTCTGGGATGACAGGCCTGAGCCACTGCGGGCGGCCTTGACCAGCTCTCGTTTATAATACCGGAGATACTCTTTATAGTTGCTATTAAGGATCTTGTCAGATTGGTCAGGGGAAAGGAGAGGAAAAGAGCAGGTGTCGTTTTCTGTTACACAACGTTTCACCAGGCACAGAGTATCATTTGGATAGGTATAACTTGATTGAGGAAATCCATTTAAGAAAAAAAACAGAAAGTTGATTTTCAGAATAGGGCTTTCTTTCCCCCTTCTCCTCCTCCTCCTCCTCCTCCTCCTCCTCTTCCTCCTCCTTCGTTTCAGTTTCTTTCTTTCTTCCTGTCACAGTACATTCTGAGCAGCTTGATTTTCTAAAATTAAACTTTTTATTTTGAGGTAATTGTAGATTCACATGCAGTTGGTAAGAAATAGTACCAAGAGATCCCATGTACATTTTGCTCAATTTTAATTCATTTTCATTCCAGTACTAATCAAGATATTTCAGATCAAACTCTCTAGTACTGTTTTGAAAAACTACAACCCGGAATTGAGAGTGAGGTTGCAGGAGAGGGCGGGGCCGTGGAGGAACAATGTGTTTTCGTGTTTTCGGTCTTCCCTCATTGTTTCTGGGAAATCACAACTAACACGCAATGTGCCCGTGGCACAGTCCTAGCTGGGGACTAATTAAGTCTCTCTGGCAACAGATGCTGTCCCCTCATTTATATTAATAATGTCCTCCTTTGTGTGCTGGACATGCCAGGGCAAAGAAGGCCAGCTGGGGGAGAGGCTCTCTACCAAAGTGGAACCAGCAGTTTCTACCTGTGTCCTGACTCCAAGTCAGAATATGAGAAAACACTGCACTCGCCCATTCCAGATCCCGCCTTCCTGGTCTCCAGACTCAGGGAAACTAACAAATGGAGGCAGCAAGACATTCCTGACTCTCAGGTGTCCATGCTGACTCTGAATGGTTACTGGATTCCTGGATAGCACAAGCCCTCTGTCAAACGTGATTCACAAACACAGATCACATGATAATAGAGTAACTGCGGTTCTTCTCTGCCTCTTCCTTTTTGTACTGCATTGGCAGGAAGGAACACCTGGTCAGAAGCAGGTGGCTGGAAGAAAGGGGTTTTAATCTTTTTCCAGTCCAACTCATCTTCCACAGTAGTCACCTGCTTACTGTGTAACAGGTGGCCGATGCATTGAAAATGCAAACCATCAGGCCTGAGATTTTATGGGTAAGAAGGTTGCTGGATTATGCATTTCCCTGCTATGGACGTTTTGGCCCAGTATTTGGTTCTTATACTTATGTCATTTGTGTTAATATAATACATCTGGATATAATAATACTTGGTATTTTTTTGTTGTGTGTTTTTTCCTTGTTTTGTTGTTTGTTTGTTTGTTTGTTTTTGTTTGAGACAGAGTGTTGCTCTGTCACCCAGGCTGGAGTGCAGTGGCATGATCTTGGGTCACTGCAACCTCTGCCTCCTGGGTCCAAGCAATTTTCCTGCCTCAGTCTCCTGAGTAGCTGGGATTACAGGCACACACCACCACGCCCAGCTAATTTTTGTATTTTTAGTAGAAACAGGGTTTCATCATGTTGGCCAGACTGGTCTCCATCTCCTGACCTCAAGTTACCTGCCCGCCTTGGCCTCCCAAAGTGCTGAGATTACAGGTGTGAGCTACCACACCTGGCCTATGTGGTACTTTTGGTAAAGGATCTGGTACCAACACGTTAGGCTTCATCACGTTTTGTTAAGATATTTAAAATATACAACGGAAGAAAGAGTAGAACCCGACCACTAATAAACATGATCCCAGGCTTCTATAATCATGTGAAGTAGAACACTATGCATACATATGAAATTTAGGCACGCTCTTTTCTAAACTGATAATAACTACCATTTGCTAATATATTCTGGGCAGAATGTTAATGTTTTGCATGACTTCATTTAGCCCTTACAACAGGTCTATGATACATGCTGTTATCATGTCCATTTTATTGTTGGAGCAACTGATGCCTGCAAAGGTGAAGTTATTGCTCAAGGTCCACGTGGCTGGTGGGTGAGGCAGGGTTTGGACCCAAATCTGTCTGGCACCGAAGCAGGGACTTTTTGTCTGTGTTATATATACAGCTAGTGAATCCTTTGAACCTCTTCTCAGAATACTATTTTCAAATGCAAAAAATAAAATACATAGTACAAAGAAAAGCAATTCTCTGTCACCCAGGCTGGCATGCAGTGGTATGATCTTGGCTCACTTCAACCTCTACCTCCCAGGTTCAAGCGATTCTTCTGCTTCAGCCTCCCGAGTAGCTGGGACTACATGCATGTGCCACCATGCCTGGCTCATTTTTGTATTTTTGGTAGAGAAGGGGTTTCTCCATGTTGGGCAGGCTGGTCTCAAACTCCTGGCCTCAAGTGATCCACCCGCCTCGGCCTTCCAAAGTGCTGGGATTACAGGCGTGAGCCACCACACCTGGCCTTGAAATACCGAAGTATAGTTTTCAACTGTGGTAGGCAGCCTCAAAGGTGGTCCCCACTCATAGTATTTATTCCTTCATGTAATCTCCTCCCTTTGAGTTGGGGCTGGACCTAGTGACTCACTTCTGATGAACAGAGTATGGGAGAAATGATGGTATGCCACTTCTGAGATTAGGTTCCAGAGAGATTGTGGCTCCTTGAATGCTTTCTCTTGCTCTCTCTTGAGTTGCTCCCACTTGAAGAAGCCAGCTGCCACGTCCTAAGGCAGCTGTAAGGTGGAGAGGTCCATGTGTCTAAGACCTGAGGCCTTCCAACAACCACGTGAGGGAGCTTGGAAGCAGACCCCCACTTTGTGCGGCCTTAGAGAACTGAGGCCCTGGCTGACACCTTGTTACAGCCACGTGACACAACTGGACCCAAAACCACCTGGCTAAGCTGCACCTGCCTTCCAAACCCACAGATAATAAATGTTTGCTATTTTTAATCACTTGTGAAGTAATTTGCTATGCAGCAATAAATAATGTCAACCTATTAAAATAAAATAAATTTGGGATATATATGTGGTCTTAGTGAGAAGGCATGTCTGAAATATAGGCAAATTAAAGTTAGATTTTTGTATTTTAAGACATATTGGCATGAAGGCTATTGCTCCTTGGCTTGAATAAGAAGATTAGAAAGTGCGATAAACTTTGTCAAGTGTAATAACCACATTTTCTAGTTTCTGTATTTGATATTCGACATCTGGGGCCTTGTGACCCTAGAGAGACTGCCATTCCAAGGGCTAGTCAATACCTAGAGATAATAAATGCTTCACCCACCTGGGAGCGTGCGTTTCATATGCAAACCAGCTAGTCTAGAGCCCATACTCAAATCACCTTCCTCTTTTTTTTTTTTTTTTTTTTTTTTTGAGACTGGGTCTCCCTCTGTTGCCTAGGCTGGAGTGCAGTGGAGTGATTTAAGTTCACTGCACTCCTGGCTAATTTCTGTATTTTTAGTAGAGACGGGGTATTGCCATGTTGCCCAGGCTGGTCTTGAACTCCTGGAGCTCAACTGATCTGCCTGCCCCGGCCTCCCAAAATGCTGGGATTACAGGTGTGCACCACTGTGCCCGGCTTCAATCACCTCTTTTATTGTTTACTTACACTCTAGGCCACTGTCTGCCTGGCCTAATCACCCCAGGGCCTGGTACCTGGCCCCTGACAACTAGAGACACTCCCTCTACCCCAGAGCCCACTGAAATTATTCAAGCCAGCCCATGCGAGGCCTGCTTACCCTGCTGCCCACTCTGTTCCTTCTTGAGGAGACCACAAAAGGCTCTTGCCCTTGTATTCCCCTGTCCCTGCCTCCTGACTGACCCCAGTGTTCTACATGTCACATCCCTCAGCCCCCATGGCATGGTGCATCCCCTTCTCTTGGGATCTGTGAATGTAACCAACTGTCTTGTCAATGGCAGTCATCTCCTGATCTGTTGGCCTTGCCATACCTAAATAATATGAAAACCTACATTTTAAAACAACAACGCAATATGCATGTCATCGTAGACATTGTCTATTTTATTTTTTGTTTTGATAATTACAAGTGTTAAAAATCTTGTTTCACAAAGATATTTTGTTGCAAATGAAATGACAGCTTTCGTATCTGATTTTTCAAGGCTTCTCTCAAGGAACACCAGAATTATCTAAGACTTTTAAAGTTCAACTCCAATTTTCTTTTTTTTTGAGACAGAGTCTTGCTCTGTCGCCCAGACTGGTGTGCCGTGGTACGATCTCGGCTCACCGCAACCTCTGCCTCCCGGGTTCAAGAAATTCTCCTATCTCAGCCTCCTGAATACCTGGGATTATAGGCACGTGCCACCATGCCTGGCTAATTTTTGTATTTTTAGTAGAGATGGGGTTTCACCATGTTGGCCAGGCTAGTCTCAAACCAATACAACTTATATTAAAAAGGATATGACTGTGAATTCATGGTTCAGCTTTGATGCCATTATGACAGAAATAGTTGTTGAAAGAGTTTTAAGTGTCTCTAGATGTACTTAGCTTTCTCTTCTTAAATAAATGGACAGAGAACCTTTTAGACATGGAATTACAGAGAAACAATGTGTATCTCTGAATGAACAATATAGAACACGGGAGAAAAAGGCTGATAATTGCTCAATAGCATTGATTATAAGAAGACTGTGTACCTATCAGGGGTCTAAAAACTTCAATAATTTTGAAGTAGTAGTGAGTGAAATGATATTTCAAGGCATGTCTAACAATTGAATTGGCTCCGAAAATATTTGTGATTTCTACTAGTGGAAAGCCATGAGTTTTGTTAAAACTAGTGGGGTTTCTTGCCTACACTCACAATTAAGCAAAATGCTAAATTTTATTTTAAGGTTAGTGAAAACAAAGGTATATTACTCCCCCATCCAAGGTTCTGGATCCAGTTTGGAACACTGTTCTAGAGCTTAATTCTCAGCCACTGCCATACTCCCTTTTCCATGGTCAGGAACAAAGGTAGCCGTGAATTCTGAGTTTAGTTCTCATTGTTAGAAGTACCCAAGCATGGTAACCCCTAAGGTAATAGACCACAAGTCTATTCCCAACAAAGGATTACAATTAAGGGAAATGTATGTATGTTCCCAAACTTGTGGCTTTTCTAATGGTTTCAGTGCAAGCCAGAGAGTGATCACGCCAGGATGGACCTGAGCTGTTGCCAGCTAGGGGAGGATGCCTGGCAGTGGTGTCAGGACACGCGTGGCCCAGAGACCCACTAAGACCAGTAGAAACCTTGAGCACTGAAGAGACGATTTCTCCCTTCTTCCCCAGGTATGTAATTAAAAATTAAAACTATAGCAAATCATAAAATAAGTATAAGGTGGTCAGACAAAGCTCTTACTTTGCCTAGGCTGACAAATTTTATGCTTTGAGGGAATGTTTAATTATCTCACAAAAAAATAATTTTTGGATCCTTCTGCTTTATTACTGGTGTTAAAAATTAAAATGGAGACCAGGCTTGAAGAATTCCTGAGCAAACAAAGCCAGTTAAGCCACGGAGGCAACGCTGACCATGTTTGATTTGAAAACGTAAGTGAAACTTGGCTTGGGGTTATTTCTTTTGTAAATGTCTACATTTAAGTAAAATGAAACTTAAGTTCAGCCAGTCAGAAGCCACCATCTAATTTATAGGTAACTAACTAGGAAATTTCCAGTAGGAAAGACCAAATAAGACAGCTGTATAACTGTAACCAATCAAATATTTCTTTCCTTTGCTTTATGCTATGGTTTGAATGTGTTTCCCCAAGAACATTTGTAGGAAACTTAACCCCCAAAGCAACAATATCAAGAGGTGGGACCTTTGGGAGGTGATTAGACTAGGAGGGCTCCACCTTCATGAATGGATTAATGCTTGAGATTGCAAGTTGGCTTGCTAGCCCTTCCACCCTCTGCCATGGGGTGATGCAGCAAGAAGGCCCCCGCCAGATGCTGGCACCTTGATATTGGATTTCCTAGTCTCCATAACTGTGAGAAATAAATTTCTTTACTCTATAAATCAATTACTCAGTCTGTGGTATTCTGTGAAGCAACACAAAACTAAGACACTTTACCTTCATGTGCACCCTATAAAAGACTTCCTCTTGCATCCCTTTGGCAGAGCCCAAACCAGCTTTGATTTGGTGTTTCCTGATTCACAAATCACTGTTCAAATAAACTCTTTAAAATTTTATTGTGCCTTAGTTTACCTTTAACACTGGTCAAATGCATACTTGTCTGACTGTTGGGTAATTCAGCACTGGTTAAAGTATTGTAAGTAAGGGAATTACATTTTCATCTTGGAGCCCAATTAAGCTCCCTTCCCAAAGGGGCAGATGACCCCAACGATGGCAGCTTGCTGTAATGTGTGTTCCTGGATCAGCAATCTGTTGGGTTGCAAGGACAGGGAAGCTTGATAAAGGAAAAGCATACATTACGGCAAGGTGTGATTCCTGGGTAACAAAGACAACAGGCTGCCTGCATTGCCTAGTGAGTATCGAAGGGAGAAAACTTTGTAAAAAAAATCAACTAATAAATGATACTGAAGTCAAACATTGAACAAATTGCATTAAAAAAGACCAAGAACAATCTGCAAATAATAATAAGGACTAGGAACCAAGAAAGCCATCTGAGTGCGTTTGACGTGAGCCCAGAATAGCTTGACAAACATGCCCCTGAAAAGTGGCAAACAGGGGTTTCAGCAGAATTGGAGTAGCTTACATGGGAAAGGGGCGATTCCTTTAGATACTCTAGAAGAAAGGTTCCCACCAGTTCCTCAGGGACAAAATACAGATACGTACTGTAAAGCCAGCACTTCTCACGCTTTCCTATGACCATCCTCTTAAGGACAGAGAAGTAGAAAAGGACTTCTGGAAGGTTAGGGAAATAGTCCAAAGCAGCCTACTTTAAACTCCCTAAGCTCAAATTTTCTTTGAATTTGCACGCTTCATTTAAAAAAAATGTGTGGATTTTACATTTCACTCCATTAATATATCTGCAATTGTCTCAGCATGAAAGTGTTTTTACATTGTGTTAATATCACCACATAAAATAATTCCTGTAAGTTCTGATCTGTCCTGTGCACTTTGCCTAACTCAGCCTTCTACAGCATATCTCTGGGGATATATTTACCCACATTTGAGAAACAGCACCTTGAATTATGTATAATAAAATGAAGATGTTAACATTTACAAAGTCTCAATAAATTCTTTTGCTATTTTTGTAAAGAAAACTAAAGAACTTTTCCAGGATCTATCTATATATCATCTATCTTTCTCTTTCCCGATGGTGACAAAGAATCACTCCACAGATTGTTCACTAATAGCAAAAAGAAAAGAACTGTCACCATAGAGAGAGCTGGCACTCACCATCTTAACCAAGTGCTCACATAGCATCCTTAACACCTAATGGAGCATTCCAATCTTATGGGGAAAAAAGCGGGGGAACTAAAGAGATATAATAACCAAATGCAAATGTATGATGGGGTACTGCTCTGGAAAAACACACCTATAAAAGACATTTATGGGATTTGTGAAATTTGAATATAAACTGTAAATTAGAGGATATTATCAAATTACTATTTTTGATATAAAAATGGTATTGTTTATGTACGAGACTGTCTATATTTCTAGGAGATTAATGTATTCATGTTTAAAGGTGAAGTGTCTTTTTTTTTTTTTTTGAGACGAGTCTCGCTCTGTCGCCCGGGCTGGAGTGCAGTGGCGTGATCTTGGCTCACTGCAACCTCCACCTCCCAGGTTCAAGTGATTCTCCTGCCTCAGCCTCCCAAGTAGCTGGGACTATAGGCATGCACCACTACATCCAGCTAATTTTTGTATTTTTAGTAGAGACGGGGTTCACCATGTGAGTTGGCCAGGATGGTCTCGATTTCTTGACCTTGTGATCTGCCTGCCTCGGCCTCCCAAAGTGCTGGGATTAAAGGCGTGAGCCACCACGCTTGGCAAGTGTCACGATTTCTACAATGTACTTTCAAAAGCCTCAGCCAAACATAGACAGACACATAGACATAAACACACACATAGACACACACACACACACACACACACACACACACACACACACAGAGAGAGAGAGAGAGAGACAGAAACAGAGAGCGAGAAAGAGAGAGACAGAGAGAGAGAAAGAGAAAGCAAATATGGTAAAATGTTAACAACCATTGAACCTGAGCAAAGGATATATGGGTCTATTGTATTTTCTTTCAGGCTTTATTAGAATAAAAGATTTGAAAGAAATAAATTCAATATCTAAAAGAGTTTTGTGATTCTACCAGGAAAGAAGGATATAGAAAAACTGCAAAATTCCATCTAACTCATGGTCTTCAGAGCTAGATAAAAGACACTATATTAAAGACTTGCAGAAATATGGACGCTGACCAAGCAGACTGGATGGCGATGTGGTCCTCCGTAATGAGGCAAAGGTAAGAAATAGAGATGTAGACTATGTGGACTCTAAGGGCTACAGGACCACCCCATGAGAGTCACTCTAAGGAGGGCTCTGTATGTTCCATCAAGGTCACCAGCAACATTCAGTCATCCTCCTGGCAAGGCATTGTCCTGGAAAGGCATCTCTCAAATTGTTGGGTTGGCACAATTGTCTCCCTGGTGAATGTTATGGGCTGAATTGTGTCTCCCTCTCCAAATTTATATGCTGGAGCCCAAACTCCGAGTATCTCAGAATGGGACTTATTTGGAGATAGGTACTTTATTTATTTTTTATTTATTTTTATTTATTTTGAGACAAATTCTCACTCTGTTGACCAGGCTGGAGTGCGGTAGCACAATCTTGGCTCACTGCAACCTCCGCCTCCCGGGTTCAAGTGGTCCTCCCACCTCAGCCTCCCAAGTAGCTGGGACTACAGGTGCATGCCACCATGCCTGGCTATTTTTGTATTTTTAGTAGTAGATATGGGGTTTTACTATGTTGGCCAGGCTGGTCTCGAACTTCTAACCTCAGGTGATCTGCCCACCTCAGCCTCCCAAAGTGCTGAAATTTCAGGTGTGAGCCATCACAACTGTCCTGGAGATAGGGCCTTTAAAGAGGTGACTGAATTAAAATTAGGCCATTAATGTAGGTCCTAATCCAATCTGACTGGTGTCCTTATAAGAAGAAGAAATTTGGGGTGGGGGTGGTGACTCATGTCTGTAATCCCAACACTTTGGGAGGCTGAGGTAGGAGGATTGCTTGAGGGCAGGAGTTTGAGACCTGCCTGGGCAACATAGTGAGACCCCCATCTCTATAAAAAATACACAAATTAGCTGGGCATGGTAGTGTACACCTGAGGAACCTGAGTGGGAAGAATTACTTGCGGCCTGGAGGTTGAGGCTGCAGTGAGCCATGATCGCACCACTGCACTCCAGCCTGGGCAAGCAAAGCAAGGCCCCAACTCAAAAAAAAAAAAAAAAATAATTTTAAAAAAGAGGAAATTTGGACAGATAATTAGGCACTAAGGATGTACATACACGGAAGAAAGACCACTTGGGGACACAGTGAGAAGGCTGGTCTCTGCAAGCCAAGAAGAGAGGCCTCAGAAGAAAACAAACCTGCTGACTCCTTGGACTTTTCAGCCTCCAGAACTGTGAGAAAATAAATTTCTGTTGTTGAAGCCACCCAGTTTGTGGTATTTCGTGATAGCAGTTCTTGCAAACTAATATGGTGGGTAATCATATTTCAACCTTGGGAAGATTTAGATTTAGGAGTAGAAATGTTTAAGAGGATATTATCTACAGTATTAATATTTTGTATTAATGTGTACATTACTTACTGTAAGTAGTTGTAATGTTTAAGAGAATTTGGTCTGTTGAAACTAGAGATCAGTCTTGTGTTTCCTAAACACCAAAGGGAGTAAGTGACTTACATTCTAAGTCAGATTCTTACTAAGATCTCTTTTTTTTTTTTTTTTTTTTTTTTTTTGAGGCAGAGTCTTGCTGTCGCCCAGGCTGGAGTGCAGTGGCGCAATCTCGGCTCACTGCAGGCTCCGCCCCCCGGGGTTCACGCCATTCTCCTGCCTCAGCCTCCCGAGTAGCTGGGACTACAGGCGCCCGCCATCTCGCCCGGCTAATTTTTTGTATTTTTAGTAGAGACGGGGTTTCACTGTGTTAGCCAGGATGGTCTCGATCTCCTGACCTCGTGATCCGCCCGCCTCGGCCTCCCAAAGTGCTGGGATTACAGGCGTGAGCCACCGCGCCCGGCACTAAGATCTCTTAAGAACTTAAAAATCACCATATTTATGTGTTTGATCTACTAGATTTGTATGCATTATTTAGGTTCCCAGGAAAGTTTTGACATTAAATTGAATAATTATTGATATTAAGAAAATAAATTATGTTAAATTTATAAATGCACCTTAAGAGGTTTTAAGGAGTTTATCTAATAGCATTTGTTAATAGAACCAAACAATATTTAAGCCTTCAAGTGGTTTTAAAATTTGCTATATTTCTGAAAGAACAACAAGAATTCTCAGTTGAACTTAAATCTTCAGGTAAACGAAGTTTTTTTTTTTGAGATGGAGTCTCGCTCGCTCTGTCACCCAGGCTGGGGTGCAGTGGGGTGATCTTGGTTCACTGCAACCTCTAACTCCCAGGTTCAAGCAATTCTCCTGCCTCAGCCTCCTGAGTAGCTGGGATTACAGGCGTGCGCCACCATGCCCAGCTAATTTTTGTATTTTTAGTAGAGACGGGGTTTCACCATGTTGGCCAAGCTGGTCTCGAACTCCTGACCTTGTGATCCACCCGCCTTGGCCTCCCAAAGTACTGGAATTACAGGCATGAGCCACCACATCTGGCAGTAAATGAAGTTTTTAAGTTGTAACTTTAGTAAACTAAATATTAATTTTTAAAGCTAAGTAACCTCTGAATAACCTTTTTTGATGAATAAAAGCCAACCTCAAGGGCATCAAAAGAGTCATCTATGTTTATATTTGAACTCTGTAACTTTTGAATAATGTGCAAAGCATGACCTCTGGGATCCGAGTGACCAGGTGTAATGGGGTTAAGTTGAATTCAAAGCTTGAACATGTAGCCTTCTTGTTTTCTGTAACTACTCTCTTCTTGTCCAGAAAGCCCCGTTTCCTCTGATGGGGAGATAGGGTGATGAAGTGAAGGTAGGTCACCAAACATAAACTTTCCAAGTAAAGGTAGCCAGAGTCTACTTTGGGGTTAACCTAATCTCTTTTGGGGAAATGCTCAGCGTTTTAGGCATTTTCTTCTCTCCTCTTCCCTTAGCCAAGATGGCCTCCGGGAGAGGGAAAGTTTATGCACTCACGTGGCATTGGTGGGGTTGTGGCTGGTTCACAGTGGGCTTTTGTTTGGCTCAGTGGGCACTTGCTGGGCTTTGGTTGCAGTATTTTGTCCCACTGAAACCAGGGCATTGGTCTCTGATGTCATCGCCTCCTCTTGACCTCCAGTGGCATTGTTGCATTGCCTCGGAGCTCTGCAGGCTGACTAGACCTTTTGAACTTTCCAGTTTTATCCAAAGCACACAGGAGGCCCCTACAAAAGAACACTTCCCAGGAAACCTTTGTCTCAGGAAATCTTTCCACGGTCTGCCTCTGAACTACTCTCTGTCCTGTCCTCTACTCCAGACTTTTCCCTTGTGACTAAGTTCTTGTCTCCTTGGACTAGGTCCTTTGTATCAGACAGAAAGCTGCCCTTATGTGGGTGGGGGCATAAGTCTCTCTTTGGTTCCACCCTATAACCCTGGGCCAGCTCTTCTTATTCTTAAGCAGAGTCCTGGATCTCGAGACCCTAGCCTGAACCTGTACCCCATCCCCATAATTTGAGTAGGTGAAGCAAAAATGAACCTGTACCCCATCCCCGTAATTTGAGTAGGTGAAGCAAAAATGATCAAATCTGGCCAGGCATGGTGGCTCATCCGTGTAATCCCAGCACTTTGGGAGGCTGAGGTGGGAGAACTGCTTGAGCCCAGGAGTCTGAGACCAGCCTAGGCAACATAGTGAGACTTTGTTTCCACAGAGAAACAACCCAATCTGTGAATGCCAAGATTGCTTAAGAATTCACAAATAGCATTTGAAAAAGATGTAGTTAGAATTGTTAGGAACATAAAAGTTATAGGATACTAATTCCTTTAAAATAAAATTGCAGGCCCCGGCGCGGTGGATCACGCCTGTAATCTCAGCACTTTGGGAGGCCGAGGCGGGCGGATCACAAGGTCAGGAGATCGAGACCATCCTGGCTAACACAGTGAAACCCCGTCTCTACTACAAATACAAAAAATTAGCCGGGCGTGGTGGCAGGCGCCAGTAGTCCCACCTACTCGGGAGGCAGAGGCAGGAGAATGGCTTGAACCCGGGAGGTGGAGCTTTCAGTGAGCCGAGATCGCACCACTACACTCCATCCTGGGTGACAGAATGAGACTCTGTCTCAAAAATAAACAAATAAATAAAATAAAATAAAATAAAAATGCAAAATTTCTTCCTAATTAACTTTTTTCTAACACTTAGGTTTGAGATAATTAGAAGAAAAGTTTACATATAGATTAGCGTCACTATTAGCCAAATAGTGCCTTTATAAAAATTACACAGAGGCCTTTTTCTCTGGTAGTGAGGTGGGGTGTGGCATACGGTCCTAAGCAGGACTCACAGCTTGTCAAGGCAAGAGGAGCACAGACTGGATTTTGGTCCCTACTCACCCGTCAGGTGGTTGCTTTTTGGTAATAAACATCCTGCCCAACCATACGAAGTGGCCTGATATAGATGATATTTATTAACTACATGACCTTGGGCAAACATCTCAGTCCTTAGAACTTTAGATGCCTCATATAACAAGTGAGAGGGGCTGACCTCTGAGGTCCTTTTTATCTACAAATACTATGCTCTACGGCATCAGTAATTTTTTTTTTTTTTTTTTAACTAAATGAGAGTCTTCACAGAAAGTAGAGGAAGTAAGTACCAAATGCTGACCACAAGAAGGAACTAGTCTGAGAAGTAGAAGTGACAGAAACCCATGGGAAAAAGTGATCAGGTTATTCTAGGGTTCATGATAGGGAGAGCTGGACATCATTAGATACATATCTGAGACTTTGGTAAGACACATCTAAAAATTTTTCCTAAATAATAAGATTCCCTGGACAGAGACTCCCAAAGGGAAGATGACAAGTGTTTGGGAGAAGTGCTGCAAAATGAAATCTCTATCTTCCAAACAGGATGATGTGGAACAGGAAAAAAAGGGGGAGAGTTATTTGAAGAGAGACACACTTGGCCAGGCGTACTGGTTCAGGGCACTTTGGGAGGCCAAGACAGGTGGATCACTTGAAGCCAGGAGTTTGAGACCAGCCTGGCCAATATGGTGAAACCCCATCTCTACAAAAACTAAAAATAAAATAAAATTAAAAAAATAGCTGGATGCTAATGCTTTGAGATGACAGACTTCTGGAACTGTGGATGTAAAGCCCGTAAACCTTAACATTAGTGTGTTCAGTTCCATGACATTTCATTAGCTTATGGCTTCTGCTCCAGAAACTCCCACCATTTTCCCATTGATAAGGGAGAGGAAGGGGGCAGTAAGAGATTATTTAAAAATAGTTGTGAAACTACCAAGGTCTGTGGTTGAGGGTTGGTTTTCTAACCAACCTTTGTCTAGTCTAGTCTAACCTTTGACTACAGACATCATATAAGGAACATGGTTGCCTCAGATCCAGAAGATATCAGGAAGGGCTGATTTGTCCAACACTATTTGACCAAACTGATTGCAACAGGATGTGGACGTGTTTTGCTATGAGTGTGTCCTAAAACATTGGAAAGAAACCCCACATCCTGTCACCCTCCCTGAGGGCAAGGACACTTAGAGTGGAGAAATCTGAGGTTTAACCTGTGCTGGGGATGATGACTGATACAACAAAGGATATAGGACGTCACCTAATGGATTTCAAAGATTGCTGATGTAAGATACACCAAGAACAAATGTTGGTGTCCTGGTAATAGAGCAGGGGACCCCTCGTGAGACCTGTCTTTGATCTTGGGAACACAAATCTTACATCATATTTGTGACTGTGAAGGCAAAAGAAATCTTCAATGATGAGGTCTGGAAATTCTGAATAGTCTATGCAAAGTATTAGAATTTCACAAGAGAAGACTTTGCTCAGAAGAGAAAAATGAGCAGGCACCAAGTGGTAATTCACAGAAGTGTCATTCCCATGCTCTTAACTCTCAAGTGTGTTTTGAGATCAGGAAACATGGAGTCCTTATTCTCACTGTGTCCCCTGATTTGAAGACGGTGATTAATTAAGATGTCATTCATGACATGGTGAACCATCTTGAGATATTTTAATATCCTGCCATCATGGGAAACCAGACCTACCTCTGGACTAATTATTGGGAGGGGATTGTGGGAAAGAATAATGACTGGGAAATAGAAATCTTTAAGATGCTCTTGAGCAGAACAAATTTCTCCTCCAATAAAGATGTCCATGTATTTGTATTTGGCATGGATAATACCATAAATTCTGTAACCCCAATTCTTCAGTATTAGCTCTTTGTGAAAACCTTCTTGGAAACAAGGTGATTTCACTAGATTGTGTTTGGGGGCTATAATTTTATGATCCTATGAAAGATCGTCCCCTACTTTGTTTGCCACTTCTGCCAATAAGACCTCTATGTCCTGTCTGCTCTCTTGTTCCCCCAAATAAAGCTGGGATTTCTGTACCATTAACTATCTGCCCAGCATATAAACCTTTAAGTAAGAAAGAAAGCTTCCTCTTCCAAAAAAAAAAAAAAAAAAAAAAAAAACACACACAAACAAAAGAAAATCTGAACTAGGAATAGGAATAGAGAGCTTTGGGACTTCTTGAGTACAATGACTAATAAAATATAAACATACTTGCTGTCTCCAGGGGGTTTATAATTAAAATCATAATGTATACTGACATTGTTTATCAGGCTAAAGACTATACTACTGGCAGGAATAGAATACTCTTTTCTTTTTTTGAAAATTATAAGTACTGAAAAATTTAACCAATCTTTATGTTCTAGTTACTACTTCTAATGAAGAACTGACAATTGTACATTAATTTAATAGTAATTTTAAGCATTGGATATGTTGATTTGTAATTATCAGGAGAGATTGAGATCGAGCATTTATGTTGGTATCTACATTACCAGAAATGATACAAAAATAGGGCTTTAATAAAATGAAGAAACTTTTTTTATTTATATGCACCTAACACAAACTGAGATCAGTATGTGCAACTTATGTCTCTGCCAAATTTATCCTCCTTCCAGCCCTACCTTGGAGAGGGGTAATCATCTAAAATTAAACTATTTGCAGACAATTTTTCTTGGAAATGTAATGCTAACAGAGGCAATTATTTTTCTTTAGGCTATAAAAAAACAACTTTTTATTTATTTATTTTTTTATTTTAAAAAATAATAGAGTGGCAGGGTCTTGCTGTGTTGCCCAGGGTGGGCTTGAATTCCTGGGCTCAAGTGATCCTCCCACTTTGGTCTCCCAAAGTGCTGAGATTACAGGCATTACTGGCCTAGAAAAGCAAATTCTGAAGAAGTACAATAAGACAAATTCCTTGCCAGCAACTAAATTTTAGAAAATATAGTTTTTAATCTCAGGTAGCTTGGGATGGCAGAAACAAACTGCCTTACTGTCTTTTCTTGAAATATACACTAAGAAACCTATATTCATAAGAAGAACTCTTTTAAAAGGGATAACATTTCATAAAAACTTTATTATTGAGTTACATTTAACATATGAGCTATAGTATTTTTCTAGAATTTTATATTTGTTTTTATTTTCTTCAGTTTCTTGGTTTTTGTTTTTGTTTTGTTTTAGTTTTTGGTTTGTTTGTTTTTTGTTTTTTTGTTTTTTTTGAGACAGGGTCTCACTCACTCTGTCACCCAGGCTGGAGTGCAGTGGCATGATCTCGGCTCACTGTACTCTCAATCTCCGGGGCACAAGCAATACTCAGCCTCTTGAGTAGTTGGGACTACAGGCACATGCCCCCACTCCTGGCTAATTTTTGTATTTTTGTAAAGATAGGATTTTGCCATGTTGCCCAGGCTGGTCTCAAATTTCTGAGCTCAAACAATCCTCCTGCCTTGGCCTGCCAAAATGCTGGGATTCCAGGCATAAGCCACCATACCCAGGCTATTTTTTATTTTCTTGAATATTAAAGGCATTCCATGACTATTGAAGTCAACTAGTTTAAGTCTAATGACCTGATTAAACTTAAATATTCACCAAAGTAAAAACAATTATTATTACCAAGATAACACCAATCTTTAAAAATCATTCCAAAAAATTAAAGGATCCACATAGCATCCCTGAAGGGACTATATTCAGCATGAGAGATGAAGTAGGGAATGTCAGGCCTCTGAGCCTAAGCTAAGCCATCATATCCCCAGTGACCTGCACGTATACATCCAGATGGCTGGTTCCTGCCTTAACCGATGACATTCCACCACCAAAGAAGTGAAAATGGCCTGTTCTTGCCTTAACTGATGACATTACCTTGTGAAATTCCTTCTCCTTGCTCATCCTGGCTCAAAAGCTCCCCTGCTGAGCACCTTGTGACCCCCCCACACCTGCCCACCAGAGAACAACCACCCTTTTTCCTTTACCTACCCAAATCTTGTAAAATGGCCCCACCCCTATCTCCCTTTGCTGACTCTCTTTTTGGACTCAGCCTGCCTGCACCCAGGTGAAATAAACAGCCTTGTTGCTCACACAAAGCCTGTTTGGTGGTCTCTTCACAGGGATGCAGTTAAATTTGGTGCTGTGACTCGGATCAGGGGACCTCCCTTGGGAGATCAATCCCCTGTCCTCCTGCTCTTTGCTCCATGAGAAAGATCCACCTACAACCTCTGGTCCTCAGACCGACCAGCCCAAGGAACATCTCACCAATTTTAAATCTGGTAAGTGGCCTCTTTTTACTCTCTTCTCCAACCTCCCTCACTATCCCTCAACCTCTTTCTCCTTTCAATCTTGGCGCCATCTTTCAATCTCTCCCTTCTCTTAATTTCAGTTCCTTTCCTTTTCTGGTAGAGACAACTCAGAAGATGCATTTTATCCGTGAATTGAAAACTCCAGCGCCGGTCACGGACTCGGGAAGGTAGCCTTCCCTTGGTGTTTAATCATTGTGGGGACATCTGCCTGATTATTCACCCATGTTTCAGAGGTGTCTGACCACGTGGGGATGCCTGCCTTGGTCCTTCACCCTTAGTGGCAAGTACCGCTTTTTTGGGGGGCAAGAACCCCCCAACCCCTTCTCTCCGTGTCTCTACCCCTTCTCTGCTTTTCTTGGGGGCATGAACCTCCCGACCCCCTTCTCTCTGTGTCTCTACCCTTTCTCCACTTTCCTGGAGGGCA
This sequence comes from Hylobates moloch, assembly GCF_009828535.3. Taxonomy (NCBI): domain Eukaryota; kingdom Metazoa; phylum Chordata; class Mammalia; order Primates; family Hylobatidae; genus Hylobates; species Hylobates moloch. Next base: position 49,380,776 of record NW_026652277.1, on the reverse strand, counting down.
AGCATCCCCCACCCCATCTCTCCATGTCTCTACTCTCTCTTTTCTCTGGGCTTGCCTCCTTCACTATGGGCAAACTTCCACCCTCCATTCCTCCCTCTACTCCCTTAGCCTGTGTTCTCAAAACTTAAAACCTCTTCAAATCACACCTGACCTAAAGCCTAAGCACCTTATTTTCTTCTACAATGCCGCCTGACCCCAATACAAACTCGACAATGGTTCCAAATAGCCAGAAAATGGCACTTTCGATTTTTCCATCCTACAAGATCTAAGTAATTCTTGTCGTAAAATAGGCAAATGGTCTGAGGTGCCTGATGTCCAGGCATTCTTTTACACATGAGTCCCTCCATAGTCTCTGTTCCCAATGCAACTCATCCCAAATCTTCCTTCTTTCCCTCCTGCCTGTCCCCTCAGTCCCAACTCCAAGCTTTGCTGAGTCTTTCCTCTTTCCAATCTTCCTTTTCTACAGACCCATCTGACCTCTCCCCTTCTCCCCAGGCTGTTCCTTGCCAGGCTGAGCTAGGTCCCAATTCTTCCTCAGCCTCCGATCCTCTACCTTATAATCCTTTTATCATCTCCCCTCCTCACACCTGGTTCGGCTTACAGTTTCGTTCCGCAACTAGCCCTCCCCCACTTGCCCAGCAATTTCCTCTTAAAAAGGTGGCTGGAACTAAAGGCATAGTCAAGGTTAATGCTCCTTTTTCTTTATCCAATCTTTCCCAAATCAGTTAGGGTTTAGGCTCTTTCATCAGATATAAAAACCCATCCCAGTTCATGGCTTGTTTGGTAGCAACCCTGAGATGCTTTACAGCCCTAGACTCTGAAAGGTCAGAAGGCCGTCTTATTCTCAATATGCATTTTATTTTATTACGCAATCTCCCAACATTAAATAAAGCTCTAAAAATTAAATTCTGGCCCTAAAACCCCACAACAGGACTTAAGTAACCTCACCTTCAAGGTGTACAATAATAGACTAGAGGCAGCCAACTAGCAATGTATTTCTGAGTTGCAATTCCTTGCCTCCACTGTGAGACAAACCCCAGCCACATCTCCAGCACACAAGAACTCCAAATACCTAAACCGCAGTGGCCAGGCATTCCTCCAGGCCTGCCTCCCCCAGGAGCTTGCTACAAGTACCGGAAATCTGGCCACTGGGCCAAGGAATGCCTGCAACCCAGGATTCCTCCTAAGCCATGTCCCATCTGTGCAGGACCCCACTGAAAATTGGACTGTTCAACTTACCTGGCAGCCACTCCCAGAGCCCCTGAAACTCTGGCCCAAGGCTCTCTGACCGACTTCTTCCCAGATCTCCTCGGCTTAGCAAGTGAAGACTAATGCTGCCCGATCACCTCGGAAGCCCCCTAGACTATCACGGATGCCGATCTTCAGGTAACTCTCACAGTGGAGAGTAAGTCTGTCCCCTTCTTAATCAATATGGAGGCTACCCACTCCACATTACCTTCTTTACAAGGGCCTGTTTCCCTTGCCTCCATAACTGTTGTAGGTATTGACGGCCAGGCTTCTAAACCTCTTAAAACTCCCCAACTCTGGTGCCAACTTGGATAACATTCTTTTAAGCATTCCTTTTTAGTTATCCCCACCTGCCCAGTTCCCTTCTCAGGCTGAGACACTTTAACTAAATTATCTGCTTCCCTGACTATTCCTAGGCTACAGCCACACCTCATTGCTGCCTTTTCCCCCAATTCAAAGCCTCCTTCACATCCTCCCCTTATATCTCCCCACCTTAACCCACAAGTATAGGATACCTCTACTCCCTCCTTAGTGACCGATCATGCGCCCCTTACCATCTCATTAAAACCTAATCACCCTTATCCCACTCAATGCCAATATCCCATCCCACAGCATGCTTTAAAAGGATTAAAGCCTGATATCATTTGCCTGTTACAGCACGGCCTTTTAAAGCCTATAAACTCTCCTTACAATTCCCCCATTTTACCTGTCCTAAAACCAGACAAGCCTTACAGGTTAGTTCAGGATCTGTGCCTTATCAACCAAATTGTTTTTGCCTATCCACCCCATGGTACCAAACCCATATACTCTCCTATCCTCAGTGTCTCCCTCCACAACCCATTTTTCTGTTCTGGATCTCAAACATGCTTTCTTACTATTCCTTTGCACCCTTCATCCCAGCCTCTCTTTGCTTTCACTTGGACTGACCCTGACACCCATCAGGCTCAGCAAATCGCCTGGGCTGTACTGCTGCAAGGCTTCACAGACAGCCCCCATTACTTCAGTCAAGCCCAAATTTCTCCCTCATCTGTTACCTATCTCAGCATAATTCTCCTAAAAACACACGTGCGCTCCCTGCTGATTGTGTCCGACTAGTCTCCCAAACCCCAATCCCTTCTACAAAACAACAACTCCTTTCCTTCCTAGGCATGATTAGTGCGGTCAGAATTCTTACACAAGAGCCAGGACCATGCCCTGTAGGCTTTCTGTCCAAACAACTTGACCTTACTGTTTTAGCCTAGCCCTCATGTCTGTGTCAGCGGCTGCTGCTGCCTTAATACTTTTAGAGGCCCTCAACATCACAAACTATGCTCAGCTCACTCTGTACAGTTCTCATAACTTCCAAAATCTATTTTCTTCCTCATACCTGCTGCATATACTTTCTGCTCCCTGGCTCCTTCAGCTATACTCACTCTTTGTTGTTGAGTCTCCCACAATTACCATTGTTCCTGGCCTGGACTTCAATCCAAGCTTCCACATCATTCTGGATACCACACCTGACCCTCATGACTGTATCTCTCTGAGGCAACTGACATTCACCCCATTTCCCCATATTTCCTTCTTCCCTGTTCCTCACCCTGATCACATTTAGTTTATTGATGGTAGTTCACCAGGCCTAATTGCCACACACCAACAAAGGCAGGCTATGCTATAATACAAGCCACCAGCCCACCTCTTAGAACCTCTAATTTCCTTTCCATCGTGGAAACCTATCCTCAAGGAAATAACTTCTCAGTGTTCCATCTGCTATTCTACTACTCCTCAGGGATTATTCAGGCCCCCTCCCTTCCCTACACATCAAGCTCGGTGATTTGCCCCCGCCCAGGACTGGCAACTCTGAATCCCTCTTGGAGTGGATAGATGATCTTTGCTGGCAGGGGACTCTCCAATAATTTTGCCCTGATGAAGTTCTATTCTTTACTTTTATACTCACTCTTATTCTCATTCCCATTCTTATGCCACCCTCTACCTCTCCCCAGCTATCTCCACCACACTATCAACCTTACTCATTCTCTCCTAGCTGTTTCTAATCCCTCCTTAGTGAACAACCGCTGGCTTTGCATTTCCCTTTCTTCCAGCACCTACACAGCTCTCCCCACCTTACATACAGACTAGGCAACATCTCCTGTCTCCCTACACCTCTGAACTTCAACAGCCCTCACCTTTACCCTCCTGAAGAACTCATTTACTTTCTAGACAGGTCCAGCAAAACCTCCCCAGACACTTCACATCAGCAAGCTGCTCTCTCCTCCACACTCACTTAAAAAACCTTTCTCCTTATATCAACTCTACTCCCCCCATATTTGGACCTCTCACAACACCAGCTACTATTCCTGTGGCCGCTCCTTTATGTATCTCTTGGCAAAGACCCACTGGAATTCCCCTAGGTAACCTTTCACCTTCTCAATGTTCCTTTACTCTTCATCTCCAAAGCCCAACTACACAAATCACCGAAACAATTGGAGACTTCCAGTTCAGTATTACAGACAAGCCTTCTATCAATACTGGCAAACTTAAAAACATTAGCAGTAATTATTGCTTAGGAAGACACTTACCCTGTATTTCACTCCATCCTTGCCTACCTTCCCCTTGCTCATCAGACTCTCCTCCCAGGCCCTCTTCTTGTTTACTTATACCCAGCCCCGAAAATAACAGTGAAAGTTTGCTCATAGACACTCAACGTTTTCTCATACACCATGAAAATTGAACCTCCCCCTCTACACAGTTACCTCATCAGTCCCCATTACAATCTCTGACGGCTGCCGCCCTAGCTGGATCCCTAGGAGTCTGGGTACAAGACACTCCTTTCAGCACTGCTTCTCATCTTTTTACTTTGCATCTCCAGTTTTGCCTCGCACAAGGTCTCTTCTTCCTCTGTGGATCCTCTACCTACATGTGTCTACCTGCTAATTGGACAGGCACATGCACACTAGTTTTCCTTACTCCCAAAATTCAATTTGCGAATAGGACTGAAGAGCTCCCTGTTCCCCTCATGACACCGACATGACAAAAAAGAGTTATTCCACTAATTCCCTTGCTTGTCGGTTTAGGACTTTCTGCCTCCACTATTGCTCTCAGTACTGGAATAGCAGGCATTTCAACCTCTATCATGACCTTCCAAAGCCTCTCTAATGACTTCTCTGCTAGCATCACAGACATATCACAAACTTTATCAGTCCTCCAGGCCTAAGTTGACTCTTCCGCTGCAGTTGTCCTCCAAAACCGCCGAGGCCTTGACTTACTCACTGCTGAAAAAGATTCTGTATATTCTTAAATGAAGGGTATTGTTTTTACCTAAATCAATCTGGCCTGGTGTATGACAACATAAAAAAACTCAAGGATAGAGCCCAAAAACTTCCCAACCAAGCAAGTAATTATGCCGAACCCCGTTGGGCACTCTCTAAATAGATGTCCTAGGTCCTCCCAATTCTTAGTCCTTTAATATCTGATTTTCTCCTTCTCTTATTCCGTTTAGTTTTTCAATTCATACAAAACCGTATCCAGGCCATCACCAATAATTCTACATGACAAATGTTTCTTCTAACAACCCCACAATATCTTCCTTTACCACAAAATCTTCCTTCAGCTTAATCTCTCCCACTCTAGTTTCCTACGCCACCCCAATCCCGCTCAAAGCAGCCCTGAGAAACATCGCCCATCATCTCTCCATACCATCCCCCAAAATTTTCACCACCCCAACACTTTACCACTATTTAGTTTCATTTTTCTTATTAATATGAGAAGACAGGAATGTCAGGCCTCTGAGCCCAAGCTAAGCCATCATATCCCCAGTGACCTGCATGTGTACATCCAGATGGCCTGTTCCTACCTTAACTGATGACATTCCACCACAAAAGAAGTGAAAATGGCCTGTTCTTGCCTTAACTGATGACATTACCTTGTGAAATTCCTTCTCCTGGCTCATCCTGGCTCAAAAGCTCCCCTGCTGAGCACCTTGTGACCCCCACCCCTGCCCGCCAGAGAACAACCCCCCTTTTTCCTTTACCTACCTAAATCTTATAAAATGGCCCCACCCCATCTCCCTTCACTGACTCTCTTTTCAGACTCAGCCCGCTTGCACCCAGGTGAAATAAAGAGCTTTGTTGCTCACACAAAGCCTGTTTGGTGGTCTCTTCACACGGACGCGCGTGAAAGGGAATTTGTCACAGAACATTCAGCAGACAGACTTAAAGAGGGAATTTTAAACTAGCTTTCAGAACCTAGGCTCAGACGCAGTACTCAAGTGAAGTCCTGCTGCAGATGACAACTGCAAAAGAAAATGAACATTGATTTTCTCCAAGTTAGACTCATTTATTTAGCTGTTACTCATAAAGTAGAAGCCAGGTAAGCTGTAGTGTTGATGCATACATAATTTGCAAAGAGTTGATAAATTCGGACAACAGCAGTGGGACTGCTTTATAGTTTCAAAAGCCTCTTAACATCTTCTCTGTTTTGAGTGCATCGTCTTCTCTAAGATGAATTATCTTCAGACCAAATTATATAAGTCAATCTGCAATGGAACAAGCTGGAGGAGATTTAGATTCACTATCTAAAGAAAAGCGTTCATTTGTTTAAAAGAAATACTTTAAACTGAGGGAATTCATCACCACTAGACCAGTCCTACCAGAAATGTTTGAGAGTCCTTCATCTAGAAGTGAAATTGTCAGGCCTCTGAGCCCAAGCTAAGCCATCATATCCCCTGTGACCTGCACATATACATTCAGATGGCCTGAAGCAACAGAAGATCCACAAAAGAAGTGAAAATGCCCTGTTCCTGCCTTAACTGATGACATTCCACCATTGTGATTTGTTCCTGCCCCACCTTAACTGAAGGATTAACCTTGTGAAATTCCTCCTCCTGGCTCAGAACCTCCCCCACTGAGCACCTTGTGACTCCCGCCCCTGCCCTAAGAGAAAAACCCCCTTTGACTGTAATTTTCCACTACCCACCCAAATACTATAAAACAGCCCCACCCCATCTCCCTTCGCTGACTCTCTTTTCGGACTCAGCCTGCCTGCACCCAGGTGAAATAAACAGCCTTGTTGCTCACCCAAAGCCTGTTTGGTGGTCTCTTCACATGGACGCACATGACAGAAAGGATGATGTCTACCATCAAGAAAACAGATAAGAGTGTAAAACTCACTGGCATAACAGATACATAAATGAGAAAGACAAAGGAATCAAATGTTACCACCACAGAAAACCACCAAACCACAATGATAAATAATGAAAGAGACAAAAGATCAATGAAACGAAAAGTTGGTTCTTTGCAAAGAAAAACAAAATTGATAAACTGCTAGTAAGAATAACCAAAAAAAGAAGAGATAAGATCCAAATAAACATAATCAGAAATGAAAAAGGAGACATGACAACAGACACCACAGAAATGCAAAAGGTCATCAGCGAGAATTATGAACAACTATATGCTCAAAAACTAGGAAACCCAGAGGGAATTGATTAAATACCAGGAAACATACTACCTTCTAAGATTGAACCAGGAAGAAACAGAAAACCTGAACAGACCAATAATGAGATTACATCAGTAATAAAAAGTCTCCCCACAAAGAACTGGATCACTTTACTGCTGAATTCTATCAAGCTTATAAAGAACTAACACTAATTCCTCTCAAATCATTCCAAAATATTTAAGAGGAGGGAAATCTTTCTAACTCATTCTGTAAGGCCAGCATTACCTGATACTAAAACCAGACAAGGACACAACAAAAAAAACTACAAGAGAAAAATATCTCTCAGGAACATAGATGTAAAAATCCTCATCAATATACTAGCAAACTAGATCTAACAACACATCAAAAATATAATACACCATGATCAAGTGGGATTTATCCCAGGAATGCAAAAAATGGTTCCACATATGCAAATCAATAAATGTGATACATTAACCAAAGGAAGGACAAAAACCATATGATCATCTCAATAAACAGAGAAAAACATTTGATAAAATTTAACATCCTTCATGATAAAAACTCTCAAAAAGTTAGGCATAAAAGAAACATACCTCAAAATAACAAAAGCCATATATGACAAACCCACAGCTAACATCATACCACCTGGGGAAAAGCTGAAAGCCTTTCCTCTAAGAACTGGAATAAGAAAATGATGCTCACCTTTACTATTCTTATTCAACATAGTGCTGGAAGTCCTAGCCTGATCGATTAGGAAAGAGGAAGAAATAAAGGCATAATCCAAGTTGGAAAAGAAGTGAAAGTGTCCTTCTTTACAGATTACATGATTTTATACCTAGAAAAACCTAAAGACTCTACCAAAAAACTCTTACAAATGATAAATAAATCCAGTAAAGTCGAAGGATACAAAAACCAATATAGAAAAATCAGTAGTGTTTCTATATAACAAGGATGAACTAACTAAAAAATCAAGAAAGCAATCCCGCATTTCCACCCACTTCCCCACCCAGTGCCACTCTGGCTACCCTGCACTCGCTCTGAGCTCCAGGCTCCTGCTAAGTTAGCGTCACCATGGTCTCCCTTTAGCCGCTCTCATGATTATCTACCCTGGCATCATCAGCCACAATAGTTCTCTAACATGTATAAGATTTGGGAGATTGCAGACAGGCTTGCCTGGAGGTGGAGGGAAAGATGGTAAGTAGGACGGAGGGTAACACTGATGACTTGTTCATTGGTGGAAATGCCTCTGCTGAAGGCGCCTAGGGCAAAGGTACCTAAAGCACAGTAATCACTGGGTGTTGATATTGTCAGGAATCTCACTTACAGGAAACCAGCTTCACAAAAGAAGCCTACAAGAAGTATATCAAAGATTACATGAAATCAATCAAAGGCAAGTTTGGAGAATAGAGACCAGAAAGAGTAAAACGTTCTGTGACAGAGGCTACAGAACCAATCAAGCACACCCTTGCTAATTTCAAAAACTCCAATTCTTTATTGGTGAAAACATGAATCCAGATGGCATGGTTGCCCTGCTGAACTACCATGAGAATGGTATGACTCCATATATGATTTTCTTTAAGGATGATTTAGAAATGGAAAAAAAATGGTAACAAAGTTGGCAATTACTTTGGATCTATCACCTGTCATCATAACTGGCTGCTGCTTGTCATCCATACAATACCAGTAATTGAGATGGATGGGGCTGATATAATCTTGAGCTCTTCATTTATTTTGACTCTGATTTATTTGGAGTGAAGGCAGTTTTTAAGAAAACTATGTAAGGTTGTCTAAAAATAAAATGTATTTAAACTAAAAAAAAAAAGAAAGCAATTCCACTTATAATAGCTAAAGAAAGAAATAAATAACTTACCTAGGAATAAATTTAACTGAGGTGAAAGACTTCTATAAGGAAAACTGTAAAATACTGATGAAATTGAAGAGGACACAAAAACAGAACAACATACCATGCTCATGGATCAGAAGAATTAATATTGTTAAAATGACCATACTACCAAAGCAATCTATAGATTCAATGCAATTCCTATTGAAATACCACTGACAGTCTTTTCAGAAATAGAAAAAAAAAATCCCTAAAATTGGTATGGAACCACAAAAGACTCTGAATAGCCAAAGCAATACTGAACAAAAACCAAGCTGGAGGCATCACACTACCTGACTTCAAAACACACTACAAAGCTATGGCAGCCAAAACAACATGCTATTGGTATACACATAGACATATAGAGCAATGGATCAGAATAGAGAACCCAGAAATACATCAATGTATTTACAGCAAACTGATTTTGACAAAGGCACCAAGGACATACACTGGGAAAGGGATACTCTCTTCGATAAATGATACTGAGAAAACTGGATAGTCATATGCATAAGAATGAAACTAGACTCCTATCTCTCACTACTTATAAAAATCAACTCGAAATGCAATAGACTTAAGCATAAGATCTGAAACACAAAACTACTAGAATAAAACATAGGAAGAATGCTTTGGGACATTGGCCTAGGCAAAGATTTTATGGCTAAGACTTTAAAAACATAAGAAACAAACAAAAAAAATAGACAAATGAGACTATATTAAACTAAAAAGCTTCTGCACTGCAAATGAAACAATCAACAGAGTGAAAAGACAGAGTGAAGAGACAACCTGTAGAATATGAGAATTATCTGTGAACTATTCATACATCAAGAGACTAATATCCAGAATATATAAGGAACTCAAACAACTCAACAGCAAAAATAAAATAAAACAAAAATACCCTCAAATAATCCTGTTAAAAAGCGGGCATAGGATCTGAATGGACATTTATCAAAAGGAGACATCCAAGCTGGGCACAGTGGCTCACATCTATAATCCCAGCACTTTGGGAGGCCAAAGCAGGAGGATTGCTTGGGCCCAGGAGTTCAAGACCAGCCTGGGCAACATAGTGAGACCCTGTCTCTACCAAAAAAAAAAAAAAAAAAGGCATGGTGGCATGGCCTGTGGTCCCAGCTATTTGGGAGGATGAGGTGGGAAGATCACTTGACGTGGTGCATGCCTGTGGTCCCAGCTACTTAGGAGGCTAACCCTGGGAGATCAAGGCTGCAGTGAGCAGTGATCATGCCGCTGCACTCCAGTCTGGGTGACAGAGTGAGACCCTGTCTCAAAAAAAAGAAGACATACAAATGGCCAACAGGTATTTGAAAAAAATGTTGAACGTCACTAATCATCAGGGAAATGCAAATCAAAGCCATGAGATAACATCTCACCCCAATTAGAATGGCTATTATAAAAAAGCAAAAAAAAAAAAAAAAAAATGCTGGTGAGGATGTGGAGAACCAATCAAGCACACCCTTGCTAATTTCAAAAAACAAAAATAAAAAACTCCAATTCTTTATTGGTGAAAATATGAGAAGATGAATTATCTTCTCACTGTTGGTGAGAAGACAATTTGTTACAGCCATTATGTAAAACAGTATGGCAGTTTCGCAAAAAACTAAAACTAGAACTACTATTTGATACAGCAATCAGACTACTGGGTATTTATCCAAAGGAAAGGAAATCAGTATATACAAGGGATATCTGTACCTTTGTTTTTTTGCATCATTATTCACAATAACCAAGATATGGAATCAACCTCACTATCCATCAATTGATAAACGGATAGGGAAAATGTGGTATATACGTGTGTATATATATATATATATGTATATATATAATGTGTATATATATGTGTGTATATATATATACACAATGAAATACTATTTGGTCATTAAAAAAAAACGGAAATCCCATCATCCACAGCAAAAAGAATAGAACTGAAGGTCATTATGTTAAATAAATTATAAGCCAAACACAGAAAGATAAATATCACATGTTCTCATTCATATGTGGGAATAAAAAAGGTGATTCATGAAGGTAGACAGCAGAATGACAGTTACTGAAGGCTGGGGAGGGTAGTGGGTAGGGAGATGAAGAGGATTTGATTAATGGGTACAAACATACAGCTAGACAGAAGGAATAAGTTCTAGTATTTGACAGCAGAGTAAAGTTACTACAGTTAACAATAACTTATATATTTCAAAATATCTAGAAGAGAATATTTGAAATATTCCCAACACAAAGAAATGATAAATGTTTGAAGTGACGGATATCCTAATACCCTGATTTGATCATTATACCTTGTATGCATGTATCAAAATATCACGCATTTGTATAATTATTATGTATCAATGACAAAATTCCTGAAATCCTAAAAAAAAAGTCCTTTAAAGAGCCAGTGAGGGTAAAGGATAAGACCAAGGTCTAACTCAAGCAACAGAAGATAGTTACAGAATTATTGTGCATCATTCTGGAGAAGAAGCCAAGTTTTTCCTAAGAGGGAAAAGAGGTGGAAAAGGAGGGAAGAGAAAAAGTTGGATAAGAAGAGAAGCAAGCAAGAGGATAGAATGCAGGACCAATCCAGTGGCTATGATCTGAATGTGTGTCCCAAAATCATATGTTGAAACTTAGTCACCAATATATAATATCAAGGGGTGTGTTCTTCAGGAAGTGATTAAGTCATGAGGGCTTTTTTCTTGTGAATGGGATTTATACCTTATAAAAAAGGCTTCGCACAGTATTTGCCCCTTTTGCCCTTCTGCCTTCCACCATGTGAAGACACAGTATTCAAGCTCCATCTTGGAAGCTGAGACTGAACCCTCATTAGACACAGAAGCTGCTGGTGCTTTGATCTTGGACTTCCCAGTTTCCAGAGCCGTCAGTATTGAATGCATGTTGTTACAAATTACCCAGTCTCAGGTGTTTTGTTAGCAGCAGAAACAGACTAAGACATCAGCCCCTAACATTTATGAGTTTTGGCCTGTTCATACTGGCTCAGGAGAGCCAATTGGGTCAATTCCACGTTCAATGACATCATGTGGATAGTGTGAAATCACCGATGGGTATTTATAATGTGTAAATTGACAAATGCTATAAATCAGGGCTCACCAATGCCGTCTTTCCTCTGGGAGCCTGTTTCCCTCAACACCTCTAGGTCTGGGGCAAGAAGCCAACATAACATTGGTCTGAATATTTATTTATTTATTTTGAGACAAGAGTCTTGCTTTGGACCTAGAAGCCAACATAACATTGGTCTGAATATTTATTTATTTATTTAGAGACAAGAGTCTAGCTTTGTCACCCAGGCTGGAGTGCAGTGGCGCAATCTTGGCTCACTACAACCTCTGCCTCCTGGGTTCAAGTGATTCTCCTGCCTCAGCCTCCCAAGTAGCTGGGATTACAGGTGCCCACCACCATGCCCAGCTAATTTTTTTTTTTTTTTGGTATTTTTAGTAGAGACAGGGTTTCACTATGTTGGCCAGACTGGTCTCTTGACCTTAAGTGACTTGTCTGCCTCGGCCTCCCAAAGTGCTGGGATTACAGGTGTGAGCTACGGTGCCCAGCCAGGTCTAAATATTTGTAACAAACTGTTAAATAAAATATGTTCTACCCTCACATCTTGACAAATATACTTTTATAATGACCTGGAAGGCCAGGTTCCTATTTAGAATTCTCAGACTCCTTGGGGTCTCCAGATTATGGAGACAGCTGGCTCCCTGGCTGCCCATCCCTGGTCTGAGGGCAGTTCCTCTTTTATTTCTACCTATGCCCCATCCTACACTGCAAAGGGCTTTGTGGACACATGTGTGGACACCTGATGCTGCATAGCTAAGCTCTAACCACACGCACTTCATAAAATGTGTCCCTTGGGCAGCCTTAGCCACTAGGGTTGTGTACTCCAGCTGTGTAGTCTGCCCTTAAGAGGACTTAATCAGGAAAGAGGATGTACTGGCCCTGTAAATAGGCTCCAAGTGGTTTGGACAGATAATTCTGCAGTCTAAGGCACCCAGACGTAGATGAATAGTATTCCATTGTATAGATCACTTTGGGTAATATGGACATTTTAACAACTTTAATCCTTCCAGTCCATGAGCATGAGCTATCTTTCCATTTATTTGTGTCTTCTTCTATTTTTCTAATGAATTTTTTACAGTTTTCAGTGTACTGATTTTTGTTGTTGATTTTGGATCCTACAACTTTACTATATTTGTTTATCTTAACAGTTTTTTGGTGGAGTCCCTGGGGTTTTCTATACATAAGGACATGTTATCTGCAAACAGATGTAATTTAACTTCTCCCTTTCCTATTTGGGGGATGTCTTTTATTTCTTTCTCTTGCCTAATTGCTGTAGCTGGGATTTCTTATACTATGTTGAATAGAGGTCGCAAGAATGGACATCTTTGTGTTGTTCTGATCTTAGAAGAAAGGCTTTCCATTTTCACTGTAGTGTATAATATTAGCTTTGAACAAAATCTGCATTTTAAAATATCTGTTAGATTCTTACTGGGAGATGTTGAAGGCCTCTAAATGTAAGAGGTAGGGTAGGGCTTTGTGTTGCTCTTCCCCCCAAACTCACTAAATGTTGGCATGTTACCCTGGTATCCAGCCCTAGATGGAATTCTGCTACCTCTGTCATCATTAGCAAGCAGGCATGCTCTTCTTACAAGCTCAGCTCAGTCCCTTAGGCACTGTATTGGTTGAGATAAGGAAAAGCTGCTGTAATAATAATACAGTGGTTTAAAGCAACAGTCCGAGGTGAATGTTCCAAGGTGGCAGGTGATCTGCTTCATGAGCCACTCAGGGGCTCAGGTTCCTTCCAACATGATTCTGCACTACTTTCTGGGCCTTTTGTTGTCTGCATAGCAAAGTTCTAGCCAACCAAATGGCAAGAAGGGAACAAGAATTCAGAAGAGGCATATTCATGTTCTTAAGGTGTAGACCCAGAAATCTAGGTATACATTCTTCTACTCACATGCCATCAGGTGAAACTTAGCCACATGACCACAGCTATCTGTTGGGTGAGCCGGATGGGTGGTGTAGCCAAGCACTTAGGAAGAAGAGGAGAATGGACTATTTGGTAGAAAACCGGTTGTCTCCACCATTGACACACTGCCAAGTATCTTGCAGGAAAGAATTAATCAAGGCAGATGCAATAATATTCTAGAGGCAAGTTAAGCTCACTTACTATTCAGAATAGGTAGCAGAATCTTCAGGTCCAAATCAGAGCCTGAGCCACAAAGACCACTCTGAAAAATATAGATAGGCTGCTGGGCTCATAAATTTTATGCACTCCTATACATATAAGGACACAGATTCTTCTACAGTATTGCTAATTAATCCACATATTTTATTTTATTTTTATTTATTTATTTTTTTGAGACGGAGTCTTTCTCCATCGCCCAGGCTGGAGTCCAGTGGCGTGATCTCAGCTCATTTCAACCTCTGCCTCCCGGGTTCACACCATTCTCCTGTCTCAGCCTCCCGAGTAGTTGGGATTACAGGCACCTGCCACCACATCCAGCTAATTTTTTGTATTTTTAGTAGAGGCGGGGTTTCACTGTGTTAGCCAGGATGGTCTCGATCTCCTGACCTCGTGATCTGCCTGCCTCGGCCTCCCAAAGTGCTGGGATTACAAGCGTGAGCCACTGCACCCAGCCTCACACATTTTATTTTTTTAAGTTTATTTTATTTTTTTAAAGATGAGGTCTTGCTATGTTACCCAGGCAGGATTCAAACTTCTGGGCTTGGCTGGGCATGGTGGTTCATTCCTATAATCCCAGTGTTTTGGGAGGCCAAGGCAGGAGGATCGCTTGAGGCCAGGAGTTTGAGACCAGCCTGGGCAACATAGCAAGACACCTTCTCTACAAAACAAAAACAAAACCAAACAGACAAAAACCTCCTGTGCTCAAGGAATCCTCCCACCTCAGACTCCTGATTAGGATCACACACACATGCCACTGTACCTGGCTAATTCACATATTTTAAACACCACACATTTTGCCAACTAAAAACTATTTCTATCATTTTAAAAGTATATTAACAACTAATACATTGAGATGGCAACAGTCAAACCACTTGTAATAGGTCCTCTGGAATGTGGAGACCTGAGAAAAACATTTCAAACCTATCCTGGAGAGTATATTCCTGATTAGGGCACTTCAAATGCTAAATTCCTATTTCTAGATTAAAAGTAACAAACACGTATATATCACATTGTCCAGGCCCTTGATACATATTGAAAACATTCACACCACACACACACACTCACATACACATGCACACACACAAACACATGTGTGTGCACACACACACACATGCACACAGGAAATACAGAAAACTATGCACGAAAATAGAGATGATTATTATCAGGTAGGGTCTATTTTGTGCAGGTATAAACATATAAATATTCCCAGAGGAATTTCATAATTCAGGATTTCATGAAGATGACAAAAGAAGTAAAGAATGACTGCATCTATTCTGAACTTTACCCAATTCTGGAGTCCTGATGTCAGTCACTACTTCTTACTTTCTAAGGCACTGATGGTAACAATTAACTTCTGTGGCCAAGGGACTATTTCCAGGATGGCCTGGATCCTCTTTTTGCCATCCCACACTGCTCTCACACCACACTGTTTGAGATGTCTACTTCCTGCATCTGGGCCCTTAGTATAAATGAAAGTAGTTCTTCCTTGCTTTGGCCCTGGCTCAAAATATAGCCCTCAACTACTGAGTCTTTAGCAATTCCTTTGCATCTGATTGCAGATGCAATTGAAAATTGCAACATAACTGCAATTGCCTTGCCTGTGAAAAGGCAGTATAACTGATGGTTGAAAGCAAAGATTCTTTCAGTTCCCTCATCTGAATAATGAGTTGGCAGATGTAAAGTGCTTAGGACAGCACCTGGCATGTAGTAAGTAGCACTCTATGGGTGCTAGCTGTTATTATTTCTCTATTATCTGTTTCTCCTGACAGACCTGTAAATAGTGGAACTTTGAATCTTCTTCATTTTATTTTATTGTTTTAATTAATTAATTAATTAATTTTTTTAAAGACAGAGTCTCACTCTGTTGTCCAGGTTGGAGTATAGTGAAGCAATCATAGCTCACTGTAACCTCAAACACCTGAGCTCAAGCAATCTTCCTGCTTCAGCCTCCCGAGTAGCTAGGACTACAGGCATGCATCGCCTCACCCAGAGAATTTTTAAATTTTTGTAGAAATGAGGTCTTGCTATGTTGTCCAGGTTGGTCTTGAACCCCTGACTGCAACGGATCATCTTGCCTTGGCCTCCCAAAGCTCTGGCATTACAGGTGTGAGCCACTGTGCCTGGCCTCCACTTTATTTTAAGAAGGAAACCACAGGTAAATACTCTTACACTTTATCACTCTTGACACTACCCTTCCACTAGGTAACCGCAGGAACAGGGTCAGATGGCTGCTGGGGTTGTTTTGAAACTTACATGATTAAGCCTGTGATGCCAGGATAAAAAAAAATTACTTTTCTCTTGCCTTTTATCTGTTGTCTGTCTTTTAGACATTTAACTATCAGTCTTCCTACATAAAGGAATAAATGGGTTAAAAAAAAAAAGTTTTTCCCATTCCAAGATGGCCAAATAGGAAAAGCTCTGGCCTGCAGCTCACAGTGTGATTGATGCAGAAGACGGGTGATTTCTGCATTTCCAACTGAGCTTCCACTGGTGATACCCAGGGAAACAGGGTCTGGAGTGGACCTCCAGCAAACTCCAACAGACCTGCAGCTGAGGGACCTGACTGTTAGAAGGAAAACTAACAAACAGAAAGGAATGGCATCAACATCAACAAAAAGGACATCCACACCAAAATCCCATCTGTAGGTCACCAACACCAAAGACCAAAGGTGGATAAAACCACAAAAATGGGGAGAAACCAGAGCAGAAAAGCTGCAAATTCTAAAAACCAGAGCACCTCTTCTCCTCCAAAGGATTGCCGCTCCTCGCCAACAACGGAACAAAGCGGGACAGTGAATGACTTTGACGAGTTGACAGAAGTAGGCTTCAGAAGGTCAGTAATAACAAACTTCTCCAAGCTAAAGGAAGATGTTTGAACTCATCGCAAGGAAGCTAAAAACCTTGAAAAAAGATTAGAAGAATGGCTAACTAGAATAAACAGTGTAGAGAAGAACTTAAATGACCTGATGGAGCTGAAAACCATGGCATGAGAACTATGTGATGCATGAACGAGCTTCAGTAGCCAATTTGATCAAGTGGAAGAAAGGGTATCAGTGATTGAAGTTTAAATTAATGAAATAAAGTGAGAGGAGAAGTTTAGAGAAAAAAGAGTAAAAAGAAATGAACAAAGCCTCCAAGAAATATGGGACTATGTGTAAAGACCAAATCTACGTTTGATTGGTGTACCTGAAAGTGACAGGGAAAATGGAGCCAAGCTGGAAAACACTCTTCAGGATATTATCCAGGAGAACTTCCCCAACCTAGCAAGGCAGGCCAACATTCAAATGCAGGAAATACAGACAACACCACAAACATACTCTTTGAGAAGAGCAACCCTAAGACACAAAATTGTCAGATTCACCAAAGTTGAAATGAAGGAAAAAATGTTAAGGGCAGCCAGAGAGAAAAGTCGAGTTACCCACAAAGGGAAGACCATCAGACTAACAGTGGATCTCTTGGCAGAAACTCTACAAGCCAGAAGAGAGTGGGGGCCAATATTCAACATTCTTAAAGAAAAGAATTTTCAACCCAGAATTTGACATCCAGCCAAACTAAGCTTCATAAGTGAAGGAGAAATAAAATCCTTTACAGACAAGCAAATGCTGAGAGATTTTGTAACCACCAGGCCTGCCTTACAAGAGCTCCTGAAGGAAGCACTAAACCTGGAAAGGAACAACCGGTACCAGCCACTGCAAAAACATGCCAAATTGTAAAGACCATTGATGCTAGGAAGAAATTGCATCAACTAACAGGCAAAATAACCAGCTAACATCATAATGACAGGATCAAATTCACACATGACAATATTAACCTTAAATGTAAATAGGCTAAATGCCCCAATTAAAAGACACAGACTGGCAAATTGGATAGAGTCAAGACCCATCAGTGTGCTGTATTCAGGAGACCCATCTCACGTGCAGAGACACACATAGGCTCAAAATAAAAGGATGGAGGAAGATCTACCAAGCAAATGGAAAGCAAAAAAAAGCAGTGGTTGCAATCCTAGTCTCTGATAAAACAGACTTTAAACCAACAAAGATCAAATGAGACAAAGAAGGCCATTACATAATGGTAAAGGGATCAATTCAACAAGAAGTGCTAACTATCCTAAATATATATATGCACCCAGTACAGAAGCACCCAGATTCATAAAGCAAGTCCTTAAAGACCTACAAAGAGACTTAGACTCCCACACAATAATAATGGGAGACTTTAACACCCCACTGTCAATACTAGACAGATCAGAGAGACAGAAGGTTAACAATGATATCCAGGACTTGAACTCAGCTCTGCACCAAGAGGACCTAATAGACATCTACAGAACTCTCCACCCCAAATCAACAGAATATACATTCTTCTCAGCACCACATTGCACTTATTCCAAAATTGACCACATAGTTGGAAGTAAAGCTCTCCTCAGCAAATATAAAGGAACAGAAATCACAACAAACTGTCTGTCAGACTACAGTGCAATCAAATTAGAACTCTGGGTTAAGAAACTCACTCAAAACCACACAACTACATGGAAACAGAACAACTTACTCCTGAATGACTACTGGGTAAATAACAAAATGAAGGCAGAAATAAAGATGTTCTTTGAAACCAACGAGAACAAAGACACAACGTACCAGAATCTCTGGTACACATTTAAAGCGGTGTGTAGAGGGAAATTTACAGCACTAAATGCCCACAAGAGAGAGCAGGAAAGATCTAAAATCAACACCCTAACATCACAATTAAAAGAACTAGAGAAGCAAGAGCAAACAAATTCAAAAGCTAGCAGAAGGCAAGAAATAACTAAGATCAGAGCAGAACTGAAGGAGACAGAGACACAAAAACCCTTCAAAAAATCAGTGAATCCAGAAGCTGGTTTTTAGAAAAGATCAACAAAATTAATAGACCACTAGCAATACTAATAAAGAAGAAAAGAGAGAAGAATCAAATAGATGCAATAAAAATGATAAAGGAGATATCACCACCAATCCCATAGAAATACAAACTACCATCGGAGAATACTATAAACACCTCTATGCAAATAAACTAGAAAATCTAGAGGAAATGGATAAATTCCTGGACACATACACCCTCCCAAGACTAAACTAGGAAGAAGTTCAATCTCTGAATAGACAAATAACAGGCTCTGAAACTGAGGCAATAATTAATAGCCTACCAACCAAAAAAAGTCCAGGACCAGACGGATTCACAGCCGAATTCTACCAGAGGTACAAAGAGGAGGTGGTACCATTCCTTCTGAAACTATTCCAATCAATAGAAAAAGAGGGAATCCTCCCTAACTCATTTTATGAGGCCGGCATCATCCTGATACCAAAGCCTGGCAGAGACACAACAAAATAAAAGAATTTTAGACCCATATCCCTGATGAACATCGATGTGAAATCCTCAATAAAATACTGGCAAACTGAATCCAGCAGCACATCAAAAAGCTTATCCACCATGATCAAGTTGGCTTCATCCCTGGGATGCAAGGCTGGTTCAACATATGCAAATCAATAAATGTAATCCATCACATAAACAAAACAAACAACAAAAACCACATGATTTTCTCAACAGATGCAGAAAAGCCTTCGACAAAATTCAACAGCCCTTCATGCTAAAAACTCTCAATAAACTAGGTATTGATGGGACATATCTTAAAATAATAAGAGCTATTTATGACAAACCCACAGCCAATATCATACTGAATGGGCAAAAACTGGAAGCATTCCCTTTGAAAACCGGCACAAGACAAGATGCCCTCTCTCACCACTCCTATTCAACATAGTGTTGGAAGTTCTGTCCAGGGCAATCAGGCAGGAGAAAGAAATGAAGGGTATTCAATTAGGAAAAGAGGAAGTCAAATTGTCCCTGTTTGCAGATGACATGATTGTATAATTAGAAAACCCCATCCTCTCAGCCCCAAATCTCCTTAAACTGATAAGCAACTTCAGCAAAGTCTCAGGATACAAAATCAATGTGCAAATATCACAAGCATTCATATACACCAATAACAAACAGCAAAATCGTGAGTGAACTCCCATTCACAATTGCTACAAAGAGAATAAAATTCCTAGGAATCCAACTTACAAGGGATGTGAAGGACCTCTTCAAGGAGAACTACAAGCCACTGCTCAACATAATAAAGGAGGACACAAACAAATGGAAAAACATATAGGAAGAATCAATATCGTGAAAATGGCCATACTGACCAAGGTAATTTATGGATTCAAGGCCATCTTCATCAAGCTACCAATGACTTTCTTCACAGAATTGGAAAAAACTACTTCAAAGTTGATATGGAACCAAAAAAGAGCCCGCATTGCCAAGACAATCCTAAGCAAAAAGAGCAAAGTTGGAGGCATCACACTACCTGACTTCAAACTATACTACAAGGCTATGGTAGCCAAAACAGCATGGCACAGGTAGCAAAACAGAGATATAGACCAATGGAACACAACAGAGGCCTCAGAAATAACACCACACATCTACAACCATCTGAACTTTGACAAACCTGACAAAAACAAGAAATGAGGAAAGGGTTCCCTATTTAATAAATGGTGCTGGGAAAAGTGACTAGCCATATGTAGAAAGCTGAAACTGGATCCCTTCCTTACACTTTATACAAAAATTTATTCAAGATGGATTAAAAACTTAAACGTTAGACCTAAAACCATAGAAACCCTAGAAGAAATCCTAGGCAATACCATTCAGGACACAGACATGGGCAAGGACTTCATGACTAAAGCACCAAAAGCAATTGCAACAAAAGCCAAAATAGACAAATGAGATCTAATTAAACTAAAGAGCTTCTGCACAGCAAAAGAAACTACTATCAGAGTGAACAGGCAACCTACAGAATGGGAGAAAATTTTTGCAATCTACCCATCTGACAGAGGGCTAATATCCGGAATCTATAAATAACTTATACAAACTTACAAAAATAAAATCCCATCAAAAAGTGGGCAAAGGATACGAACAGACACTTCTCAAAAGAAGACATTTATGCAGCCAACAGACGCATGAAAAAATGCTCATCATCACTGGTCATTGGAGAAATGCAAATCAAAACCACAATGAGATACCATCTCACACCAGTTAGAATGACAATCATTAAAAAGTCAGGAAACAACAGGTGCTGGAGAGGATGTGGAGAAATAGGAACACTTTTACACTGTTGGTGGGAGTGTAAACTAGTTTAACCATTGTGGAAGACAGTGTGGCGATTCCTCAAGGATCTAGAACTAGAAATACCATTTGACCCAGCGATCCTGTTACTGGGTATATACCCAAAGGATTATAAATCATGCTACTATAAAGACACATGCCCATGTATGTTTATTGTGGCACTATTCACAATAGCAAAGACATGGAACCAACCCAAATGTCCATCAATGATAGACTGGATTAAGAAAATGTGGCACATATACACTATGGAATACTAAGCAGCCATAAAAAAGGATGAGTTCGTGTCCTTTGCAGGTACATGGATAAAGCTGGAAACCATCATTCTGAGCAAACTGTCACAAGGACAGAAAACCAAACACCACATGTTCTCACTCATAGGTGGGAATTGAACAATGAGAACACATGGACACAGGAAGGGGAACATCACACACCAGGGCCTGTTGTAGGGTTGGGGGCTGGGGGAGGGACAGCATTAGGAGAAATACCTAATGTAAATGATGACTTAATGGGTGCAGCAAACCAACACGGCACATGTGTACCTATGTAACAAACCTGCACGTTGTACACATGTACCCTAGAACTTAAAGTATAATTTTAAAAAAAAGAGCAATAATTTTTTAAAAGAAAAATGTGCTCAGTGGCCAGCTTTTGAAAGAAAGTCTAAAAGAGAGTTCCCGACCTCCTGTGCATTAAGTTTATCTACATACTTACCTGTTCCCTTTAATAACTGTAGTTTTTGCTGGTGTTTAAATATTCTAAGAACTACATCTCCCAGAGTGTGTGGCAGAGTGGTGGCCTCTGTGCACCATCTGCACCCGTCAGAGGCGACAATGCAGTGGACTGTGAGCACCGTGGCCAATCGGGGTTTTCTCCTGCAGGCATTCCCTCCTGCCTTGTGTCATCCGCTTAGTTGTGCACAGACTGAGATACGTGGTGGTGACCCAGTGAAGCTGATGCAGAGTCTAGTGGTTGGAGACATTGCAGAGCTGAGGCCAAACCAGAGGACACTGTTGCTGTTTACCAATGAGGCTGGAGGCACCTTAGATGACTTGATTGTGACCAGCACTTCTGAGGGGCACCTATATGTGATGTCCAACACTGGCTGCTGGGAAAAAGACTTGGCCTTCATGCAGGACAAGGTCAGAGAACTTCAGAGGCAGGGCAGAGATGTGGGCCTGGAGGTGGTGGATAATGCCCTGCTAGCCCTGCAAGGGTCCCCTGTGGCCCAGGTGCTACAGGCCGGCACGGCAGCTGACCTGAGGAAACTGCCTTCATGACTAGTGCTGTGATGGAGGTGTTTGACGTGTCTGGCCGCCACCTTACCCACTGTGGCTGCACAGGAGAGAATGGCGTGGGCATTTTGGTGCCAGCAGCGGGGGCAGTTCACCCGGCATCAGCTCTTCTGGAAAACCCAGAAGCAAAGCTGGCAGTGCTGGCAGCTTGTGCCTGGAGGCAGGCCTCTGGCTGTACAGGAGTGACACTGATGAACACACTACCTCTGTGGAGGGCAGCCTCAGTTGGACATTGGGGAAGTGCCACTGAGCTGCTCTGGACTTCCCTGGAGCCAAGGTCATTGTTCCCTAGCTGAAGGGAAAGTGCAGTGGAGGCGTGTGGGGTTGATGTGTGAGGGGGCCCGATGCAGGCACACAGTCCCACCTGAGCATCGAGGGTCCATGATTGGTACTGTGCCCAGTGGCTGTCCCTTGCCCTACCTGAAGAAGAATGTGGCAATGGGTTACATGCCCTGCCAGTGGTCAGCCAGGGACAATGCTGCTGGTAGAGGTGCGGTGGGAGCAGCAGATGGGTGCAGTCAGCAAGATGCCCTTTGCGCCCATGAAATACTCTACCTCATGTGAGGATAGCTCAGGGCAGGGCCATCCCCCCCAGAAGTCTTGCCCTAGAGGGCATCCTACAAGGGCTTAGGCAGGAAGCTGAGGCAGAACTCACTGGGGGTGGGCAGCTAAGGGGGAGGTTGGTTTTAGTTGTCTGGTTAAGGGGGCCATACCACCTACTCTCTCCACCCAACCCATGGCCACTCCAGCTCCAGGACCCTGTTTCTGAGCGACAGACCAGCCCATTCAATGTCTTCTTTCGGTCCATGATCCCACTGACCCACTCTAGCCTGATGGAGGGAAATGAGAAGCTCTGGTTCTGCTATCTCTCCCATTCTGCCAGGTGCCGGCTGTGGAACAAAGGCTCACCTTTTTTTTTTTTTGAGACGGAGTCTCGCTCTGTCACCCAGGCTGGAGTGCGGTGGCGTGATCTCGGCTCACTGCAAACTCCGCCTCCTGGGTTCACGCCATTCTCCTGCCTCAGCCTCCTGAGTAGCTGGGACTACAGGCGCCCGCCACCACGCCCGGCTAATTTTTTGTATTTTTAGTAGAGATGGGGTTTCACTGTGGTAGTCAGGATGGTCTTGATCTCCTGATCTCGTGATCCACCCACCTCGGCCTCCCAAAGTGCTGGGATTACAGGCGTGAGCCACCACGCCCGGCCAAAGGCTCACCTTTGTGGGGAGGATAAAACCTGCCCAACCTGCCTCACCTTGGTTATTCGCATTGCAAGGAGTCATTACCATGGGCAGTATGGGCTCAGGCCACCCCTTCCAGTTTGCTTTCCATAAATGCAAATTGTCCCTACTGTGAGTCAGGAATGACTCCTAACTCGCAGTGGGGCTGCTGTAAACTTGGGGATGGTTGAGGGAACACAGACGCAGTCTTCCACGCTCCCCAGTTGGTCCAGCCTGCTGCCCAGAAGCAAACCATGGCAGGCTCACCACCGGTTCTGTGCCACAGGGCTGTTGTAGGACAGGCTGGGCTTCCTCCTGGACTCACCTTACCCTGGGCTGACCTTTGCCCCTGGTATCCAATAATGGCCTCCACTAAATCCTGAAAAAAAAAATTAAACACACTTCCTTCTTAAAAATAAATATTCTAAAAATTCTGAGGAAATTATTATTATTATTATTATTTTGAGACAGGGTCTCACTGTCACCCAGGCTGGAGTGCAGCGGCACGATCACGGCTCACTGCAGCCTCAACCTCCCAGGCTCAAACGATCCTCCCGCCTCAGCCCTGAAAGTAGCTGGGACTACAGGCATGCACCACCACATCTGGCTAATTTTTGTATTTTTTTATAGAGATGGGGGCTCATCATGTTGTCCAGGTTGGTCTTGAATTCCTGGGCTCAAGTGATCCTCCTGCCTCTGCTTCCCAAAGTGCTGAGACTACAGGCATGAGCCACCACACCCAGCCATAAAGTTAATTTTTTATTTTTATTTTTTTCATAAAGTTATTTTTAACTCAGGTTTATTTACAAAGAAAATGTATGACAGACCTTATGTAGTTCTGGGCCATGAGGCTGCTTCAATGAACTCTCCATCTATTGAGCTTATGGTAAATGTTCCACCATCTTCTAATTGGAATCCACACTAATGGCCAAATAATATGTAGACTCGAAAGTATGTATGCTTTTCTTTTTTTTTTTTTTTGAGACAGAGTTTCACTCTTGTTACCCAGGCTGGAGTGCAATGGCACGATCTCGGCTCACCGCAACCTCCGCCTCCCGGGTTCAAGCGATTCTCATGCCTCAGCCTCTCAAGTAGCTGAGATTATAGGCATGCACCACCACGCCCGGCTAATTTTGTATTTTTAGTGGAGACAGGGTTTCTCCATGTTGCTCAGGCTGGTCTCGAACTCCCGACCTCAGGTGATCCACCTGCCTCGGCCTCCCAAAGTGCTGGGATTACAGGCGTGAGCCACCGCACCCAGCAAAAGTATGTATGCTTTACAAAATATTACACTTATATTAACACACCTGATTCTATCCTGAAGTAGAGCCAAAAGTCCCCGTAATCTGTTTAATAGATTCAAAATAGTAGAGAGAAAATCTGAGCAAATCATCGTACTGTTTTGTTTTCCTCCCTCCCAAACAATGCAGCAGCTGAGTGGTGGCTGGATTGCCGGATTCTGGGGGTGCTGGTTTGCCCAGTATTTTCATAGTTGAGTGCAGATACTCCCATGCCCTGGCAAACCAGGTTTGCTCACCCTAGCTGGGGAATAAGCAGGCCTTACATGCCCACCTAGGAAGGTCTGAGTTTATCAGTACAGTAGCATCATGAACAAACAGTCACCAGGTACAGCTTCCTAGAAGCCTCTTTTCTCAGAGAAGAAAAGACAAGATAATCGCCCCCCCTAAAATGGCAGATTTGCCACTGGATCCAGTTGCCTTGTGTTTTCCTCATCACTCACACTGTGGTGGGTGTCAGCTGGAGTTCCAGGCCCTCCAGACCAGGGTTGAGGGTTTTTTCACCTTGTACCCCAAGGAGGTAAAATAGAGTAACAGTCAAGAGTGGAGGCTGCGACTCCTGACCACCTACGGTCAAATCGCTGCTCTGCGCCTTCCTTAGGAGTGGTGGCTTTATAATTGTCAACTTAGCTGGACTGAACTACATGTCTCACAATTCTCCTGCCTGCATGGCTCTGGTTAGGGTGGGCCACCAGAGACATTCTTCAATCAAGACCCTCTGCATCTGTAAATTTATTAAGTCTGAAAACTGGGTAAAAGTCTGTGACTTTCTACTATGATGATGCAAGCTACATTTTTGACTACCCATCCATTTTGTTCCTAGGAACACTGTGATCAGTTACCACCACAGATCTTTGTGAGCTAAGGCAACTGGTTAGCAATATGTTCCTGCTGCCCTGTATTGTAAATGTGTCCATGCTTCTTGTCTTTGGTGGTTAAATGCAGTCACTTTGACTCTGCCTCTCTGGGATTCCATCATCCCCATTGAAATCAGGAAGCCTCTCTCAATGGTTGCACTCCTTACAGTCACACCTAGCCTGCAAAGGAGACACCCACAGAGCTTTTCCATTCTGCAGGTGCCTTAGTGCAGGGAGTTGTCTCCTGACTCTTTTTCTGAAACATGCTGGGGGCTGGGTGTGCAGGTTGCACTTGGTAAATCCAGTCCTATGTGCCTATCTCCCTAAGCCTTTGGAGTCTCTCTTCCATATTGTGACAGGAAAGCTGTCTAGTTAAAGTGCACTCATATGAATGAATTTAGCCTGTTCTAGTGTTCTATCCCACTATTCTCATTCGAACATCTTTAGGATGCACTTCCACACATGTTCCCCAGGTCTCTGAAGACACACATTAGAAAAGTGTGGCAATTCTTTTGGCGTATAAACTATTTCTTCCTGGGTCATGGTGGGTCCCTGTCCTACTGGAACTTGCTGAGATTTGGCAATAATCATGAGTCTAGTGGCAACAAGGGGTGGTTGTGGTAGATTTAGAGAAGAATGAGTAACTCCTTTTAAGGCATCTGTCCCCAGATGAGCTTATCACAGATATTTAAGCAGAGGAAGGCTAGTCTTCTACCAAGAGCAAGCTACTTCCACAGGAGAGGGAAGCTCAAAACTATACATTCAACTATTGTAAGTCAGCAACCCTCACTCTTAAATTTTATGTTTAATTTTTTAGCAATATCAGCCCTCTGGCTGTGAGCAATAAAAGATTCTTTTAGGGCTATCCTCAAAGCTCTGTGGTCCTCTAACAATGACTTGAGCTCAGAGTTAAAGGATTTGGGTTTGTCATTTTTCTGTTAGTACTCAAGTATGCTCAGAAAAATCCGTCTCACAGCACATTCCTTACAGTCATCATGTACTGCCATAACAGTTAGTTGCAACTGCCATTTGGGCTCCTAAGACACTTGCTTCAGTTACAACTTCATTACAATTAGCCACAAGCGCTAGCTTGATGTGTGATGTCCCTGCATGCCACAGGTCACTAGCTTCCCATTTCCCATTGCTAAGGAGCTCAGCACTGTGCTGAACTCCAAGGACGGGGTCAGCCCTCAAATCCCATCTCCGCAGGTCTATCTCCTAGGACTACTCCCAGCACCATTTTGTGGCAGTTGGATTCTGTATTAGTCCAGAATCGGAGTATAATTTGAACAGGGAAAGTTTAATAAATAGAATTATTAACTAGAGGAGGGGAATAACTAAAAGGGGTAAGCAGAATGCTAAAGAATACTCTAGAGCTGAGAAAAGTACTTGAGGAAGAAGCAAACTTGGAAGGGATTCCTCTCGTCAAGCTGGAATTCAAGCTTTGCTGGAGAAGGTGTGGCTGCAGTCCACTGGAGGGTGGACAAGTTTGCTGGGTTGACCCAGGCCAGAGCCAATCTAAGTCACTGGACAGGCAGGTAATATTCTTCTAGGGAGCAGGGGGACGGAGGCTGGCCAGAAAACCACAGTTAGGACTAGCAAGTGGGAAACATGCCTCTGGGACGCACGTGAGAAGGCTGGCAAACCACTCCAAGGTGTAGGAGAGGGCTGAGGCTAGCGGATGGACCTGTGCAGGGATTGAGAGCATCAAGAACCCCTTTACTGACTGCTTGTCATGAAGCCTGGTGTTAGGAGGGCTGCAGCCAGGTGGTCACAGAGCTGGAGCTGGTGGCTTGCCAAGGGACTGTGCCCTCTCTGTGCACACTGGTATGTTAGTTTGCTAGGTCTCCCACAACAAAGTACCACAGACTGGGGGGCTTCAACAACAGAATGTATTTCCTCACAATCTGCAGCTAGAAGTCCAAGATCGAGGTGTTGGCGGGGCTGGTTTCTTCTGGGGGCGTCTTTCCTTGGCTTGTCTTCTCCCAGTGCCTTCACATGTTTCCTTTTGTGTGAGTCTGTGTCCTCATCTCCTCTTCTTGTAAGGACACCAGGCATATCAAATTAGGGCCCACACTAGTAACCTCATTTAACCTTAATCACCTCTTTAAAGACCCTATCTCCAAATACAGTCATATTCTGAGGTACTGCAGGTTAGGATGTCAACATGAATTCGGGGGGACACAATTTAGCCTGTAATAGTTGGGGAGGAGCATTACTGGATGTCCCTGCCATATGTTGCTTACAGCCAGGAGCAGAGAAGCAAGAAGCAAATGGAAACACGCCCGACCAGGAAGAAGCCCCTTCCTCCTGCAGGGTCCCTTCAGCGCCCTCTACTGAAAAATTCTGACATCCCGCTCACTGCAAAGGAGAAAAGTCTACAGGATTCAACTCCACTATTGCAGAGTAGATAATGAAGGACGGATTTAGAGCTGAGAGGCAATAAATTAATAACAAGCACACTGGTTCTTCAGCTTTCCCAGCATTTCTGTGAGTTTTCTAATGTCCTCTAGAGAAAATGTGTGCCTAAACTGACTGGTTTACAACTGAGAACACTGGCAAATTTGTAGTTTCCCACTTTTTTTTTTTTTTTTTTTTGACAGTAGTTGTGCATTATGGTACCTTCAAGTTCTCATTTTGGGAGAAATAAACAAATTTTCCCTGGAATTTTACTATTATGATAAGTATAAATTAAAATTATCTCCATTTAACATGGCATGGTAATGGGCTATGGAGACAAGACCAGAAATCTAGCTTTCCTGTTGTTCCTTGTATCTGCCTGGTTCGTCCCTGTTTCAAGGCTGATACACTTGCTCTTCCTCCTTCCTGGAACTCTCTTCCGTCAGGTATTCACATAGCTTCCTCCATCACATCAATTAAACCTCTGTTCAACTGTCACTCGGAAATCCTTCCTTAGTACTCTATCAAAAATAGCCTCCTTTCCCCATAACTCTCTTTCACCAGGTTTTAGTTTTCTTTATAACAACTTACCACTACATTATATTATTTAAAGTAGCCTATGCACTTATTTACCTACAGAGTTACTCACTTATTATTAAAATGCAAGTTCTAGGAGGGTAGGGATATGTCTTGTTTACTGAGCTATCCTCAGAACCTAGAATAGTGTATGGCATATAATAGGTACTTGATAAATATTGATTAAGTGAAGGGCTGTAGGTTTCAGAAAAGAGTTGGTTTTTCCAGAACACAACTCCATATGCAGGCATATCTACAGCAATGAAAATTTAGCCTCTAAACTTAATTAGGATGGCAACAATATAATTCTGTTTTGATTATTCTCACCCTAACTTGGTAAAAATGACTTTTGTTCACTTTTTAAAAATTGTGGTATAGTTAGCATACAGTAAAATTCACCTTTTGTGTGTGGGTACAATCCTAAGAGTTTTGGCAAATGCCTATAACTATGTAAAACCACTGCAATCAAGATATAGAACAGTTCCATCATCCTCCAAAATCTCCTCCATCCCTTTTGTAGTCAGATACTCCTCTGACCTCCAGTCCCTGGCAGCCACTGATCTGTTTTCTGTACTTATAGCTTTGCTTTTTTCAGATTATCACACAAATGGAATCATGTAGTATATAGTTTTTTGGGTCTGCCTTCCTTCACCTAGCATAATGCATTTGAGATTCATGCATTTTGCTACATATATCAGTTGTCTGATCCTCTTTATTGCTGTATAGTATTTCATTATATATGTACCATAGTTTGTTTATTCTTTCACCAGCTGAAGGACATTAAAGTTTTTTTTTTACAATTTGGGATTATAATGAATCAAGCTATTATTAACATCATGGACAGGTTTTTGTGTGAACATGTTTTCTTTCCTCATGGGTAAATACCTAGGAGTGATTTTACTGGGTCATATACTCAGTGCATAGTCAATGATAAGAAATTGCCAAACCAGGCCGGGCACGGTGGCTCATGGCTGTAATCCCAGCACTTTGGGAGGCTGAGGTGGGCAAATCACTTGAGGAATTTGGGGTGGGTGGTCCCAGCTACTTGGGAGGCTGAGGCAGGAGAATCGCTTGAACCTGGGAGGTGGAGGTTGCAGTGAGCCAAGATCACGCCACTGCATTCAAGCCTGGGTGACAGAGCAAGACTCTGTCTTAAAAAAAAAAAAAAAGAAATTGCCAAACTGTTTTCCAAAGTGACAAAACCACTTTGCATTTCTACCAGCAATGTATAAGAGTTCCAGTTACTCTACATCTTCACTACCACTTGCTATAATATGGGATGGCTATGGACTATGGAAACAAGACTAGAAATCTGGCCTTCTTGTTACCCGAATCTGCTTCATTCATCCCTATGTCAAGGCTTATGCACTTGCTGTTCCATCTTCTTGGAACATGTTCACGTGTGTTAGCGTAACTTCCATTCACATTTTATTTTAAAGGAGAGCCTATCTATGCACACATAAAGACCAGCTAAAAACAGAATGAAGAAAATCAGAAACATGAATACATGAATGAGAAAAAATTATAAAATTGTATGCCTTTCCCTACATTCTTCCATGTTTCAGAGATCTTAACAATTTTCAATTAGTAATTAATCTGTGCTAAAAACTTTTTTATTTGTAACATGTTTTTAAGTGGATTTGTTTAAAATACTCAGTGTGTATTTTGACCAGGCATGGTGGTTCATGCCTGTAATCCCAGCACTTTGGGAGGCCGAGGAAGGCAGGTTGCCTGAGGTCAGGAGTTCGAGACCAGCCTGGCCAACATGGTGAAACCCTGCCTCTACTAAAAATAAAAAATTAGCCAGGCATGGTTGCATGCACCTGTAATCCCAGATACTTGGGAGGCTGAGACACGAGAATTGCTTGAACCCTGGAGGCAGAGGTTGCAGTGAGATGAGATCATGCCACTGCACTCCAGCCTGGGTGACAGTGAGACTCTGTCTCAAAAATAAAATAAAATAAAATAAAATATTTAGTGTGTATTTTTAGCAGTATTTAAAAAACATTGATCAGAGCCATAAACTTCCTCCAGATTATAAAGTGTTAAAGTGTCTTTAACACTTTCCTTTCTTCAAGGAAATGATGTAAACTGAAAGCAATTTATGTTTATGAGGCATTCCTGCAATGGAACATGACCTTTGA
Organism: Hylobates moloch; assembly: GCF_009828535.3. Taxonomy (NCBI): domain Eukaryota; kingdom Metazoa; phylum Chordata; class Mammalia; order Primates; family Hylobatidae; genus Hylobates; species Hylobates moloch. The sequence continues at coordinate 49,350,056 of NW_026652277.1, read as the reverse complement.
TCCCAATAATTCTTTCACAGATGTCGCTTAAGTATAAAGCAAGTAAAAGCCATGATTATTTCAGTTTGTTACTATGCCAATGCCGCCTAAGAAAAAAATTACTAACTTGAATTTTCAAGATTGTTGAAGAGTTTTAAACGAGGTAAACAAATATAAATCTAGTTAACATTTGCATGCATTACTTTCCATTTCTTTACACTGAATTTATACTTTATTAATGGGTAGAATATCCCTAGATATGTGTGTGTATATATATATATACACACACATATCTGTCCCCTAGGCTGAAGTGCAGTGGTGTGATCTTGGCTCACTGCAACCTCTGCCTCCTGGGTTCAAGCGATTCTCCTGCCTCAGCCTCCCAAGTAGCTGGGATTATAGGCACCTGCCATCACGCCAGGCTGTTCTGTATTTTTAGTAGAGACGGGGTTTCACCATGTTGGCCAGGCTGGTCTTGACCTCCTGACCTCAGGTGATCCACCCGCCTCGGCCTCCCAAACTGTTGGGATTACAGCCCTGAGCCACTGTGCCTGGCCTTATTTTTTTATTTTTTGACACAGGTCTGAGCCACTGTGGCCAGTGGGATATCCCTTTTAAAATTCATCTATAATTTTTTTACAAATTCTCCAATTTTGTCCCCACCTTTCCCCCACCCCTCTAAACTGACACCATTTAAAAAACTCAGGCTTAGAAACTGAATGTTAAAATTGTTCTCCTGAAATAGAACCTGAAAAATCAGCTTCCTCTTTTTTTTTTTTTTTTTTTTTTGAGACGGAGTCTCGCTCTGTCACCCAGGCTGGAGTGCAGTGGCACCATCTCAGCTCACTGCAAGCTCCGCCTCCCGGGTTCATGCCATTCTCCTGCCTCAGCTTCCCGAGTAGCTGGGACTACAGGAGCCCGTCACCACGCCTGGCTAATTTTTGTATTTTTAGTAGAGACAGGGTTTCATCATGTTAGCCAGGATGGTCTCGATCTCCTGACCTCATGATCCGCCCGCCTCGGCCTCCCAAAATGCTGGGATTACAGGCATGAGCCACCGCACCCGGCCTCAGCTTCCTGTTAAGTGAACAGTTCCTCATAGATGGTTTCCGGAAAGACAAATCTTTTGGAGAAGAAAAAGAGTGCTAAAAATGCCTGAAGGCAATGAATCACATACTGTGCTGTTAAAAGCTTTATATACGTGATTCATTCTACAAATATTTTTTGAGAACTTACTATGTGCTAGGCAGTATTCCAGACCCTGGAAATAAAGTATGATGATTCAAACAGAAAATATCTGTGCCCTCATGAAGTTAGGTTCTTGTTAGTGAGGACACACAACAAAGAAAATAAGTAAAACAAATTACAGTCATGTGCTACACAGCAATGCTATAGTCAATGATGAGCCACATATAGGACAGTGGTCCCATAAGATTATATTGTATTTTCACTGTACCTTTTCTGTGTGTTTTTTTTTTTTTTTAGACAAGTTCTCACTCTGTTGCCCAAACTGGAGTGCAGTGGTGCGATCACTGCAGCCTCTACCTCTTGTGTTCAAGTAATCCTCCCACTTCAGCCTCCCAAGTAGCTGGGACTACAGCCATGCACCACCACACCCGGCTAATTTTTGTATTTTTTGTAGAGATGGGGTTTAGTCATGTTGCCTGGGCTGGTCTTGAACTTCTGGGTCAAGTGATCCTCCTGCCTTGGCCTCCCAAAGTGGTGGGATTACAGGTGTGAGCCACCACACCCAGCCCTTTTCTGTGTTTAAATATGTTTAGATTCACAAATACTTACCATTGTGTTACAATTACCTACAGCATGAAGTACAGTATGCTACGCAGGTTTGTAGCCTAGGGGCAATAGACTATATACCACATAGCCTAGGTGTGTAGTAGGCTAGACAATCTAGGTTTGTGTACATGAACTCTATAATGTTTGCACAGGGATGAAATTGCCTAATGATGCATTTCTCAGAACGTATCTCCATCTGTAAGTGACACATGACTGTATATGTTTTAATATGGAGAAAAATAAGGCAGTGAGAGAGAAAAAAAGTTTGTGTAATTGTGTGTGTTAAGTTTTAGAAAATGAAGACAATGGTTTCACTGAGTTGGTGACTTTTGGGCAAATACTGAAGGAGGTGAGGAAGTAACCATGGCAACATCTGGGAAAGCATTCCAGGAACCCCAAAGAGGCCAGAAGGCTGCAGCGGCACTGGCGAGGGAGGGAGTGGAAGAAGAGCCAGAAGGCAGCAGGAGCCCGCGCACTGAGGGTCCTTTGGCCATGCTAAGGACTTTGGCTTTACACTGGGAGAAATGGGGAGGTATGGGGAGGTTCTGAGTTAGAGGAATGACATACGCTGGCTTTGGTTGTAGCAGGATCAGCCTGGCTGCTATGGTGAGGACACATGAAAGTGGGCAAGGGAGAAGGAGGGAGACCAGTTAGGAGGCTAATGCTTTAATCCAGTGGGGAGAAGATAGGGACTTGGGCCAGGGTGGCAGCTGTGGAGGTGGCAGGAAAAGATTAGATTCTGCATGTATTTTGAAGGTAGAACCAATAGGCTTTTCTAATGTCTTGAATATGGAACGTGGGAAAAAGGAGTCATGGTTGATTCCAAGGTTTTGGTCAGAGCAAAAGGAAAAGTAGATGCCATTAGTGAGATGGCAAGAAGGGTGGGAGGAGGAGGTTTAAGGCTGAGATCAGGAGTTCAGTTTTGAACATATTGAATTGGAGGTGCCTATTTGGCATTCATGTTGAAATATCAAGTAGGCAGTTCAATATTCAATTCTGCCAAGTGCAAGTTCAAAAGCAAAGTTTAGGCTGGAGGTACACATTTGGGAGTAATCAGTATACAGATGACATTTAAAGTCAAGAGTTTAGATGAGATCATTTTCTCATGCAATTCTTAAAACACCAGCATGAGGTAGATATTATTTTAATCCCCATTTTAGATATAAAGAGATAGGCTGGAGAGGTTTAAATAGTTCACTCTAAGTCATTCAGTTAGTAACTGTAGGGACTCCAATGTTCATTCTTATCTCTAAGAGATAGTTTTCAAATTGGGCTCTGTGACAATCCTAAAAGAAAGGAAGGTTCAGTTTAAGGGGACTGTCTCTGATTTCCATCTGTACGTATTTGTTGGGGTTTTATGTACAATTTTATTTGAAAAAAAAAAAAGTATTTATGCTGAATGGGGCGACTCACGTCTCTAATCCCAGCAACTTGGGAGGCTGAGACAGGAGGACTGCTTGAGCCTAGGAGTTCAAGACCAGCCTGGGCAACAAAGCAAGACCCTGTCTCTACAAAAAGAAAGAAAGAAAGAAAGAGAGAGAGAGAGAGAGAAAGAAAGAAAGAAAGAAAGAAAGAAAGAAAGAAAGAGAGGTGCAGTGGCTCATGCCTGTAATCTCAGCACTTTGGGAGGCCAAGGTGGGTAGATCACTTGAGGTTAGGAGTTGGAGACCAGCCTGGCCAACATGGTGAAACCCCGTCTTTACTAAAAATACAAAAATTAGCCAGGCATGGTGGCACGTGCCTGTAATCCCAGCTACTGATTCTGAGCTTTTTGAAGATAGAAACTGTCTAAGTCATCTCTGTATTTGCAGCAACTAGCCTGTGCCTGCACACAGATGTTCAACAAATGTTTAATGACTGTCTGAATAATATATATTAATTGGAACAACTATAAAAATGTTTAATGTTACCTTCTCCATGGAAGAGATAGTTCAGTAGAAAGCAAGAAATCCAAAATCCCATCACAATTAATAACACGATGATCTTATAAAATGAGAGCACAAGTCTAAGTATGTCAGATATCAGATCTTGGGGATATAATCAATGAACGAGGCAGCACACATCAACAACAACAATAACCAAATGGGCAAAGACATGAAGGCAACTCACACAGAAGAAATAAAAATGCTCTAAAAACATTTTGAAAAAGATCAACTACTTTAGTGATCACAGAGTTGTGAGTGAAACCACATATTGTTCTTGCCTATGTGTCAAAGTTTTAAAAATAGTATCTCTTCATATTGGCCAAGGTCTGAGAAAGAGGCTCTCATGCACTGCAATTAGCAATGTGTACCTTTCTGTAGGGTAATTTGAGAAAATGAATCCAAAACCTTTAAAATGTGCATACCACCATACTCCACCCTCCACACCTACCCTCCAATCCCTGGAAATGTACATGCATATACACAAAGACATTCTGCTTCTAGGATTTTTCCTACAGAAATATTCACAGATATGCCCAATGATACAAATCTATTCATGGCCCTAGTGCTTGTGAGAAGGAAAAAATGCAAATATTGAAATCCTATGTGTTCCATGATAGGATTAATTAAATTGCAGTGCATACATATGATAAAAACCTATGCAGCCAAAAAACACCAATGTATTGAAAGAAGCATTAATGACATGGGAAAATATTAAGTGAAAAAAGTAGATTTTACAAAAGAAGTATAGTATAACCTCTGCCTCCCAGGTTGAAGCAATTCTCATGTCTCACTCACCCTCCTGAGTAGCTGGGATTGATTACAGGTGCGTGCTACCAAGCCCGGCTAATTTTTTTTGTATTTGTAGTAGAGACAGGGTTTCACCATGTTGGCCAGGCTGGTCTCGAACTCCTGACCTCAAGTGATCCACCTGCCTTGGCCTCCCAAAGTGCTGGGATTACAGGCATGAGCCCCCATTCCTGGCCTGATTAATTTCTAAAGTTAAAAATTAGTTACTGTATGCCAGCACCTATATTAAATGTGTTGCATAGTCTCTAAATTATACATTAACCCTAAGAAATAGGTGTCACCATTGATACAGGGCAAATGAACCCCAAAGTGGAGCTTAGTCCACGAGGGTTCTTGGCTTTGCCCAGGAAAGAAGGGCAAAGGGCAAGCCAGAGACAGAATAAAACAGCTTTATCGAAAAGGCAGTGTTATGCTGCAGTGTTGTTAAGAGTTGTGACTGCTCCTGCAGAGCAAGGCCACCTGGTGGGCAGAGAATAGCATTACTTATATTCTGAAATAGTTTTGATGATATGTACATGAAAACGCTTTTATAATGTTACCTCACATAGTCAACTTTTTATGTTGTTGAACAGCATTAATAATTTCTCTTTTTTTTTTTTTTTTTTTTTTTTTTTTTGAGATAGAGTCTTGGTCTGTCGCCCAGGCTGGAGTTCAGTGGCGCGATCTCGGCTCACTGCAAGCTCCACCTCCCGGGTTCACGCCATTCTCCTGCCTCAGCCTCCCAAGTAGCTGGGACTACAGGCACCCGCCTAATGTTTTATATTTTTAGTAGAGATGGGATTTCGCAGTGTTAGCCAGGATGGTCTCGATCTCCTGACCTCGTGATCCACCCGCCTCGGCCTCCCAAAGTGCTGGGGTTACAGGTGTGAGCCACTGTGACCGGCCAGCATTAGTAATTTCTAATGGTTGCACCTAACACCAGGTCTGACAAGTAACTCTAATGTTAGTTCACCTGATATACAAAAATTACAAATGTTTACTGAGTGCTTACAGTGTGGTATATTGGGGACATTTCAATAAGACAAACAACGTCCCACTTATCATGAAGTCTCCATTCTCGCAAGGGAAGACAGAGAATTTTTAAATCCATGAGAAAGGTATTAGGATTATACCTATTTGAGTATTTGAGCCACCGAGAGGTCAGGGAACTTTCCCAAGATCACCCAACTGGGAGGCAGGTGTTACAGTAGATTCCAACCCTGGCAAGCTGTCGTCATGATAGTGTTCTTAGTTCCTGCTCCACTGGCACCCACCAGCCCAGAGAAAGAACCGGCCCAGAGGGTGGAGGGTGTACTTTGAGTTGGAGGAAACATTAGGATGAGGCCAGATTATAAAAATCAGGTACAGTCATTAAACAATTTAGCAAAGAAATCCGGGAAGAGGGAGGGGCAGCGCTTGTGATGTGGTATATTGGGGATATTTCAATGAATAAGACAAACAAGGTCCCACTTACCATGAAATCTCCATTAGCAGGGGAAGACAGAAAATTTTGAAATGCATGAGAAAGGTATTATGATTATCCCTGAGTGAGCCACAGAGAGGTCAGGGAACTTGCCCAAGATCACCCAACTGATAGGTGTTAAAGCAGGTTCCAACCCTGGCAAGCTGTGGCTGTGACTGGCATTCACAGCTCCTGCTCCACTGGTACCCACCAAGTGCTCTGGAAATTCAGAAGGCAGGTCAGTTAGAGCTGGAATAGTTGTATTCATTTACTTTTTAGACCCTGTAGCTCCCATCCTATCTCCACTCCATCATGAAATTGTGGTCGATAATTGTCTACAGTTTAAAAAGTTCTTTCACATGATTTCTATTGAAAAACTCACAGTGACTTTGAAGCAGAAGAGTAGGGCAAAAGCCCTCCCCGCTGAATAAATTCCCAAGGCAATGCTGGTCATTTCAACTATCACAAACTCCTGGCAATGATCCTTTCAACTCTCCCAGGGACTGACACTCCTGATCTAGATGGATGACTACTGTGTGTCTTTCCAACTCGAGTTGTAAGTCTGTGATTCTAGAGACTAATAATCTACCTCATCATTTTTTCTTTTTTAAAAATCTGTTCCTTACCCATTTATAGTATTTTTTCAGCGTTTCTACTGGGAGAAGGAAGGAAAAATGAAAAAGAACTAAAATAATTCAATTATGTTTAAGCAGCTTTTTGAGAATAAGCTTTTTGAGCGTGTATGAACTAATGTTATGTTCTCTTGTCCCATGGATCACAAAAAAGCTGCAGGATTTTTAGTGATTTTAAAATTTGTTCCATTTTTAACTTTCATAAACTAAGGAGAATGTTGTAAAATTGAAGTACATTGTACTCACCCTTCTTTAATTGGAACCAGTGCAATGGGTTAAGATGTTTTAAGCATTTTAAAATATAGGGTCGTATCTGTAAGAAAACAGAAATCAACATAGATTTAAACTGTCTATTCTGTTAAAATCAAAGCCAATCATATTTCCTCAAAAGTCGGGTACTATGTTCCTAATTCTTCTCCCCTTCAACTCATTGCTGCTATAGCAAAGTTACAGCTGCAACAACTGACCCAAGTCATTTTCAGTGGCTCAGTATTTGCTGAGTAAACAGTTAAATAATTTTTCCTATGCTTATCAGTGCCTGGTATATGTAAATGATGTTAGCTGCATCATCATCTTCATCGTCATCATTGTCGTCGCCATCATCATGCAATTTTATATTTACTGCTGCCCACACCCACATACACAAATGACGGTCTGCCCTATAGCCTACTGTCTATGAGAGCAATTTAAATCAAGTAAGGTATATTTTAGGTTGCTAATGTTAAGAGCTGAAGAGAAAAAAAAAAAAAACAAGGGGATAGGAAGTATGGGTGGTATTTGTATGTTAGATTTTTGAAGATGGCCAAGAAAAGCCTCTTAGAGAAGGTGACATTTAAGAAGGGTTCTGCAGTGAAGGAGTAAGACATGATCTGGGGAGAACTTTCCAGACAAAGTGAACAGTAAATGCAAAGGCCCCGGGGTAGGAGTCTGCCCAGCCTGTTTAAGGAACAGTGAGGCCAGTGGGGCTGCAGGTGTGAGTGTGAGAAGTCAGACATGAGGCCAGATCATGGGGGGCCTGGAAGGTGGTAGGACTTTTGTTTTGTACTGAGTGACCTAGGGAGATCCTGGAGGGTTCTGGGGAGAGGAATGACATGACCTTACTCAGGTTTTAAAAGAATTACTCTGGCTACTGTGTTGAGAACATTGTGAAGGTGAGGGCAGGTAAAGGAAAAAACAGTAAACATTTAAATATCACTATCCTATAAACTATAATGGGATAAGATAAAAAAGATACAGACAGAAAATCAAGGTAGTCTCTGGTGACTGCCCACTTGTTTGTTCTGGTCACTGTGACTGCACACAGAGACCAAATCTCCCAAATAAAAGTCAGGGTTGGTAAACAGTGGTACATGTGGCTATAATAGCTAAATACTTCTATTTGCTTATTTAAATTCTCCTAAAACATAAAAAAACAGAATTGGTTTCCTAAATTACAGTTTTTGGCAGTGACTACAGGTCACAATAAAGAACAGTAAGCTCCAACTTTCCATGGCTTTTATTTTTCCCTAAAAAAAAAGAGTCCATTTTCTTATACAGACATTCATTTATGTAAGACCCACATCAGGCTTTTTCTAAAGTGCCAAAACCCGTACAATCCTCATAACTTCAGGTGAGAATTATAATGGGCAGAAGAGTGTATCAACTAAAATACTCAAGGCCATCTCATCTCAAATCCTGAAGAGTCCCTGGTTTCTGTGACAAGGGGGAATTTTGCTAGCAAATAATTGAATTAAAATCCAGGTAAATATGCTCTAAATCTTCATCTTCAGGTTCTTAATTCTTTAACATATTGTATCAGATTTTGTATTCAAATTTAATTATATTTTGTAAAAAGTTTTAATAATTCCTAGATAAATTTCATTCATTAATTTTCTATTTTATTCTCTATACTCTTCTTTGTTGTATCTGTCTTCTTCTCTTTCCACAAATTCCCAAAGACAATCCCTAAAAAAACTATTAGTCCCAGTGTTCGGTTGGAGATAAATTTATTCCAACAATCCTCAGGTCTGTGGATGTCTAGAGTGTAAATCTGCAAGAGAGGAATACAAAGTTATATTAATACTTAGTCTGGACTTTGGGTCATAACAAACATGTTAACACAGAGGAGAAAACAGCAAATACAAAAAATACAAATATAAAAAATGAAAAATTAGCTGCGCACGGTGGCACATGCCCGTAGTCCCAGCTACTCAAGAGGCTGAGGTGGGCGGATTGCTTGAGGCCAAGAGGTCAAGGCTGCAATAAGCCATGATCACCCTACTGCACCCTCCTAGCCTAGGTGAGAGAGTGAGACTCTATCTCAAAAAAAAAAGAAAAAGAAAAAGAAAAATTTACCATATTTTTCACTTGGAATCATCCAAGCTGTTTCCTAAGAACTTTGGTTGAGGGTTGCATGAATGCTTGTGAGGCAACCCATACTATTTTTAGTTCTAACTATTTAGAAAGTTCTTCCTTACACTGACTTATCTAACATCTGTCTCCCTGCAACTCCTACCCTCCAGTTCTGGTTTTAGTGTCTGGAGCAAAGTTTCTCAATGGAGAACAAGTCCCATTTGGGCAGGACAACTCTCTATAATGCAGGACAATCTGGTGCAGCACAAGATACTGACTGTATCTGGCCATCATCCATATAGTCACCCCTCCTAGTTTATTATGATAACCAAAAATGCCCTCCCACATTTCTAAATCTCTCCTGTTCAGGCACCTACATTTAGGGAAGGGGAGCTAGAGACCTAAATCTGTTGCTAGTAATCTAGAACAAGTGTACTCCTTTTTCCCCATGGTAGCCCTGCAAATACACTAAGGAAGTCTCATGTATGTTCCTATCTTCCTTAGGCAGGGGGGACTATTCTTTATTATGTGGTCTGCAGACTTACAATTATCATGAGTTCCTTTCTCTTTAAATACTAAAAGGCTACGTCCATCTTTAAACACTGTATTGAAAACCAGACAGGGAGGCCAGGCGTGGTGGCTCATGCCTGTAATCCCAGCACTTTGGGAGGCTGAGGCTGGTGGATCACTTAAGGCCAAGAGTTCGAGATCAGTCTGGCCAACATGGCGAAACTGTCTCTACTAAAAAAATACAAAAATGAGCTGGGCATGATGGCATGTGCCTGTGGTCCCAGCTACTAAGGAGGCTGAGGCACGAGAATCGTTTGAAACCAGGAGGCGGTGGAGGTTGTACTAAGCCAAGATCGTGCCACTTCACTCCAGCCTGGGTGACAGAGGGAAGACTCTGTTTCAAAACAAACAACAACAACAAAAAACTGGACAGAGGACCATAAATGCGATTTAAAATATAAAGTGGGCTCCAAGTATTTCTTTTTTCTTCCTTTGTTTTTGAGACACAGTTTCCTTCTGTCACCCAGGCTTGAGTGCAGTGGCACCACCTTGACTCACTGTAACCTCTGCCTCCTGGGTTCAAGTGATTCTCTGCCTCAGCCTCTCGAGTGGCTGGAATTACAGGTGCACACCACCATGCCCAGCTAATTTTTGTATTATTAGTAGAGACAGGGTTTATCCATGTTGGCCAGGCTGATCTTGAACTCCTGACTTCAAGTGATCTGCCCACCTCGGCCTCCCAAAGTGTTGGGATTACAGGCGTGAGCCACTGCGCCTGGCCGAGTATTCCTTATAATATTTGTGATTGTCTTAATAATTTTTGCCTTCCTGTACTATTTAATATTCAGGTGTTTAAATATTAACATACACCCATTATCCAGACCAGACAATCAAATGACAATGTCAGCCCTCATGGAGCTGAGCTATGACCAAAAAGGGATGCTGAGAAATTCTGAAGGGAAAAATGGTGACATCCTGGAGAGTCACCAATTCACCTTTTAGTTTTCACAGTGAGGAAAACAGCGGAGGGGACACAGCATATGGTTTACTTTACAGACATCAAATTCTGATTTCCTTCATACCATGTTATGTGAGTCTTGCCTATACTGATAGTAATTGGCAATAATCTGTATAAAATCAGTCATCTAAATACAGCTTCATGAATACCTTCTTTTTTTTTTTTTTTTTTTTTTGAGATGGAGTCTTGCTCTGTCGCCCAGGCTGAAGTGCAGTGGCATGATCTCAGCTCACTGGAACCTCTGCTTCCTGGGTTCAAGTGATTCTCCCGCCTCAGCCTCCCGAGTAGCTGGGATTACAGGTGCCCGCCACCATACCCAGCTAACTTTTATATTTTTAGTAGAGATGGGGTTTTGCCATGTTGGCCAGGCTGGTCAAACTCCTGACCTCAGGTGATCCACCATGAATACCTTTTTGATTCTGTTTAATGAAAATAACAATAACACTGATATAAAAATATAGTCAATTTATTAGCAAGTGATTTAATCAAAACTAGATTTAGTTCATTCATTTACAAGTCAACAATGTAGATTCTCAACAAAAGTTTCTGACAGGTAGGGGATGTGGTGTGGGTGAATATCCTGAAATGACAGCTTCCTGCTCTCTACGGGCAGAACTTTGACATGTTCCGCATTTCATGTCTTATCTGGCTTTGGTCTTTATGCCAGCAGAAACCAAATTTATGAATAATTAGTCTACTAACCATCACTAGAAACCCAGATTTTTTTTTTTAAAAGCTTTATCTGTCAGTTTGCTTTTAGAGTAATTCAACTCAAACCACAAGCTTCAGATATCACTGAAATTTTTCCAGACATGAATCAGAAGTAATTCCAGGAAAATCAGAGGGGAAAATTTGGATTTAGGCCTATATTATTTTTTAAAAATAATATACCTTGGCTGAGGTTGGTAGCTCACACTGGTAATCCCAGCACTTTTGGGAGACCAGGGCAGGAAGATTGCTTGAAGCCAGGAATTTGAGACCAGCCTGGGCAAAATCTCAAGACCCCATTTCTACAAAAAATTAAAAAATTAGCCAGGAATGGTGGTGCATGACTGTAGTCCCAGCTACCCAGGATGCTGAGGTGGGAGGATCGCTTCAGCCCAGGAGTTAGAGGTTGCAGTGAGCTGTGATTGCACCACTGCACTCCAGCCTGGATGACAGGCTGGACAACCGTTTCAAAAAAAAGTATAAAAATAAAATAAAATACTATAGCTAGCTTTCTTATAAGTTGAGGCCGGAGGGCAGGGGGGTCTGTTAAAGGTAGTGCAAGCCAAGTAGATGTTTAAGAAGTTCCTTGCCAGGTAAACACAGAGGGCATACGGTTTAAATAACTTTTATAATTTATACCAATGAAATATGAGGGACAAATAAGAAAAAGGTCAAACCTGGTGAGTCAGATGGGCTCCTACAGCACCCAGTGCAGCGTAGTAGGGAGCAGTCTGTCCACTGTTCACACCCACTAGGCTCAGTGCCCCCAGCATTGCAACACTAAAGCCGCTGAGCCACGGCTTGGTATTTTCTCCGAACCGCAGAGCCGTTGACTTAAGACCAATCAAAACATCATCTCTTTTGTCCTAATATCAGAAAGAAAAATAAACTGTTTTTTGAGATTTAGTTCACACACCATAAAATTCACATTTTGAAGTATCAGATTTAGTGTTTTTTAGTATATTCACAAGGTTGTGCAACCAATTACCACTAACTACTTTCAGAAGAAATTGTCTTTTAAAGAACATGCAGATATACCATAAGCGGTGAAAGATGACAGTAACTCAGAAACAGGCTGATCAGTAATGAATGTGCAGGCCAATCAAAGCTAAACACCACTGCTAAAATCACCATCCAGCTTCATTTCTATATACCATTATATTTGTTATAATCCTATAATGACTTTTAACTATATTTTTAGTGTTGGGATTAAAATTAAGCTCTAATTCTTCCCATAGCTCCTCTCTACCTCAGAGTTCTCAAATCTCAATAATCTCCTATACATTTTAGTTTCAATCTTGCAAAAGTCACAGATGTAGAAAAATGCTCACTTACCACCTAACCACATCCACTCATTTTCCACTTCTAGCCCAATCTATCCCTTGCCTTTCCTATCAAATCCTGTTTAGGTAGAGCTAGGTCTTGATGATATAGCCACATGTAGCTGCCTGGTTTCTCCCAGCAAGTTTACCTGTAAGCATCTCCATATACTGTTGTAAATAATGATGGTCATGTGGTATCAGTGGCTGCATGCTGAACTCTCTGCACTGACCTACCGGCAGACAGCAACCTGACAGCTCTCTTTTGGGGCCCAAATCCAAATAACAATGACTGTGGGTGTTTCTGTTTTTCCTTTCATACTAGAATCACCTTCAGGGTGCAAACTGTGTCTATAGTTACCATGTGAACCACAAAAGTGCCAATGAGTATGTGGTGTTTTCCTGAAGTTGTTAATCTAATTGGAGTACTGGTATCCTAAGCACTCATTCCAGACCTTACTGCAAAAAGTACAGGCATCTCTTCTAACCTGTAAGTCAAGTTTCACTTTGGAAGTAAGACTGATTACAGATCTGCCTTTTCATGATACTACAAATGTAGCAGGGCATAGGGGGTTTAGTGGAAGAAAACAGAATGAAATCCAGACATATTCTTCAAGTAAATGATTGAGAATACATAATCATATTTCAGAAAAATACTGAGAAAAACTTTGTTGAAAAGTTTATAAATGCATTCTCAGAACATGTACTATCAAATCATCACACTGTATACCTTGAATATGCATAATTTTATTTGTCAATTACTCCTCATTAAAGCTGGGGGAGAGTTTACAAATGTAAAAGAAAAAAATGAGTTTTTAAAATGGAATTTATCAAAAAGGCAATATCAAAAGCTATAAAAATGCATATAATCCTTTAAGTCAATAATACCACTTCTAAAAATTTAACTGAAAAACTCCTATTCAAGAAGTATTAATGATTAGAACAATATTACTTACAATTGTGAAAACTCAGAAACAACTTAAGTAGCCAAAAACAGAGAAACTGTTAAATTTTTTTCAATTATGGTACATCAAATTTATGGCATGTTAAATTGGGGCATGGACTATCTCATAGTCCACAGTCTTAAAGAGACAACGACAAAGAATTGGTAAAAATATGGGAAAATGTTCACTAACTATACCAAGTAAAAAAGTTGCATAATTCAATGATTAGAGGGACAGGAGAATGTAGTGGTTAAAAGCAGTCTCTGAACACGGGTTCGAATCGCAGTTCTGCCACCCACTAACTGTGTGACATGGACAAATACTTCTTCACATATTTCCTCTTCTGTTAAATGAGGATAATGTAAGTACTTTCCTCAAAGGCTGTTGGGGGATTAAGTCTGTAAAGTACTTAAAACAGTGACTGGCATATAGTAAATACTACTTTATTGCTTGTAAATAAAATAAATGAGTTGAATTTTGGTAAACACACATAAACATAAAAAAAATTTTGTTGGAGCCATGGAACTGTGAATGACTTTCTTTTTAGAAAAAAAAATTCTTCCTCCTTAATTTGGTTCTTAAAGTTCTTAAAAAACAACAACAAATTTTAGAAAAAAATGCTTTCTCCTTAATTTGGTTCTTTAAAAACAGCAACAACTAAACCAAAGTTAAGAAACGATAATTTCTTTACCTGATGGGCATAAATAGTATCATATATTAGTGTCCACATAACTCCAGAAAAATAAAGAGGCAGGCAAACAGATGGATCACAGGAACCCTTGATAGCAGACCATCCAAGTAACGCTCCCCAATTAAATGTCAAGCCTACAATTAGCAAAACACAAAAAGGGGGAAAGTCTATATGTACTTTAGAATCCTAAAGGGAAGGAGTGGCATCAGAGCGCGTTCAGTGCTCCTGGGTATCAGACTCTGTGTGTGCTGCTTTCTGTGGGTTCCTTCCTCAAACCCTTTCAACTCTCGGTGGTAATTATTAGCTCCATTTTACAAAAAAGAAAACAGGCTCAGAGAGGTTAATTAACAACTAAAGTAACAGAGCTAATAAAAAGAATAATATCCCCTAATTAAGTAAATAGGAGGTTTAAAGAGAAGATTTATCCCCCCTAGTATGGTGCACGGCACTACCAATAACAGTAGATGCTGGGATCTGAACTTACATCTATCTGACTCAAAAACCCATGTTCTTTCTGTTACCACTCTGCCTCCCCTATCAGCTACAGAAACATGAATATACATAGGAACACTGATTTATTCCACAAGGGAATCATCTCTGAGGACTGTAAACAAACACCTACATGTTGACAGCTCTCAAATCTCCACTTGCAAGCCTGATAACTCTCCTAAGCTCCAGACTGCATACTGAACCGTCTGCTGGACTTCTCTGCCTGCAAGTTGCTCATGTACCTTAAACTCAATGTGTCCCAGATCTCTCTTCTCAGAAACCCCTTTTCTCCTCCTATATTACCTATTTCTACTCATGTCCCCTCCTTAACTGATTAAGTGCCTCTCCTTTGTGGTCCCATAGCACTCCTGCCTGCCACGTTGTACTGCAATGACCTGTTTATCTGTCATCTCCATCTCCACCTCCTTAAAGATGGTCAGTGTGTTTTAGTCATTTTTATTTCCCCAGTACCTGCTGCAATTGCTGGCACAAAGTAAATGTAGGGGTTCGGCAAATGTTTGAAGTAAATATACCAGCTTCTTAATATTATCTTATAGATAGGAAATGCTTATATTGAGAATATAATTTCAAATTTAATAAAGAGAACATTCAATGAGAGGATCTTAGAAAAAGATAAATATTCTACCACAACTTTCCCGCACATCAGGCTCACATCAATTTCTTGAGTTGCTTTTATTTCTTTCATTCACTGAAAAAAATGATTCAAAGAACTAGAATCATTCTAGGAATAGAATAGAAAAGTATGGGAATAGATATTTTTGCAACAGATTCTGATACCTGCTTACCTAACTATCTTCCTTTCTTTTCACCAACAAGTATGTGTTCAATACCTACACCGTGCCAAGTGCTATGCTAAATGCTGGGCCACAATTTATTAACCGGAGACCATAGCAAGCTCTCAACATATTCTTGGTTGAATTAATGCTGCTGAAATGAGTAAGTGCCGGATTAGAATCCTATGGTAGCCCAGAAGAGACGGTCTAACTTATTCCTGAGAGGCTTCACAGAATACGAGCTGTCTAAGCTATCACATACACTTTAACCCTTGTTTTCCTGCCACAGAGTGCTTCCTACCCCATTCTCCAAATTCTTCAGGGCATCTAGATCAAACATTTTTTCATGACATATCTAGATTTTTAAAAAACCATTTCAGAAATCAATGGCCAGGTGTGATGGCACACATCTATAGTCCCTGCACTTTGGGAAGCCAAGGCAGGCAGATCGCTTGAGCTCAGGGGTTTGAGACCAGCCTGGGCAACATGGCGAAACACTGTCTCTACAAAAAATACAAAAATTAGCCAGGCAGGGTTGTGAATGCCTGTAATCCTAGCTACTCAGGAAGCTGAGGTGGGAGGATCACTTGAGCCTGGGAGTTCAAGGCTGCAGTAAGCTGAGATGGTGCCACTGCACTCCAGCCTGGGCAACAGATCAAGACCCTGTCTCAGAGAAGAAGAGGGGAGAGGAGAGGGTAGGGGAGGGGAGGAGTGGGGGAGAGAGGAGAGGAAAAAAAAATGATGATGATGATAACCCTAATAAATATGCAATATTTCTTAGCTAATAAAAATAGCTAACTGCTCTCCTTTAAAATATGAAAATCTACTATTGGTTAGGAAAATTACATGACTGATTTGTCATTTCATCTTTACCTATTTACCTATCTCTCCATAAAAGTGTAGTTTGCAAGTATCAAAGGAAATACTTTTAGTTATTTTAAGCTCACCCAAGGCTAGTTGAGGCCAGTATGTAATTCTTTTCATTAGTGGGTAGGTGATGACAAGAAGTAAGGATCCTGCTCCCAGAGCTATACTGAAAAGAGGAAAAACGATTACAGTGATTATTACCACTACCTCTTAGAAACCATGAAATACTTTAAGACAACGACGTAAGTAATACTGATTGGAAAATATATTTTATCTTAAATTATATTTTATGTAAGTTATCTTCCTAGACTTTGACTTTCCCTATTATAAAGGATGAGTAGAAAACTACTTTAAATATTATAAAACAATCAAACAAAATAATAGCTAACACATACAGTACTATCATGTATTAGGCACTATTCTAAGTGAATCACACTTGTTAATTCATTATAATCTTCACAATGACTCCAAAAGGCAGGTATTATAAAGTTTTATTCTCTTCCTTTTTTGCAGATGGGGAAACTGAAGCACAAAGAAATTAAGTAGTTTGCTAATTGTCATATAGCTAATCACAGAAGAGCCTAGATTCAAACCTAAGGCAGTCTGGCTCCAGAGTCCAACCTATCAACCACCAAATGTTAACTACCAAATGTTACTGCCTCTCTGAACTGTTTGCAAACATTAAGGCATCTAATAAACTGGGATGTCCTAACTAATAATTAGAGTCAAGATATCCCTCCTTATATATATGATGCAGTGTTACTTTTCTAGAACAAAGGAAACACCTATGAAAATGTGATAAAATAAGATGTTCTTAGGACCTCAAAGTTTATCTAACACTACCCCTTCCCGAAATAACCTTCCAAAGGTATTTTCATGTAATTGATGCTATCAGGGCAAGGCATGTAAAGTAACTCTTTTTGTCTTTCTTCTCTCCCATTGAAGCACTTTGTAAACCGCAATCTGGTAACACAAAAGTTTCGTTTTGTCTTGTTTAAGAGATATAGGAATGAGTCCTCCCACTTCTTTCTTCAATCATTGATTACTAACACCACCCCGGGAAAGATATTGTTCCTCTTTTTGCAAAATGAGTATAATCACTCATTTATATATACAAATGAGTCCTCCCACTTTCTTCAGTTATTGATTAGTAACACCACCCTGGGAAAGACATAGTTCCTCTTTTTTCAAAATGAGTATAATCACCTCTGCTTGAAGTCTACTTTAGAGATACTGTCAACATAAATAAAATTATACATTTATGTGTGGGTGTATACACACACATCCATGCACACACTTAGAAAACCTATGAAATTGCCTTGTGTCCCTTAGGGAATGTAGTACAAATACTGAAGGTGGTTCAAAACAAATTAAATGTTCATTTCTTAACTCCTTTGGCTGAAAGCATTCTTGAAGCAGATTTAAAAATGTGTGGTGAGTTACTTACACTTGCTAACTTACAGATGCTTAATAAGTAGCAAATGAACAACTTTGTGATACAGATATTTCATTTTATTCCTACTTTCTCCATTTCAAAGGAGAGATTTTACACACGATGTGGAAAACGTTTAATATACCTGTAGTAATTTAGACACAGAAGAACACCCAGTGCCAAGGTTAGCTGTCCCCCAAGAAAAACAAAGGACTGAAAAGTGGAAATGTCTCCAGCGGCTATTGGACGATTGGCTGTTCTTGTAACCTTAAAACATAAAAACAGATACCTTAGCTTCATGTAATGACTCAATCATTTATTTAAACATTTAATGAAGAGACTGGCCCATGGTAGGCACAAATATGAATGAAGAGAGATATCAACATTTTAAGTACTGTCAGGAATCAAAACTTCATATTTAAAATAGCTTTGAAAAGAACTAAAAATTCCCATCACTCATCTCTTTTCTCCCATCCCCATCTCTAAACAAACAAAACAAAGGAACTTCCTGGCTGGGTGCAGTGGCTCAAGCCTGTAATCCCAGCACTTTGGGAGGCTGAGGTGGGAGGATTGTTTGAGGCCATGAGTTCAAGACCAGCCTAGGCAACATAGGGAGGCGCTGTCTCTATTAAAAAAAAAAAAATTAGCCAGGTATGGTGATGTGTGCCTGTAGCCCCACCTATTGGGGAGGCTGAGGTAGGAGGATTGCTTGAGCCTAGGAGGTTGAAGCTGCAGTGAGTCATGATTGCACCAAGCTCTCCAGCATGGGTGACACAGCAAGACCCTGTGTCAAACAAATAAATAAAAAACAAAGCAACTTCCTTATCAGCTATTTAGCTATAACATGTTCAATTTCCACAGAGAAAGCCTAAAATATTTATGAACTGGCACAATCTCAGCTCACTGCAACCTCTGCCTCCCGGGTTCAAGCAATTCTCCTGTCTCAGCCTCCCAAGTAGCTGGGATTACAGGCATCTGCCACCACGCCTGGCTAATTTTTTGTATTTTTAGTAAGGACAAGGTTTTACCATATTGGCCAAGCTGGTTTCGAACTCCTGACCTCAAGTGATCCGCCTGTCTCGGCCTCCCAAAATGGCAGGATTATAAGCGTGAGACACGGTGCCCAGCCCTTTTAATCTTCTTAACGGCATCCTTAACAGATAAAAATTTGTTGATGAAGTGCAAATTCAATTTTTCCTCTTATGGGTTGTGCTTTTCGTATTTCTCACAGCTTTCAAGATTTTAAAATTTTCCTTAGTTTTCAGAAGTTTGACTATAATGTATTGAGGTGAGGATTCTGTGTGTTTATCGTGTCTGGAGGTTGCTCACCTTCTTAAATATGTAGGTTTATGTCTTTTGCTAAATTTGGGGCTTTTATAGCCAATATTTCTTCAACCATTTTTCAGCCCCAACCCCGTTCTCCTGTTTTTCCAAGACTCATGAAACAAATATTAGATCATTTGTTATAGTCCAAAGGTCTTCAATTTTTCAGTCTATTTTCTGTTTTCCAGATGGTGTCATTTCTATTATTCTATCTCCAGTTCACTGATTCCTTCCTCTGTCCCCTCCATTCTGCTGTTGGGCCCATCCACTGAATTATTATTACAATTATTATATCTTTCACTTCTAAAATTTCCATGTGGTTCTCCTTTATATTTTCTATTTCTTTGCTGAGAGGTGGTATTTTTCATTTGTTTCAAGCATGTTTGTAATTGCTCACTGAAGCATATTTATGATTGCTGCTTTAAAAATCTTTCTAAGAAATCCTAACATCTCTGCCATCTCAGTGTCGTTCATCTGCTGATTGTCTTTTTTTCACTCAAGTTGAGATTTTCCTAGTTCTTGGTATGACAAATGATTCTTAACTGAAATCTGGACATTTAAGTATTACGTCATGAGACTATGAATCTTATTTAAACCTTTTATTTCAGTTGACTTTTTTTGACACTGCTCTGGCAAAAGAAGGGGGTGGGAGATGCTGCCTAATTGCCACCAGCTGGGGTTACAAGCTCACTTCCCAACCTGGTTTCCACTGGCCCCTGCCAAGGGGCTTTTTTTTTTTTTTAAATTATTTTTTATTTTTTTCCTGTCTGTGCCCAATGACATTTCCAGATTTCTGGCTTCTTCAGTTCCAAGTCTGGGATATATGAAGAAAAACAAAATCTAGGAAATTCTTTGGGTCCTGAGGTCCCTAGCCAGTCTGCCACCTTTTCTCCACAGTCCTCTTATGTTTGTTTTATGTATAATGTCCAGGCATTTTAGTCATACTTAGTGGAAAGAATAGGGAAAATACATCTATTCCATCTTCCTGGAAGCAGAAGTCAAAATCTATGTAATTAGTTTTAACTCTAGTCAAGAGTGTGAGATGTAAATGTTTAGGGGAGAGTCTGTCTACCAAATAAGATAAAGCAATTTGGAATTTTGCAGTTTGCCTTCAAATATTTAAGCTCAAATGTTCACTTATCTAAACAGACTCATGCTTCATAAACTGTTACTAATTTATGGCACCATTTTTCATTTTCTGGAAGGCTTATACTAAGCTAGAAATTTTTTAAAGTGATGAACTACTATTAACATGTTCAAGAATTATCTTGAAGTGATATATGCCAGAAGCCTCATTCATAGAGTGTACAGAATAAAACTGACCAGGATGTGTGAACCTCCAAATCAAGAAAGTGTGTATCTCGTATGTTTGTTGGTTGCTTGTTACGTCTTCTTTTGAAAAATGTCTGTTCATGTGTGTTGCCTAGTTTTTAATGGGGTTATTTTTTTCTTGTTGTTTGAGCTCCTTGTAGATTCTAGACATTAGCCCTTTGTTGGACGCATTGTTTGTAAATATTTTCTCCCATTCTGTAGGTGGTCTGTTTGTTCTGTTGATTATTTCTTTTGCTATGCAGAAGCTTTTTAGTTTAATTAAGTCTCATTTGTCTATTTTTTTTCTGTTGTGTTTCCTTTTGGGGACTTAGTCAGATATCATTAATCATCAGAGAAATGCAAATTAAAACCACAATGAGATACCATCTTCTATGCCAGTCAGAATGGCTATTAGAAAGTCAAAAAACAGATGTTGGTGAGGATGTGGAGAAAGGGGAACACTTATACACAGTTGGTGGGGCTGTAAATTAGTACAATCTCTATGGAAAACAGCATGGAGATTTCTCAAGAACTAAAAACAGAACTACTAATTCAACAATCCCACTAGTGGGCATCTATCCCCAGGAAAAGAAATCATTTTGCCAAAAAGACACCTGCACTCATACATTTATCACAGCATTATTCACAATAGCAAAGTCGTGGAATCAACCAAAGTGTCCATCAATGGATGACTAGATTAAAAAATGTGGTATATATACACCATGGAATACAAGGCCATAAAAAAGAACAAAATCACGTCATTTGCAGTAACATGGATGGAACTGAAGGCTATTATTCTTAGTGAAATTACTCAGAAAGTCAAAACCACATGTTCTCACTTATAAGTGGGAGTTAAACAATGGGTACACAGAGACATAGAGAGTGGAATAATAGACACTGCAGACTCCAAAAGGTGGGAGGGTGGGAGGGGAGTGGAGGATGAAATACTACCCATTAGGTCATACTACATATGGGTACACTAAAAGCCCAGACTTCACCACTACACACTATATCCATATAACCCGACTGTAACTGTACCCCTAAATCCATAAAAACAAAAACATTTTTAAAGAAAAAAAAAAAAGGACAGTGTGCATCTCTTGGCAAATCAAGGCATCTCAGTTGTGTCAGAGAAATGCTTTACCATACAGCTCCTGCCACTCTTCTACTACTACACCCCATATCCTCCAGCCACACGCAGACCATGTAGTTGCTGCTATCAAACACATACTCATCTCACAGCCATGCCTCTGGACCTGCTGTTCCCTCTGTCTAGAGAAACCTTCACCCTCTAGCCCATTCTTTTTTTGCCATCCTATTCTTTCAGAGTTCAAAGGTCACCCCGGCCTGGAAAGTTATCTCTAACTCTCTCCCTTAGGTTGAGGTAAGTGGTCTTCAGCAAGTTCTCTGGTGAACACTATTCTCAAAAGACTTCTACTGTTTTATAATAACTAAACCCTGAATGTCAAGAATGTTGTATTTCATCGATGCAATCCTAGAACCTGCCACTGGGTCTTCCACATAGCAAGTACCAATAAATGTTTTTGAATTAAAAAATATATTAATGGCCAGGCGCGGTGGCTCATGCCTGTAATCCCAGCACTTTGAGGAGCCGAGGCAGGTGGATCACCTGAAGTCGGGAGTTCAAGACCAGCCTGACCAACGTGGAGCAACCCCATCTCTACTAAAAATACAAAATTAGCCGGGCATGGTGGTGCATGCATGAAACCACAGCTACTCAGGAAGCTGCGGCAGAAGAATCACTTGAACCTGGGAGGTGGAGGTTGCGGTGAGCCAAGCTCGTACCACTGCACTCCAGGCCTGGGCAACAAGAGTGAAACTCCGTCTCAAACACACACACACACACACACACATATGTAACACTATTCTATTAACTAAAAATTATTACAGGTATGCCTTGTGTAAGGAAAATTCAGACTACATAAAAGGTAAACTAGGAGTGATTATTAACTTCATATAAGTTTATATAAGATTATTCACTTTTTATAATTCAATGTGGGTTTCTTTTAAAATCAAATTTCAATTGATTATTTACTCAAGCATTTAATGATCTTGTACTAATTATGGCATAGTTGCTAAGATAAAAAGGCAAATAAGATGGCCCCTTTCCTTGAGAAAATAACTGTCTGTTGAAGAACAAAGAAATAATCATACACACGCATTAGAACAGGTACAAAAAAAAATCCAGAGAAAAATAATGCATCAAGTTCTTAACTGAAGTTTTCTCTAGGGGATAAGAGGAGGAGATAAGGACGATTTGCACTTTTCATTGATTACAATTCTATATTATCTACATTTTTCAGAACAAGCATGTATTATTTTTCTAAGGAGAAAAAATGGGTAGTTATGTTTTTAAAAGAAACAATTATAGGAAACGCTAACAAGGGCTGCCTTGATTCACTTGATTTACGTAAGAATAGTTAGGGCTCTAAAATACATCTCAGAGGAAGGGATGACAGATCTTTTGACACTTGAAGGTTCAGGATGGATTTTTCACTTTCACTCCTAACCTTTAACTCCCTCACCCTCAGTCTTCCAAATTCTCGATTCACTTTATAATAATAAATTACACACCTTGCCCCTGGGGCCACTCTTGCGTTGAGAAAGGAAGTATTGTACTCTGCACTTTGCAATACCAGCTATTCAACTGATCCTGGCACTTTCCATGCTGGATTTCTGTGGTCACTGAATGATCTTGTTGCTTTATATGGCATTCAAAAGTGATACCACTATGTTATTCTGCAGAATTGAGAAGAGCCTCTCTATTCCTTTTCAGGATGAAATTACCTTTTTATCATAGTTCTGGTCCCACATGTCATTAATAGTGCAGCCTGCTCCACGCATCAGAATAGCTCCAGTGCCAAAGAGGGAGAGCATGTACCAATCTGGAAAACAACCTGGTTCAGCTGCCAAACCAATGCTCCAGGTACATGGTAAATACAGCAGCCAGGTTCCTAAGCAAAAATAAAAAGACAAAAAAGGTACAAATTTAAGTCAGTTAACTGTCTTCATTTGTTTAAACACCACATACCAAAGAAATAAAGAACACTATAAGTCAAAAAAAAAAAATGACAAAACCGAGAAAATAAATTTGTAACTCAAATCACAAAGGACCTCTTACTATGCAGAGTGCCTAGAAGAGATCAACTGTCCAATTAAAAAATAGACAAAACACATAATAAAAATTCACATAAGAAGAAATACAAATGGCTCTTATACATATGAAAAGATACTCAACTTTGAGAAACACACATGAAAACTACATTGAGATAAAAATTTTCACCTATCACTGGCAAAACCCAACATCTGACAACACACTCTAGGGAGCTGAATACTCTTATGTATTTCTAATGGGTTACAAAATGGCCCTACCTTTGTGAAGGACAACTTAAAAATTGTTTATTGTGTGTTTATATGTGTATATAAATATATATATGTACCTACATATAAAACATTCATACATGAATGCTAATATGCTCAAAGACTGTGTCATGAAGAACACACTAGAAACATATAATAATGGTTGCTTCTGGGGAGGGGAACTGCGTGGACAGGAGACAGGGGTAAGAGACTTGCCTTTCACTCTATACCCTGGCACCTTCTGAATATTGCATCATATAGACACATTACCTATTCAAAAAAGTTAGCAAAAATTTCCTTTACTATTGTTAGTACAATATACTAAGATGGTCTAGTTTTTTTTTTTTTTTTTTTTTTTTTTTTTTTTTTTGAGACAGCGTCTCACTCTGTCACCCAGGATGGAGTACAATGGCATAATCGTAGCTCACTGTGGCTTCAAACTCCTGAGCTCAAGTGATCCTCCTGCCTCCGCCTCCCTAGTAGCTAGAACTACAGATGCAAGCCACAATGCCCAAGTAATTATGTTGCCCAGGCTAGTCCCAAACTCTTGGCCTCAAGTAATCTTCCCACCTTGGCCTTCCAAAGTGCTGGGATTATAATTGTTAGTTTTTTTGTTATTTTGAACTGAGTACTTTGCAGCTACATGTACAAATGGGGTTAGTTCTTAGTACTTAACCAATAAACTAGATGAAATTAAGACAAAAGCAAATAGATTATATAAAAGACTTCAAATATGAACTTTAATATTCTACTTCTAAAAGAAAGTCTTTCAACTGATGTTTGGATATGCTGTCTATTAGATAAATTCTGAGCTTTCTTTCCCTATTGAGGGATACAAGAGAAAAGGGATTTGGGGCTAAAGAAGGTTCAGATCCTGAAGAAAAATGGTCAAATGACTAAAGTCCCTGTAATCATGTTTAAGCTTCACTAAGTTTAAGCTTTATTCATTTAGACATATTTATGAAGCATATACTCTATGCCAGAACTGTGCTAAGAACTGGGAATACAATGGTGGCTAAGAGAAAGGTGGCTTCTGCCTTCATGCAGCTCGTAAATCAAAAGAAATGCAGTTAAACAAGCAATAACAATAAAAGATCAATCCAACAACAGGACAAGAACAGGGTCCTACAAAGGCATAAAACAAAACTATCTAAGTTAGTTAGCTAGTTTTGGGAGGAGGGAGAGAGGAATCAGAGGGTCTTTTCCAAAGGGGATCTAAATTTACACAACAGAAAAGTCAAGGAGAAGCCTCAAGCTAAAACCTTGAGAAATGGTCAGTCCAGACCTGAATTCAGGTTGTCCTGGACAGACTCATACTTGGTGTACTCCACAGTAACAATGGCTAACATTTATGGAGTGTTCATAAAGTGTCAGGCAGTGTTCTAAATGCTTTATATGTCTAAACTTATTTAATCTTCAATGACATCTTTATATTAAACTTATTTATTCATATATTTATATGAGAGACAGGGTCTGGCTCTCTTGCCAAGGCTGGAGTGCAGTAACAAGGTCATAGTTCACTACAGCTTCTGACTTCTAGGCTCAAGCAATACTTCTGCCTCAGCCTCCCAAGTAACATCTTTACATAGTAGGTACTGTTAATAACCCTATCTTACAGATGAGGAAACAGATAAACAGAGTGGTTTAAGTAAAACACAGTAGGTTTAACTACTTTCTTTACCCTGGAGCTATGAGTATAGTTCACAAGGGACAGAGGAATAGCTGATCCTATCCTCCTAGGCTAGAGAAGAAAGAATACCACTTCACAGCTATTATTTCCTGGTACAAATAGAACTGAAGGTTCCACTAAAAAGAAAAAAATTCTAGACAGAAAGACGTGTAACCACCTATAGTGTTTTATGTCAAGAACAAAACTTCCTTGGACAAAAATCTGTATTCACTTACTGATAGGAATCTGTAGAGCTCCCCTACAGATGACAAGGGTTCCTACAGTGAAGGGGAAAGTAAGAAGACTTCTCAGTTCTACGTCTGCCACTTGTAAGTTGAGTGACACTAGACAGTAAAGTATCTTAAGGCTTAAGTCTTCGTTTCATCTGTAAATGAGGGAAGAGAACAGCTACCTCACAGAGTCGTTATGAGATGACAATATTAATGATGTTATGACAACAATAACAGATGCATGGCACTTACTGTACCAGGTGGTTTCACAGAACACTTTTGACTCTCACAACAAGCCTATGAGACAGGCACTATTTTTATTACAACCATTTTACAAATACAGAAACTGATGCAGAGAGGGAGTAATTGTGCCCAAGACCACACAGGTAAAAAAAGGCTAAGGTGGTATTCCAACCCAGACGGTCTGGCTGCAGTCTGTGTCCTAAGTCCAATGCTGTCACTCTGTACTCCCTAAATCTCTCCATACACTTCAGTTTCACCTGTTCTTTTGTCCCTACTGATTCCTCGCAACATTTTTTTTTTTGTCTTCCATATGACACTTTCATTCCCCATACTTTTCTGTGAAGAAAGACGCAGAGGTAGCAAAGACAAGAGACAAGTAGATTGCAAAAAGAAATGTTTCGTGTAGAAAAGGGAAAAACTCTATGGGAGATGAAATAAAATGAGCAAGTTCTGAGGGGTGATGGACAGATCAAAGACAGATGATCTTTAAGACAACATAATCACCCATAAATGTGGTAAAACAAAAAATTACACTTCCAACTTGGTGGAAAGAGTGCCACCTGCCGAAACTTTCTGGCATAAGGTAGTCAGCCCATTTGAAAGAAGCCGTATTGCCTTCTCAAAAACAATGAAACCTACTATTGATCAGTGAAGGTAACAAGATATAACTTCAACAAAGTAAAACAATGAACATACAATTATCCCACAAAATAAGAATTTAAATAAAGAATTATCAAACCTGGAATTCTACTCCTGTCAATTATTGTTTCTGGCGTATGGTAGGGGTTCAAAATACATTTGTTGAGTGAATTCTAACATAGTACTATTTAGTTTTCTGAAAAATCCTGTAATGATCACCTTATTTAGAACCACACCATGCAGGCTGTTATCTTCCTAACATACACAATCTGTAAGTACAATTTTCTCCATTCCCCACTTCTAAGATAATAATGGCTATTTCTTCAGCACATATTATGACAGGCACTGTTCTAAGCACTTAACATATATTAATGAATTTTCATGACCTCATAAAGTCCATATTATCATTAATAGTATCTTCATTTTACAGATGAAAAACGGATGCCCAGAGAGGTGAAGTAATTTAACCAAGGTCCCTCAGATGAGCAGGGTGGAGGTTCACATCCGAGAGGTCTGGCTCCAAAGTTTTGCTCATAACCCCTTTGTTGCCTTCTGTTACATGGCGGAAGGTCCAGCCATTAAGATAGAAGCCAGAGGTTTAACTGGGGAAATGGGAATAATGGCAGATGTTCATCTATAAGGCTACACTGCCACTCCATGCCACAGACTCCCAGAACAGAATTACAGTCAGGCTTCAGATTGGAACTGGGCTTGGAAATGTATGCTTCTCAACGTGAATCCGGCCCCAAAACGCATAGGGGTCATACACAGCCTCCCAATGATGGCACGGCTGTACCTATCATTCAGTAGGCTTTTATGCTTTGATAGCTGATTGTTATAACTTAGTGCTCTAATCCCAAATAGGTTGTGAATAAATCTAGAATACCAAAAGCAAGGCCTAATTCGGGTCTTGTATGGGCAAAAGTGGAGTAAATATACCTAGGCCTTTGAATACATCTCCATACACTGCAAAGGCAAATGTCATCATCTAGATTGGCTGGAGCTCATCCTTCACTTCTTCCTCCACGCTATCCAGCTTCTTCAGATACGTTCTTGTCTAGTCTCGTTTCCCATTTTCCACACCCACCTGGTGTTCCAGGTCAGGCTCGTATTCTTAGTGTTCTAACACTCCACCCTTGGGTCTTTGCAAAAATACTTCCTGCACTAAGATCTCTTCCCTGCTCTGCAAAATCAACTTGTCCTTTGGAGTATAACTTCTTCTCGAAACTTTCCAGCAAGGGATCCACAGTAATTTCTCTTTTTCCTGTAGCACTTCCTATCTGCATCACTCATATTTGATCCATATTTTCCTAGCTCACCAAATAGTCTTTTTTCAACTAGTCCAGAGTTCCTTGAAAGCAAAGAGTTTCCATAGCTTTTTCTATCTCTATGGCCGGACAATGTAGAAGGAACTTATTAATTCACTTAACACTACTGAAGAAGCCAATCAATCAACAAGCGCATAAGGTCAGTGGTGAGTGCTAT
Organism: Hylobates moloch; assembly: GCF_009828535.3. Classification (NCBI taxonomy): domain Eukaryota; kingdom Metazoa; phylum Chordata; class Mammalia; order Primates; family Hylobatidae; genus Hylobates; species Hylobates moloch. The sequence continues at coordinate 49,322,094 of NW_026652277.1, read as the reverse complement.
TAAGAAAAATTGCGGATAAAGCGATAGAAAGTGAGGTTGGTAGGAGTTAATTAAAATAGGAAGGTTAGGGAAATCTTCCTGTCGGGGGCGATTGTGAGCTGACAAGCAATCCGTAAGCGCTGTCCCTGCTGCGTTCAAATGAATTAAATCTTTGCCTTATGGGTGATGCAGGTAAAAGATCTCCGACTCAGCATCAAAACAGAGTTCTTCAGGTCTGGCTCTGACGAGGAGCCTTAGTTTCCTCAGCGTCTTAACTGTCTTAATTATTGTGGGCCTTATAAGATTGCGGAGAGGATCAAACATTCTAATAAATAAAGGAGGGCCACGAGAACGGAACCTTCCGCTTGAGTCACCATTTAAACAATTATTTGTGGAATGAGAATTATCTTTCCCGCTTCAGGTGCTCAGGATGCAGACAGACGTGAAACTGGCGGGTCCTTTAGGAGACTGTCCCGACTGCGTGTCCCGAGGTGACTCGCCCCAGAGCGCACGGCAGCCGGCAGCCAAGCCCAAGCTTTCAGGCTCTCATTTCCATCACGCCCCGGCCGGCCGCCGCGGACAGCTCCGCGGAGCCGACTCGGAGGCTGCTACTTGCAAATTCCCGGGCTGCCCGCCCGCCCGCACTCACCAATGGGCTTGTCCAACCGCATGAGGCGCAAGTACGGCTGCAGGGGGCGGGGCGCAGAGTCCACCACCGCCGCCGCCGACAGGCTGAGGTGGCGCCCGCGCGGCTCGGGACAGGCGGAGGGCTGCAAGTCACCACCGTGGGGCGCGCCAGCGGCGCGCGCCAGGGCGAAGGAGCGGCCCCGCCAGCCCGGCAGCCACGCCAGTGCCACAGCCCGCAGGCCCCGCGCGAACCCCGCGGCTCGCGAGCCCAGCATGGCGCTGGTGAGGCCGGGACGAGCTCGGATTGACGTCATCCCCGGCAGGCATGCGCAGTGGCATTCGCAGGATGCAATCCAAGTCGGCCAGGCTGGGCCGCGGTGTGGGCAGAACCTTGCCTCATCCTTACTTGTGAAACAGGGGTCATCGTGGTCGCTTACTCTAAGGGAGGAATACTTAATGAAAAAGGAATTTCTATTGGCAAAAGGCAAAAAAATTACAGTAAATTTAGTTGTAATTTTTTACAACTCGATCTCGATGGACTTTGTGGTTCCATTATTGGGCCACACTCAGAACGAGGTCTCTGAGGAAAAAACAAAAAATAGAATCGGGCAACACCTTATTCCATAAAATAGAATAAGTATTCCAAAGAGTCGAGCGGAGGAAGTTGGCTTTATAGACAGAAAAAGGGCTGAAGAAAGCAGAAGCAGAGAACAAAAAGCGGATTGGTCACTTCAAATTACTTTCATTGCGCGGCGGGGACAGGGAAACAACAATAGAGAAATAACGGATTGGCTAACATTAGGTTACTCCAGGTTAAGGACTAAAACAGGAAACTTAATTGTCATGACGATTGCATTTTGAAACGGCCTGGTTGGAAAATTGGCTGTTGTCTCTCTTTCCTGACTTCTCAGAATGTCAGATACAACTTAGTTTTAGTTTGGTGACTTGGAACTTTAGCATGGGTGACTCTTGATTCTCAGTCTGATCTGTTGGGACCTAGTGCAGGAACTTAGTTCAAAACAATGGCCCCCTATAATTTAACCCTATTATCAGCTGTCTCCTTAAAATGAATAGTGTTTATTCATATGGAACAGTTGTACCAGGAAAAAAAAAAAAAATCTTTGAAAAACCTACTGAATCCAAAAGAAGAATTTGCATACACATTTAGCCATTTTAAAACAAAAAGGGCACCAAGTGGCCACATACAAGACTGTAAATTAAAATCGCATTCAGGGTTAAGGGATGTTCATTACACAAGTGAAAATTTTAAATTTGACAGCCCTTCAAAGGAGTTTTTGTAATCAGCAGACAACCAACATGTGTGATGATAAGAACCTGAAGCTGAAAAGTCTGGTCAGCACAGAGTCTTGCTCTGTCATCCAGGCTGGAGACCAGCGGAGGGATCACGGCTCACTGCAGCCTCCACCTCTTGGGCTCAATCGATCCTCCCATCTCAGCATTCTAAATATCTGGGACCACAGACACGAGCCACCGTGGCTGGCTAATTTTTTTATTTTTCGTAGAGACGAGGTCTCACTATATTGCCCAGGTTGGTCTTGAACACCTGGGCTAAAGAGATCCTCCTGCCTCAGATGGTCAGCACTGTTACTCATAAGCAACTCTGTATATCGCTGTGTGCCAGGCACTTTACATGTATCAACTCATTTAACCTCTCACTGAGTAACCCTAGGCAAGTGACTCACTTGGATTTTAATATTCTAGGAAGTTGACTTAGTCTTTAGGCTCCTTTCTGTAAAACATGTACAATGATTCTGTGACTTCTTGCACGGCTCAAGTACAGCAAGTTGGATATCTGGCCACTTTGGTGTAATGAGGCGGGGGGTACCTAGCCTTTCTCCTGCCTGCAAAGAATAAAGGCCAACAGGCAGTTTAGTAACACTCCTAGTCATTAGATTGGAGATGATTTAGATCTGACCTAAACCTGAAAAGGGTGTAATATCAGCCATGTATTGTATCCATGACTTTCCAATTTAGGTCCAAACTCTTTGTTTAAAAAAATATATTAAGAATTTCAAGATGGCAAAAGCAGGACATTAAACCAAGTACAAGGTCCTTCTTAGCGTAGGCCCTGGGTGACTGCACAGGTACCGCTGATGCTGACCCTGCCCAAAGGTGATTCAATCCTAAGATATTTGGTCCAATTAAAGTGCACAGGAAACTGAGATGGGTACCCACATGTCACTCTGCTAATTTGTAGGACAAGAGAACAGTCACTTAGAGTAACTTTCAGGAGTCTCCTCTAGACTAATGCCAAGGCACAGTACGCCCTTGGGAAAGCCGTTTAACTGCTGCAAACTCCTCAGAAAAGGCAGGGACTAGGCTTTCCCTAAAAGGGCCTGTAAGGCTCCGATTCCTCATTTTGGATTGGGCAGAAACTCGTTTTGCTTTAAACCTATTACCCACAGGAACTGAAATGGTTAATTTTACATGTCAATTTGGCTAGGCCATAGTGCCAAAACGTTTGGTCAAAAATTATTCTGGCCAGGTACTGTGGCTCACACCTGTGATCCCAACACTTTGAGAGGCCAGGGTGAGAGAATTGCTTGAGCCCAGGAACTCAGGACCAGTCTAGGCAACATAGTGAGACCTCATCTCTACTAAAAATTCAAAAACTAGCTGGGAATAGTGGCATATGCCTGTGGTCCCAGCTACTTGGGAGGCTGAAGTGGGAGGATTGCTTGAGCCCCTGAGGTTGAGGCTTCAGTGAGCCATGATCATGTCACTGCACTCCAGCCTGGGTGACAGAGAGAGACCCTGTCCCAAAAAAACAACAAACCTCTTTCATCTTTTTTTATGGTGGCCAGAAGAATGAATTACAATGACTGACAAGGCTTTGGAAACAAGACAACCCCTCCCCACATCACAAGGACTGAGAAAGGTAATCAAATGGATTTTGCAGTATGTTCGAAGGTGGTAAGTGGTATGGAGAAAAGAAGAGTAATGGGGAAAAGTAGGGACAGGCTGTATGTATACTTAATATGGTAATTGGGGTGGTAGGGCAGCCCTGATCTCACTTTCTCAAAGACTTGAAGGAGGTAAGGGAGTAGCTATGAGAGATCTGAGGGAAGAATATCACTAGATACTCTTAGAGGGATGGCTAGTGCAAAGGCCCTAAGATGGGAGCAAGCTTGAAGTGTTTTCTTAATAAGAGCAAGGAGGCCAGTGTGGATAGAGTAGAGTGAGCAAAAGGGAGAGAGATCAGGGATGAGAGCAGAGAGGACTAGGGACCAGTTTGTGTGGGGTCTTATATACCATGGTAAGGACTTTGGCTTTTCTCTAAGTGAAATAAGAGGGAACCATTGGAGGACTGTGAAGAACAGAGACATGACCCGACTTCTATTTTATTTTATTTTTCTCTCATAGTTCTTGTCTCATACTGACTTATATTTTAAATAATTACTCTCACTACTGGGTTGAGAGTAAACTGTAGGCAAGCAGTGAGATAAGTAGGGATATTAGTTAAGAAGCTTATGAAGCTCAGGTTGGTAGCTCATGCCTGTCATCTCAACATTTTGGGAAGCTGAGGCAAGATTGCTTGAGCCCAGGAGTTCAAGACCAGCCTGTGCAACAAAGTGAGACCTCATCTCTACAAAAATCTTTAAAAAAATTAGCTGGGCATGGTGGTGCACTCCTTTAGTCCCAGCTGCTCAGGAGGCTGAGGTAGGAGGATCACTTGAGCCCGAGAGGTCAAGGTTGCAGTGCACACCACTGCATACCAGCCTAGGTGACAGAGCAAGACCCTGTCTCAAAAAAACTAGACAAGTAAACCATTATTCTGGTTGTTTCTATGAAGGCGTGATATGGTTTGGCTGTCCCCACCCAAATCTCGTCTTGAATTGTAGCTTCCATAAATTCCCACCTGTCATGGGAGGGACCCAGTGGGAGGTAATTGAATCATGGGGGCAGGGCTTTCCCATGCTGTTCTTAAGATAGTGAACAAGTCTCACAAGATCTGATGGTTTTATAAAGGGGAGTCCCCCTACACAAGCTCTCTTGCCTGCTGCCACGTAAGACGTGCCTTTGCTCCTCCTTCAACTTCATGATTATGAGGCCTCCCCAGCCATGTGGAACTGTAAGTCACTTAAATATCTTTCCTTTATAAATTACTCAGTCTCAGGTATGTCTTTATTAGCAGCGTCAGAACAGACTAATACAGTAAATTGGTACTGGTATAGTGAGGTGCCGATGTAAAGATACCCAAAAATGTGAAAGCGACTTTGGAACTGGGTAACAGGCAGTTTGGAGGGCTCAGAAGGCAGGAAGATGTGGGAAAGTTTGGAACTTCCTAGAGATTTGTTGAATGGCTTTGACCAAAATGCTGATAGTGATATGGACAGTAAAGTCCAGGCTGAGGTAGTCTCAGATGGAGATGAGGAACTTGGGAACTGGAGCAAAGGTGACTCTTGCTATATTTTAGCAAAAAGACTGGTGGCATTTTGCCTCTGCCCTAGAGATTTGCGGAACTTTGAACTTGAAAGAGATGATTTAGGGCATCTGGCAGAAGAAATTTCTAAGCAACAAAGCATTCCAGAGGTAACTTGGGTACTGTTAAAAGCATTTAGTTTTATGTATTCACAAAGATATGATTTGGAATTGGAACTTGTGTTCAAAAGGGAAGCACAACATAAAAGTTCAGAAAATTTGCAGCCTGATGATATGATAGAAAGAAAAAACCCATTTTCTGAGGAGAAATTCAAGGGGGCTGCAGAAATTTGCATACGTAACGAGGAGCCAAATGTGAATCACCAAGACAATGGGGAAAATGTCTCAGGGCATGTCAGAGGTCTTCACGGCAGCCCCTCCCATCACAAGCCAGGAGGCCTAGGAAGAAAAAATGGTTTCGTAGGCCTGGCCCAGGGCCTTGCTGCTTTGTGCAGTCTTGGGACTTGGTGTCCTGCATCCCAGCTGTGGCAAAAAGAGGCCAACGTACAGCTCAGCCCATTGCATCAGAGGGTGCAAGCCCCAAGCCTTGGTGGCTTACACGTGGTGTTATGTCTGAGGGTGCACAGAAGTCAAGAACTGATGTTTGGGGACCTCTGCCTAGATTTCAGAGGATGTATGGAAATGCCTGGATGTCCAGGCAGAGGTCTGCTACAGGGGCAGAGCCCTCATAAGAGAACTTCTGCTAGGGCAATGCAGAAGGGAAATGTGCAGTGTGAACCCCCACACAGAGTCCCCACTGGGGCACCACGTAGTGGAGCTGTGAGAAGAGAGCCACCATCCTTCAGACCCCAGAATGGTAGATCCACTGACAGCTTGCACTGCACACCTGGAAAAGCTTCAGTCAGTTAATGCCAGCTCATGAAAGCAGTCAGGAGAGGGGCTGCACCCTGCAAAGACATAGGCTGGGGCTGCCTAAGACCATGGGAACCCACCTTTTGCATCAGTGTGACCTGGATGTGAGACATGGAGTCAAAGGAGATAATTTTGAAGCTTTAAGATTTGGCTGCCCTGCTGGGTTTCAGATTTGCATGGGGCCTGTAGCCCCTTCGTTTTGGCCAATTTCTTTCATTTGGAACCGGTGTGTTTATCCAATGCCTGTACCTCCATTGTATCTAGGAAGTAACTAATTTGCTTTTGATTTTATAGGCTCATGGGGGAAGGGACTTACCTTGTCTCAGATGAGACTTTGGACTGTGGACTTTTGAGTTAATGCTGAAATGAGTTAACACTTTGGAGGACTGTGGGAAGGTATGATAGATTTTGAAATGTGAGGACATGAGATTTGGGAGGGGCCAAGGGTGGAATGATACTGTTTGGCTGTGTCCCCACCCAAATCTTATCTTGAACTGTACCTCCCATAATTCCCATGTGTTGTGGGAGGGACCCAGTGGGAGGTAATTGAATAATGGGGGTGGGTCTTTCCTGTGTTCTCATGATAGTGAATATGTCTCATGAGGACTGATGGTTTTATAAAGGGGAGTTCCCCAGAACAAGCTCTCTTGCCTGCCTCCATGTAAGATGTGCCTTTGCTCCTCCTTCAACTTCTGCCATGATTGTGAGGCCTCCCAAGCCATGTGGAATTGTGAGTTAATTAAAGCTCTTTCCTTTATAAATTACCCAGTCTGCAGTGCGTCTTTATTAGCAGCATGAGAACAGACTAATACAGGGTGTTTTAGGATGAAATTAGCATTTAAACTGGTGGATTTTGAGTAAAGTAGATTGCCCTCCATAATGTGGGTGGGCTTCATCCAATCTGTTGAAGGCCTGAATAGAACAAAAGACTGACCTACCTCAGGCAAGAAGGAATTCTCCCAGCAAACGGCCTTTGGACTTGGACTTCAACTGCAACATCGGCCCTTTCCTGGGTCTCCAGCCTGCCAGCTGGCCTACCCTGCAGATTTTGGATTCAGCAGCCTCCATAATTGCTTGAACTAATTAAAATAAATCAGCGGGTGCAGTGACTCATACCTGTAATCCCAGGACTTTGGGAGGCCGAGGCGGGCGGATCACGAGATCAGGAGATTGAGACCATCCTGGCTAACATGGTGAAACCCTGTTTCTACTAAAAATACAAAAAATTAGCTGGGCTTGGTGGCGGATGCCTGTAGTCCCAGCTACTCGGGAGGCTGAGGCAGGAGAATGGTGTGAACCCGGGAGGCAGAGCTTGCAGTGAGCCGAGATCGTGCCACTGCACTCCAGCCTGGGTGACAGAGCAAGACTCTGTCTCCAAAAAAAAAAAAAAATCTCTTTATATCTTTATATATATCCTATTGGTACTGTTTCTCTTCTCTAGAGAACCCTAATGTAGAAATGTTGCACCTAGTGGATGGAGAATAAATTCATTCATCCCACAAATATTTGTTTAAATGTTGCATCAACCAGAACATTCATTCCACTTTACATGTACCCTTCATTTTAGTAGATTTACATGTTTGAAGCACTTCTACATTCATATTTTTCATCTCTACTATGTTTCATCTGATTTTTGTGGTTGGCCCTAGAGAAGGTGTTTTAGGTTTAAAAAATATTTATTGGTCAGGTGTGGTGGCTTATGCCTGTAATCCCAATACTATGGGAGGCTGAGGCAGGCAGATTGCTTGAGCCATGGAGTTCAAGACCAGCCTGAGCAACATATCAAAACATCATCTTTACAAAAAATACAAAAATGCATGGTGGCATGCACTTGTAGTCCCAGCTACTAGGGAGGCTGAGGTGGGTTGAGCCCAGGAGGCCTAGGCTGCAGTGAGCCATGAGCATGCCATACCACTGCACTCCAGACTGGATGACAGAGACCCTTTCTCAAAAAAAGAGAAAAAAGAAAAGAAAATATTTATCGTTTGACTCCCAAATGAGACGTTAAAGTGACTTTCAAGCTTAACAAATACAATCATTAACTATAATTGCTTCCAGCCTTAAAACAATTTTATATGAAACTGGTGTTCTTTATAGAAATTGTAATTGACAATAATGTGACTATAAAATGATAGCTGATGAGAAATAAGAGAATAATAAGAGACAAATTTTGGGAGGCATCCCCTACAATTCTCAGTAGTGCTGGTGGAACTGAACGCTCATTGCCCACAGCAGCAAACTCAACAGCAAAAATTAATATTGTTTTTTTCTTCTCTTCCCTCTCACACTCCCTGATCTCTCATTCCTTATTCCCAAATAACCCACCTGACCCCAAGTCCTTGTCTCAGACTGTGCATTGGAAAACCCCCACTTCTGATACCTGATAGTATAACAAGGGGTGAAACAACACACTAGTGGTTCTATATCCTGTTTCCAGGTATAAACAAAGCAATGAAGGAAAACAAGGCTTCCAAATGTAGGAGTCTGTAGGCTTTAGCGTTACTAAAAGAATAGTCATACAATATCAAGGTTATAAAAATTAACTTTATTTCAAATGTGAAAATATAAAAACCACTTACATATAAAATTTAAGAGTATTGAAAGATCTAAAATTTAATTTTCAGCTTTAGCTCCTTACAAATGTACTTAAATTGAATGAAATTGAATGGAATTAACCTAAGTGTCCATCAACTGATGAGTGGATAAAGAAAATGTGGTATATATATACCATGGACTATTACTCAGCCATAAAGAAGAATAAAATAATGTATTTTGCAGCAACTTGGATGGAACTAGGGGCTGTTATCCTAAGGAAAGTAACTCAGGAATGGAAAACCAAATACTGCCTGTTCTCAATTATAAGTGGAAGCTCAGCTATAGGTACACAAGAACATACACAGTGGTATAATGGATGTTGGAGACTCAGAAGGGAGGAGGGTGGAAGGCGGGTAATGAATGGAAAAATTACCTATTGGGTACAATGTACATCGCTCAGGTGACAAGTACACTAAAAGCCAAGTCTTCACCACTACACAATTCACCCCTGCAAGCAAAAAGTGTGTACCCCTAAAGCTATTAAAATAAAAATTTTTAAAGACACTTTATTCATAACAGGCATAAATTTAAAGAATATTAATCCTTAAGAGGGGAAAATAATTACATTTTGTCACTGGTAAAAAGCACAGAACTGCAGTGTTCCCTCTCTCCATTCCAAAGGGTTACTCAGAGACAATTATAGGAACCTCGTTGTTGTTGGCAGTGACTGGTGAAATGGCCACATTACCCATTTCTGAACAATAAGACATGAGGAGAGGTTTGCTGTGAGAAGCTCTGAAAAAGAGTTATTCAAGTCTATGAAGGAGACTCAAAAAAATGGCTCATTTTCTTCCTCTGGTTGCTATGTGGTTTGAAGGGGCCCGTGAAACAGCTACAGCCATCATGCTACCAGAGTCTGAGAATGAAGCCAACACTAAAGATGGCAGAGCAGAGAGCTGGGAAGAACCCAGATCCCTGGTGACATACTGAAGTGCTGGAGCCTGGCCTGTTTGAACGTCTAGTTACGTGGGAATATACATTTCCTTATGGTTTAAGCCATTTGAATCAGGAGTTTCTGTTACTTGCAGCCAAAAGCTTCCCAACTGAAACAAGGATGAAAGGTAGAGAAAAAGTAAACATTAACAGATGGTTATAAGGTATTGAGTGTTTTCTCAAATTTATCCTCTTGATAAATCAATTTCATTTATAGTAATTTTAAGTTTACAGAATCTCTTCACCTCTGAATTGTCATTAATCATTTTTTATACTATCATATCTAACAGTCTGTCCTCTCACATATTATTGCTGACAAAGAAAACCGAAAGAAGAAAAGCAGCAAAATCTGGCTCTCTTTTAAGGTGCAAATAGATAGTTTCTCTTTTACAACCAGTTTCACGGTAATGGCAGTACACTTTTTCTGATGGGAGCCTGTAGAGATGGCACATGAAAGAAAGAATTCTAAAATCTTCTAATACATTTTGAAAGATAAATATACAGCTAAGCACCTTCTTAAAAATCATAATATACCCTTTGCTTCCTGGCCATATTAGGAGCATTCACATACATTTTTTAATAACTTTTGTTTTTTTGAGATGGAATCTTGCTCTGTCACCCAGGCTGGAGTGCAGTGGCACAATCTCGGCTCACTGCAACCTCTGCCTCCTGGGTTCAAGTAATTCTCCTGCCCCAGCCTCCCAAGTAGCTGGGACTACAGGTGTGCACCACCACACCTGGCTAATTTTTGTATTTTTTAGTAGAGATGGGGTTTCACCATGTTGGCCAGGCTGGTCTCAAATTGCTGACATCAGGTAATCCATCCGCCTCGGCCTCCTAAAGTGCTAGGATTACAGGTGTGAGCCACTGTGCCCAGCCATTTTTAATAACTTTGAATAAAGACTGGGTGCGGTGGCTAATTGCTGTCCCCACAGGTTTTAAAGTCTTTTGCTGACTAGCAACACTGCACAGAGGTAACATCAAATGATCTCCTGCTGTACCATGCTGTACTCCCAGAGAAATCCCAGCACCTGGAAGGCCAAGGTGGGAGGATCAATTGAGTCCAGGAGTTCAGGACCAGTTTGGGTAACACAGCGAGACCCCATCTCTACAAAAAATTTTTTAAAAATAGCCAGGTGTGATGGCATGTGTCTGTGGTCCTAGCTACTTAGGAGGCTAAGCAGGAGGATGACTTGAGCCCAGGAGTTAAAAACCTGCAGTGAACTATGATTGCACCACTACACTCCAGCCTGGGCAACAGAGTGAGACCCTGTCTCAAAAATAAAACACTACTGGGTGTGGTGGCTCATGCCTGTAATCCCAGCACTTTGAGAGGCTGAGGTGGGTGGATCACTTGAGGACAGGAGTTCGAGGACAGGAGTTTGAGACCAGCTTGGCCAATATGGTGAAACTCCATCTCTACAAAAAATATAGAAAGTAGCTGGGCGTGGTGGCACATGCCTATAATCCCAGCTACTCAGGACGCTGAGGCAGGAGAATTGCTTGAAGTTGCAGTGAGCCAAGATTGCACCACGGCACTCCAGCCTGGGTGACAGAGAGAGACTCTGTCTCAAAATATAAATAAATAAATAAATAATAAAACAAAACAAAACTTCAGATAAAAGTAAAACATGCAAAATGCTAAGCAGTATTTGGAACAAGGTATTATTAGCTATTATTATTAGCAGTGCTCTACCCAGCGAGATCAAAATACTGTGCTAAATCTAGCACTGAGAGTGTCCCAGTGTCTCTCAAGCACCCACTAGTTGCTTTGTAAGGTATCTGCTTCCTTTCCTATAACTTGAGTTGCTTTACTCTTAGTATACTTGAAAAATTCAGTGTCAGGACTAGTATATTTTATTTTCAGATGCAAGCAGCAGCTTTGGCATTTCTTATCACAAAAAAACTATATGAGAAAGCTGGCAAGCCCAGTGAACTTCCTGGCCGGAGAGGTTTTTCCATTAACGGTGGCAAGGTTTGATCATCCACCATCTTTAGAGTTTGACCATTGAGTTGGACAGATCTGCAAAGGAGAAAGATACACAGAGTTAACCAAGTGGTGCGTGCCCCACCCATGCTGCTACAAAAGTCATGAAATCTTTTTTAGACCAAATAAACTTTTTTGTGTGTGTGTGGCAGCCTATATTATATAACTTGTATTTCAACACTTTATCAGTTAGGCATTTGACCTAGATAATCTTTAAGCTACAGTGGCAGAGTTGAGTAGTTATAATAGAGACCATATGGACCCCAAAGCCAGAAATATTTACTGTCTGGCCCATTACAGAAAATGGAACACACACAATCTATACTAGGCAATATGATGGCGGTATAAAAAGGATAAACATGACACAACTCCTGGAATGGTGGCTATTTTATTTAATGGCCAATAACTGAAACCTTTTTTATATAAAGCAAATAGATATATAGAATTGAATGCAGTTTTTATGAATTTAGCATAAATGGTAGCCAATGAAATTTCTCACTTGTAACTATGCCCATAAACTGTCTAACTCCCGTCTCCCTGCAGGAGGTATGCATTCATTTTCTTACTGTTATTAAGAAATTTTGGTAGAATGCTGTGGTGAAACAAAAACAATTGGCTAAAACTACAGAAAATTTTATATTTTCTATGTATTTAACTATTGGAATTCAAATTAAAAACTGTTGAACGTTTTTAAAAATTAAGGAAAAGTGTTATTTCTTATACATACTTATTATTTAAATCAAATTAATGCATATTCACAGGAGCAAATCAATATAGGCAAGAGCTTATGAAGAAAAGCTTTAGTCAGCTGTAGGTCTATTGATATTTTCATAATTCTAAATAAGATGCTTATATCTCTTTTTCTCAAATATGTTTTATATTGTGAACAAAGTTAGTACTCTTCGAATATTGAAAACTTGTAAATTAGGCCAAGCACAGTGGTTCACACCTGTAATCCCAGCACTTTGGGAGGCTGAGGCAGGCAGATTACTTGAGGCCAGGAGTTCAAGATCAGCCTGGCCAACATGGCAAAACTCCATCTCTACCCAAAAATACAAAAATTAGCAGGGCATGGTGGTGTGTGCCTGTAGTCCCAGCTACTCAGGAGGCTGAGACATGAGAATCTTTTGAAGCTGGGAGGCGGAGGTTGCAGTGAGCTGAGATTGCACCACTGCACTCCAGCCTTGGCGGTAGAGCAAGATTCTGTCGAAAAAAAAAAAAAAAAAGAAAAAAGAACGTATAAGATTAGTTACTGTCAGAGTTATATTCATATCATTTATGTAATACATGTATGTAGAACACTTATAACAGTGTCTTTTGTATAATAAACACTATAAAAGTATTATCTATCATCATTATTATTACTCAGATAAATATAGGAAAAGTAACCTAAGTCATTATAACCATTTTAAATATTTTGATGTATATTCATTCTTTCATCTATTTTTTATGTACATGTATACAGTCATATGCCACATAAGGATGTTTTGGTCCACCACGGACCGCATATATGAGTGTGGTTCCATAAAATGATAAAATTATAATTCCTATTGCCTAGCAATATCATAGTCATTGTAACATTGTAGCACAACACATTAGTTTTCTATGTTTAGATATGTTTAGATACACAACTACTTAACACAATGGTAACTTGCCATTGTGTTAAGTATTTGTATATTCACTACAGTAACATGCTTTACAGGTTTGTAGCCTAGGAGCAATAGGCTAGTCATATAGCCTAGATGTATAGTAGGCCAGACTGTCTAGGCTTGTGTAAGTTCACTCTATGATGTTCACACAAGGATGAAATCACCTATCGACACATTTCTCAGAATGTATCCCCATCATTAAGCAACACACGAGTGTGTACATTTTTTTTTTTACTTAAGTATGGGTATATTGTATCTTCTTAAAACTTGACTCTTCCCCCTACCCCAGCACATCCAACTTTTTCTCACACCATTAAACATTCATCCACTACATAATTTTAATGTCTACACAGGATTCCATGGTGTGAGTATATTAGTTTATTTACTTAATTCTCTAATGTTAGATATTTTTCCATGTAGCGTTATTATAGATTTTTTTTCCTTAAAAAATTCTCTCACACCCTGTCCTCATTAAGCATCAGTGAGCAGAAAAACTGGTTTCCATTTTGACCTAATGAGATGCTCAGCCCTGGGTTCTATAACTTAAGACGTATCAATAGCACGCCCATTGCTACTGGAGTTGTACTCAGTCTATATGAGTTGGTTTTGGTTAAAAGCCTGTATCACCTCAATTTTTAGATGGGGTGAAGGGGGAAATGCCATGACCATCATCAGGAAACCACAGACAAAAATAGGTCTTGAAAATATCTCCAACGAACAGTGGTAAGAGCCTGTTCTGCATGAAATTAAGAACCTTGCAAGAGTACACACAAAAGTTTTAGATATGCTTTTGGAGAGGATATTTTGCTACAAAGTTTAAAGGTAAATCTGATCACTGTGAATTAATCCTGCTGGGGATAAGATGAGGCACATGAGCAAGATATTATACCATCAGGCTATATTGCTTAATCAGCTGTACATTTATCTAAAAGATGCTACACATATATCAAGTGTAAGCTTAATGTATGCTGATTATTTTCACATCAGGCTGGGCAATGAGGGTGGGGTTTAATTTGGGTGTAGTGTCTTATTTTATATTCTGAAGTCAATAACATGACAAAGAGATAGAAGATGTTTGTCAAATTTCAGATGAAATGAAGCTGGAAGGAATTAGCAAGCAACAGATTCGGCGGAAATGGGGATGCTGGGCAAAAAGTATGAGATAAATATAAAATACTGCCTTTATGTTAAAAATATGTTCATTCAGCCCAGATGAGGTGGGTCATGCCTGTAATCCCAGCACTTTGGGAGGCTAAGGCAGCAGGATTGCATGAGTCCAGGAGTTCGAGACCAGCTTGGGCAATACAGTGAGACCTTGTCTCTATTTTTTTTAAAACCATACAGGAACCTAATAATTTTTAGGGCTGGGTGCAGTTTTTCATGCCTGTAATCCCAGCACTTTGGGAGGCCGAGGAAGATCACTTGAGCTTAGGAGTTTGAGACCAGCCTGGGCAACATAATGAGACCTCGTCTCTACAAAAAATTAAACAATTAGCCAGGTGTGATAGCATAAGCCTGTGGTCTCAGCTACTCAGAAGGCTGAGGAGGAAGGATCACTTGAGCCCAGGCAGCAGTGGCTGCAGTGAGCTGTGACTGCACCACTACTCTCCAGCCTGGGAGACAGAATGAGACCCCCGCCTCAAAAATAATAATAATGATAGTAATAATTTTTAAAGGTGACTGTTGTTTAACTCTCTGAGGTCATTAATATGAGCAAGCGTACAGACTGTGCACTCATAAACTTATCTAGGATACTTTTTTGCAAAATTTTAAAGACAGAATAGTGTAAGTAATATATACTCATCAAAGAGAATTTAGGGGAATAAAACATTGTCTATAATTTCACCAGTTTTCCAATTATAAAACATAAAATGTGTGATCAGAATGTAATAGGGGCAGGGCATGGTGGCTCACGCATGTAATCCCAGCACTAAGGGAGGCTAAGGCAGGTGGATCACTTGAGGTCAGGAGTTCAAGACCAGCCTGGCCCACATGGTGAAACCTCATCTCTACTAAAAATACAAAAATTAGCCAGGTGTGGTGATGCATGCCTGTAATCCCAGCTACTAGGGAGGCTGAGGTGGGAGGATCACTTGAACCCGGAAGGCGGAGGTTGCAGTAAGCCTAGATCACGCAACTGCACTCTAGCCTAGGCAACAGAGTGAGACTGTCTCAAAAAAAAAAAAAAAGAAAGAAAAAAATGTCTACAGAGGCTATGTTGGAAAGGCTCTTGGGAAGACTTCTGGATCTCTCCCCTGACCCTGCCTTTTTCCTATTACATGTTATATGATTATAGTTATAGTAAAATAAAGCATAGAGAGGAAAAAAATAAAAGAACAGTACCCAGTGTTAATAATGTTTGCCTGTGGGGGATAGGACTTTGGAGAAAGCGTGCTTACTGTACTGCCTCAGGTTCCGAGGCTAATAGTCCTGGAATACACCACTTATGTGGCATTTGCAAAGATGGGAGGAGATGGTGAGAATTTTGTAAACTCTTAATTTTTATTTATTTATTTTTTTGAGACAGGGTCTCACTCTGTCACCCAGGCTGGGTGACAGAGGCACCATCACAGCTCACTGCAGCCATGACCCCCCTGGGCTCTAGCAATCCTCCTACCTCAGCTTCCCAAGTAGCTGGGACTACAGGTACACGCCACCACGCCTGGCTAATTTTGGTATTTTTTTGTAGACAGAGTTTCGCCATATTGCCCAGGCTGGTCTCAAACTCCTGGGCTGAAGTGATCTGCCTGCTTCAGCTTCCCAAAGTGTTGGGATTACAGGCGTGAGCCACTGCGCCAAGGCTGCAAACTCTTTTTATGCTCCAATATGAGAATAGTCATGAGAAAGGAACTCCTTCCAACATACATTGAGCAGAAACCTTAAAATATTTATATGCCTAACTCTTCAAGACTCATAGTCATTTTTTGGCACTCCATTGAATACAGGCTTTTATAAGATGTAGTCAATAATTGGTTTTTGAAACCAAAGTGTATGAGAATCTACTTAAGAAGTATACTCTAGCTATTCTTTTTCTTACTCTAACCAATAAAAATTAATGCTGTAAAAGAATCACACTGATCTCACATGGTATGATATTTTATACCAACCCACATATCTTTGATAGCAATTATACAAAGGTATATTTTGCTTTAGTGAATGTGTTACCAAGAATTATGTCTTTTTAGAGTAAATAATTTAAATGCGTTGAGTGGATCTTGATATGTCAAGTTATTTTGAAATGCAAACTTATTCTCTAAGATAACTGCTAGTTTGTGTTCACATCCTTTTGCTTTAGACTCTTAGGGTGAGTTATACTCATATTAGTAAGTATTCATGTATAAATTTCCTGAATATTAAGAATTATTAGAACTTGAAATAGTTGACTTTGTCTTTTGCTCCTTGTCCAAACTCTCTATTCTGATAAACACCAGTAAATTTATTGAAAGTTTGGAATGAACAAGGAAAATTACTTACTTGGAAAGTAATCCATGAGGTCCCACAGGTCTTAGAAGGTATTTATCCACTTGCTTGTTAAAAAAAGGATAGGGTAACCGCAAGTACTTGGTGACATTATGGAGGTTTATGGCATATAGAGTTAAATCTCCTTCTTTATACCTTGGACTAAAAGCAAAGAGGTTAACTCAATAAAAATATTTATCTAATTTAAGCAATTAAAAACTCAATTACAAATGTGATCCTAAGTATTAGTATCCATAATGACAATCCATAATGCATCCTAAGTATTAGGATCCATAACGACAGTGGGCCCTCTTAGTATCCTTCTTTTATGATCGTTTTAGACCACTAGTATGCTCCTATTTTGAAAACACAGTTAAAAATATTGCCGTTCACGCTACCAATGTCTGGGCTAGAGCACACTGAGATCCTCACAGCTCTGCCAGCTGGTTTGTTAAGAGGCCAGCCAGACTATCCATTTTCAGATATAGGAAGGTAAAAGGCAAATTTTGTGGGTTCATGTGAATTCAAATTATAAACCATAAAAACAGGGGCTTTTCCTAGCCTTATAAAAAGACTGAAACATATAAGAAAATTAAATCTACTGACATTTTGTATGAATTTATCCATTCAAACCATTCCCCTCGCTACTTCCCACTGGGGTCCTCACTATCCAGAGTTCCCAGTCACCAACAATCGGAAATGGTAGGTGGTCTTTTTTGGCTAGAATTGGTATTTCAGCATCATCTTATCAGGAATGATAGATTGAAATCTATCTAGAGAATATTCCTGAGATTTAGGAACATTTTTTGCTACCTAAAGCAAGAGTATGAGGCTACAAAAATCTCGATGTCTTCTCAACTCCAGAAACTGCAGTAGCAACTTTTGAAAATAATATTGTTGTTATTATTGTTCTCCTTTTCAAGAATCACTTGAATTCAGGAGGCGGAGGTTGCAGTGACTGAGATTGCACCACTGCATTCCAGCCTGGGTGACAGAACGAGGCCCTGTCTCAAAAAACAACAACAACAAAAGTATCATTTTTCTTTTAAAAATAAAATAAAATAAAATCATTGTATAAAACTTTACTAAACTGCAACTGCCTATACTTATGCAATGTATAGATACATGCAACAGGGTGTTTGAGTAAAGTTATGGGCTTACCCACTAAAACTTGATGATTGGTAAAAGGTGTGTTTTATACTTACTTGTCAGTGTTTGTGCAATGAAGGTATACTCGAAGTTTCCTTCTCTTTGAACCTTTCACACTTGCCATTAACACCTTGGTGCCCACCAATTTCTTGAACAGAAGAGATAGCCAATAATCCTAGTTGTGGTGGTTGGTGAGAAAGAGACAAAAATAGATCTTTACTTTTGTCCTTATTTAACGAAACCAGTGGCAAGCAAATAGTTATCCTACAAAGAGTATCACTGTTATCCCAGGGGCATTTAAATACTATTCATCTTTTTTTTTTTTTTTCCCTCACATGTGACCACCATGAATCTGAGAGCAGTATCTTGCTTGCTGTTTTTTATCACTGGAGGACACAATTCAAAAGGCCATAGCCTCTAGGGAATATCTGTCAACAATGATCAGAGTTTAAGTATTCTTGGTTATCGTTCATCCAAGAATTCAAAGCAAAGCTCAAAGCCAAACTTTTAGACACACACACACACACAAACACATGTACACACTCACAAAGACAAATTTTTAAAGTAAAACTTCTGTCTGTTTAGAGACAAATAATTTCATTTAGGCCAGGCACGGTGGCCAAAGTGTAATCCCAAGCTTTTGGCAGGCTGAAGTGGGTAGATCACTTGAACCCAGGAGTTCAAGACCAGTCTGGGAAACATGATGAAACTCCTTCTGCACACAAAATACAAAAAATTAGCCAGGTGTGGTGGTGTGCACCTGTAGTTCCAGGTACCGAGGAGGCTGAGGTGAGAAGATCACCTGAGCCCAGGAGGTCAAGGCTGCAGTGAGCCATGATTGCGCCTCTGCACTCCAGCCTGGGAAACGAAATGAGACACTGTCTCAAAATAACAGTTAAAAAAATCTTTAAAAAAATTTCATTTAAAACCTTATTCCCCCCACCTGAATAAAGTAATGGATTAGGCAATGGTCACCACTAGCTATCAAGATCAAAACCAGACACAACCAGACATTATGTGCTTCCAGAAGCAGATAATGAAGAATTCTTGCAAAAAAAAAACACAATAAAAAACCTGAATAAACTCAAGCTTCTAGGTATAACTACTAGTTTACAGGAAACACAGGGGACAGAGGAACATGCTAAATGATATCATAGGAATACATTTAGCAAGCTCTATAATGTAGGAAATACTATAGAACAAATTACCTGTTTTTTCACGTTAATAATTACAAGAGATGAAAGAGAGGGAGGAAGAACTTAAAGACGAACAAACTTAAGAGACTTATCAACCAAATGCAATATATGGACTTTGTTTGGATTCTGATTTGAGTAACTATCAATAATATTTTAGACAATAAGGAAAATGTGAGACACTGACAAAATATTTGGTGATACTAAGGAATTATTGTTATTATTTAAAGTATGATAAAAGTATTGTGTTTTTACAAAAAGGATACATACTAAAATATGTATATTTTTTGAGACATGGTCTCTCTCTGTCGCCCAGGCTGGAGTGCAGCAGTGTGAATGTAGCTTACTGCAGCCTCAACCTCTTAGGCTCAAGCGATCCTCCTGCCTCAGCCTCTCATGTAGCTGGGACCACAGGCATATGCCATCATAAGTTTTTGATTTTTTGTTGCTGTAGCTGGTCTTGAACTCCGGGGCTCAAGTGATCCTCCTGCCTCAGCTTCTCAAAGTGTTGGGATTACAGGTGTGAGCCACCACACCTAGCACATACTGAAATATTTATAGATAAAGTAATATATCTGAAACTTGCTTCAAAGTAATCTAATAGGTAGGAGGTGGAAAGCGGGAAGGATTATGGATTAAACAAGATCAAAGTATCCTATTCTTTTGTTCTTAGTTGGGATGGACCTCTGTAATAAGACAGAAAACAGGAGAAAAACAAACATAAGTTTATTAACGTGTATATTAATACATGTATATTAACAGAAAATACCCAGGGAACAAGTAATTCTCAAAGAGGTGGCTTAGAACTCCAGCTTATAGAGCACATTTTTGGACAAGAGACATGACAAAGGAAAAGGATTTTTAGTTTCTGGGGTGGCAAGTTGTGGGAAGGAAAATAAATGAGTACGTAATATAGCTTCTTCTAGTGCCATCTCTACACTGATAAGGGTCTGAAGTTATTTTCAGTGATTAACTCTTGTTTTTCCTGGTAGAAAGGGAAGGAGGGGGACTTTTAAGATTCATGTCCTGCTTTTAGGCAAATGGAGGAGGACAGAGAACTTTTCTTCTATGTGTTTCTTCCCAGTTGCCTTTAGCTCGAAATAATCCTTATGCCAAAGTGGCATATTTTGGGGTGGCATATTCTAGTCTCCTAAAGTGGGTTCATATACTTTCCTCTGTATTTTGTATATGATTAAAATTTTCTATAGTAAAAGTTTTTCTTAAAAAACCACGGATCGGTGGCGGGCACAATGTTTCATGCCTGTAATCCCAACACTGGGAGGCTGAGGTGGGATGATCACTTGAGCCCAGGAGTTTGAGACCAGCCTGCACAATACAGTGAGACCTTGTCTCAATTTTAAAAATAATAAATAAATAAATAAATCACCATTCAACACATACCCCAACTTTTCCTTCTTGAAAGTAGAGGGAAAGTAGACTTAACAAGACAAATGGCTTTTGTTTCTCTGCTTAAATTCCACTTTTTCACTGGAGACAAGAGTGGAATCATTGTTTTCAAAGGAGACATAAGCATGGGTCAATGACTGGTAGGGTAGAAAGTACGCGGGCCTCAGAGGCAGGATTTGAATGGGATTTTTAAGAGTAACGGAGGACTACAGTGTGGCTTCCTGTAAATCATGCAACCTCTTCTCAATTTGAACTTCCTTATCTAAAAAATGCATCCAAGATACCTGCCTTGCCACCTCACAGGACTGTCATGCAAATGAAATAAAGTCACAGACACGTAGAGTGAGTTTAAGTCTAATTCTCTTGGATCTACAAGTGTCAAGGGTACCATTTACTCTTGCACGTTTTTCTAGCTGACTGAGAACCTTGAAGGAGAAGCATATTTAGTGCATATACAAAGAGTTTGTAAGGCAAAGGTTTATGTCTGGGCCCTGGGAAAATTTGGATGAGATAAAAAGGTCAGGAGTAGATTTTGAATGTTTGTCTAGTGAAATTACAATGCTTAGTTTAACTCTATACATGACAGAATATACTTGGGGAAAGATAAACTCCATTTTTGCAAGGTCATTTTTCTAAGAATTTTCTAAAAAAAGATGAGTAATATGTTCCACAAGCTTGGACCACTATAGATAAAAAGCAGTTTTGTTGGGAAGTTTATCCACAAACCACAAAAGCCTAGCTTATATTTTCACATATGCTCTTTGCAAAATTTCTTAGCTTTCCTACAACATTCAAATAATTCTTTTAGGAATTATTCTTAGAAAATAGATATCTGCAAATGACACTTTAGACTATAAAATTCAAGGTCATGCTTCTCAGGCCTACATCTGTATTATCCCTGACATATATTTAGATATACAGATCTTCCACGAGGCTTTTTGGGAAGAAACATTTCCTGATTTAGCACCAGACGCAGTTGGAGGAAGGATTAGAAATGAGAATTTATTCATAAATATCTTGAAGATTATTAACAAAATAGTAAAGTAAATTCTTAGCATGAGATTTTTAAGCAAATACATGGTACTGGCTCATTTTAAGGTTAAATAAATTACAATTTCATAACATAAAAAATGTTTTGAAGCTTTGCATACTGTAGGCAGTTATAACTTTGATTTACTTTATAAAACATTTAAAAATCCAACTTATTTTGTCTTGTATAATGAGTCATAAAGTTTCAAATTATCCCCTTTTAAACAAAATCCACACTATACTGCAAATGGCTTACATTTAAAAAGTTATTCCTAGCTCTTGATTTCTTCTCTTCAAACACACACAAAAAAGGTTGGATGATATCTAAGGCTCCTTCTAATTCATCATCTCATGATTTGGCTAGTTACTGAGAGGATTGACTATTCATAGGAGGTTAACACCAAGGGTCCTGAGTTGACTTTACTCTACTAGAATTAGGAAAATAATGGTCACTTACGGGTAAAGGATCGAAGTTTTCATCCACTAAATGGTAGTTTCCTGCTCCAAAGAATACTTGCCTCATCACCACTTCTATTCCCATTCGGGCTGACAGGCCCAATTTATCCAGCCACCTGGGACAGAGCGAGACCAAGCTTTCTTGAGGTTTGGAAACAAAATCGCTCAATTCTAATTGCACACCATCTTGATTTTATTTATTTATTTATTTATTTATTTATTTATTTATTTAGAGACAGGGTCTCACTCTGTCGCCCAGGCTGGAGTGCAGTGGCGTGATCATAGCTCTCTGCAACCTCAAACTCCTGGGCTCCATTAATCCTCCTGTCTCAGCCTCCCAAGTAGCTGGGACTGAAACCACCTTTGCAAAAATGATAACTGAGGAAATTATGACAGTGAAGGAGATCAGACCTAATTGACTCCATCTTGCTTCTAACCTTTAAGCTGTCCTTCTTCATTCCTGGGTGTAGGCTGAACTAACTTTAGGAAGAAATTCAGTTCATGGTTTGACTCTGAAACAAAATTGATAATAGCCCTTTTCTGAAAAGACCCCCTTCTTGCCTGGGGACCAGTCTACCTTTGCAGGACTAACAAATTAGCTACAACATTAGAGATTATGTTTTAGGGATAATGCAGCCTCTGGCTCCAAGGGTCTGAACCTCCCCAAATTGTTCCTGGGGATAACATCACTGTTGTAAAACCTAAGATCAGTGCTTGAGATATCTTGCAGACCCTGAACCGGATGGATCAGTTGAGACCACTCAGACCGGTAATCTGGCCCAACCAGTTCTGCCATCCCATCCAGGAACAGAAGACAGCAAGAAAACCTCACTTCCACTCCCTATGATTCCATCTCCAACCTGACCAATCAGCACTCTCCACTTCCTAAGCCCCTACCAGCCAAATTATCTTTAAAAACTCTGATCCTCGAATGCTCAAGGAGACTGATTTGAGTAATAATAATACTCTGGTCTCCTGCACAGCTGGCTCTGCATAAATTACTCTTTCTCCATTGCAATTCCCCTGTCTTGATAATTGGCTCTATCTGGACAGTGGGCAAGGTGAACCTGTTGGGCAGTTACAGGACCACAGATGCATGCCACCATGCCCGGTTCTGATTTATTGATCTTTGAGGGAGGAATTAACAGGAAGCCAGAAAAGTGTCATCAATTATAAATAAGTCATTTAAATGAAATGGCGACTGCATGCAGCAGCAGCAGCAGAATCCCTCCCTTTACATCTTTCCATATGATAACAAATCCTAGAAGACTATTACCATGCTAGAGGTATCCCTTTCAGGGTGAGACAACTTCCACAAAGCAGGGTAGACAAATTCCCACCTCTATGGACAATTCCTGGTCCTATGAGGTCCCTGCACAAACAATGTGTTAGGGCTGAAGAAAAAGTAGCAGTCAGCAGGGGTAAAATGTAAAATAAGCAGAATTGCACCTAAGCTATTATGGACACCTCTTTCCACTTCTCCTTCTCTATCCCCCTTCTCCCCAACACCCCAGATCTTTAGTTAATGGCAAAACAAACATCTCCATTCTTTATTCCTCATGCTTCCATGGGCATAAAGGATTTGTGATATATTCTAGGTTTTTAAGAATGAGGATGAGAGAAAAAAGAAAGAAGATGGAAGAGAAAAGAAAAAAAAATCTCAATGTGAGGATATAGCACTATAGATTAAAAGCACTAATAGAGTTACTAAATGTAACTAAACCAGTATTTTAAAGCAATCAAGTTTGTGGTGTTGGACAATGAGATGATATAACAAATCTTTAAATTCAATAATAGCCCCTCTGGTGGGACCTCATACTTTAGGCTCTAAACTTCTTGGGAATCTATGAATTATAGCTACATACACTAAGTATCCTCCTGAGAGACAAAGCTGTAATATGCTCTAACTTGCATTTTTTTTTTTTAAGAGACAGAGTGTGGCCGGGCGTGGCGGCTCATGTCTGTAATCCCAGCACTTTGGAAGGCTGAGGTGGGCAGATCACTTGAGCTCACGGGTTTCAGACCACCCTGGGCAACATGTCAAAACCCCGTCTCTACTAAAAATACAAAAATTAGCCCAGTGCGGTGATACTCTTGTAGTCCCAGCTACTCAGGATGCTGAGGCAGGAGAATCGCTTGAACCCGGGAGGCAGAGGTTACAGTGAGGTGAGATTGTTCCACTGCCCTCCAGCCTGGATGACAGAGGGGGAAAAAAAAAGACAGAGTCTCACTCTGTTGCCCAGGCTAGAGTGCAGTGGCACCATCATAACTCAGTGCAGCCTCAAACTCCTGGGCTCAAGCAATCCTCCCACCTTGGCCTCCCAAAGTGTTAGGATTACAAGGAACTACCATATCCGGCTATATGCATTCTTTTACAATGTACTTCTTTAAAGTAAGGACTACTTGACATATTTATGGGCCATAATTAAAGGACAAAATTTCTAAAACAATTCATCCTTATAGTGATTAATTTGGGACCCTTGTTAAAGATGTCCCTCAAGCTTTAGTAAATCATTTTCTTGCAAAATCTGGCATGAATTTTGGGGCTCAGCCACTGAAACCGTCTTTGATCTGCTTTTTGGCTGGGGAGCTATTTCAGCAGAATAGAAGGATGGAGAAGAGCTGCACTCTGACCCCTAAGGCCAGCGCTGCTTCACTCACATAAAGCCAGCTGCAAAGGTGTCGGATAGCAAGGGTGCTCCGCCTCCATACGCAGAGCTTGTTTCTCCTAACCAGACCTTCTTGCCAGGCCTGGTGCTCTCAACCACCTACAGAACAGAAAAGTATCCGTGGTAATTGCAAAAAAGCTGACCTGTGGTTTCAACTGTGGTGTTGAAAATTAACAGCATTCAAAACTTTGTATTCCTAGACTCACCCCTCTTATATAGTTATAAAATATGTTCATAGTCATTTAGGTCTTGGGAAACTTTCTTTTATTGAAATAGTAGGCTGTGGAAGGAATATGAAGTGAACCAACCCATTCTTATCATTTATGTGAGTTAATTCTACTAAAGGCTATTGGAAATATTTCAAATTTCTAATCACATACATGGGGTAAGACCCAATGCTAAGGGGGAAACTAACAGGGGATAAGTCACAGTGCTTGTTCTCTAAAATTAGAAAAACATGCACATAGACATACCTATAGAATTTAGAACTAGCTAGACTATAAAATAAGGATTCTGGTTTTACATTAAAAAGTTTAAAAAGACTATTACCTGGAAAACTTTTTGCCCAGATGAAATAAAAATGTCCAATACACCAGGGTTTAGAAAATCTTCTTTGGTAGCAGTTCGTCCATTCAAATAGTAGCTAAATTATACAGAAAATATTCAGAAAAAAAATAACAAACTTTACTTTCTGCTTTTAGGTTAATTGCTGACCTTATTCTTCTTCTTACCTCTCCCACTCACCTGTTACTAAAGAAAGGTAGAAGTTCTACTAGGGAAAGACCAAGATGGAAGGAAGTTATGAGCAGGAGTGCATTGTATGCAAGTAACTAGAAATCAGTTACTCTGTCTTGAAAAAACACCGTGGCAAGTACATGTACTCCTGGGTTACTGGTTCTTTGGCAAGCAATTGGTTTTAGCTACTTATATGTTCCATGGGTTAATTGGCACTGTTCTTCTGTATAAAGTGATCTTTATAGAAACCACAACATTATTTAAAATAACTTAAAATTTTTGTTTTATTAATATTAATATTGGAGTACCGTGCTACTTGAGACACTATTTGTTTCTTATTTGAACTGCAGTCAATTGGCAGTTAAATGGAACTAACTTTTTGAATACTAGGTAATAAATAAAGCTAGCCTTACTTTCCTTGTATTAAGAACAGGAGACATACTTACTGATGCCATGTAACTGAATCAATCACTTCTCCACCAGCCTTCAGGAAGCTAGAAAAAAATTTTTATTATCACTCAGTCATATAATACATATATATGCACAATATACGCATGAGAGTTTTATTCCCTAGAAATGGGCTGGTTACTGCTTTAGGATCAGGCAAACACAAACTTCCTAATTTTGATAGCAAATTTTATCATAGGTGCCATTTGCCTCAGATCCCTTGGTATTCTGAACCCGTCAAAATTTCCTTTTTTGGGCCGGGCGCGGTGGCTCACGCTTGTAATCCCAGCACTTTGGGAGGCCGAGGCGGGCGGATCACGAGGTCAGGAGATCGAGACCACGGTGAAACCCCGTCTCTACTAAAAATACAAAAAAATTAGCCGGGCGTAGTGGCGGGCGCCTGTAGTCCCAGCTACTCGGAGAGGCTGAGGCAGGAGAATGGCGTGAACCCGGGAGGCGGAGCTTGCAGTGAGCCGAGACTGCGCCACTGCACTCCAGCCTGGGCGACAGAGCAAGACTCCGTCTCAAAAAAAAATTTCCTTTTTTGGTAAATCATGTATTCAGGCAGCAGATTGTTTAATAACACGTGGACTATTGAGGATTGTCTACCAGAGAGAATTTTTTTTTTTTTTTTTTTAAGAAAAGTGGTGGCTGGGTATGGTGGCTCATGCCTGTAATCCTGGCACTCTAGGAGGCTGAGGTGGGAGGATGGCTTGAGCACAGGAATTCAAGAGACCAGCCTGGGCAACACAGGGAGACCCCATCTTTACAAAAAAATGTTTTTAAAGTAGCCAGGTGTGGTGGTGTGCACCTGTAGTCCCAGCTATTTGTGGGACTGAGATGGGAGGATTGCTTGAGCCTGGGAGGTCGAAGTTGCAGTGAGCCATGATTGTACCACTGCACTCCAGTCTGGGTGACAGAGCGAGACTGTCTCAAAAGGAAAAAGAAGAAAAGTAAAGTGATTCTGCATCCTCTAGTTCCTACCTCTTCAGCATCTTAGCCGTCTTTCTTCGAGGCTGACCAACATCAGGACCATAGAGTTTTGCATTTTTGAAGGTGGACTTTCTTAGAAGTTTATGCAATTGAATAAAATCTTCTCCTAACTGCGACCCATTGATGAAAATATCAGCCTTCTTAAGGAAACTGTTAGGTTCTGAAAGACAGCAATTCTCAAAATATATATCGAGAAATGTTGTATTTAAAAGCAAACATACAGCAGTATATAAAAGCAACAGAACATTTTCCAAATTACAAAAACTTGTAATTCAAAGTCAAGAAAAGTAAAACCAGGTCTGGCGCTATGGCTCATGACTGTAATCTCAGCATTTTGGGAGGCTGAGATGGGAGGATCCTCTGAAGCCAGGAGTTTGAGACCACTCTGGGTAACATAGTTCCATGAGGGGAAAAAAACACACAAAAAATTAGCTAGACGTGGTGGTGCATGCCTGTAGTCTCAGCTTGGGAGGCTGAGGGAGAGGATTACTTGAGCCCAGAAGGTCGAGGCTGTAGTGAGCCATGATCACGCAACTGCACTCCAGGCTGAGTGACAGAGCAAGCGTCTGTCTCAAA
This sequence comes from Hylobates moloch, assembly GCF_009828535.3. Classification (NCBI taxonomy): domain Eukaryota; kingdom Metazoa; phylum Chordata; class Mammalia; order Primates; family Hylobatidae; genus Hylobates; species Hylobates moloch. The sequence continues at coordinate 49,294,895 of NW_026652277.1, read as the reverse complement.
AAATAAAATAAATAAGTAAAGTAAAACTCATAGTTATAAATAAGATACTCCAGAAAAACAAAACAAAAATTTTAACTGTATAACTGAGATATGAGGGGCTATTAAACAATTTGAAGTTAATAATTAGGGTAATAAACCAATGGATATGGATATCTGGGAACTACACTGTATTCCATATCTAGTAACTTCATTACTTTGGAAAAAAGGTTTGACACTGGGCACAGTGGCTCATGCCTATAATCCCATCAGTTTAGGAGGCCGACGCAGGAGGATTACTTGAGGCCAGGAGATCGAGACCAGCCTGGGCAACACAACCAGACAAAAGAAAAAAAAATTGGTTATGCATAGTGTAGTCCTAGCTAATCAGGGGGCTGAGGTGTGAGAGAATGCATGAGCCCAGGAGTTGGAGGTTACAGTGAGCTATGAACACGCCACTGCACTCCAGCCTGGGCGACAGAGCAAGATCTTGTCTGAAAAAAAAAAAAAAAAGTTTGAGCAGGAAGAAGACTTGTGCTCATCCTATTACTACATTTCATTTCCCATTTAATCCTCATTTCCATTGGTTGATATGTGGAAAAAGCACTCTATGTTTTGAATAAATGTGGCAAATCATGAATACTTATAGTTAAAATTTACAAGTTCTTTGCAAAAAAAGAGTGAAGAAGGAGACAGTCAGGAGCTTGACCCACGTAGGGTTCTATACTGGCAAGTTCTAGACTGCTTGGGCAGGTAATGAAGGTTGCAATGGGGTGACTGAGATTAACTGACAAATTTGAGAAACCGAGAAAGAAAGGGATGAATAAAACAAACTGCTGACTTCCCAGTTTTGCTGAGTCCAGCTTGCCAAGCATAATAGGGTTAAGTGATTCTGAAAATCTCAAGGGAACTTTGGAGCTGGGAATGTTGCTGGCTCCAACTGGTTCTCACTTCAAATGTAACATAAACTGGGATTAGCAATAATAGGTTCTGGAATAAATACAGTAAGAGTTTCTGCCACATGCACTTCAAAAAGCTGCATTGTTGAGCACTTGCAAGAATGTGCCCAGGCAGAAGTATATTTGCTAATATTAAAAAGACTGTTGGCCGGGCGCAGTGGCTCACGCCTGTAATCCCACCACTTTGGGACACCGAGGCGGGCGGATCATGGGGTTGGGAGATCAAGACCATCCTGGCTAACACGGTGAAACCCCGTCTCTACTAAAAATACAAAAAAATTAGCCGGGCGTGGTGGCGGGTGCCTGTAGTCCCAGCTACTCGGGAGGCTGAGGCAGGAGAATGGCCTGTAGTCCCAGCTACTCGGGAGGCTGAGGCAGGAGAATGGCGTGAATCTGGCAGGCAGAGCTTGAAGTGAGCCAAGATTGCACCACTGCACTCCAGCCTGGGCGGCAGTGCGAGACTGTCTCAAAAAAAAAAAAAAAAAAAAAAAAAGAAAAGAAATAATGCTAGTGGGGAATCTCCTTATTAATGAATTGTTCCCTGGGGTACTCACCATTGCCTAGTTCCCAAGAAATGTTATACCTCTTGGAAGAGCAGTAGTCCAGGAGCAACTGAGCATTAGAACTGTTCCACTGCAAATCTGCTGTTCTTAATAACGCATTTAGGCCAAAGATCAAGTCCAGTCCTGAGCAATTTGCAAAAGTGTATAGCACATCTACAGAGCTTCCTAAAAGAAAAATGTCACAATTTAATGGTTAGATTGGCACCACAATGAAGGCCTCCAGATTCGCTTTTCATAATGAATCACTATTTCTGTTGTTAAACTGAAGAAATTGTAGTTCTAATAAATGATTATAATTATGTTTACGAGACAACAAAATTGGACAAATTAAAAAAAACAATCTGACTTCATTTGCTCCAGCTGTTGAATGAAATCCCGTGGAAGATACCAGAAGCTCTGGTCTGACACTTAGGTTTTGTTCAAGTGACATCAGGAGAATTGGGGAAGCCACAATTTATAGCTCAGTGCTCCACATGCATAGCCAGACTGTCATTAGTTAGCATAAACCCCACTCTTCATAATCTAAATATCTCTAGTCACAAGTTCAGTTAAAAAATATTTTGATAATTTTAATTATGTTTAAAACAATTTTTTCAAAAATCCCTGTATATGATTTACTAATTTAAAATGAATCAAATTTTACATTAAAAAATTGGCCTAGAGTTATAGGACTGTGGTTTCCAAACTCTGTGCCAGGCAAGCTGGGGAGCACCAGTGAATGCATGGGTACAGCTGCAAGATTTAGCAACTAAAAGTGCAGGGCACCTAGTTAAACTTGAACTTCAGATAAGCAATAAATAATTTTTAGTGTATGTCCTATGTAACCATTAAGAAATGCTTAGCACAGGGGCCAGGTGCAGTGGCTCATGCCTGTCATCCTAGCACTTTGGGAGGCCGAGGCGGGCAGATCACTTGAGCCCAGGAGTTCAAGACCAGCCTGGGCAACATGGCAAAACCGCATCTCTACAAAAACACAAAAATTAGCCGGGCACGATGGTAAGCACCTGTAGTCCCAGCTAGCTACTTGGGAGGCTGAGGTGGGAGGATCACCTGAGCCCAGGGAGGTCAAGGCTGCAGTGAGCCATGATCATGCCATTGCACTCCAGCCTGAGCAACAGAATGAGACCCTGTCTCAAAAAAAAAAAAAAAAAAAAAGTGAAGAAAAGAAAAATAATTAACATGAAAAAAATCATTTATCTGAAATTCAACTCTAACCAGGCAGTGCTATTTACAGAGGCACTGTAGGATCTTTTAAGTTTGCAAGGAAAAAACATCAACATCTATTGGACAACATTACTATTGGACCTATTACTATTAGGTTGTGTAGGCCTTACAATTTACAAAATACAGGTATTTTTTGTGGCCTAGGCATGTTGTAAAAAAATTTTCTGCCATATTAAGGTGCCATAAGTTTGGGAACTTCTGTACTCTGCTTTTTAAACCATTAGCTGTTCTATTACCACTTTTTGAGAGTGGCAACAATATAATTTTAAGTGTTGTCTTTAAATTGATTACCATATGCATAATAAGTCCTTCCAATTTTCATGTATATCTACAGTCGTTTGTTAAAGAGTAATTCATTCCTGAACTCTTGTAGTTAAAAAAGAAAGATCTCTATCTATCTGGCAAACTTACAGCCTTTCTCCTTAAAAGTGGCTTTTTGTTTTGTTTCTAAGTCTTTGGCTTGAGTTACTTGAATAACTATGGAATAATATTAAATATTAACTATTTAAACTGGGCGTGGTGGCTCATGCCTGTAATCCCAGCACTTTGGGAGGTTGAGGCAGGTGGATCACTTGAGGTCGAGAGTTCGAGACCAGCCTGCCTAATATGGTGAAACCCTGTCTCTACTAAAAATACAAAAATTACCTGGGTGTGGTGGCACGCACCTGTAGTCCCAGCTACTTGGGAGGCTGAAACAGAATTGCTTGAACCCAGGAGGTGGAGGTTGCAGTGAGCCGAGATAGTGCCACTGCACTGCAGCCTGGGCGACAAAGCAAGACTCTGTCTCAAAAAAAAAAAAAAAATTAACTATTTAATATTAACTATAAAGACCACTAGGCAGAAACAACTCTTGCAAGCTGCTTTAGGTGTTTTGATATTTGCTGTGTCACCCACTTCCATAAACTGCTGCCTACCATCAAGGAATGACAGACATTTGGGTTTGAAAAGCTCCCTAGAGTCCTGTGACCCAGCATTCTACTGGATCTTAGAGCCACAGTTTAGGGCAGTATGGAGGCTTTGGGATCATCAGCCTATGCTTAACCTCCACCCTCATTTTTCTAGGAGGAAACTGAGATTCAAACAAGGTAAGTCTTTGCCCAATATCACACAGCCGTTTGGTGGCAGTGCCATTACTAGAGTCTGTTACAAGGGGTGAGTGACCTGCTTTAGTCACATATTATAGGCTTTTATATTGCAAAATCATGTTGTAGGAAGTGCTCTGGATCAGAAATCATAAGACTTGAGCTCCAGGCACAGCTCTCCCACTTATAGACTATAATATGATTGGGAGTAATATCTTTGCCCGACAGGAACCTCAGCTATGGATCTACAGTCCCAGGACAAGCACCATCACTTGCCTTCGCCATAAAACCAAGGTTGAAATGACACATGTGAAAACTGTCTGTAAATCACAAAAAAACCCTTACAGCTAAATAGCACTTTGTACTAGTCCTGAACAAAGATTATAGCATTTTCAAAAAACCTGGAATGCTTGCACTCATACTTTACCCTTCCTCCATTTCCTCATTCTTCCAAATGAGTTTGGAATTTACATAGCTTGAAATTCTATTATACACCCCCTATAACATAATCAACTGTAACATCTCCTGGAATAGATGCTCTTGATGACTGAGTTCAAATCCATTCTTTTTTTCTTTTCTTTTCTTTTTTTTTTTTTTTGAGACAGAGTCTTGTTCTGCCGCCCAGGCTGGAGTGCAATGGCACAATCTTGGCTCACTGCAACCTCCGCCTCCCAGGTTCAAGCGATTCTCCTGCCTCCACCTCTGGAGTAGCTGGGAGTACAGGTGGACGCCATCAAGCCCGGCTAGTTTTTGTATTTTTAGTAAAGACGGGGTTTCACTGTGTTGGCCAGGCTGGTCTTGAACTCCTGACCTCAAGTGATCCACCTGCCTCAGCCTCCCAAAGTGCTGGGATTACAGGCATGAGCCACCATGTCTGGCCACATCTACTCTTAAAAAAAAAAAAAAAAGGAAAAAGGGCCGCTTAGCCTACTCCTTCCCCAAAATATTAAGAACAATTTAAAAACTTAGAATTCATTATCTTATTCCCAATCCTTTTCCAAACTCTCATCTCTTACTGTATAAAGAGTGGAGAGATCCTTGGAATGAAGATAACCAGGATGACACATTGGAAGAAATGGCAGACTCTTTCCCTTGGACTGTACCCTGTAAGTGTATGTCAGCATCCAGTGTGGGCCTGGGTGTAGGCAACGGAAGAATGGGGTGATGAGGGGAACAGGAGGAGAAGAGGAAGTACAAAGAGTTAGCTCACTCAGGATGATTACTTTAATAAGGGAATCATCCTTTCTGCAGTCACACCCAGAATTACATCTGTAACATTGCTTCCTTTTCCTGCTCAAACAGGTTTAAAATGTGAGTCTATATTCTCATGACAAATGTTTTTGTCATCTTCTACTTCAGTGGAACACACCATTCAAGAGGACCTGTGTTAGAAAACTTACCTATATCTTCTGGGACACCTGTTTTTTTTGTTTTGTTTGTTTTTTGTTTTTGTTTTTTTGAGACAGAGTCTCACTTTGTCGCCCAGGCTACAGTGCAGTGGCGCAATCTCGGCTCACGGCAACTTCTGCCTCCCAGATTCAAGTGATTCTCCTGCCTCAGCCTCCTGAGTAGCTGGGACTACAGGCGCCCGCCACCATGCCTGGCTAATTTTTGTATTTTTAGTAGAGATGAGGTTTCACCATGTTGGCCAGGCTGGTCTCGAACTCCTGACCTCAGGTAATCCACCCGCCTCAGCCTCCCAAAGTGCTGGGATTACAGGCGTGAGCCACAGCACCCAGCCTGGGACATGTGTTTTAAGGGTGCAGGCCACTAGCTAAGCAATGAACATGTCCTTATCTCAGCAGCCTTTTGCTACCTCTTCCTTTGTGGTATGTCCCCATGCCACTCAGCCATTACCAATGTCAGCCACAGGTTCAGAACAATGTGTGGAATCCCCTATTGGCTTCTGAAATATTTGTCACTACAATAGTAGGTGCCCAAACTAAACACAGAAGATTTCTGTTTCCATGACGTGCCCGTGAAAGCTGAAAATTTCGAGCCAGAAATCAAATGTTTACAAATGCAAATAAAATTCTGTGTTTGTTGTACATTTTAGCATTGCCAACAGGGTGGTTGGACTTACACTAACTAACCCGGTTGCATAGTTAGCAAAGGAAGGCATTTCCCCTGGTCTAGGAACTATGAAAGCCAAGTCCTGAAGTTGGAAACCTACCATTTTGGTAACAGAAAGATCCTGTGAAGTAGCAAAACTTTCTTAGAAATTTAAGATACATTAGTATAATGTTTAATACGACCCCCCAAGGCTTACCTATATCTTCTGGGACATGTGTTTTAAGAGCAAATCCATTAATTACCTAATACAACCGGGTCTTCTCCTAGCAGAGCTATAATGATTTATTACAAATGTGGCCTTACTTCTGTGGTTCTCTGGTACATGTCATTCCTTTAATGGGATCTGAAATGGCCCTGCCTTATGCCAAATTCCAGTCAATAATTAATTATACTTATTAAAGTGTCAGAGTAGATCCCCCTCTTAAAAATGCAAAAAAAAGTTTTTTAGAGGACAATATTAGCTATTAGCATATGCGCTATTTTCTGATTTCTTATGGATCACATTTTTTTCTGTACCATATACATAAAAAATGTATATAAATTTGAAATCCTTCTGATACATTGAACTCCAGGTAGTATACAGTAAAATCTTACAAAGATAATTTATTAATTAAAATAATATACTTTAAATAATGTTAACTAACCCAAACAAAGTATAGTAACTTCAAGATAATTTATTTTCAAAAGTCAAAAGAAGAGCTTAAAGGATCTGAGCAGGTTATTTCTTTAACTGAGATATGGAAACATCATCCCTCAGTTGGGTATAAACATCAAACTTCAGATAAAAATATATTTCATAGTTAAAAAAGCACTGTGGCCAGGAGTGGTGGCTCACGCCTGTAATCCCAGAACTTTGGGAGGCCGAGGTGGGTGGATCACCTGAGGTCAGGAGTTCGAGACCAGCCTGGAGCCTGGCCAACATGGTGAAACCCTGTCTCTACTAAAAAATACAAAAAATCAGCCAGTTGTGGTGGCAGGCACCTGTAATCTCAGCTACTCAATAATCAATAATATGATTGGGGTAATATCTTTACCCTACAGGAACTGAATAATCAAATATTCCTCATAATGAATAGGAGGCTAAGGCAGGAGACTCTCTTGAACCCGGGAGGCAGACGTTGCAGTGAGCCGAGATGGTGCCATCGCACTCCAGGCTGGGCGACAAGTGTGAGATTCCGTCTCAAAAAAAAAAAAAAAAAAAAAAAAAAAAGGGTTCCTTGTTTCACTTGCTTTAAAGCCCCATGTGACAATGTCATCCTAATTTGAAGACTGGAAGACTGTTTTAGTGACTGAAAATATAATAATGGGTAGCTGAGCTAGCCCTGTGTTTGCAAAAGCCACAGAGGAAACAAAAAGAGAATGCTGCTTGGTGGCCAAGACTGTCTGGAGTGACTCAGGGCCCTCCTGCCTAATGCTCTAAACCAATGCATGCTGGGGGTTATTTCTGGGAGGGGGATGGACCTCAAAGTATGAATGATGTTCACGTTTTGCCCTTTATATGTCTGTATTTTAATTTTACATGAGGAATATATTCATGTTTTCCTTGACTCCCTAGTTTTTTAGAGCACTGAAGGTCATTGTTAGTCATGAACGATTGATTTATCTTTCATTCTATGGCTACTAAGCAATGTCAGATGAAGAAAAAACAAAAACAAAAAAAAACGAGTTTTGAGTTCAGGATTTCCCATTTGGGAAATGCTTCAGTATTTTCAGCTTTATACAGCTTCCGTAGGACTTGCTAGATTGGTGTCCGAGTCCAACCTATTCAAATATCTTTGGGGCTGGAACATCTCTAGGGTGTCTTTCGTTTCTTACTTGAGTAGGTGCTGTTCTTGAACTTTTTCTGGTAGTGTTCTCGGAGTAGCAATTGCTCCTGGTAGGGCCATTCCAACCGTAACTTCTCCTCCACGTCAAGAGGGATGGATCCATATTTGCAAATATCTGCAAGTGGAAGAGATCATTTAGAGGGTCTATTTTCACAGTGAGCAGGCCGAAATCCCATATATTTATTTAGTTAGCTATTTATGTGACTAAAGCAGGATAATTAAGTTCTGGTTACGAGGTAGGAGAGCAGAGGAAAGATATATTCTGTAACACATGTCAAATTTGCCAGCTCATGAATCACCACAAAGAAAACAACCAAGGGCAGGTTTCCTAGGAAATACTGAACATACACTGAAGATGGATATGTGGGACATAGCTCCAAGTTATTTAACAATTCAGAGGGCTCCTCAGAAGCTTGAAATTACTGGCCGGGTGCAGTGGCTCACACCTGTAATCCCAGCACTTTGGGAGGCTGAGATGGGTGAATCACTTGAGGTCAGGAGTTCGAGAACAGCCTGGCCAAATGGTGAAACCTCATCTCTACTAAAATACAGCTACTCGGGAGGCTGAGGCAGAAGAATCACTTGAACCCAGGAGGCGAAGGTTGCAGTGAGCTGACATTGCGTCACTGCACTCCAGCCTGGGTGACACTGGGCAACAAAGTGAGACGCTGTCTAAAAAAAAAAAAAAAAAAAGCTTGAAATTACCAGAGAACTCTAATGAAGAAAACATAGTGCAGTTCTCTTAAGGTTCACTTTCAAAATCCATAGCAATTTGTTTTACATGGACTGTTTCTGCAGTGTGGCCTCTTGCCATCATGGGAGGTAGGATGGGTGGGAACCGTTGACTTTTTTTCCCTTTGAATTTGGTACTATCAGAGCTTCTGGGACCACAACATGTGCACTTGAAAAAATCCACCCTGGCCAGGCACAGTGGCTCATGCCAGTAATTCCAGCACTTTGGGAGGCTGAGGCGGATGGATAGCTTGAGCTCAGGAGTTCGAGACTAGCCTGGACAACATAGTAAAACACTATCTCTACTAAAAATACGAAAACTTAGCTGGGTGTGGTGGTGTATGCCTGTGGTCCCAGCTACTCGGGAGACCGAGGTGGGAGGATAGCTTGAGCCTGGGAGGCAGAGGCTGCAGTGAGCCAAGATCCTGCCATTGTACTCCAGCCTGGGCGACAGAGCCAGACCCTGTCTCAAAAAAAAAAAAAAAAAGAGAAAAAAGAAAAATCCACCCCATCCTGTCAGGCAGACCATTTCTTTATCACAAGACAGCAGGGTCTCCTGGTGCTGGCTGCCAGGGCTGGCTGACTGGCTGATGACTTCCTTTCTGGAAAGCTGCACACTGACTCGCTGGTGGCTGGTGCCTCACCCATCCCTGGGCTCACAGAGGATGTTTCAGAGGAACTTGGATAATCCCAGTTTCCCCCGCCAACCATCCCCCTAGACACAGGATGAAGAAAACTGATGAGCAAAGGACAGTTTCCTGTCTACACTTATGAGATATTTTGGACACAAATGACTGGTGGGAAAGGGCCAAGTCTAAACAGAAACTAGGTCGGGTGTGGTGGCTATGCCTATAATCCCAACACTTTGGGACGCCAAGGCAGGAGGATCACTTGAGTGCAGGAGTTTGAGACCAGCCTGGATAACATAGAAAGACTCTCTCTACAAAAAATAAAAAAATTAGCCGAGTGTGGTGACATGCACCTGTGGTCCCAGCTACTCAGGAGACTGAGGTGGGAAGATCGCTTGAGCCCAAGAGGTCAAGGCTGCAGCGGGCCATGATTGTGCCACTGCACTCCAGCCTGGGCAACAGAGTGGGACTCTGTCTAAAAAAACGCCCCCAAAACAAAAAACAAACCCATAAACAATTCCAACCTGGTATTCAAAGATAACCCATCTGTCTTTTTCTATTTTCTCTGATTACTATTCTGTCAATTTAGCCCCAACTACTGATGAATTGTTCTAAGTACTTCATAACTGGAGAAAATAAAGGAAGGAAAAGATATAATATATGAAATAATCAAATATTCCTCATAATATATACATTATATACACGTTATTATAATTCAGTGGTGTATACAATATTTTCAGTATTTTTTGCTTTTTAAATTATTAAAAAATAGAGACAAGGTCTGTCTATGTTGCCCAGGCTGGTCCCAAACTCCTGGGCTCAAGTGATCCTCCTGCCTCAGCCTCCCAAAGTGTTGGGATTACAGGATTACAGGTGTGAGTCACTGTGCCCATCCTAGCAATTGTTAAGATATGATTTAACTTCCATTTGATGTCTGACAGCACTTCTGAAAGACAGGACAAATTTTCATGGCTCACTAGGGCAGGTTTCTCAGGTGAAGGCCACAGACTTTCAATATCAGAATCCCCTGACAAGCTTGCTAAAATCAGAATCTAACGTTGGTGCCCAGAAGTCCACGGATCTCTTTCATCCATATTCTATTTTTAGAATAAATATCCTTCAATCTATCATTGTGTCTTTGGCTAGAAATACTCTCTGTAGTTTGATGCGATTCTACCCACTTGCTCTCTCCAAGCAGTTCTATTCGTCAGCTACAATCACTGTTTTATTAATATTTACTATACAATGAGCTCTCAGTTATATCCAAGACATCTTTTTTTTTTTTTTTTTTTTTTTTTGTGAGGCCTCACACTGAACATGACAAACATCATGATGAGGAAACCTGCCCACTGCCTTCTCCCTTTGTTCAGGTTCCTCCACAGGTCAGATGAGAGGAGAGGAAGTTAATCTCTTATTAATCGTTAGGTGTGAGAAATAACAGTTTTCTCAAAGCATTCTCATGACGGACTGACATTAATTAAAATATAGAGTTAATCTTTAAAAATTTTCACCCTGGTTGAGTTGAGATTGCCAGTAACTTCTCTCTTCAAAGGTTGATTCCTTCTTGGGATCGAAAATTAGGAAGTCTGTCTTGGTGCCACCAAACCTCAGGTATGCAGGAGACAAGCCTCTGGCCAAGGTACGAAGCTTTGGAGAACTGTTAGGAAGACAAGTAAGAAAGTATAACTATTTTTTCCAAGATTATCTTCCTTCCTTCTTTCCTGGTGGACCTATTTCTTAACATTTCCCCGTGCAAGACTTAGAGGAAGAAATCACATTGTTTTGTTTTTGAAATAGACTCTTGCTCTGTTTCCCAGGCTGGAGTGCAGTGGCGCCATCTCACTTCACTGCAACCTCTGCTTGCCGGGTTCAAGCAATTCTTGTGCTTCTGCCTCCTGGGTAGCTGAGATTACAGGCAGTATTGTTTAATTTTTATTTGTTTTCTTATTGGGCATGATAGAAAGGGAATCATTGTTTAAAAGAGGAAGCATCTCAATCTGAATCTAATTGAAGGACTGATCTTCTAGGCACCTGAGGGCAATTTGCAGCTCTAATTCTGGCAAGAGCTTGTGTGTGCGTGTGTGTGTGTGTGTGTGTGTGTGTGTGTGTGTGTAGGGATGGGGTCTTGCTTTGTTGCCCAGGCTGGTCTCGAACTCCTAGCTTCAAGTGATGCTTCTGCCACAGCCTCCCAAAATGCTGAGATTACAGGCATGAGCCACTGTACCCAGCCAGGAGCTTATGTTTTAACTTGACAAGTAGGATAGTGTTCAACACTTAAAAAAAAACTCATAGCCGTTTATGATTGATGGGAAGAAAGAAATGACAGAATGGAAACTAAGGGAAAGACAGCTCTGTGTCTGTCTGAAAACTAGATTGTCCAAAACTATGGGACAGTAAAAAGATCAGTGGTTACCAGGGGCTGGGGGTGGAAATGCAGAGAGGGAGGGATGAATAGGTGGAGAACAGGGGATTTGTAGGGCACTGAAAATACTCTGTATGTTACTATAATGGTGGATACATGTCATTATACATTTGCTCAAACCCATAGAATGTACACCAACAGTGAACCCTGCCGTGAACTATGGACTTTGGGTGATAATGATGTGTCAGTGTAGGTTCATCAACTAGAGCAAACACCTCTCTGGTGGGGATGTTGATATTGAGGGAGGCTATGCATGTGTGTGGGCAGGGGGTTTATGGGAAATCTCTGTCCTTCCGTTCAATTTTGCTGTGAACCTAAAATTGCTCTAAAAAATAAAACACACACACACACACACAAATACTGTGTCTATTTAAAACACACACACACACACACACACAATTTGGTGAACGACTTTTTAAAAAGTCTTCACACACCAGTGTTTCCAGAGAAGTTTATAAATGACTTAGGATCTCTTCTCCTCTTCTTAACTCCTGCCTCCCTTCACCATTCCCCACCAAGGAAAATCATTCTTTTGTATTTAAGTCAAATGACTTAGAATTATATAGTACTCTAATTCCCATCATTGACACCTCTAATTTGAACAATTCTAAATGCATATTCTGTCAAGCCAAAAATGCTCCGAATGGGTGCCTATTATGTGCTTAGAATGGTACCAAATGCTAGAAAATGGAATTAGAATGATCTATAATCCCCTCCCTGAAAAAGATGAGGATGTTCATAAATATTTACATGAGCAAAACTAAGAAAACAGAAGACCTGGGTAAGAGAAACACCTGTCATACATTTCTGAAGTATCAAACATGCAATGCTGGCCACACTGCTTCCTGGTATGCTCTGAAAATATATTAAACCAATGCTAGTAACTCTTGGAATGGCCTAATTAGTTTGTCTACATTTAGGTTTATTTCAAGTCAGGAAATTATTCCTGGAGCACTAATTGCCAATACTTCTTCTTCTTCTTCTTCTTTTTTATTTATTTATTTTTGAGACAGGATTTCATTCTCATCACCCAGGCTGGAGTACGATGGCGTGATCTCAGGCCATTGCAACCTCCACCTCCTGGGCTCTAGCAATTCGCCCACTTCACCCTCCCAAAGTGTTGGGATTATAGGCGTGAGCCACCACACCTGGCCAAATTGCCATTACCTCTTAATATCCTAGGAATTAAAGATCTGATCTAAAATTTAAAATTTTAAGATGTGCTCATGCTTAATTAAATATGTATAATGCTATGTAAAATTTTCAAAGTATTTCTTTTTGCTTAGGAAATAAACTAAAAGATAGAAATTCAACAAAATGTAAGTTTCTTGTGTTAAAACTTCAGTGATTCCTCCTCACCATATTTTTGTTTATAACTTGGGAGTCCCTAAAAATATGGTGGGCTCTGACACTAGGAACCTCAGAATAAAGTGAGATTTTAAAATGTTATCAACCCAAATTCACCCTGACTGAAATACCTGACAGCCCCAAGGAGCTCTAGGAAGGATGGCATCTGCCATGGGATCCTCAAAACCACGGCTAAATAAATGGAAATGCTGATCTGAACTAAGTAAGGAAGAAGCAGCTATTTTCAGTTTGGTACAAACCCAAATAAAAATAAATTGTAGGGAGGGGAAAACAGAGGATGCACTATTGTTTAATGGGTACAGAGTTTCAATTTGGGAAGATGAAAAAGTTCTGAGATAGTGGTGATATTTGCACAACAATGTGAGTGTGGTGAATGCCCCAAATTGCACACCCTAAAATGGTTAAAATGGCAAGATTTTAGGTTTTGTGTATTTTGCCACAATAAAATAAATAAATAGTACTCATAGTGTAATTTTAACAATAAAAGAATATATATTTATATACAGGAGAGAATTATGCCAGGATGATAGCAATGGTCATTATGTGGTAAGCTAGATGGTAGACTTTTTCATTATTTTCCTGTATTTTACAAGTGTTCCATAACAAGCACGTTATATTTTAAATTATACAAGTTGGTGTGTGTGTGTGTGTGTGTGTGTGTGTATGTGTGTTTTGAGACAGGGTCTCACTCTGTCGCCCAGGCTGGAGTGCAGTGGCATGATCTCGGCTCACTGCCACCTCTGCCTCCTGGGTTCAAGTGATTCTCTTGCCTCAGCCTCCCTAGTAGCTGGGACTACAGGCACCCACCACCATGCCCAGCTAATTTTTGTATTTTTAGTAGAGATGGGGTTTCACCATGTTGGCCAGGCTGGTCTTGAACTCCTGAACTCAGGTGATCCGACTGCCTCGGCCTCCCAAAGTGCTGGGATCACAGGAATGGGCGACCACACTTGGCCTGTGTGTCTGTTTTAATATGTGAAAAAACCAAGATTTACTCAAAGAGATAAAGCCATCTGTTAATTTATTCAACAAATATTTGTTGCAGGCTGAGTCTGCCAGGCATTATGCCAGTTGCTGGAGATGAATGGTGAACCAGGCAGAGATAATGGCTATTCTCATACAATTTATAGTTTAGTGATAGACACGAACAAGTAAATAGGCAATTCTTTAAAAATGCAATGGAAACATTCAGAGGGACTCCTAATCTAGACCTTGGGCTGAAGGCAGGGGGTTGGTTAGAGAAGGTTTTTCAGGGGAAATGGTTTCACTGCTAGACATTCAAAAAGAATAAACCTTATCTAGATTAAAGAGAGTGGGGTAGGATTGAAGAAAGCATTCCAGGTGAAGGGAAAAGTCTGTGCAAAGACCAGAGATAGAAGAGAAGCTGGCACCACTGATGAGCAGAAGGGTGTGGTTGGTGCCTAGAGATGGGGGCAGAGAGGCTGGGAGAGAACAGAATGGAGAGGCAAATAGGACCACATCACGGAGGGCCCCGTAAGCCACATGTCCGGGAGTGCCAACTTTATATGAGGGCAGTGGTGAGCCATGGAAGGATCTGAAGCAGCTGGAGTGACCTCACCAGACTTATTTTAGAAAGGAATCACAGGCTGCTGTACAAATAACTGAAGAGAAGGAACAAGACTCTGGTCATGTTAACGGAGTCAAAACGTGATGGACTGAGGTAAGGTAACAGCTCAGAGATGGAGAGAGATGGATAAATTCAAGACACGCTTAGAGATAGAAATAATAGATTTGAGTTCTTAAAATAACTTTTTTTAAATGAGACAGGTTTCACCTTGTTGGCCAGGCTGGTCTTGAACTCCTGGCCTCAAATGATCCACCCGCCTCAGCCTCCCAAAGTGCTGGGATTATAGGCGTGAGCTACTGTACCTGGCCTAGATTTGATTATTAATTCAATGTTGAGGAGGAGTCAAGGATTACTCCTGGGAAGCTCCTTGGAAGATGGTAATATCATTTGCTGGATGAGGAACAGGTGATAGACTGAAGATGGGGAGGAACAAGGAAGAGAAGGGGCGCTAAGTTTTGTAGAATTTGAGATACCAATGGAACACCAAAAAACATACTTCCATCCATCAGGCGCTTGGCCCTGTGTGTCTGGAACTCAGGAAAACACATACAGGCTGGGAATATAGACAGGTGAGTCCTCAGTAGAAATGTCAGGGACTGGCAACCCCTAGCTCACAGGTCACAAGGCATGGCCCTAAAACCAAGATGAGGAACTTCCTCAGAGAGAACCACTCCAGGCTGGCCCTGTTCCACTGCCTTCAGCCAGGCACTGATTCTGTTTCTTGGCATTTTGATTGGGTTTGATGATAGAGGAACCTCATTTAGATTCCTCTAGCTGTATTTGTAAGCAGTGGCGGCTGGGCAAGAGACTGGGAAGTGAGAGGAAACGAGCACCTGGAAAAGGAGCTGTGGCATCACATGATGGGCATCTGTGCGTGACCTGGGTCACAGCCTGGTCCTTAGAGGTACAAACTGTACCACCTTGGGTCGCTCTCCATCACACTGCCCTGCCTTCATTTTCTTCATGGCATTCATCACTCTCTGAAATCAGCTTCCTTTTTCATTTCCTTGGCTTACTCTCTACTGCAGCCCCCATCTCTGCTGCAAGCTCCCTGAGAGCAGGGACCTGACTGACTTATCAGAATCTACCCGACACCTAGATAAGTACTTGGCACACCGCTGGTATTTAATAAATACTTAAGTGAATGAATGAGCAAGGCCCGCCTGATGTAAAGGTAAGTCGTGGCCAGACAAAGACTTTCCTGAACAAAATGAAAACCCAATACTGTTTGGGTTTACCACATGGACACTGCCAAGTACAAGAAATCACATTTCAAAGTTTTGGTATTAAGGACCTTTTTGTTTGTCTCCTTTGCGATGAAATATTTTCTTGTTTTGAGAAAATAATATTGAAGCCCTCTGACAAAAACTAGATTTAATATCGCTGCAAAACATGCCATAAAACTAAAATTGATCAAAGGTACATTATTTCAATCATATACAAGAAAAATAAATGAAAAATAATCCCACCACCACAGTGACATGGAAATAACAGATGAACGCATGAAAGAAGCTTCAGCTATTCTATTTCTAGAGCAGTTTGTTAAGGAAAAAAAGGGGGCCTGCAGGTGTTTTTATTTTACCTTTTGTATAAAAATAAGTTACTTCTCTCTGACACGAAAGCAGAGGTGTGCTGGAGTCGGCTGTACCACGTTGTTGGCCTGTGAAAGCCAAATGTTAAATTTGGAGAAAATTTGTGAGCCAGTTGTTAAACTGTTGGCAGTTTGGAATTGGCCATGGAGGGAGTATTTACACCACAGAAATCGGCAAACACCATCAACCAGTCTCCCCTCTTCCCAGAGAGCCAGTTGTTAAACAGTTTCCAGCACAGCACTGCATGAGCAGTAATTTAAGTAATTTCTGGAAGTGGGTGAGACCACCCAGGGGAATATGTGAAGTGAAAAGAAGGCCTAGGTCTGAAGTCTGAGGAACACCAACGTTTAAGACAAACTAGAGAGAGAGAGATGGAGAGGAACTGTTAGAGAACACCCCCCAACAAGAAAGGCGACAGACCGGGCGCGGTGGCTCACGCTTGTAATCCCAGCACTTTGGGAGGCCGAGGCGGGCGGATCACGAGGTCAGGAGATCGAGACCACGGTGAAACCTCGTCTCTACTAAAAATACAAAAAAAAAAATTAGCCGGGCGTGGTGGCGGGTGCCTGTAGTCCCAGCTACTCGGAGAGGCTGAGGCAGGAGAATGGCATGAACCCGGGAGGCGGAGCTTGCAGTGAGCCGAGATTGCGCCACTGCACTCCAGCCTGGGCGACAGAGTGAGACTCCGTCTCAAAAAAAAAAAAAAAAAAAAAAAGAAAGGCGACAGACCTAAAGGGGTAAGAAAGTGCTTCCATTGTCAACCTTGCCAAATGCCTCCAAGAGACTGTATTAGTTTGTTAGGGCTGCAGTAGCAGAGTACTGAAAACTAATTGGTTCAAACAACAGAAATGTATTGTCTTACAGTTCTGAAAAGCCGAAAAGTTGAAATCAAGGTAGTGGCAGGGCCATACTCACTCTCTAGGCACAGGAAAGGATTTGTTCCAGGTCTTTCTCCTAAGTTCTCATAGCTTTTTGACTCCAACTCCATAACTCCTGTCATCACATGGTATTCTCCCTATGTGCGTGTCTGTCTCCAAATTTCTCCTTGTTATAAGGACATCAGTCATATTAGATGAGGAGCCCACCACATTCCAGTATGACCTCATCCTAACTAATAACGTCTGCAATGACCCTATTCCCAAATAAAGTCACATTCTGAGGTACTGGGGGTTAGGACTTCTTTTTTTTTTTTTTTGAGACGGAGTCTCGCTCTGTCGCCCAGGCTGGAGTGCAGTGGCGCGATCTCGGCTCACTGCAAGCTCCGCCTCCCAGGTTCACGCCATTCTCCTGCCTCAGCCTCTCCTGAGTAGCTGGGACTACAGGCGCCCGCCACCACGCCCGGCTAATTTTTTGTATTTTTGGTAGAGACAGGGTTTCACTGTGGTCTCGATCTCCTGACCTCGTGATCCGCCCGCCTCGGCCTCCCAGAGTGCTGGGATTACAAGCGTGAGCCACCGCGCCCGGCCAGGACTTCTAATATGGATTTCGGGGTGACCTCATTCAACCCATAACAAAGACCAAATAAGATAAAGTGTTTATTAGGTTTCCCAACAAAGGAAGGTCATTGATGATGTCGGAGAGATTGATTTTAGTGACACAATGATGGTGCCATCATGAGGGCAGAACAGGAAGAACAGGCTGCCGAGGGGAGGGAAGAAACGGGGTGGTTTCTGCAGAGGCACGTGTGTGAGGAGGTAATTGAGATGGGAAAGGCTTGGGGATGCTTCTATGCTGAGAGGAAGAAGCCAGTAAAAAGGGAGGAGTTGAAGATACAGGAGAGGGAAGAGGTGACTAATAGAGCAAAGTCCTTGGGGGTTGGGGAGGGGACGGGATTCAGAGCAGAACTGGAAGAAGCAGACTGAGATCAGAGAAAGGAGGAAAGCTGGACTTAGGCATGACATGTCTGTAGATTTGATGACAGGAGGAAAAGGAAAAGGAAGTAATTGCTCATTTTCTTTGGGAAGCAGAAGTATGGTCATGTGCTAAGAATGATAAGGTGAAGGTGGAGTCAGAAATTTTTAAAAAGTAGAGAATGTGAAAGGCAGAGAAATGGAGAGTTAAGGGTAACACTAAGGGCCAGGGAAGTCTGGAAGCTAAAAAATGTTTGGTGCAACATCCGTCTATGTGGCTGGGAGACTGTCCACTCCCTCCTCCCACAAGAGCTCAATAGCCCAGCTATACAGGGTGGCCACTGAGACTGGAAATGAGGCATTAAAAGGGCTTATTAATATACATTAAAATTAATAAGTAATATATTTCCATTTCCAGGTTTTTGGGCCACCCTATAGATTCCAAAGAGAGAAAATATGGTTGGACTAAACCAGGTTTAGGATTTTAGCAGGAAGAGCAATGGAACAGGGATTTGGGGTTATTATCACAAGAGTGGTTCACATGATAAATTAAGAAGCTCAAATCAGATATGGAAGAAGTAGAGAGAGGAAGAAGCCGTTCAGTGGAGGTATTTAAAAATTGTTATGATGGGTGCTATGGAGTAGAAGAGCTGTGGTCTGGCTCTCAGAAAAAAGGTGCCCTGCCTTTTAGTATTTGCCAATTTCCATGGTAAATATTCTCACCATGGCTGATTTCCAGATACCCACAGGATGTCACTGAATACAGAGTTGAGACAAAATGCATACATTTCATGAGCTGGACAAGCTGGTTCTCTTACAACTTGAGTGTAACATTATCTGTTACAACATATAAAAAAATGTGAGAGTGAAGAAACTAAGACAGTTTATCTAGGTGACTTGAAGTCATCTAGGATGATGGTGAGACTTGGAAGTGGAGAGGAAACTGTGAGATCAGTGCCAGTCTTCAGTTAATAAGGGGGAGTAAGTAAGAGGGGGACAGAGTGCCATGAGCAGGAGCACTGGATGAGAGCCAGATGTGGAGATGAGGAACCACACACTGAGTCATGGCATCACCCGTAATGCACATCAGGCTAGTCCAAACTGAGTATGTAGGGAAGCTACCCGCCTTCTTTCACTTAATTTCAAAATAACCCAATGAAGCAAATGGCATTATTATCGTCATTTTACAGACAAGGAACCTGAACAAAAGGAGGTAATTTGCCCAAGGTAACAAGTCAAAAGGGATTTGAACTACAGCAGTATGGAGTTCAAACTAGTGGGCTGTCGTCCTGGAGAACAGGAAAAGAACTGGACTATGGGAGAATATGCAGCCATTACTCAAAAGGGCTACGGGGAAGACAGTGTCTTCAGAGAAGAGCCAAGTTGTAGCTTGGACAAGGAGGTAGAGGGGATATTCTGTGAGGAGGACAGAGCAGGGTTACCCTGCAAAGGGCTCCAGGGCACAGTGGATAGGGATAGTGGGGAAGGGAATAATAAAAACTCAATCAGAGGGACAGCATTTCCCAGGAGTTAGGAGACATGAGGTGTGTGACTGTCCCCAGCCCTTTGTTTCCCTTTGGCCGCGGATATTTCTGCTATCAATAGGCACATGGGGAGTCTGTGCCTCTTTCCAACACTGGTTATCAAAACGTGTGTTAAACATTGATAAGTAATTTTCTAAATGTGAAAAGCAACTCTGTTTATGAAGATGCAAGAATCTAATATTGAATGTTTTTATCAGTAAATATTTATTGAACTGGCAAAAATGGATAAACTTTGCTGAAGAAAAATAAGCAAATTGCAATGAAAAGCAAGCATGGTTGCATGATCACTGAGATTGCTGTTTGTAACACTTTTGCCCTGCAGTAGTTAGGACTTCTACCACTGACTCAGCACTATACTTTTTTTTTTACTGTGCATTAGTGAACTATGCTTGTATATGTGTCTTAACTGAAATGCAGATCTGTACTGTCCACTACCATAGCACTAGCTATATGTGGCTACTGAGCGCTTGAAATACAGTTAATCTGAGGCCAGGTGCAGTGGCTCATGCCTGTAATCCCAACACTTTGGGAGGCCGAGGTGGGCATATCACCTGAGGTCAGGAGTTTGAGACTAGCCTGGCCAACATGGTGAAACCCTGTCTCTACTAAAAATACACAATTAACCAGGCGTGGTGGCGCATGCCTCTAGTCCCAGCTACTTGGGAGACTGAGGCAGGAGAATAACTTGAACCTGGTAGGCGGAGGTTGCAGTGAGCCGAGGTAATGCCATTGTACTCTAGCTTGGGTGACAAGAGCAAAATTGTCTCGGAAAAAAAAGAGAAATAAAGAAATATAGTCTGATAAGTGCTGTAAGTAATACACGCCAGATTATAGAAGAGACGTGGTTTGAGAAAAGGAATAATAAATATCTCAGTAATATTTTTATGTTGATTACATGCTGAGAAAACATTTTGGATATATTGAACTAAATAAAATTATTAAAATTAATTTCACTTGTTTCTTTTTACCTTTTTAATATGGCTACTAGAAAATTTAAAATTACATATGACCTTGCATATGAGGCCCACATTATATTACATTTCCATTGGACAGTGTTGATTTAGGGCCGGGCTCTCTTTGGAGTTCTGCACACAGTTAGGCTTAGAAAGTATTTTGATTGGTTTCTTGATTAAGTCTCTCTGGGAAGACGACAAATTGAAGGGTTTTTTTTTCAAATTTTAGACTGCTCTATCATTGGTATTTAAGTTTTGTGTGCAGTTGGGCTGTACACAATGTATTTGCCATCATGGAGACTAGAACCACACCACATGACTAAGTTTGCTTAGGCCTCTTTGAAGTACCTTAGATGAAGGTTTGGGCCCTCATACTGTTACTCTCATGTGAATGCTTCTTTTCATTATATCAGTCTCTCGATTCCTTTCCAAACAATCTTTTTCTACCATATCCTACTCTCTTTCCTTTAAAAAATATAATCTGCTTTCCCTTTTTATGGGCACTATTATCTCATGTGATGAGAGTCTAGTTTCAAACTGTGGCCAAGTTACCTAATCTCCCTGAGCCTCGATTTCTTCATTTTTAAAATGGGGATGATAAAAGTAGTCACCTCATAGTGTTGTAGCCCAGACTAAATGGATTAATACCTAGAAGGTGCTTAGAACAGGGCCAGGCAAATGACAAGAACTGAGGAAGTGTCAGCTGTTTGTGTCCTCCCCTCTTTCCTTATTCCTTCAGCTTTCGTCTGCTCAGCTCTTGCCATCCCGCCCACGCATCTTCACTTTTGAGGAACTGTAATAAATTAAACAACAGGCGTCTTACTCTCCTCTACTGTGGACCCCTACAAAGCTTAGTGTTGTCTTCTGAGATGGCTGGGCTGCTTGGGCCCTGTGCCCCTCCTGGGGAGATGGACCCTCACACTCTAATTTAGAAGCTAGGTCTTAGATGAGGAGAGGGGGTTCCTCCCTCTTTTAGGTCTTAGCAGATAACACTCTGGGTGTGCTTGTCGATGCTTCTGGGGAGCAGGTATGGCAGATGGCCTCTCCAAGGGAAGGGGGCTGGAACAGACAGCAGCCAGCCTTGGACAGAAGCACGTATGGACAAGAATAAACTGTTTTGTAAACCAGAAAAAAAGTTTTATGTATCCCATGTTATGCTCTCTTGGTATTTCATTAGACTCCAGTCTTTGACAAAAAGGTGCAGAGGAGGGGGGTAAAAGGGTGCTCTGGGAAATGAAGAGATGTATTTAAGAAGAATAAAGGTATCATTCTCACTAAATTGCAGATTGGAAGTTCTACGTGTTACGGGGGTGTTAGTCAATTGCGGGGAGCTTGACTGCTGGGTGATCAGGCCCAGATCTTGGAAGTCATACTGTATGTTTTTTCTTTTGGACCTGTTACTCCAGGGGGGAACCCACATCTGTCCTTTCTTGGGGAGAGGTTGGGGAATATGCTGGCTACAGCAATAGAAGAGGCCTCGGGTCCTTACATTTCAGTAAATGGACATCTACTCATACCCATGTTCAGTAAACTCCCCTCCACCCTGCCCCACACCCCAGCAAG
This sequence comes from Hylobates moloch, assembly GCF_009828535.3. Taxonomy (NCBI): domain Eukaryota; kingdom Metazoa; phylum Chordata; class Mammalia; order Primates; family Hylobatidae; genus Hylobates; species Hylobates moloch. The sequence continues at coordinate 49,272,951 of NW_026652277.1, read as the reverse complement.
CTAAGACTGGGGTCCTGAGATCTGGAGCCCTGTGGTTCAGCATTTCTCCGGAGCAATCTTCCTATCCCCCAACTAGTTGCTGCCTAGTATCAGCTTCCTACCCTTAAGGGGAAGGGCAAAAAGTGAGGATTCTTCCCCACCAGAAAATTCTAGTGCCACAGGGAAAAGTAGAGGTTAACTATGATCCAAAGAAACAGAAAACCGGTGAATGGCTACCAAATGCTCACCATGTCCTAGAAAGAAACAATTCGTTTGAAACGTCAAACACTTACTATGGGTCAAACACTGTGAAGCTCTTACCATATCATTAAATCCTCGGGCAATAATCCTTGAGGCAAGCTTGAGAAATTCCATTCTACAGCTGAAGAAATCAAGGTTGGTGTGGCCAGGAGAAATGGAGAAACCAAGTCACTCATCTTTGCCAGAGCTGAGAGTCAAGCCAGCATGGTCTGTCCATCTCTTAACCAGTACACTACCCATTAAATTAGTGCTGGCAACTATAGTGTGGGCTCAGGGAGGACAGCAGCTAGGTATTTGACACAGAGGTGAGATAATGGTGATCTTTCCCTCTACCTGGACTGGTCAAGATGTGGCCATCTCTGGGGGCTCCCAGGGCTTAAATAAGAGGCCTAGAAGACCTGGGATTTTCCCTGTAGCTCCCCATCTTGGAGTCAGCCTGCATTCATGGGGCAGGAGCCCTGAACCTGCATCAGGTTCCTTCTTTCTCAGGTAAGAAAAAAACTTAGAGCTGATAAGGCAGCACCACATTTTGCAGCCCCATTTTGGAGAGACATCTTTTTATTAGGACTTTGTAAGTCACTGCAGTAGTCTCCTAGGTCTCATTTATTGAATATTTAGATTTTTATTCCTGTTCTATGAAGCCCTTTTCATCTTCCTAAAAAAAAAAAAAAAGAAAAGAAAAAAGAAAAGAAAAGAAAAAGAAATCTTCCTAACATAGTTATAAATACAGAAGCCTATGCACAATCTTACTTGTCCTACACTGCACAGCAAATCAAGCACTCACAGGCCTTCAGGTGCACCTGCCCGGTTTCCCTCCTCTTGGCTAGGGAAGTACTGGGGCAAGTGGGCAGTTTCTTTTTCAAATTTCCACTTACACCTGACCTTAGGTGGTGCTTACTCAACACTTACAGAATGAATGAAACAAAAAGGCTCATTTAGAGTGGGCACTAAACAATGTGTACACATGGACTTAGTGACAGTAGACACTGGAGACTCCAAAAGGTGGGAGGGTGGGAGAGGGATGAGGGATGAGAAATTACCTATTAGATACAATGTACACCATTAGGGTGACAGTTACACTAAGAGCCCAGATGTCACCACCATGCAATATACCCATGGAACAGAACTGCACTTGTAACCCCTAAATCTATTTTTTAAATGATACCCCCCAAAAAGCGGTTTGGGGTCAGAGAGTAAGGGAGAGAGAGTGAGAATGAGAGGCGGGAAGTGGGGTGGGGAGAGACAGGCGGGGAGGTTCCGGTGTTAAGTTGTTTCCGCGCAAAAGAAGGAGAGTAGCTGGCGGGGCAGACATAGGTGTCAGGAGGACAAGAAAGGGGACAGGACCAGGAGGCTGGCTCTTACCCCAGGAAGATGAGGAACCGCGGGTCTGTGGCCAGGTTGGCGTCGATAGTGACGGACAGGAACGAGGGGCTCACCAGGTGCAGCGGCTGCTGGGTGAAGAAGTCCAGGTCCACGACGTCCTGTGCTTGCGCAGGTCGGGGCAGGGCGCCAGGGGAGAGCGGACCCAGCGGCCCCAGGAGCAGCAGCAGCAGCGGCGGCGGCAGCGCAGGCTTCGAGCGCAGCAGCATCTTGGGCTCACCTGGCTGCTCCCCCCGCCAGCTGCCGCGCAGCGGAGAGTCGAGAGCTCGAGCACTTCCTCCCGCCGGGCCCCAGCGCCCTTTTCTCCTTTCCTCCGCCCCGTTACGCCTCCTCACCCCTCCCACTGCGCCCTCCATCCCTCCCACTCCTCTTCTGCATCCCTCCCACTGCTCCCAACCCAACCCCGCCCTGCCTGCCCGGCTCTCTCCTACTTCCTTGCTCGCTTTCCCCTCCGTGGCGGTCACGTTCACTTACGAAATCACCCACACCCACTTGAAGGGTGCGGAGATGGCTGGGATCCAAGCGCCCGGGAGGCCTGGGGAGGAGCGCCCGGGGAGCAGCGCTGGGCATCCCGGACCAGGCTTCCCGACGCACGAGTTCTGCGCGCTCTCGTGGGAACCCAGCGTTTCCCACTTCCAGGTCCCATTCTGGTGGCGCCGTATCTCCCTCTGACCCTCGAGTAAAACCTCCAATGGAGTATTCATCCCTTCCTCTCCCATCTAGCTTATAAACACTTGCTTGTCACTTGAGCCAGCCAAAATCTGATTGTCCTCTGGCCAGGCAGTTTCTCAGGTATTTTACTTTTGCTTGAAAAAATCTGGCCTTGGCATACGCTAAACTGCAGCTAGAAAGAGATCAACCACCCAAAATTCTTTATCAACTTCTCTTGAAGACAATATTTAGTAGTCTTAAAGTGTTAGTTGCTCCAGTGTCTGGAACTCAGGACCTGAAGCCCCCATACAAAGTGTGGAGTACGGACTGCCCCTGAATTTGGAGCCTTTGCCAAATTTCTCCTCTGCGCATTTATCTTTCGCTGTTGGTCAGGCTTTTCTTCAGCTTTTCCTTGATGCTTACATTGATGTATAATCATAGCAAGCAGCGCACACTTAGTGCCTACTGTATGCCTGATACAGGTGCTTTACTTGTGTTCTCTCCCCTTCTCACAACCCTGCCAAGTGCATACTGTCCTTGTTTTACATATGCGGACCCAACCTCTGAGACAGTAACTGGGTGAAGTGTCAGAATCGGGATGTGAATGCAGTTACAAAACCTCGAGCAGACGGCAGTGTGTTTCAGCTGAAATGTAACTTCCCTCAAGGAAGCTTTCTCTCAATCTGCAGGCAGCTGAAGTCCCCATGGCACACTCTCATAGCATCCTCAATTTGTTAGACACTCTCATAGCATCCTCAATTTGTTAGTATTGTGATGTTGCTCGACATTGGCTTCATTTACTAGATTATACGCTCCACGAAAACAGAGATTAAGTTTGTCTTATACATTGTGCTAGCCATAGCTCAGACATGTGACCATGCTTGGTGCTTAGTAAGAATCTAATAAATATTGGTTGAGTAAGCAAATAACACCAAAACCCTTAGATTTTTCCACTTGAGATTGTACCACCAATAAGGCAGCAAATAAAAATAGATTATTTTGAAATGCGTATCTGATTTGCATAAATCAGGCCAGGAATGATATGTGATGCTAGTGATGCCATCATGCCTGTGATGCCAGTATTTTGGGAGGCCAAGGTGGGAGGATTGCTTGAGCCCAGGAATTCAAGACCAGCCTGGGCAACCTGGTGAAACCCCATCTCTACAAAAAATACAAAAAATTAGCCAGGCATGGTGGCCCGTGCCTGTGGTTCCAGCTACTGGGGAGGCTGAGGTGGGAGGTTTATTTGAGCCTGGGAGGTGGAGGTTGCCGTGACCCTTAATCACACCACTGCACTCCAGCCTGGGTGACAAAGTGAGACCCTCTCTTAAAATAATAATAATTATTATCATTATTTGCATAGATCTACCTATTCTTAAGCAACTTAAAAGCTAAGCTCATAGTGAGTTTTGCAACTGGAATCAGGTTCATATCCTACGATTACTGTATATATAAGAAAAAAAATTCACACATAAACACCACACTACCAGAAGAGTGTAATAATATGGTAGCAGACATGGAGTTGGAAAAACAGGAGAAGTTTCTTTTCCACATTTGTCATGACATTAATCTTACACCCCACCCCATGCCCCTGCCTCCTGCTATGAGTCAACAGTCATACCAATTTCTTTCTTTTTTTTTTTGAGACGGAGTCTCGCTCTGTCGCCCAGGCTGGAGTGCAGTGGTGCCATCTCGGCTCACTGCAAGCTCTGCCTCCTGGGTTCACGCCATTCTCCTGCCTCAGCCTCCCGAGTAGCTCGGACTACGGGGCCTGCCACCATGCCCGGCTAATTTTTTTTTTATCTTTAGTAGAGACGGGATTTCACCATGTTTGCCAGGATGATCTCAATCTCCTGACCTCGTGATCTGCCTGCCTCGGCCTCCCAAAGTGCTAGGATTACAGGCGTGAGCCACTGCGCCATGCCCGGTCATACCAATTTCTTTAACATATTTGGGTGATTTGAAAAGTGGACCATCGCGTTTCCTAAATAGCACATCCTTGTGGTCTACATGTGAGTTACTAATATGGAAACTGGGGGCCGGGTGTGATGGCTCACACCTGTAATCCCAGCACTTTGGGAGGCCAAGGCAGGCAGATCACTAGAGTCCAGGAGTTCAAGACCAGCCTGGGCAACATGGCGTAGCCAGGAGTGGTGGCGTAGACCTATAATCCAAGCTACTCAGGAGGCTGATACATAAGAATTGCATGGGAGGCAGAGATTGCAGTGAGCCAAGATCGCGCCACTGCACACTGGGAGACAGAGCAAGACCCTGTCAAAAAAAAAAAAAAAAAAAAAAAAAGAAAAAAGAAAAAGAAAAGAAACTGGGAAAACAAAAAAGGGGGGCAGAGAACCAATTTGCACACATGATGATCTGTTGGCTGAGATCTTGCTCCTGCTTCTAATTTGGTTTGATTTACAATGTCTGATAAGGATGTCTGATATGGATACATAGCAAGGAGGAACACATAGGAATATTAATAGGAACTATCATTTCAGAGATATTTAATAATAAGACATCTTAATTTTTATAGCAAGTTACAGCTATATACATCCTAGCTAGAGCCCTTTTTCATGCATCTTAGGCCTGCAGCTTGATGGGATGTACAATCCTGGGCCAGATTGTCAATCTCCAAGAGCCTCAATTTCTTCATCTGTATAGTAGGGGTAATAATACATATTCATAGGATTTTTTTTTTTTTTTTTGAGATAGGGTCTCACTCTGTCACCCACGTTGGAATACAGTGGTGTGATGTTGGCTCACTGAAACCTCCACCTCCCACACTCAAGCAATCCTCCCACCTCAGCCTCCCAAGTAGCTGGGACCACAGGTGTGCCCCACCATGCCCTGTTAATTTTTTGCATTTTTGGTAGAGATGGGGTTTCTCCATGTTGCCCAGGCTGGTCTCAAATTCCTGAGCTCAGAGATCCACCCACTTCGGCCTCCCAAAGTGCTGGGATTATAGGCATAAGCCACCATGCCTGGCCCATAGTCTTTTTCTTAAAAGAATTAATTGACAATAATGTAACACAGCTAGCTCCATCTGCAATGTGAGGTATGTGTTTAACAGATGAGAGATTATTTTTTAAAAAATTATTACCCCTGCTTAATCTTTGCAATAACCTTGTAAAGTAGATTTACAGCTTTCTGATTCCAAGCCCAGAGTTTTTCCACTATCTCACGCAGATTTAGGGACTCACAAATTATGTGATGATAATGATTTAGAAATAAAAAATTTTAAATGAACTAGAAAGTTTATGTGAACCCTTTATTAATTATAGGGCTGGGTGTAGTGGCTCACACCTGTAATCCCAGTGCTTTGGGAGGCTGAGGAGGGAGAATCGCTTGGGCCCAGGAGCTTGAAACCAGCCAGGGCAACATAGCAAGATCCCATCTCTAAAAAAAAAATGTTTTTTAATTAGCTGGATATGGTGGCATGCACTTGTAGTACCAGCTACTTCATAGGCTAAGGTGGGAAGCTTGCTTGAGCCCAGGAGATAGAGACTACAGTGAGCCATGATCATGCCACTGCACTCCAGCCTGGGCAACAAAGTGAGACTCTGTCTCAAAAAATATTAATAAATAAAAAATAAATGCATAAAAATACAAAAAATAATTATAATGTGATATCATTTCCATGTGGTCTGTGGATTGATTTTCAGTACTGGCATTGGGTTTTTAGGGATTCACACAAGGTTTACCTTGTCAACAATTACAAACACTTGTAAAACAACAGACTGATTTCAGGATATTTTTAGAAAATGATAATCTTATCACTTGTCTGTTTAGAAAATTAAGACTTTTCTAATGTAGAAATCTCTGAATGGGGGCAAACTTTAAGGCATTTGTAGTTATCTCCGGGCAAATAAATAGTTACAAATGTGTTGTTTTGAGTTATTGGGTTATGATTTTCTAAAGTTAAGTTTTGCTTTTAATTATTTGCCAATCAAACTATATTTCAAAGCAAGGAGAAATTTTTTGCTGAATGGTGAAAGGAAGGAAGTTAACATCTATTGCATGCATGGTGTTCTACAAGGTGCTTTCACATATTCGTTTATTCATCTATTCATTCAAATAGTTATTGGGCGCCTACTATGTACCAAGCACTGAGCTAGGCAACTGTAAGCAGCAAGCAGGGATGGTTCCTCTGCTCTAAAGTCTTACTGGGGAAGTAGAAGATATTTTAAAAATCACAGGATGGTGGTGGCTTGTGCTGAGGCAGGTGGATCACTTGACTCCAAGAGTTCAAGACCAGCGTTAGCAACATAGTGAAACCCCATCTCTGCCCAAAATACAAAAAATTAGCTGGCATGGTGGCATGTGCCTGTGGTCCCAGCTACTTAGGAGGCTGAGTCAGGAGTATTGCTTGAGCCCGAGAGGCAGAGGTTGCAGTGACCCAAGATTGCACCATTGCACTCCAGCCTAGGCAGCAGAAACAGACTCTGTCTCAAAATAATAATAATAATAATAATGAATTTAAAAATATCACGCAAAAGTGAAATTGCAAGTGTGATAGGTGCTCCAAAGGTGATCATGGTGCTTTACATGTATGAGGTAGAATTTCGATTTGGGGAGAGGGGCCATTGAAGATGTGACACTTAAGATATGAAAGGTGAGTAGACAACTAGGTAGAGGGAACTCATTCAAGGCTAAGGGAATGGCCTGTGGAAAGGTCCTGTGGTGTGTGAGAGCATGGAGAGTGAGGGGACTGAGAGAAGGCTGGGGTGTCTGGATCAGAGAGAGCAAGGGGGCAGCTGGGGATGCAGGAGCAAAGGTTGCTGAGCCTTGCAGTATTTTTAGAGCAATGAGAAGCCATTGAAAGGGCTTCAAGCCTGGGGTGGGTGCTGTGATAGGGTCAGATTAATGTTTAATGAAATGAAATTAAATTATTTATTTGAGACAGGCTCTTACTTTGTCACCTAGGCTGGAATACAGTGGCATAATCTCAGCTCACTGCAACCTCCACCTGTCAAGATGAAATGATCCTCCTGCCACAGCCTCCGGAGTAGCTGCGACCACAGGCATATGCCACCATACCTGGCTAATTTTTGTGTTTTTTGTGGAGACATGGTCTTGCCATGTTGCCCAGGCTGGTCTTGAATTCCTGGACTCAAGCAATCCGCCTGCCTTGGCTTCCCAAAGTACTGGGATTACAGGTGTGAGCCATCATACTCTGCCTCAGATTCATATTTTGAAAGGGTAAACTATAAATATTCTGTTTCCTCTGCTATATAGATGCCTGTTCATAGAACATGGATGTGCATTTCTCCATAGATATAGAGTTTCTATGTTTTAAATTATGCTTATATGTATATATATATGTATAGCTACATACACATATATACACATAAGCTTATACACACACAATTAATATATATTTCTCTCTGTGCCTGTGGGCAATTGGGTACTGGGAATCAGCAAGTGAACTGGAGGATGCCAGAGAAAGCAGGAAGCATCCCTAGAGCAAGAACTAATAAACTCAGTGACCACACACTCTAACTAGATAGATTATTACCCTGTAGGCTGAGGGGTTATTCAAAAGTCCCTAAAGAGCTGACTGCCCGAGTTTGGTCACCTGTCTCTGGCATATGAAGACCCTGCAAGATGTTAATTATCCTCATTCCAAAAAAAGCATAATAAAGTGAATTGAGGGGGACATTATTTATGTTGCCCTCCCTCAGGCTCTGTAAATGGTATATAAAATATAAACACAGGGCATATGTATGTAGGGAAAACTCTCTGTCTAACTGTGCTTTTTCCTTTACTCTCAAACCACAACAATCATCAACATAAGATCACATCTGTGACCACAGGTGTGTGTGGTTTTTCCCCCACACACCAAACAGCAGATACCAGCTGGGTGTTCTTTAATTCAGTTCTGACACTATCTGCCTGGAGATAGTGTCAGATTCCACAAGTTGAGAGCTCAGTCCCCAAGACTGCCTCACCCTTCCACACTAGTCACAGGTCTGGGCCTCTGAAACTTCTTACCAATCTGCTTCAAGTTGGGGCTTCCATAGCCCCCTTTTTGGGTTTGACTAATTTGCTGAAGTGGCTCACAGGACTCAGGAAAACACTTACTTATATTTATTGGTTTATTCATCCCTTCCTCTCCCATCTAGCTTATAAACACTTGCTTGTCACTTGAGCCAGCCAAAATCTGATTGTCCTCTGGCCAGGCAGTTTCTCAGGTATCTTACTTTTGCTTGAAAAAATCTGTCCTCAGCATACGCTAAACTGCAGCTAGAAAGAGATCAACCACCCAAAATTCTTTATCAACTTCTCATGAAGACAATATTTAGTAATCTTAAAGTGTTATTGGTTTATTATAAAGGATATTACAAAGGATACAGGTGAAGAGACGTGAAGGGATCAGAGCTTTCACGCCCTCCCTGGGTGCCACCCTCCAGGAACCCTCACACATTTAGCTATCTGAAAGCTCCCTGAACACAGTCCTCTTGGGTTTTTATGGAAACTTTATGATGTCAGCATTCCCTCCCCCAAGGTATATTGCAGGAGTCTCTCTGGAGAGGGTCTTAACACCCACAATCAGAAAGGCAAAATGTATTACTTCATTCTCACACTGCTATAAAGAAATACCTGTTTAAGAATGAAAAAGAAAATAAAAGGAAAAAGAAATACCTGAGACTCAGTAATTTATAAAGAAATGAGGTTTAATTGTCTCATGGTTCTGTAGGCTGTACAGGAAGCATAGCAACATCAGCTTCTGGGGAAGACTCAGGGAACTTACCATCATGGCACAAGGCAAAGCGGGAGTGAGGCACTTCACATGGCCAGAGTAGGAGGAAGAGAGAGAGTGGTGAAGGGATACAGACTTTTAAATAACAAGATCTTAGGAGAACTCACTCATTATCATGAGAACAGCACTGAGGGGATCATGATAATCCACTCATAAGAAACTGCCCCCATGATCCAATCACCTCCCACCAGCCACCACATCCAACACTGGGGATTACAATCCAACCTGAGATTTGGGTGGGGACATACATCCAAACCATATTACGAAACATTAGAGTCCTTCCTTGGGGCAGGTGAAAGGAGGGCAGGAGAAGGTCAGAGGCCTGCCCCTGAGGCCTAACACACCCAACATTATAACAAAAGACTCTAAGAGGGGCTATCAGAGTTATGAGCCAGGAACCATGAATGAAAACCAATATATGTCATAACATCACAGCATAGAAGGAAGAATTCTACCAAGTGCGTTGAACATAAAGAAGTGGTTGGGGTGGGTAGATTGGGACAAAGTGTCCTATCCTGATATTATGTGTAGACTAGAATTCTGCTATGTGCTTGGCTTTTGGCCAGATGTCAGTTTTTTGGCTCTCTCAAGAAATATGTGCTTCGAAGTAGGGCAAAAATACTTCCTGTTTTGTGGACTCCAAATAAGGAGTTAATAAGGGAAGTGGACTGTGTAGGAAACACTCCTTGTGAAAGATCTCCTTTATCACTGGTGACTAAGGCCTTGTAATGGCTACCCTTTGCATCCAGATTCAGCCAAGGTGCATGTTGGAGTGGCCAAAGAACTGGATAGGCAATTGCTTTTACAACTTTAATTGAATAGTTTATTCAGGTATTGTTATGGTTTGAATGTGTCCTCCAAAAAGCACATGTTGAAATTTAATAGCCATTGTAACTATTAGGAGGTGGGACCTTTAAGAGGCGATTAGACTATTAATCAATTAATGCTGTTATTGTAGGAGTGGATGTGTTATAAAAGAACAAGTATAGCTCCCTTTAACCATTCTCTCGCCTTCTCCTTCTACCTCCCTCCATAGGACGATGCAGCAAAAAATGCCCTCGCCAGATGTGGGCTTCTCAATCTTAGATTACTCAACCTCCAGAATTGTGAGAAATCAATTTCTATTCATTATAAATTACCCAATCTCGGGTATGCTGTTATAGCAGCATAAAACAGACTAAGATAGGCATGATTGTCCAATTGTTTGAATATCGTATTAGACTTTGTCATTATTTTATAAAGTGAATAGAAATGGAAAATGCTATTGATAAGAAACATGAGTCTCATTAACTTACTTCATTTGCAACCAGGTGGAAAAGCATTAGGTGTGCTAGTAGAGACAAATCTTCATCCTCAGTCTGATACTTAAGATTTAAAACAGAAGTGAAATGTGTTTTCACTTCTGAAGAAAAACTCATACTAGAGAACCTATTCAAGAATGCTAGAAATAACCTTATTTCAATACCAACTCAAACAAATAAACCTTATTAAAAACCATTTATGAGGCAATCAAGGAAACATGGACTGGATATTGAATGATATTAAACAAGTTATTGTTAATTTTTTAAGGATAGAAAATTGGCATTGGCATTGTGGCTATTCAAGTATGCTTATCTTTCAGAGCTATCTGCTGAAGTATTTATAGGTAAACTGACATGATGTTTAGGATTGGCTTCAATATAATTTTCGAGGGAGAAAGGGAGTAGGTACAGATATCGATAAAACAAGATTGACTCTGAGTGAACAACTATTGAAGCTGGGTGATGAGTACATGATGGTTGTGGCAGATTTTATTTTTTAAATGTATCAATAATGTTTTCCATCCATGTTCATCTGTAACTTGACTTTTCCATCATCCCATAGAAAGGCAAGGATCTATGCCCTTTCCCCATGAATATTAGGCAGGCTTTAATCAATAAAGTAAAACAAATAACACAGTGTGACATCTAAGGCCAGTCTATGAAAGGCCACGCAGCTCCCACCTTGATTCTCTTGGCATGCTTATTCTCCAGACACTTCTTTTTAGTGTCTGTCTGGGAACCCAGCTGCCATATTATGAGAAGCTCAAATCATGCTGAGCGTGGTGGCTCATGCCCATAATCCCAACACTTTGAAAGGCCAAGGCAGGAGGATTTCTTGAGCCCAGGAGTTCAGGAGCAGCCTGGGCAACATAGCAAGGCCACATCTCTTGAAAAAAAAAAAAAAAAAAAAAGAAAAGAAAAGGAAAGAAAGGGAAAAAAGAAAAAAAAGTTATTTTAAAGAAACTTTTAAAAAGTTATTTTAAGGAAAACATTATTTAAGGAAGAGATGAGCTCAAGTCAAATGGACAAATCATGTGTAGATTTCCAGCCCACAGTCCCAACCAAGCCGAGCCTTCAAGTTATCCCACCCAGGAACCAGACATAAGACTGAAGAAACTTCCAGATGATTCTGGTCCTAGTGATTCAAGTTACACTGGCCTTTCTAGTCTTTCCAATGGAAGCCCAGACTTCATGGAGCAGAAAGAAGCCATCTCTACCATGCACTGTTCAAATCCTGATCTTCAGAATCTATGAGCATAATGGCTCTTGATTTATATCATGGATTTGGAGTAACTTGTTACATAGCAAAATATAAATGAAACTGGGATGTGTTATGCCATTCTGTTTATTACTTTTGTATATATTTGAAATTGTCTGTAATAAAACATTTTTTAAAAACTTGTATGGCCATTAAAAAAGAATGCTAGAAATACACCATCAGACTTTTCTAAAAGGTGAGATGCGATTGGGAATTTTACAATGATTTTAGCTCTTTGGAGACAGAGTCCTCTTTACAGCATGGAAAACTTTCACAGACTCCTCAGTCATACACACTGCAGCATGTGTGAAAGTCAGTGACTGTCTGAATGGGTTTATTTGTATTAAATGGGAGAGAAGAGACTATGGTGAGTAGCCAGCAGGGAGAATACAATATTCAAAGTGAAAGGGTCAAATTAGAATAAATTTCAGCTTCCAGGTGGTTTGCTAGATTTTATGTGTAGAAAACTAGCCCAAACCCTTATTTCTTCATGGATTTTGGGATTCAGGACAGTCTTACCTCCTCACCCCACCATGGTTGATTAACTTCCCAGGAGTCTTGCAGAAAGGGCTGATCAACTAAGTTGAAGACCTATGTACTTCTGGTTTTTTTTTCCCTTTGTTACCTGTGCTTTGTGAGGGAGTATGTTTTATCTTTTTCCAAAGTGGAAATAGCTTTATTTTATTGCTGTTGATAAAGTAAATACATGTTCTTTTTAAAAAGTTAGTATATTTAGGCCAGGTGTGGTGGCTCACACCTGTAATCCCAGCACTTTGGGAGGCTGAGGTGGGTGGATCATGATGTCAGGAGATCAAGACCATCCTGGCTAAAATGGTGAAACCCTGTCTCTACTAAAAATACAAAAAATTAGCCAGGCATGGTGGTGGGTGCCTGTAATCCCAGCTACTTGGGAGGCTGAGGCAGGAGAATCGCTTGAACCCAGAAGGTGGTGGTTGCAGTGAGCCGAGATTGCACCATTGCACTCCAACCTGGGTGACAGAGCAAAACTCCATCTCAAAAAACAAAAAAAAAAGTTAGTATATTTAGAAACCACCCAATTGTCAATAGATGGATGAATGAATAAAAAAAATGTGGTATATATAAAGGGTCTTCAAAACATTCATGGAAAATATGTATTATGAAAAAACTATGCATAGATTTTGAATTTTTTGTACCAAAATAAACTCCTACTAATTTGTTATAACATGTCTGGACAGAACCTAGTATGATGCACTAAGAAGGATAAGACATCAGTTTGAAAAGAGCCCTGTATTAGTACATTCTCATGCTGCTATAAGGACATACCTGAGATTGGGTAATTTATAAGAAAAAAAGTGGCTTAATTGATTCACAGTTCTGCATGGCTGGGGAGGCCTCAGGAAACTTACAATCATAGTGGAAGGGGAAGCAAACATGTCCTTCTTCACATGGTGGCAGGAGGGAGAAGTGCAGGATGAAGTTGGGCAAAGTGCCTTATAAAACCATCAGATCTTGTGAGAACTCACTCCCTGTCATAAGAATGGCATGGGGGACCATCCCCATGATCTAATCACCTCCCACGAGGTACCTCCCCAACACGTGGGGATTACAATTCAAGATGAGATTTAGGTGGAGACACAGAGCCAGACTATATCATTCCACCCCTGATCTCCCAAATCTCATCTTTTTCACATTTCAAAACACAACTATGCCTTCCCAACAGTTCTCCAAAGTCTTAACTCATTTCAGCATTAACCCAAAGGTCAAAATCCAGAGTCTGATCTGAGACAAGGCAAGTCCCTTCCACCTCTGAGCTTGTAAAATCAAAAGCAAGTAAGTTACTTCCTAGATGCAATAGGGGTACAGGCACTGGATAAATACATCCACCCCAAATGGGAGAAATTGGCCAAAAGAGAGGGGCTATGGGCCCTATGCAAGTCTGAAATTTAATAAGGAAGTCGTTGAAACTTAAAATTCCAAAATGATCTCCTTTGACTCCATGTCTCAAATCCAGATCATGCTGATGAAAGAGGTGGGCTCCCACAGCCTTGAGCAGCTCCTCCCCTGTGGCTTTGCAGTGTGCAGCCCCACTCCTGGCTGTTTTCATGTGTCAGTGTTGAGTGCCTGCAGCTTTTCCAGGTGCATAGTGCAAGCTGTTGGTGGATCTACCATTCTGGGGTCTGGAGGACAGTGACACTCTTCTTACAGCTCCACTAGGCAGTGCCCCAGTGGTGACTCTGTGTAGGGGCTCCAACCCCATATTTCCCTTCTGCACTGCCCTAGAAGAGTATCTCCATGAGGGCTCTGCCACTGCTGCAAACTTCTGCCTGGACGTCTAGGCATTTCCACACATCCTCTAAAATCTAGGCAGAGGTTCCCAAATCTCAATTCTTGACTTCTGTGCACCTGCAGGCTCAACACCATGTGGAAGCTGCCAAGGCTTGGGACTTGCACCCTCTGAAGCCACAGCTCGAGCTGTACCTTGAGCACTTTTAGCCACAGCTGGAACTGCTGGGATGCAGGACACCAAGTCCCTAGGCTGCACACAGCAAGAGGGCCCTGGGCCCAGCCCATGAAACCATTTTTCCCTCCTAGTCCTCCATGCCTGTGATGGGAGGAGCTGCCTTGAAAGTCTCTAACATGCCCTAGAGATATTTTCCCTATTGTCCTGGTGATTAACATTCGACTCCTTGTTACTTATGCAAATTCCTTCAGCAGGCTTAAATTTCTCCCCAGAAAATGGGTTTTTCTTTTCTATTGCATTGTCAAGCTGCAAATTTTCCAAACTTTTATGCTCTGTTTCCTCTTGAATGCTTTGCCACTTAGAAATTTCTTCCTCCAGATACCCTAAATCATCTCTTTCAAGTTCAAAGTTTCACAGGTCTCTAGGGTAGGGGCAAAATGCTGCCAGTCTCTTTGCTAAAGCATAGCAAGAAGACCTTTATTCCAGTTCCCAATAAGTTCCTCATCTCTATCTGAGACCACCTCAGCCTGGACTTCATTGTCCATATTACTATTAGCATTTTGGTCAAAGCCATTCAACTAGTCTCTAGGAAGTTCCAAACTTTCCCACATCTTCCTGTCTTCTGGGCCCTTCAAGTCTCTGGGAAGTTCCAAACTTTCCCACATTTTCCTGTCTTCTTCTGAGTCCTCCAAACTGTTCCAGCCTCTGTCTGTTACCCAGTTCCAAAGTAGCTGCCACTTTTTTTGAGTATCTTTACAGCAGGACCACACTACCTTGGTATCAATTTACCATATCAGTCCATTCTCATGCTGCTATGAGGACATACCCAAGACTGGGTAATTCATAAAGAAAAGTAGTTTAATTGACTCACAGTTATGCATGACCAGGAAGGCCTCAAGAAACTTACAATCATGGCAGAAGGGGAAGCAAACATCCTTCTTCACATGGTGACAAGAGAAAGAAGTGTAGAACAAAGAGGGGAAAAGCCCTATATAAAACCATTGGGATCTCATGAGAAATCATTCACTATCACAAGATCCACCCCATGATCAAATCACCTCCAATGAGGTCTCTCCCATAATACATGAGGATTACAATTCAGATTACAATTCAAGATAAGATTTGGGTGGGGACACAGAGTCAGACCATATCAAGCCCTACCAGAGCAACATGAATTCTGCAAAAATTGAAACAAGGAAAAACACAAAATGTATGACTCAGGTGCAGTGGTTCACGCCTGTAATCCCAGCACTTTGGAAGGCTGAGGCGGGTGGATCACTTCAGGTCAGGCATGTGAGACCAGCCTGGCCAACATGGCAAAAAACCATCTCTACTAAAAATACAAAGAGTAGCCGGGCATGGTGGCACATGCCTATAGTCCCAGCTAGTTGGGAGGCTGAAGCAGGAGAATTGCTTGAACCCGGGAGGTGGAGGTTGCAGTGACCTGAGATTGTACCACTGCATTCCAGCCTGGGTGACAGAGCAAGACTCTGTCTCAAAAAAAAAAAAAATTATGATGAAGCTTGGATAAAAGAATGGTGAAATCATTGATGCCTTACAAAATATTTATGAGGACAATGCCACAAAGAAATCAACAGTTTACAAGTGGACTACTTGTTGTAAGAAGGGTTGAGACGGTGTTGAATATTAAGTCCACGGTGGCAGACCATCCACATCAATTTGCAAAAAAAGAAAATTAACCTTGTTCATGTCTTAATTGAAGAGGACTGATGATTAACAGCAGAAGAAATAATCAACACCATTAGACATCTCAATTGGTTCAGCTTACACAATTCTGACTGAAAAATTAAAGTTGAGCAAACTTTCCACTCGATGTGTACGTAAACCAGCCGCAGGCAAGAGCAGAGCTTTCAATGGAAATTTTAAACAAGTGGGATCAAGATCCTGAGGCATTTCTTTGAAAAATTGTAACAGGACATGGAACATGGCTGAAGAAAAAGCACAATCAAAGCAATGGCTACCAAGAGATGAAGTGGTCCAGTCAACGCACAGTGAACTGGGCCAGAGCAAAGGTCATGGCAACATTTTTCTGCAGATGCTCTAGGCATTTTGCTTATTGACTTTCTGGAGGCCCAAAGAACAATAACATGTACATATTATAAGAGTGTTTTGAGAACATTAGCCAAAGCTTTAGCAGAAAAATGCCTGGGATAGCCTCAGCACAGAGTCCTTCTCCACCATGACCATCCTCCTACTCATTTTTCTCATCAAACAAGGGTAATTTTGTGAGAGCTTCTATGGGAAATCATTAGGTATCCATCTTAAAGTCCCGTTTGGCACCTTTTAACTTCTTTTTGTTTCCTAATCTTAAAAAATCTTTAAAGGGCACTCGTTTTTCTTCAGTCAATAATTTTAAAAAGACTGCATTGACATGGTTACATTCCCAGGACCCTCTGTTCTTTAGGGATAAACTAAATGATGGGTATCTTTGCTGGAGCTTATGTTGAGAAATAAAGTTTTTATATATATATATATATGTTTTTTTTTTTTGAGACACGGTCTCACTTTGTCGCCTAGGCTGGAGGGCAGTGGCATAATCTCAGCTCATGACAACCTCCGCCTCCTGGGTTCAAGCAATTCTCCTGCCTCAGCTTCCCGAGTAGCTAGGATTATAGGTGCGTGCCACCATGCTTGGCTAATTTTTGTATTTTTAGTAGAGACAGGGTTTCACCATGTTGGCCAGGCTGGTCTTGAACTCCTGACCTCAAATGATCTGCCCACCTTGGCCTCCCAGAGTGCTGGGGTTACAGGCGTGAGCCACCATGCCCGATCAAAGTTTACATTTTTTATTTTTGTATTTTAATCCAATAATCTCAGCTCACTGCAACCTCCTCCTCCCGGATTCAAGCCACTCTCCTGCCTCAGCCTCCCAAGTAGCTGGAAGTACAGGTGCAAGCCACCACACCCAGCTAATTTTTGTATTTTTAGTAGAGACAGGGCTTCACCATGTTGGCCAGGCTGGTCTCGAACTCCTGACCTCAAGTGCCTGCCTCGGCCTCCCAAAGTGCTGGGATTACAGGCATGGGCCACCACGCATGGTCCCAAGAACTTTTTGAAGTCCTGTTGAACACACAACAAAATATTATTCAGTCTTAAAAAGGACGGAAATTCTGACACACGCTACTACCCTGAGGATATTATGCTAAATGAAATAAACCAGTCACAAAAAGACAAGTATTGTAAGTTCATTTATATGAGATATCTAAAGTAGTCAAATACATAGAAACAGAAAGTAAAATGGTGATTTCCAGGCATGATGGGGAGAGCAAAAGGGGGAGTTGTTTTTCAGTGGTTATAGAGTTTCAGTTTTACGAGATTAAAAAAGTTTTGTAGATCTGTTTCACAGTAATGTGAATATACTTAGCACTACTAGATTGTTCACTTGGAAACGGTTAAGATGGTGAATTTTATGTGTTTTTTTACCACGATTTTTAAAAGCTTTAAAATTTAGTATACGTAGCAAAGGAATTGAGAACAAAATAAATATTGTCATAATCTTACAGGCTAGAAATAATTAGCATTATTGGTGTGTGTTCTTCCATACTTTTTTCCCTATGAATAGACACATAGATACACAAACACACACATTTATTTCAATTAAATATGGGATCACACTATATCCACTTAACAATAGAAAAGGATATCTTTTCATTGTAATAAACATGTTTTCATGCTCCATTTTAATAGCTGCAGAGTTTTTCACATACTAGATGTGTGGCAGAGTAAAACTTTGGCACCAGTTCTCAAAATTTCTGATCCCAGGAACCATTTACACTATTACAAATTACTGGGGATTCCAAAGAGTTTTTTTCACATGGGTTACATCTGCAATATTTGATGCACTAAAAATTAAAACTGAGACATTTAAAAAATATTTGTTAAATAATTAAAAGTAACTATAACAAATACTTTTTTTTCTTTTAGACACAGGATCTTGTACTGTTACCCAGGCTGAAGTTCAGTGGCATGATCACAGCTCACTGTAACCTCAAACTCTTGGGCTCAAGCAATCCTCTCACCTCAGCCTTCCAAGTAGCTAGGACTACTGTCAAGTACCATCACACTTGGCTTATTTATGTATTTATTATTTTACTTTAAAGTTCTGGGATACATGTGCAGAACATGCAGGTTTGTTACACAGATATACATGTGCCATGGTGGTTTGCTGCATCTATCAACCCGTCATCTAGGTTTTAAGCTCTGCATGCATTAGGTATTTGTCCTAATACTCTCCCTCCCCTAGCCCCCCACCTCCCGACAGGTACCGGTGTGTGATGTCTCCCTGTGTCCATGTATCCTCATTATTCAACTCCCATTTATGAGTGAGTAACATATAGGTGAGCCCAGATCATGCCATTGCATTCTAGCCTGGCAACAGAGCAGACTCCGTCTCAAAAATAAATAAATAAATAATTTTTAAAAATAAAAATAAAAAGACTGTAGGCCAGGGGCAGTGGCTCACACCTATAATCCCAGCACTTTAGGAGGCTGAGGCAGGCAGATCATTTGAGGTCAGGAGTTTGAGACCAGCCTGGCCAACATGGTGAAACCCTGTCTCTACTAAAAATACAAAAAAAATTAGTGGGGCGTAGTGGTGCATGCCTGTAATCTCAGCTACTTGGGAGACTGAGGCAGGAGAATCGCTTGACCTGGGAGGCAGTGGTTGCAGTGAGCCGAGATCGCATCACGGCACTCCTCTAGCTCAAAAAAAAAACAAAAAAAAAAAGAAAGAAAGAAAAGAAAAAACTGTAAAAGAAAATAAAATTTCAGGATCCTCTAAATTTATTATGCCCAGGGGAAAGTTAAGCCCTGGAGACTGAGACACGGAACATGTTTACAACTTCTGTTTCTTAGATTATAGATTAACTCTTTTCCATAAATGTTGTTCCATTAATGACTAGAAAAGACCAGAAACCAGGCCCCTCCCCTTCCAATCAGTGGTTTTTGTTATAGATTAACTTCTTCCTTCATTGTCCCATATCTGAAACAGACCAAATGATGCAGAAGACCCCGTGACTGTTACCTCTTCAGTGTGGAATGTTAAATATACCTTTTCTGAGAAAAAAGACCACCTCAACTAATCCAATCATTGTAACTATGCACTAAACCTCATGTAGAAAGATACTGAAATTCTGTTATGCTTCTCCATGTTTTGTCTAAATAAATGATCCTAAACTTCTACACTTCAGAACACTGAATTTCATTCTTCGGAATCTGTGTTTTCTCAGATTTCTTTGGAATCTGTGTTTTCTAGCTGTCCTCAAACTTTGCATTTGAACAAACTCTTTTTTGTTTGTTTGTTTTCTGTTTTTTGAGACAGGGTCTTCTCCTGTCACCCAGGCTGAAGTACAGTGGCATGATCATGGCTCACTGCAGCCTGGAATTCCCTGGGCTCAGATGATCTTCCCATCTCAGCCTCCCAAGTAGCTGGGACTACAGGTGTGCACCACCATGCTCAGCTAATTTTTGTATTTTTGGTGGAGACAGGGTTTCACCATGCTGCCCAGGCTGGTCTCGAACTCCTGAGCTCAAGCGATCCTCCAGCTACGGCCTCCCAAAGTGCTGGGCTTACAGGTATGAACCACTGTGCCCAGCCTGCGCAAACTCTTTAAACTAGATTCTGACCCTTTGGATGACTTTTAGGTTGACAAGATGATGTGAAGACACAGTGGGAGAACATCACGTGATCACAGAGGCAGAGATTGCAGTGATGTGTCTGAGAGTCAAGGATGTCCCCACTGACACTTCGATTTTGGAATTCTAGCCTCCAGAACTGTGAGAGAATACATTTCTGTTGTTTTAAGCCATCCAGTTGGTGACACTTCATTACAGCAGCCCTAGGAAATGAATACAACAGTGTCACATTGTTAGACACTGTGATGCCTTGTCCCCCTTCCTGATGTTCTCTTTCATGCAGCTGAGGTGAGCTCCACAATCATAATACCCCTGTCTCTCTCTCTCTCTGCACCCACTCTTCCCCAGCAGGGGAGAATTAAATTGCGATTGCTGAGTTTGGGATACAGGAATAGGGCTCACGTCCTAGTTCTGTCTTATCCCATGTCCTCTTTGCTCTAGTTCTGCCTTATCCCATTGCCCTCTTTGCTCCTGCCCTGAGGGTCTCCCTTCTTTCTGCTCAGTTCTGCCATGCTCTGAGTTAGAGCTCTAAATGTAATTGGGTTCCCAAGAACCAGAGCCTGAGATGAAAGTTCTTGTTTCAGTGCTTCACTAGTGGATGCTCTCAGGAGAAGCAGAGTGAGGGATGCAGGATGGCATGGAGGATAAAGCTAAGTGAGGAAGTGGTCTCAGCTGCAGCCTGTCTTCAGTCTAATCCCATGAAGGTGCTCTGGAGCACAAATGGCCACACTGAGTCAGTTTCTTTGTGGAGAGGGGGCTGGGCTTTTTTTCCTTCCCTGTGAGTCAGTCATCAGACCAGGGGCAGATGGATGAGAATGTGGCAGAGCCTCCTGGGCAGGTCAGGTCCAAGGCAGCTCCTGTGTGGCTGAGGGCAGTTAGTTCTCCAGCAACAGGGCAGCTGTGGAGTCCATCAGCCCAGAGTCACAGCAGCTGGGAGGCAAGGGTGATGGAAGCAACTGATGGCAAAGGGGATCTGGGCCTGCAGGCACCTCGTACCTCCACCACAGAGAGGCTGTTATATTATCCAGTGCTTCTCCTGCCTGGGGGTCACATGAATGGAAGAATCAGAGCCAGAAGTCCCTTCTTCTTGCAGTGTCCTTCTTGCACCCTCTATTGACAAAACCTAACAAAGTGCTTGCTGCAAAGGAGAAATGCTTACAGGGTCCAGCTGGTTAACACAGAGCAAATAGTAGAGTAGCTTTTGAGCTGAGTGACACACTCACTAAGATCGCGTTTATGAAACCCATCTAATTGTCCCATAGAACTGATGTTTAATAGTTTCTTTTGAATAAACCTAGAAATTGACCCTCTCAGTCTTGAAACTTAAGAAAGTTACACTTCTCTTATGTGAGCTCCTTTCTCAGGAAAGCAACCATCAGGTCTCCCACATGCTATCCAGGAAGTGAAACTTACCAGATCACCACATCTGGACAATGAGACACCAGACCCCCTCATCTATCATGATTGCATAAGTGACCACTTACTTCCTATGGATGAACTCTTCCTTACCCTTCCCTAATTCCTGTTTTTGTGCATGAAGTTACATTTCTTCTCTGCTATATAAACCCTTAATTTTAGTTGGCCAGGGAGATGGATTTGAGACTGATCTCTCATCCCTTCAGCTGAAGCACCTGATTAAAGCCTTGCTCCTTGGCAATACTCACTGTCTCAGTGATTGGCTTTCTGTGTGGCAAGCAGCAAAACCTAGACTGAACCCCTGATTTCCGTGACATTTAGACACTAAACCTTCTTTTGTGTTTCTTCTCTTTCTTCCTTTTAAAAATCTTTTTGTGTTTTTATAACAGCGATACAAAAATTAGCAAAAGAGCCTCTCCTGTCTTGTTCCTTTGCTCAGGCCTGCAGGATGGGCAAGCGTCAGGGTCTTTGAACTGCCAGGACTGAGTGCTATAGCTACTAATGGGAGGAGAAATGTCACGATAAACATACAAGGAGACCCATCTGGGCACAGCCCTTAAAGCCAACCCCTTTGGAGGCACTTCCCATGCAAAGGGAATTGTGCTGGTAAAGTAGAGATTAAAGCCAAGCAGCCCAATTCGGCCGTGCATCTGTTCAAGCAGTGATGGCTGCTCAAACTTTAATGAGGAAAATGATGAAGCCCGTTGGATGTGGCTACAGAGAAGTCCCCAGTATTCAAAGACACCACAGTGTTACCCAATTTACTTACCTACACCTTACCTCTGGTGACTAGATTTGATCACAAAGATCATGCTGTTGGTGACTTTCCTGGAGTCACCCTTTGCCAAAGGAGCCAGTGCTTCTCTCTTGAGAGATAAGAAAAGGCCAAGATCATAAGTTTTGATGATGTTAACACGGCAGTAATACATTTTCATAAAATGTACTTATCATATTTATATTTTACATATTTTTATATTAAAATATATTTTAAGATAAGCCTGGGCAATATAGCGAGACCTCATCTCTACTGAAAATTTTTAAAAATTAGCCTGGTGTGGTGGCACACACCTGTGGTCCCAGGTACTTGAGAGGTTAAGGTGGGAGGATCATTTGAGCCCGGGAGGTTGAGGCTGCAGTGAGCCATGATTGTGCCCTGCACTCCAGCCTGGGCAACAGACTTTGTCTCCAATATATATATATATATTTTTTTTTTTTCAAAAAAATAGCCAAAATAAGTAGAATCACATTGTATCTTTCATATTCTTTCCATTGTAGAACACGTTGTCATTATTATACTGAGAAGAGATAGAGAGGAGACCATGCAAAGCACCATAAAAAGTTTTTTCATGTTCTCTTGTCTGTGTTGATTGACCTCCAAAGTTAATTTCAAATAATGTGCTCAGCATTTACATGTGACTTCAGAGCTGAGCAAACCCATCAGGCACAGAGTTTATTTAACTCCTGAACCTTGCAAAAATAACAAAGAAAAGAGTCTGAACCACTCACTATATTATACGCTTCCTGTTCCTATATATTAGGAAATAGCTTTACATTACTTGTATTGCAGGATTTTTTTCTTTGGTGTTTTAATTGTGCACTTACACATATTAGAAAAGCTATTCATTTTTCTAGTGATCAATAGAAAAATGTTCTAAAAATCATCAATTGCCTTCAGCTTTATGGGGTGATTTTAGAAATTATTATTATTATGTTCTTCCATTTCTGGGAACATTACCATTTAGAGGATTAATGGTAATTAGTGAAAAGCATAATACAGTATATTTAATGAAAGATACCATTAATGTTATTCTATTTATGTCAACTTTTGTGAATCAAAGAAATGCTTTAAAATACTTGTTAATTTGATGATCAGATAAGTATAGGCAAGTAGATTGGGGAACACTGTGGTGTCTTTGAATACTGGGGACATCTCTGTAGCTGCATCCAGTGGCCTATTCTCAGTCCTCATTCTCTATGACCTCTTTGAAATGGTGAATTCTGTCCATCAGGCCCACACCGTTCTTTATTCTATGGGGCCTAAAAGGCACTGAGTCTCCTCTTCTCTGTCCACTACTCCATACCTCTGTTTGCTCTTCTTTCCCTCTAACCTGGGGGTACATCAGACAGTCCTTATTCTCCTCCTCTTCACTATAATTATAGGATTAAAAGACATCTTGTGGGTCATACATTCCAAATTCTTTCCCCCAAATTACCTGTCTTTAAAGGTTTCCATGAATAAACCATGAAACTCTGATATCCATCTACATGCTCACGGCTAGGGCTCTAGAAGAACAGAACCATGAATCAGAAAATCTGGATTTAAACCCCATATTTATTCACTCCTTGTGTGAACCTGAGGGTGCCACTTTGCCTCCGTGAACCTCAGATTCCATATCTGTAAAATGGAGATCTCTGCACTACCTTGCTGTGAAGGTTATCACATGGGAAGATAGACATGAAAGCGCTTTGCAAGGAATAATTCCTTCAGCAAGACCTTACAAAAATGCAGGCATGACTGAGGCGATCTTACACTTACTATTTCATTTGATTCTAACAACAATCCTGTAAGGTATAGATTATTATTATTGTTTTACAAAATGAGAGAAATTGGAGCTTAGAATGCTTGAGTATCTTGTCAAGGCCACAAAGCTAGTATGAGAGCTGAGATTAGAACCTTCTGTGTTTTAATTCCAAAGCTCCCCACAAAGCATCAGTCAAGGTTCTTGGTTGCAGGTGACAGAAACTGACTCTGACAATTCTAATAGGAGAAAAGTGGAGGTTTACAATATTGGCCAGAGGCCTGAGGACCCGACTTGGAAAACTAGCTGGAACAAAGGCAACTCCAGAGAACAAGGGAGGAGGAAGTGTATAGTCTTCTTTTCACCATGACAGTCGAGAGGGACACTGTGACACCAGACACTGCTGTCATCTCAACAGTGTCACTGCAGTGGTCATGAACAAATCCTCAGTGTCACATGGTCCAGATTCAAAGTGCCAAGTGAGCATCAGATTGGTAGAACTTGGAACATACAACCTGACCCTGGCCACAAAGGGAAGCGAGAGACGTGTCCTTCCAATTCCTCTTCGACAATAAGAAGGAGGGCACTGTGACATGCCAGGCAGGGCCCCTTCCAGTTTCTGAACACGACCCCCTGCCCCCCACATACACCCCCACACACTCGCACACACCTTTTCTTTCCTACCTCCTCAGAAGATAAAGTGCTTTCTCTCTTGTTGAAAGCTAATCTTTTTTATCTCTTTTTGAAGCGGATATCTTCCCTCTTTCTTCATCTCTCCCTGATTTTAACCTCTCTACTCTACTTGTCTTCAGTCCATGAACAAAGGAGTTTAAGTCTCTCCAAAAGCTATCAATGAGATTCACACAATGAAGCTGATGGGTTCCACCATAAATTCATAATCCCCAACCTCAAATGGGCCTCAGCCCTGCGCAGAAATCACATGCGTTTCTCACATCACCTCCCTCTTTTACTCACCAGAACAACAGCTTCACATCTCCATACCAGTCAGATCCCTGAAGGATGTGAGTTCTGTTGCCCTCCAGGATGGAGGGGAAAACCTATCTTCCCTCTCTCAGAAGTGAACGGTAAATGACTTCAACTAGCTCAACGGTAAATGGGCCTCAACTAGGAGTGGAAGCAAAGTGCGGACTCTGGGGCACAGTAGAGGAGACCAGAGCAAGGAAGGAAGTAGATTTGCCTAAGATCCTCCTAAGCTGCTTCCAGATGGGCTGAGACATGACCCAGCTGAGAATGTAAAGAAATGTTTTGCAGTTCTTTCTGGTAATGGTCTGAACCTATATCTAGGTCTTGGGGGCAAAGCCACAGAGTTACATAGGAATACGGTTTCTATAAAGGATGTATCATCACATGCCAGATGAAGAAAGGAGGGCACGTTCAGAAGGTGGTGTTGGAATAATTAGTTTAAAATTCAGATAAATAAAAACTTTTTAGGTTCTTACCTCAATAATACCAAAATAAGCTCAAGATACTTTAAAGATACATAAACTACAAGAACAAAAATTAATAAACTAAACTATAATTCAAAAAATGAGAAACTATAAGTTGAAGGAAAGTTGACAAACTTTAGGGCATACTTAACTACATTAAAAAAAATTTAACTCTTATGTGTAAAAATATAACTAGAACTGGGCACAGTGGCGTGTGCCTGTAATCCCAGCTACTTGGAAGGCTGAGCGGGGAGGATTGCTTGAGCCCAGAGTTCAAGGCCAGCCTGGGAAACATTGCAAGGCTCACTGCAACCTCCGCCTCCTGAGGAGACTGTAGTGGCACATGCCTGTAATCCCAGCTACTCGGGAGGCTGAGGCAATTCTCCTGATCCGCCCGTCTCGGCCTCCCAAAGTGCTGGGATTACAGACATGAGCCACCACGCCCGGCCAGTTAGTGTATTTTTACCAAAATTGCCGTGTAAGTATGGTATGAAAAATGCTGAGAGCAAAATTGTTTCGTTGGCAAAGGACATTGTTGCAGGCTGAATTAGGTCTCCCCACAAATTCATTTGTTGAAATCCTAACCCCCAGTACCTCAGAAAGTGGCTGTATTTTAAGATATGGTCTTTAAAAAGGGAACTGAGGTTAAAAGAAGTCGTGAGAGTTGACTTCAACACCAGTCACGTTGACTAATCCAACATGACTGATGTCCCTCTAAGAAGAGATTAGGACACAGACACACACGCAGGGAAGACTGGGTGAAAGTGCAGGGAGAAGATGTCCATTTACAAGCCAAGGGGAAGAAATCACATCTGCCCGACACCTTGATCTTGGATTTCTAGCCTCCAGAATTGTAAAAATTTTCTGTTGGTTAAGCTACTCAGTCTGTGGCACTTTGTTATGGCAGCCCTAGCAAAGTAATACAGACATAAATGATAGTTCACAGACAAGAATACAATTAATTAATAAAAGTATGTATTCAACAAGCCAGAAGGAAAACCTTCACAAACGTGGTGACATTTGAGCTTGATCCTGAAAAATAAAGAACTGTTGACATCCAATCCTCCTGTAATTATTATTCTGTGTTGGTTTGCTTGTTTTTAAAGAAAACACGGCCAGGCGCGGTGGCTCACGCCTATAATCCCAGCACTTTAGGAGGCCAAGGTGGGTGGATCACCTGAGGTCAAGAGTTTGAGACCAGCCTGGCCAACATGGTGAAGCCCTGTCTCTACTAAAAATACAAAAATTAGCTGGGCATGATGGCAGGTGCCTGTAATCCCAGCTACTCAAGAGGCTGAGGCAGCAGAATCATTTGAACCCAGGAGGCAGAGGTTGCATTGAGCCGAGATCATGCCATTGCACTCCAGGGCGAGACTCCATGTCAAAAAAAAAAAAAAAAAACACTTCACATTTTGCCAAAGATGAGTACATTTGAAACACCAAACTTAATTTTGTAATTTTGTATATACAAAATAAGCACAGGCAAGAAACTCATTTCAGCCTTGTTCAAACAGTAATGTGTGCCAGAGACAATCTAAAAGTCATCTGCATTGCTTTGATAGGGTTTTGTGGTGAGCTAATCTTAGGGCAACATATGACAAATAGATTGGATGCTTTGAATGACCATTCACTGTTGCTGTGGCATTTTTGCCATAGTCAGCGCTGGGTCTGCAGCTGCCCCATGGGGGTGGATGTGGTGGACAGCCACACAGCTGCCATCCTAACTCCCTTCTAGTGTGCCTCATGAGCTGCAGAGTGGGGAAAATCAAAACCCACACTTTGCCTCCCAGACTTCCTTGCAGCCAGGTTCTAGACATGAAACAGATTAAGCAATGAGCCACATGCACCACTCTACTGCTCTGACCACCTAGATCACCTGGGGATGCTTGATTTTGCCTTACCTCACCTTCCATGTCTGTAAAACGGGGATAATAACAGTATCTACCTCATCTTTTTTTTTTTTTTTTAGACAGAGTCTCATTCTGTCATCCAGGCTGGAGTGCAGTGGCATGATCTCGGCTTACTGCAACCTCCGCCTCCCAGGTTCAAGCAATTCTCCTGCCTCAGCCACCCGAGTAGCTGGGACTACAGGCACGTGCCACCACTCCCAGCTAAGTTTTAAATATTTTTAGTAGAGATGGAGTTCCACCATGTTGGTCAGGTCTCGAACTTCTGACCTCAAATGGCCATCCCGCCTTGGCCTCCTAAAGTGCTGAGATTACAGGCATGAGCCACCGCACCCAGTCTTCATCGGATTTTTATGAGAACTGAGTGAGTTAAGCATACAAATTGATTACCCTGGTACATAGTTAAAATCAATCAATGTTAGCTCTATTATAATTGTTATTGTCGTTGTTTTGAGGGTGGGAGTGAGGTAGAGGCCATCTTTCCTCTTGTGCTGTCTTCCTCTGGCAAGCACTGCTCTCAATCCCCAGGGGCTTTCTATAGCAGGGTTCCAGTGTCCACCATTAGGTTCATGGGTGTCCAGCAGCAGCTGCCCTGGATCAAGGTTGTGGAGGTGTGTCCTTGAAGTCAACACGGCCTCTTCTGCCTCTAATTCCCTGTTGGGCCAATTCTGCAGTGTGTTCCTGAGAATCATCTCAGAGGCCCAGCCTAGAGCCCTTTCTCCTAGCCCCTTCAATAATTTTATAAGTGCTTAATTACCTTTCAAAAAAATTCTTTTCTGCTTAAAACACATGGAGTGGTGTCTATTTCCTATAACTGAATCTTGAATGATCTACCCATGTGAGCCTCTTTCTCAGTTTCTCTTTGCCCCATTTCTAGTTGTGAAGATACACAGGAAGATTAGTTTAGGAAAAGGATTCTGCGTGCTAGATACAGGAACCGCAGAGCTGTGTCAGTGTTGGCAAAGCCCAGCCTGGAACACAGGTCTCCATTCTTCTTTTTTGTTAGCTCAGACTCCCAAGAAGGCGGCCTGTCCAGATCTACTAGCTGATCCTGTGATCACTCCCATCTTCCCATGGAGCCCAACCACAGAGAATGGGAGGAAAGTAATTTACATTTAATTTATTGACTTAGTTCAGGCTGCTGTAACAAGCACAAAGTACCATTGACTGGGAGGCTTATAAACAGTAGTTGCTGCTCACAGCTCTGGAGGTTGGAAGTCTAAGATCTAGGTGCCGACAGAGTCAATGTCTGGTGAATGGATGGAGAGGTGACACCTTCTCACTATGTCCTCACATGGTAGAAGGAGTAAGACAGCTCTCTGGGTCCCTTTTCTAAGGGCACTCATCCCATTCATGAGGGCTCTTCCCCCATGACCTAATCATTTTCCAATTTCCCCACCTCCTAATATCATTCCCTTGGGCATTGGGTTTCAGCATATGATTTTTAGGGGGACACAAACATTCAGTCTATGGCACTGACATTCTCTATTTATGTGTTGGACACTCCCTCTAGAGGCCAGAGACCATTCTTAGTCATTTCATATCCCCACTATTGGCACAATCTATTACATGCTCATTAAATGCCGAACTGAGCTGTTAAGCAGTGTCTATTATGTTATAGAATTCATGGATCTCCACGGCTAAGTAAAAGTTTCTGAGTATATGAAGGGAAAATTGCAATGTGGTTATTTCTATACAGGTTCAGTTTGGTTTTTTTGGTTGAACACTTTATTTACTTTGAGCTGGGAGAGGAAACCCTAATCTGGTAAAACTTGATGAAACTGTTTGGTCCATAATCCTTATTGCACTATTTTTCTTCTAAATAAGTTAATTTTTTTAAAGATTCAGGTTCTGTGACTAATATGTAGTAAATTGCCTTTACTTCCTAGTCAGAGTTCTTTGGATTACAAGTAAGAGAAATCCAAGTGAAGTAACCTAGGATGAAACGGAGGCTTTATTGTAAAATGCGGGGGTATTTCATAGATCCCAAGGCAGAATATACACTCAGGTTCACAAGGGACTGGCACCAGGAACCAGAAATCTACCAGAAACCAGCTGCTTTGTCTCCCCCAGGCTACTAGGCCATTATCTACCTTTGATTTTCTAGGCCTAGCTGCTTCCCTTTCTCTCTCTGCAAGTGGGCTCCTTGGCCTCTACAGATATGTCATGTGAGGGATGATGACAGCACCAAAATAGTAGCCTCCGAAACCCATTTACAAGGCCTTGCATTTGCATATCAATAGGTACGCTCCTGGGTCTGTCTCAATTTCGCAGAAAACAGCGACCGAGCTTAAATTAGATTCCCATTCTTGGTCCATCAGCTGTGACCAGGAAACAGTGGCTATCACATAGAACAAATGTACAGAATCAACCGCACAGAAATGAACTCTGTGGACAGGTGGGAGGAGCAGTTCTTGGGGGCAGGAAGTGGAGGCAAACATAGCAGAGCATTTGGGTGACAATATCCCAGAGAACAAAGACTTTGTAAGTTTAATGTGAAATTAATGTAACTGTTAAACCGCATATAGGAAGACCATGACCTTCACATTTACAAAGTGGTGCTCTTTGCATATGAATATGCACACTTGGCCCTCCACATCAACCAACCAGCTGATCTAATTCAACCAACTGCAAATCAAAAATATTAAGAGAAAGGCCAGGTGTGGTGGCTCATGCCTGTAATTCCAGCACTTTGGGAGGCCGAGGCAAGTGGATCACTTGAGGTCAGGAGTTCAAGACCAGCCTGGCCAACATGGTAAAAACCTATCTCCACTAAAAATACAAAAATTAGCTGGGAGTGGTGGCACGCACCTGTAATCCTAGCTACTGGAAAAGCTGAGGCACAAGAATCACTTGAACCCAGGAGGCAGAGGTTACAGTGAGCCGAGATCATGCCACTGTACTCCAGCCCAGGCAACAGAGCAAGACTCTTTAAAAAAAAAAAAAATTTCAAAATAACAATATATCAGTAAAAAACAATTGCAAATACAAATATAGTATAACAACTATTTACATAGCATTCAGATTGTATTATCTTTTTCCTTTCTTTCTTTTTCTAAAATTTTTTTATCTTTGAGACAGGATCTCTCTCAATCACCCAGTCTGGAGTACAGTGGTACAATCACGGCTCATGGCAGCCTCGAACTCCTAGGCTCAAGGGATCCTCCAGCCTCAGCTTCCTGAGAAGCTAGGACTACAGGTGCAAGCCAACATGCACAGCTAATTTTTAAATGTTTTTGTAGACACAGGATCTGGCTTTGTTGCCCAGGTTGGTCTTGAACTCCTTGTCTGAAGTGATCCTCCTGCCTCGGCCTCCCAAAGTGCTGGGAGTACAGGCATGAGCCATGGTGCCTGGCCTGTATTAGGAATTATAAGTAATTTACAGACAATTTAAAGCATGCGGGAGGATGTAGATAGGTTATATGCAAACACTACACCATTTTATATTAGGGACTTAAGCATCAGGGATTTTGGTATCCATGGGGGTCCTGGAACCAGTCGCCCCATGGATACTGTATTAGTCAGGGTTCTCTAGAGGGACAGAACTAATAGGATATATATATATATATGAATTTATTAAGTATTAACTCACATGATCACAATGTCCCACAATAGGCTGTCTACATGCTGAGGAGCAAGAAGAGCCAGTCCGAGTCCCCAGACTGAAGAACTTGGAGTCCGATGTTCGAGGGCAGGAAGCATCCGGCGTGGGAGAAAGATGTAGGCTGGGAGGCTAGGCCAGTCTTGTTTTTTCACACTTTTCTGCCTGCTTTATATTCTAGCCACGCTGGCAACTGATTAGATGGTGCCCACCCAGATTAAAGGTGGGTCTGCCTTTCCCAGCTCACTAACTCAAATCTTCTTTGGCAACACCCTCACAGACGCACCCAGGATCAGTACTTTGCGTCCTTCATTCCAATCAGGTTGACACTCAGTATTAACCATCACAGATACTGAGGGAACAACTGTATTCTCATATAGCAACTTAAAATAGCCCACATTAGCTCAGTGGCTTTAGTGTTTCCCTTATGCAAGCAAGATGATATGGCTACTCTGAGAATAATTATCAAAGTAACTAATAAGTTAATTAATGAGATAAATAAAAACAGAACTCTAGATGTTGCTTGGTGGCTAAATCGTGCTCAGCATGCAAATTAGGCCATTTGAAAGGGGCATCCATTTATTCAGGCCACTAGGGCACCATTTAAGAAATTATTATTCTGGTAAATGAGGGTAAATAGGACCCTAGTGACCGAAAAATTTGAGGTTATTTCCAAAAGCACTAATTTGTAACCAGGGAGTACAAAGAAGAATCTGGGTGGAATAAATAGCTGGATAAATAATGCAAAAGCAGAGAGTCTGGGCCAAGGTGGAACCCTATTTGAAAGATCAGGTACTGATGGTAAGTTTTAAAGTGTCTTTTACAGAAAGAGGATAATAGCAAATTGATTGACACAGTGCTTTGACATTTGGGTGTCAGTATTTAGGGCAGGTACCGTATGAATTCACAGATAAATTCACAGCTCAAGCTAAGTTTGAGTTTGGGACTGAAACCAGAAAATGATAATGTGAGCTTTGGGCAAGAGGAGCAGGCTCCGATTCTCACACATTTCCTGGTATCGATGCTTTCTGCAACCTGCCCTCCTCACTGCTTATCTAAAGCAGATCCACTGTGGCACGTATATTGTTAGTGCAGGGGTTTTTTTTTTCCTATGTCCACATGGGTGATTTTTGTGCACAGAAAGTTATTTTTATTTAAAAATTAACATTCAAATTGTTCAAAATCTAATTATTTCTTTAGCTTTCAAGAAGTCACAGTTGTTTTTTGTTTTCTGTTTTTAGATGGGGGTCTCACTCTGCTGCCCAGGCTGGAGTGCAGTGGCACGATCATAGATTACTGCAGTCTTGACCTGAGGGACCCAAGTGATTCTCCCACCTCAGCCTCCCAAGTAGCTGGGACCACAGGCATGCACCACCATGCCCAACTAATTACTTATTTTTTTCATTTTTTTTGTAAATATAGAGTTTTCCTATGTTGCCTAGGCTGGTCTTGGACCCCTGGGCTCAAGCAGTCCTCCCACCTTGGCTCCCAAAGTGCTAGGATTACAGGCATGAGCCACTGCATTCAGTCAGAAGTCACGGTTTTAAAAACATATAATACTCCTTATAAATCTAGACAATTTCAACACTTACTTTAAAGAACAAATGTTAATTTAATTGAGTAAATTTCCTTAAATATTTCCAACTATATTTATACGTTTAACATATTTGATTTTCCTTTCAAGTACTGCTTAAACAAACAAAACTTTCCCATTTTCTTAGGTAAGTTAATATCTAATAAATTGAACCAATAATATTTCAACTTAAAATCATGAGCTAAATCAATTGCTCAATTATACACTTTATTGAGAATTACAAAGCTAAAGTATTACTCTAATAGGCCAAATTCTCTTAAATGTTTCCATATCAAATATGTACAGTTTCTTTAACCCCAAAATAATCATGTATAGGTGTAATTTCTCGTAAACATTCCTATACTTAGTGCTCTCTGAGGTTGAAAGATGCTTACTCACCAAGGAAAAGATTATGTCATTCCACATTCTTGCAGAACAACCAGAGGTTTTAGCTAGGACATTAGGCCTGGACTGCAGACCTCCAGGATGGCTTTCCTCACAAGCCTGACCTAGGTTGAAGTCCCTTTTGTAATTTCTGCAGCTTTTCATGCCATACCTTAAAAAGGGCATGGTCACTTACAGGGCTGACTTACTCAGAATTAGGCAGAAGGGCATAGTGTCTAGAGCCTACGATACTTACAGATGCCCGCAAATGTGTTCTAATTTTTATTTCTTTTTAAATCAGGACAAAAATTAAAAAAATAATAAAGCACATATAACATTGATTCCATTTGGATTATGTTTATCTGTATACCAATGCAGTGCTAAAATATAATTTCTAATTCATTTTCCCACAAAGGCAAAAGTGCCCAGAGCCCATGAGAGTCATAATGTGGCCCTGGTCACTTAGTCCACATCCCTGAATGTGAATCCTATCACGACCTAATTATTATTATTTTATTTTTCATTTTATTTCATTTTTTTTTGAGACGGAGTCTAGCTCTGTCGCCCAGGCTGGAGTGTAGTGGTGCAATTCCGGCTCACTGCAAGCTCCACCTCCCAGGTTCACACCATTCTTCTGCCTCAGCCTCCCAAGTAGCTGGGACTACAGGCACCTACCACCACGCCCAGCTATTTTTTTGTATTTTTAGTAGAGACGGGGTTTCACCGTGTTAGCTAGGATGGTCTCGACCTCCTGACCTCATGATCCACCCGCCTCAGCCTCCCAAAATGCTGGGATTTCTTAAAGCAACTTACAGAACTCTGACACCCCACTTAGACTGGCCCATCGTGCCAATGCACTTTGCATTTCTTTGGCTCTATAGATATTTATGTATCTGAATTCACAGAATTCTGAATTCTTTTTAAATTTTTCTATCTTGAAGGGTATACAACCCTTATATAAGTTAAAATGCTATCCAATTAGCAAAAAACTCAGCAGTCATTTCATAAAGGAACCTATTCAAATGGCAAATAAGCACATAAAGAACATGATTAGTCATCATAGAAATGAAAATTAAAACCACAATGAGGTGGATTATACACCCACCAGTATGGCTAAAATTTTAAAAACTGGCAACATGAAGTGTTGGTCTAATGGAACCATGAGAGCTCTCAAACATTGTTCATGGGAGTGTAAAATGATACAACCACTTCTGAAAAACTTTGGCAGTTTCATACCAATCCTATGACCCAGAAGTTCCACTCCTGGTTATTTACCCTTGAGAACTGAAAACATAGCTCTACAAAAAGAGTGACATAAGAATGTTCTTAGCAGCTTTATTCTGGGGGAGATCAGAGAATTCCTACATCTGCTGTTACTCAAGTGCTTTTAGTTCAAAATAATCAGTATGCAAAAGTGGCATATTTTGATCTGCTATGTGGTGAAAAAACAAAAGCAATTATCCTGCCTCAGCCTCCCAAGTAGCTGGGACTACAGGCACATGCCACCATGCCCAGCTAGTTTTTGTACTTTTTGGTAGAGATGGGGTTTCACCATGTTGGCCAGGCTGTTCTCGATCTCTTGACCTCATGATCCGCCTGTCTTGGCCTCCCAAAGTCCTGGGATTACAGGTGTGAGCCACCACGCCCGGCCTACAATCTTTTTATAAGGATATCAGTCATATTGGAGTAGGGGCCAACCCTACTCCAGTATGAATCTTTACTAATTTCAGCTGCAACTAACTATTTCCAAATAAGGTCATATCTGAGATACAGGGGTTAAGTCTCCATCGTATCTTTTTGGGGACACAATTCAATCCATAACAATTGCATAGGTCAAATAAGATACCTCTCAGGTTCAGATTCAGCCGGAGGGCTGTCAGCCAGCAGATGCAGGTGTTCCTCCTCTGTGTTTCTGTGGCACCTGTTTGTGTGCAGAATACCCATCTCTATCACAGCACCAGCCACAGTGTACAGCAATCATCAACCCACTTTGATTTCCCTTAGACTGCAATGCCTTCAAGATAGTAGCAATTTATTATTTGGTTTTGCATCCTCAGTGCCTGGTTGTAAAAATCTTCCACTCAGGGTTCACTCACTAAATGCTTGTGGAATAACAGTAGAATGCTTCCACTTTTGTTAGAGACGTGTGAACCAGAGCAACTCAATCTTAAATAGGAGCTAGGTAAAATGAGGCTGGGACCTACTGGGCTGCATTCCGAGATGGTTAAGGCATTTTAACTTACAGGATGAGATAGGAGGTCAGCACAAGATACAGGTCATAAACACCTTGCTGATAAAACAGGTTGCAGTAAACAGGCTGGCTAAAACCTACCAAAACCAATATGGCCACGAGAGTGGCCTCTGGCTATCCTCACTGCTACACTCCCACAAGCACCATGACAGTTTACAAATGCCATGGCAATCTCAGGAAGTTACCCTATATGGTCTAAAAGGGGAAGCATAAATATTCCACCCCTTGTTTAGCATTTCATCAAGAAATAACCATAAAAATGGGCAGCCAGCAGCCTTTGGGGCTGCTCTGTCTATGGAGTAGCCATTCTTTTGTTCCTTTACTTTCTTAATAAACTAGCTTTCACTTTACGGACTCGCCCTGAATTCTTTCTTGTGCAAGATCAAAGAACCCTCTCTTGGGGTCTGGATCGGGGCCCATTTCCTGTAACACTTTCATGGAACCGTTGTGAGTCCAGAGCCCAGCCCAGTGGCACGATTCAAAAAGCACTAGCTTCCATGCCTTTGTGGCTTTTCCCCTTTGAAGGTGTGAAGACCCATATGGAACCCCAGATTTGATACAAAGATAATTTTGAGCTGAAGGAATTTGAGATTCAACAGATGCAGAAAGAAACCTACTTGGAGCTTCTCTTATCTGACTTAAAGCAGAAACCTCTGAGAAATGAGGACTGCCATAAACTCCCTCATGAGGTGGCTTCTACTTCCAGGAGAGATAGAAAGAGTAAATCTACCATAAAGTGCCTCTTCAGGGGAGTTTTACCGCCCCAAAGAAGCTGGAAAGACCACTTGCCTGTATAGACAACATTATCACAAATTTTCTTATCTCCTATTCTCCTAAAACTTCATTTGTCTTTCCTTAAGAAACCTAATTGTTTTTCCCATAGAAGCCTTTTCTCCTCCCTCCTTTTCCCCTGCTAATTTAGGTGTAAGCCTTTAACTTTAACCATTTGACAAGCCAGCTACTCCTTTTGTTGGCTTCTGGGTGCATATGAATAAACCTTTTTCTCCTGTTTTTTTTTTGTTTGTTTGTTTTGTTTTTGTTTCTTGAGACAGAGTCTTGCTTTGTCAACCAGGCTGGAGTGCAGTGGCACCATCTCAGCTAACTGCAACCTCCACCTCCTGGGTTCAAGCGATTCTCCTGCCTCAGCCTACTGAGTAGCTGGGATTACAGGTGCCCACCACCACACCCAGCTAATTTTTGTATTTTTAGTAGAGACAGGGTTTCACCATGTTGGCCTGGCTGGTCTCGAACTCCTGACCTCAAGTCATCCTTCTGCCTCAGCCTCCCAAAGTGCTGGGATTACAGGTGTGAGCCACTGTACCTGGCCACTTTTTCTCCTGCTAATCTGTCTTTTGTTGGTTTAATTCACAGGCCTCAACTACAGAACATAAGAGGGTAGAGGAAAAAGCTTTTTCCTCCCCTACAGTCTTTGGAAAAGAGCCTATTTTTTTCATTCTTGGCTGTGACTTGACTATGTACAAATACAAACATCTTGGAGTATTTTCTTAACAAGGATGGATGATTCTGCCAAGAATGGTATGATCATTATTACTCTCATGAGCTTCTAGCAACTTCTGTACTATGTCTGAACCACAGGTGTCCACAGTGACCCTGTCTCCTTCACACAGGACTAACAACAGCACATTCAAGTGCATTAATATTACAAGAAAAACCTGGAATTGTATAGAAAAATGTTCCTGCAAAGTGGGAGGGAGCCAAGAGACCAAAGAATTATTCGGAAAAGTCCAGCTTGGCAAGTAGATGTGTTTATTAATATTTACATACAGGGCACTCCTGGACAGCAGCAGGACTGTTCTAGAGATCTGTGCCACCTCCCATCTCTAAACTATCTTTAAGCTGATTTTCTGGCTCTTTGCCTACTGTGTTTGAGTGATGAGACTGTTTTTCTTGGTAGGTTCTCAGATACTCCTCAGGATGCTTAGGTTCTCAGGGATCCCCAGATGCACACCATGGCCTTGGCTCACTACCTGGCCTTCAAGGTTCCAGCAGCAGGCATGCACCCTTCAGTAACCTGGTGCGGGACCCATCACATTACAATTAAAATGTGTATGTGGGAAGAATGCATCCCAAGGGGTTAGCATGAGTTATTTCCTGATGAGGAAATGTTTTAATGAACTTTTTTTGGCTTTTCTTTATTTTCTACATTTTCAGCAGTGAAAATTAGTTTTGTAAGAAAGCTCTTTCCTCTTAATAAATATTAATTTAAAAACAAAAAATAAAAGTTACAAGACAGGCAATATCCTCTAGATCACTCTTTTGCTAGTATTTTTGTCTTTTTTTAACCTTCAGTTCAGATTTCACATTGCTGTTGAAGCACTTACACGTGTTCAGCATTCTTTGCTCTTTGGATGTCTATGTAGGTAGCAGAAGGGAAGGTCTTTCTTTGGGATTTTGCAGTCTCTGCAGGGGTTCAACATTTGCCTCCTACCTGAATCAGAGCTTATTTTATTTTAGTTTTTTAGTATTTCTGTCACCCAGGCTGGAGTGTAGTGGCGCGATCTCGGCTCACTGCAATTGCACAGCTAATCACTACTTCTTATGTAAGCTCAGCTATGGGAATTATTTTTATTAAGCATAGCCCTTATTCATGAAGAATAATTTTTTAAAAAATAAATTAGTACAATGGTGTAGGGAAGAGTAATATTTTTTCCTTGCTTGTTACAAGGTTCATGGCTTACGCCCCCTAACAAAAAACAAATTAACAAGAGAAAAGTGTAACAAATTTATTTAACCAAAGTTTTATGTGACATGGCAGCCTTCAGAAATGAAGACCCCAAAAATGGAGGAAACTGTGTATTTTTATGTTTAGGTTTGATGAAGAGTGGATACTTGTGGAGAAACATGATTGGATAAGGGGGTATGATCTAACAGTAATAAACTAGGGGACTTAACAAGGGCTGTGTGTTCAGATTTATCTTGGTGTCTCTGTGTCTTCATTCCCTTTCTCTGGCTGTCACATGAAGATCTCATGACTGAGAACAAAAAAGACATCCTAAGTCCCCCAACTGACTAAAGGGACCCTCTCTTGGCCAAGAGGACCCCAGAGAAACCTTGAACACTGAGTTCCTGGACATGACAGGATGGAAAGTCAGACATGCCTTGTATTAGTTCGTTTCATGCTGCTAATAAAGACATACCCAAAACTGGGAACAAAAAGAAGTTTAATTGGACTTACAGTTCCACATGGCTGGGGAGGCCTCAGAATGATGGTGGCAGGTGAAAGGAACTTCTTTTTTTTTTTTTTTTTTTGAGATGGAGTCTTGCTCTGTCGCCCAGGCTGGGGTGTAGTGGCGCGATCTCGGCTCACTGCAAGCTCCGCCTCCTGGGTTCACGCCATTCTCCTGCCTTAGCCTCCCGAGTAGCTGGGACTACAGGCGCCTGCCACGACGCCCGGCTAATTTTTTGTAATTTTTTAGTAGAGATGGGGTTTCACCGTGTTAGCCAGGATGGTCTCGATCTCCTGACCTTGTGATCCGCCCGCCTCGGCCTCCCAAAGTGCTGAGATTACAGGCGTGAGCCACCGCGCCCGGCCTAATGGAACTTCTTACTTGGCAGTGGCAAGATAAAAATGAGGAAGAAGCTAAAGCAGAAACCCCTGATAAACCCATCAGATCTTGTGAGACTTATTCACTATCACAAGATTAGCATGGGAAAGACCGGCCCCCATGATTCAATTACCTCCCCATGGGTCCCTCCCACAATACACCGGAATTCTGGGAGATACAATTCAAGTTGAGATTTGGGTAGGGACACAGCCAAACCATATCAATCCACCCCTGGCCCCTCCAAATCTCATGTCCTCACATTTCAAAACCAATCATGCCTTCCCAACAGTCCCGCAAAGTCTTAACTCATTTCAGCATTAACCCAAAAGTCAATAGTCCAAAGTCTCACCTGAGACGAGGTGAGGCCCTTCCACCTATAAGCCTGTAAAATCAAAAGCAAGCCAGTTATTTCCTAGATACAATGGGGGTACACGTATTGGGTAAATACAGCTGTTCAAAATGGGAGAAATTTACCAAAAAAGAGGGGCTATAGAGCCTATGCAAGTCTGAAATCCAGCAGGGAAGTCGAATTTTAAAGCTCCAAAATGATCTCCTTTGATTCCAGGTCTCACATCCAGGTCATGCTGATGCAAGAGGTGGGTTCCCATGGTCTTGGGAAGCTCCACCCTTGTGGCTTTGCAGAGTACAGCCTCCCTTCTGCTGCTTTCACAGGCTGGCATTGAGTGTCTGCAGCTTTTCCAGGTGCATTGTGCAAGCTGTTGGTGGATCTACCATTCTGGGGTCTGGAGGATGGTGGCCCTCTTCTAACAGCTCCGCTAGGCAGTGCCTCAGGAGGGACTCTGCATGGGGGCTCTGACCACACATTTCCTTTCTGCACTGCCCTAGCAGAGGTTCTCCATGAGGGCCCCATCCTTGCAGCAAATTTTGCCTGCACATCCAGGCATTTCCATACATCTTCTGAAATCTAGGCGGAGGTTCCCAAACCTCAATTCATGACTTCTGTGCACCTGCAGGCTCAACACCAAGTGGAAGCTGCCAAGAAATGGGGCTTCTGCCCTCTGAAGCCACAGCCTGAGCTCTACGTTGGCCCCTTTCAGCCACAGCTAAAATGGTTGGGAAACAGAGCACCAAGTCCATAGGCTGCACACAGCACAGGGACCCTCAGCCTGGCCCACGAAACCATTCTTTTTCTTCCTGGGCCTCCAGGCCTGTGATGGGAGGGGCTGCATGAAGGTCTCTGACATGGCCTGGAGACATTTTCCCCAAGGTCTTGGGGATTAACATTAGGCTCCTTACTACTTATGCAAATTTCTTCCGGTTTGAATTTCTCCCCAGAAAAAGGGTTTTTCTTTTCTATTGCATGTTCAGCCTGCAAATTTTCCAAACTTTTATGCTCTGCTTCCCTTATAAAACTGAATGCCTTTAACAGTATCCAAGTCACCTCTTGAATGCTTTGCTGCTTAGACATGTCTTCCACCAGATACCCTAAATCATCTTTCTCAAGTTCAAAGTTTGACACATCTCTAGGGCAGGGGCAAAATGCTGCCAGTCTCTTTGCTAAAACATAACAAGAATCACCTTTGCTCCAATTCCCAATGAGTTCCTCATCTCCATCTGAGACCACCTCAGCCTCAACCTTACTGTCCATATTGCTATCAGCATTTTGGGCAAAGCCATTCAATAAGTCTCCAGGAAGTTCCAGACTTTCCCACATTTTCCTGTCTTCTGAGCCCTCCAAACTGTTCCAACCTCTGCCTGTTACCCAGTTCCAAAGTTGCTTCCACACTTTCAGGTATCTTTTCAGCAATGTCCCACTCACTCTAATAGTACCAATTTACTGTATTAGTTTGTTTTCATGCTGCAGATTAAGACATACCCGAAACTGGGAACAAAAAGAGGTTTAATTGGACTTACAGTTCCACATGGCTGGGGAGGCCTCAGAATCATGGCAGCAGGTGAAAGTTACTTCTTACATGGCGGTGGCAAGAGAAAAATGAGGAAGAAGCTAAAGCGGGTCTGGGTACAGTGGCTCACGCTTGTAATCCCAGCACTTTGGGAGGCCAAGGTGGGCAGATCATGAGGTCAGGAGTTTGAGACCAGCCTGGCCAACACAGTGAAACCCCATCTCTACTAAAAATACAAAAATTAGCTGGGCGTGGTGGTGGGCATCTGTAATCCCAGCTACTCGGGAGGCTGAGGCAGGAGAATTGCTTGAATCCAGAAGGTGGAGATTGCAGTGAGCTGAGGTTGTGCCACTGCACTCCAGCCTGGGCAACAGAGCTAGACTCCATCTCAAAAAAAAAAAAAAAAAAAAGAAGAAGCTAAAGCAGAACCCCTGATAAACCCATCAGATCTTGTGAGACTTATTCACTATCACAAGAATACAAAGCATGGGAAAGACTGGCCCCCATCATTCGATTACCTCCCCCCGGGTCCCTCCCACAACACCTGGGCATTCTGGGAGATACAATTCAAGCTGAGATTTGGTGGGGAGGCACAGCCAAACAATATCACGCCTCATTATACCCCCTCCCTCACTAACCACCATTAGACTTTTTTCCCTAAGGATTAAACAGAAACCAGCCCTTTGGAAAGACTCATTCCACCCTTCATTTAACCAACACCCTGACACTTCCCCTCCCTTTTGCAGCTTCCACAAACCAACCAACCAGCATTCCTTCATGATAAGAGATCACCAACCATGGGCTGGTTCTTTTTTGTTGTTGTTTTTTACTCAGATCAAGTTTCCACGTATTCAAAAAATAAGTAAAAGTTTAAAAAGTTGTTTCACTAACTTTAGTTTCAGAACTGACTAACATCAGGCATTTCTTATTGTCAAAGTCCACCCTTCACAGAAGATAAGAAATTTCTGAAGTCTACCTTTGGATTCTTGTGGGATTCATTCTGACTAAGGAACATTTTTTTACAAGAAAAACCTGGAATTATGCAGAAAAACATTTCCCCAATCTGGGAGGGAGCCAACATTTCATTGAGAAATGTTTCTTTGTTTTGCTCACATTCTTTGAGGAGCAAGAAAATACTGACTCTCCAGATGTAGGTGTTCTGAAAATCAATACCGGGCTCTTGCCTTTGGAACCAGACATCTCATGATTTGGGTTTGCAGTCCTTCTCTTTGGTGTCTTCAGGCTGAGTTTACTTGAGGAGTAGTAGGATTGCTCTTCAATGCTAATAGAAAGCTTCTACTCTTACCATGATGTTTCACTGTTCTGTGGCATGTTTTACAAGTAATCAACAATACACTTTTGGAGTCGTTGAACTTTTTCACAATTTTTGCTTCTTTAAAACTGAGTGTATAATTTCATGCTTCTCGATTAATCAGTTTCTGTATTTTGGGTGTCAATGTGGCTTTGGGTTTGAGACACACTCAAGAGTTATCCAGAATCAACAATTGTAAATAGTGTGGACAGGTTTCTTCAAAAGTACTCTTATCATAGGAGATGGCAGGCTTGGCCCTGGCAGCTGTTGTGCAGTCCCTGCTCTGAAGCTTCAAGGTAGATGCTTCTGTGTCATGGCTGTCACTGCCACTTCCTTGTCACAGGGACCTGGTGAGAAAACATGGCACCAGAAGTTGGCTTCCACCACGGGGTGGTTCTTGCCAGCCTAAGGAGGATGTGCAGTGAGGGTTTTCATGTCCTTGGCTTCACATTTTGTTTTTTGCTTTTGTTGTTGTTGTTTCGAGACAGTTTCACTCACTCTGTTTCCCAGGCTAGAGTATAGTGGCATGATCACAGCTCACTGCAGTCTCCCCAGCTAATTTTTGTATTTTTTGTAGAAATGGGGTTTTGCCATGTTGCCCAGGCTGGTCTTAATTCCTAGGCTTAAGTGATCTGCCCGTCTTGGCCTCCCAAAGTGCTGGGACTACAGGTTTGAGCCAACACACCTGGCCCGTTTCATCTTTTGACATCAGAGACCCGAAAACTTAACCCTGGGATCATGCTAAAGCCACCATTTTTGAACATGGGTCTCATGCAGAGGTGTAAGGTAAATGAATGTGCTTTGGTCAAGAATAGGCCTAGGCAGACATGCAGGCCAGCATGACTCAGCAAGTTTGGAGCACAGGCGCACAACTCCACTTGTTGTATAACGTGTGTGTGTAAGCTCATACTTGGCTTAAAGCCACTATTGTTTTTAAAAGCTATAACTACCCTGCAGACACTGTACGTGAGTCACACACTCAGAGAGAGTGAAGCTCCTAACCCTGTAGGGAGAGTCAACTATCTTGCAGATGGACATGAGGGGAGCCAGAAACCAGCAAGTGTGTCAGGGAATGCAGCTATAAGTGTGGGAGTGACAAGAGCTGCAGAGCTGGCTGCCGAGAAGGGATGCAGCTGGAACAGACAACTGAGACAAAGGAACAGTGTACGAGAGCTGCTGAATAAAACCATATTCCACCTGCCCACGGCCCCCCAAGTGTTCTTTCAGCTATCTGCCACCCATCCACCCACTCCCCTTGGACCTCAGCATAGGCTGGAACCTGACACTTGGTGTGACAAGAGGCACGAAGGTCAATTGCACATGCATTTCTCATTTTATAAATATTCATGACTCCTCCTATAGCTTATTGAATATGTATATTTAGCCACCCACTTCAGCATAAATTCCTGCCTTATTCTTCTCATTTTTGAAGTGCTTGTTTCTGGCTTCTAATGGGAGATTATGCTTCCCAGCCTGTCAAAATGGCCACTTGCAGGCTGCAACCCTTTATGAAAAATAAAGCTCTCCTTTCCATTCTTATGAACCTCATCATTCTTCAGTTGCCGCTTTTTTTGAAACAAAGGTGATTTTAAGATCACATACAATTTATTTGAAAATAATACTAATATCTATTATAATTTGGTCTATTATATATAATTTGGTCTATTATATATAATTATATATAATTTGGTCTATTATATATAATTATATATAATTTGGTTAACCAAATTATAATACATGTAGTAGCTTTCTGAGCTACTATATAATAGCTTTCTAAGAACATTTATATATATGTTCATTTATATATATACATCTTATCTCATATATAATAGCTCTCTAAGAACATTTATATAATATAATAGCTTTCTAAGAACATTTAAACAACAGAGGACTTGATCTTAAACCAATCAAGATGAAATAAGAAAATAAGAATAACTTTGTGTTCAGTTTCCTCATCTGTTAAATGAAAAAGAAAAAGAAAAAGTAATATAATTTGGTCAAATAGCCTATCATGAAACCATGAAGAAACTTGTGTGTCCACATCTCTGACAGACCTTGCACTTTAACTACTGTAAGTAAAATGGCATTTGTTTGGGCAATATAAGTAAAAAAAAAAACAAAAAAAAAAACACAAAAAACTCCC
Organism: Hylobates moloch; assembly: GCF_009828535.3. Classification (NCBI taxonomy): domain Eukaryota; kingdom Metazoa; phylum Chordata; class Mammalia; order Primates; family Hylobatidae; genus Hylobates; species Hylobates moloch. Next base: position 49,229,278 of record NW_026652277.1, on the reverse strand, counting down.
ATTTCAGAAATCTTCTCTACAAAGAGGAGAAAGAAAACAGTGTTATGATTAAATAAGCATTAAACCAGAATGTGATGCACAGCTCAGACAATCTGCCAAAAAGATTGCAAAGACAGAAAGAAATCCACTGACATACAGCTAGCTGGACATAACCCATCACATTAGGCAGGTGATTTGTGAATTGGAGTCAGATGATAGCCAAAGTTAGTCCACCTCCTCCCAGGAGACTGGGAAGATAGGGTGTTATTTTCCTTGATGGGTACATTTCAAAGAAATGACTCCCAGGTCTTTGAGAAAACATTCTTGAATCATGAGCCTGGAAAGAGGCTTACTTAGCTATTTAAAAGATTTACATACATTTGAAAAGGGCTGAGAAAGAAATTCTTAAAAAAAAGAGGGGGTGAAGTAGAGAGGTGGGTCTCTTTCCTTGTTTTCAACAGGAAGAATTAAGTTTCTTATTCACCCTTACACACACTCTGGGGTTAGTTAATAAACTGAATTCGTGCTAGATAATGAGGGATAAAAGGTAATTCAGCAAATGTCAAGGATACAGTTTTCCTTTTTGGCAAAGCAGCAGAAACATACTCACTTTCCTAATTGCCTAGGCCAGGGTTTTTCAACCTTAGCACTGTGAAGGAGGAAAAATATCTTTCCTTCCCCTCATTTTAGGTTCATTGGCTGGGAGTCCCTGTAACAAAAGGCAGATTAACAAGACAAAAGCATCCAAATTTATTAAATATAAGTTTTACATGACAGAGGAGCCTTCACAAGGAAATGAAGACCCAAAGAAATAGAGTAAACCTGAATATTTTTATGCTAGGTTTGCTGAAGAGTGGATAGTCTTGGAGAAATATAATAGGGCAAAGAGTATGATCTAATGGTAGTAAACTAGGGGAAACAGCAAGTCTTGCTTATTAATTCTTCTCTGTGTCTCTGTGTCTTTGAAAATAAGGATGTTTCATTTCTCTTGGTGTACGGAGGACACCTCTCATATGAGGTGTTCTGATCTGCTTCAGGGGAAGTTCAGAAAATCCTTTCCAGGTTCATTTCCTTTTCCTTCTCCTTTCCTTCCCCTTTTCCTCTCCTTCCATCCCCTCCCCTCCCTTGCCTTCCACTCCCCTCTCTCTCCTCTCTTCTCTTCTCCTTTCTTCCTTCTTTCTTACAGGGTCTTGCCATATTGCCTAGGCTGAATTCAAATTCCTGGGCTCAAGTGATTCACCCACCTCAGCCTCCCAAAGTGCTAGGATTGCAGTCATGAGCCATCATGCCTGGCCTATTTTTTGCTATAGTGGTGTCAGCTGTGTTTGTGACAAGTGAGGAGAAGATACCACTTTTTCTCCTCTACACCATTCTACTAATTTCAGTGATTGGCTTTGCTGTGCCAGGCAACCCCAGTTTGGTTCTGTAACACCCCCAGATGATGTCTGATTACCCTGGTCTGCCTTCGGCAAGAATCCTGTTGGGCTGGTTTAGCCAGAACCCCCCTTACCCTGCATGTTTCCTTTTAATAATTTTCCATCCACTGACCTGTTTTCTGCTCCTTGGTTCTAAATTCCCACTTGCCCATGGTATATTTGGAGTTGAGACCAATCTTTCTCCCCTACTGAAAAATCCCATCACAGTGGTCCCTATACGTATCTGAATGGTCCTGAATAAAGTCTGCCTTATGAAGGGGTTAAGAACCTGCCACCCCAGAACATGTTCTGGCATATTGAGTATTTTGAGTTAGAGGCACTCAAAAAACAGCAGATGCAAGAAGATAACTCTGACCTTCCTTCTGTTTCCTAAAAGCAGGAGATGAAATTCCCACATGAGGGATATTCTGCCTATTCCAGAGGGAAAGTATCATTCTTATCATCAAGGATGGGAAGTTGAGGCTGAGGAGAATCTGAATAAACCATAGACTAATCCTTATGTTCCTAGCCACTATACTACCCAATACCCTTTGCTGCATCACATTTTCACAATTTACTACTCTTTGTTTAATTCTTTATATAAGTGTTCATCTCTAGCAGCGTCTTTGGGTCTTCATTTCCTTATGAAGTCCCCTGTGCCATGTAAAACCGTACTAAATTTTTCGTATGCTTTTTTCCTGTTGATCCCTCTTATGTCAGTTTAGTTCTCAGCTTGAGGGGGTGAAAAGAACAAATCCTGAGGGCATTTTTTGCCTGTCTTTATGTACGGGAGGAAAAATAATGCCCTCCTCCAACCTTCATGAGCTCTATAACAAAAGACAGATTAACAAGAGAGAAACAAATGGAAGTTTAATAACATGTGTACCCCCTGTAACATGGGAGATAACCCAGAGAAATAAGTAAATCTCTAGAATAGATCTCAAAGAAAGATTTTAAAACCTCAGGCTTGAAAAGCATTATTCTCTGAAACAAAGAAATAAGGATGGAGAGAATGGCCAGCTAAGAGAAGATGGCCAGAAAAAGCATCTTAAACAAAGGTACATTTGTTATACAGATTTAAGTTGATGCCTTCCTTCTTTATTGATTAAGCATCTCTAGAGATTTAGTCTTCCTTCTCTTTCTGGTGCAGGGAGGGAGACACACTTAAAAATGAAGACTGCCTTTATAGCTGCAAATTTCTCTTACACAAAAGGGTAACTTTCCAGAACTTCTCCTGTGTCTGCAGTTTCTCAAAATAACCAGCTCAAAATAAACCTTATGCCAAAGAGGCCTATTTTGGGGTGGCATATTCTGGACTCTGGCAGTCATATTTTGGAGTGGCATGTCCTGAGCCCTGTCACTGTGTTTAATAAGGATCATCAAATAATTTTTTCTCTAGCAGAACTTAGTATGCCACTGGCACGCAGCACTCACAGGTTCCTCATGTTACTGGAAAGGGGTCCCAGTCTAGACCCTAAGAGAGCGTTCTTGGACCTCATGCAAGAAAGAATTCAGGTCAGGTCCATATGGTAAAGTGAAAGCAAGTTTTTTAAGAAAGTGAAAGAATAAAAGAATGGCTACCCCATAGGCAGAGCAGTGGCAGGGGCTGCTCAACTGAGTATACTTACAGGTATTTCTTGATTTTATGCCAAACAGGGGTGGATTATTCGTGAGTTTTCTGAGAAAGAGGTGGGCAATTCCTGGAACTGAGGGTTCCTCGCCTTTTTAGACCATATGGGGTAACTTCCTGATGTTTCCATGGCATTTGTAAACTGTCATGGCACTGGTGGGAGTGCCTTTTAGCATGGTGATACATTGTAATTAGCATAAAGTGAGCAGTAAGGATGACTAGAGGTAACTTTCGTCATCATCTTGGTTTTGGTGGATTTTAGCTGGCTTCTTTACCACAACCTGTTTTATCAGCAAGGTCTGTGTGACCTGTATCTTCTGCCAACCTCCTATCTCATCCTGTGATTAAGAATGCCTGACCTACTGGAATGCAGCATAGTATGTCTCAGCCTTATTTTGTCCAGCCCCTATTCAAGATAAAGTCACTCTGATTCGAATGCCTCTGACACCCATGCTGTCCTTTTTTCCGAATGGGTCAGTGAGGTGGAGGTGGAAGCACACGCCTTTAACATCCTCTTCTAATCTCCCTCAGCACTATGTTCCTACCTCTCCTCTTCAATTCCTCTTCTTAACACTTTTGATACAGTTATTTGTGAGGATGCCTTATCTCTGCTGCTAAGCTGCATGTTTCGTTAGGACTGTATCCTATTAGATTCACCTTTATATCCTCTGTAGCACACAGCAAACCCTCAATAGAAAGTATGGGTGTCATGAAACAACTTCAAACAGGAACCAAACTGTAATCTACCTGTGTCTTAAATTGATGCCCTTCTGGTTTCCACAGTAAAATGAGAGAAATGTTTTCTGCAGTGTTCAGATTCTGGAAGCTAGGCCCGTTTCTTCCCCCTTAGATCTCTGGACTTCATCTTTCCCTTCTCTGTATCATTTCTTGCTCGTATTTATGGAAACACACCGTGGCCAAACAGCTGTATTGTTCCTCCCTTTGCTGGCCAACAACTGTTTCTCCAGTTCCCATTGTCCTTAAAGGATACCAGAATATCTCACCCCAAAATATGCCTTTTTGGCTTATAAATTATTTTGAGCTAAAGGCAATTAAGAGCCAGCAGATACAGGAAAAGCTCTTTATCTCCTGATGACTGCCTGAAAACAAATTGTATTAGTCTGTTTTCGCACTGCTGTAAAAAACTACCTGAGACTGGGTAATTTATAAAGAACAGAGGTTTAATTGACTCAGTTCCACATGGCTGGGGAGGACTAAGGAGTCTTCCAATCATGGCAGAAGGCAAAGGGGAAGCAAGGCACATCTTAAATGACAGCAGAAGAGTGGGATGGAAGTGCCCCACACTTTTTAAACCATCAGATTTCATGAGAACTCACTCACTATCATGAGAAGAGCAAGGGGGAAGTCTGCTGCCAAGATCCAGTCACCTCCCACCAGGCTCCTCCTCCAATTTGACATGATATTTGGGTGGGAACACAAATCCAAACCATATCATTCTGTCCCTGTCCCCTCTGAAATCTCATGTCCTTTTCACATTGCAAAATACAATTATCTGTTCTCAACAGTCCCCCGTTCTTTACTCATTTCAGCATTAACTCAAAAGTCCACGGTCCAAAGTCTTACCTGAGACAAGGTAAGTCCCTTCCATCTATGAGCCTGTAAAATCAAACAGTTACTTCCAAGATACATTGGGGGTATGGGGATTGGGTAAATGCTCCCATTCCAAATGGGAGAAATTAGCCAAAACAAATGGGCTACAGACCCCATGCAAGTCCGAAACCCAGCAGGGCAGTCATTAGATCTTACAGCTCCAAAATAATCTCCTTTGACTCCATGTCTCACATCCAGGTCATACTGATGCAAGAGGTGGGCTCCCAAGGCCTTGGACAGCCCTGCCTCTGTGGCTTTGCATGGTACAGCCCACATGGCTGCTTTCACGGCTGAAGTTTAGTGCCTGTGGTTTTTCCAGGCATAAGGTGCAAACTGTCAGTAGATCTACCGTTCTGGAGTCTGGAGGACAGTGGCCCTCTTCTCACAGCTCCACTAGGCAGTGCCCTAGTGGTGACTCTGTATGGGGGCTCCAACACCACATTTCTCCTCTGCACTGCCCTAGAAGAGGTTCTCCAGGAGGGCACCCCCCACCTGCAGTAGACATCTGCCCTGGACATCCAAGCATTTCCATACATCCTCTGAAATCTAGATGGAGATTCCCAAAACTCAATTCCCAAAACCTGTGCACCCATAGGCCAATACAACATGGAAGCTGCCAAGGCTTGGGGCTTGCACCCTCTGAAGCCATGTCCAGAGCTGTACTTTGGCCCCTTTTAGCCACAGTTGGAGCTGGAGCAGCTGGGATGCAGGGTGCCATGTCCTGAGGCTGCACAGAGCAGCACGTCCTGGGCCTGGCCCACTAAACCGTTTTTTCCTACTAGGCATCCAGGTCTGTGATGGGAGGGGCTGCCATGGAGGTCTCTGAAATGCCCTGGAGACATTTTCTCCAGTGTCCTGGCTATTAAAATTTGGCTCCTCTTTACTTATCAAAATTTCTACAATAGATTGGAATTTCTCCCCAGAAAATGGCTGGCTACCACATGGCTGGGCTGCAAATTTTCCAAACTTTCATGCTCTGCTTCCAGTTTCAGATAATCTCTTTTTTCGTGCATATGAACGTACACTTTTACAAACAGCCAGGTCATATCTTGAATGCTTTGCTGCTTAAAAATTTCTCGTGCCAGATACCCTAAATCATCTTTCTTAAGTTCAAAGTTCCATAAATCTCCAAGGCAGGGGCAAAATGCCACCAGACTTTTTGCTAAAGCATAGCAAGAGTGACCTTTACTTCAGTTTTCAATGAGTTCCTCATCTCCATTTGAGACCACCTCAGCCTGGACTACATTGTCCATATCACCATCAGCATTTCTGTCAAAAGCCATTCAACAAGTCTCTAGGAAGTTCCAAACTTTCCCATAGCTTCCTGTCTTCTTCTGAGCCCTCCAAACTGTGCCAACCTCTGCCCATTACCCAGTTCTGGCATTGTTTCTACATTTTCAGGTATCTTTATAGCAGTGCATTACTCCTGGTACCAATTTTCTGTGTTAGTCTGTTCTCACACTGCTATAAAGAACTACCCGAGGCTGGATAATTTATAAAGAAAAGAGGTTTAATTGACTCACAGTTCTGCAGGCTTAGCAGGAAGCATGACTGGGAGGCCACAAGAAATGTACCATCATGTCGGAAAGGGAAGCAGGCACCTTCTTCACATGGTGGCAGAGGAAGGAGGGAGGTGCCACATCACTTTTAAACAATCAGGTCTCCTGAGAACTCACTCACTATCACAAGACCAGCAAGGGGGAAATCTGCCCCCATGATCCAATCACCTCCCACCAGGTCCTTCCTCCAATTCAACATGAGATTTGGGAGGGGACAAAAATCCAAACCATACCACAAAGTAAGTAAATTTTTTTTGTAAAAAAGTTTATATTTTTGAAGGACACTTCCATCTGTAAAGAAGTCTCTGTACCAAGGACAGAGCTACTCCAGGGAGACAAGTCTTATCCCCTCCAGCCCACCCCCACCCCTAGAGAGTATTATCTGCATAACAGGACAAGTCTTCTTTACCTTGCATTTCCCCCCTCCCCTTCCCATAACTTGCTTCCTCTGCTCAGAAGCCCAAAGCCCCTTTTATTTGTGTAGCTTAGTCTGTGTATAAGCGTCAAGCATCTGGCTACCTCCTTGAGTCACATTTTCTCTCATTTGTACATATATAAGTTAAACTCTTTTTTCTTTCTTGTTCGTCTGCCTTTATCAGTTTGATTTGCGGGCCTAGCCATTAAAGCTAGGAGGATAGAAGGAAAAAGATTTTCTTCTCTATATCCCCCAAACACTAACCAATTTCCTGTTCCTATAAAGAATTTAAGGAAGACTGGCACTGGAAAGGCCCTGATGGTGATGAGGAAGACCAAGCCATGCCTACCTCTTTTATCAGAGAGTGTCCTGTTTGGAAAACAGAGCCCATCTCAGATAATTTTGTTGAGGGAATTTGATATAGGGAACCAAATACAAAAGTGTTGAGAGAATTGAAAAGTCAAACAAAGGACAAAGAGGCAAGCCAGATATTAGCAACAGCAAGAGGCTGCTACTACCCATAGGACTAGAAAGAACAAAAGAAAAGGTGGTGTTGGGAAGCCAGGAGCCAGACCACCACCATTGGTGGGAGTTAGCCACTTTGGAGCCTGCCCAAGGAGCTGAGGCTGCAGAGGGGCTGCCTCAAAAAAGCTGGGACCTTAGAGGAGACGCAGTCGGAGATGCTGCCAGATCTCCTGCCAGTGCCTCCCACTGGCCTATTGAGAAGGAAAAACTTTTCCTTTACTATCTTATGTTCAGTAGCTCAGGGCCTGTGAATTTAACAGACAAAAGACAGAGTCACAGGAGAAAAGAGAGTTTGTGTGTGCAATGCACACATGAGTGCTCAGTGAGGAGTCACTGGGTGTGGTGTGGTAGTTAGAATTTGGGACTTACATTCCTAACTTCATAGGTGAAGGGAGAAAGGAGAAAAGTCTCCTTATGAAAGAGCAAATAGATTTCTTTAGGAAAGACAAATAGGTTTTTAGGGAAAAAAAAAAAAACAGGAGACAAGAAAGTTTGTAATAATGTTTGTTTGTAAGTAGTCTGTCTTCTTTCTGGCCATGAAACCACACTGAAGAGGGGATTTATTGTAGGTTAACTCTTGGTCTCTCTCATGGGAGGAAATCTGCTTCAAAGAGGAAATTTATGGCACCCTCATTTAGAAGTTTCTGCTTTTTGTCAGAGAAAGGAAGCTCTGAGAGGGCTCCTTTCTGTATCTGTTGAATCTCAAATGTCTTCAGCTTAAAATAATCTTTATATTGTCAACCTAAATAACAGAGAGAGGCTCTCTAAAAGAAAAGATGTTTATTTGGGAATAGAACATTGCAATAGGAATGCACATACCGTAGTAAACTATGTGCATATTTAGGGAGGTGAAGGAAGACAAAGGTTTTCAAAGGAAAAAATGAGGATTATGTGATTGTTTTGAAATAATTATCCTTGGCTATGAAGATCAATAATAATGGTGGCACCAGTCCAAGGTTGGACTGGCAGTTGCTGGGCAGAAGTCCTTGCAGAAGTATTTTATGTACAAAGTTGTGTTTTGTTGTAGAGTCTTTTTCGTGATCAGGCATACGAGCATGAAAACCCTCTCTTCATGGCCTTCCCTGGCTCTATTGTCAGGGTTTTCTTAATATCAGTGACTCCATTTTGACTCTGACATCTTTCACAATACCAGCTCTGGAGCTCCAAGTGGGTTTCCACAGACTAAACCTAACTGAGCACCAGGTCGACAAGAAAGACTGGGAAATGGAAATGTTCAGGCTCTGGCCCCTACAATTCTGAGAAGAAAAGAGCAGGGGATGGTTCTGAGAACAAATAAACAGCCATCCCATTTCTTTTTCTGTGGTCACCAGTGATGTAGCTCCACAATTGCCCCTTTTGGAGTACTCCACCATGCAGGAAACACTGCCTACCCCCAGACAGCAAGCCCAGCAGTTCACTTCCGGGTTTCCTTGAATTACCACTTTGATGGTTACTGCCTGAAAAGCAAGAAGAGCTTTTACTCTGAGAGAACTCTACTGCCCTCCACAGTCGCATACATGTAACTACTAACTTATATTGGTTTGTAAGTAACACCAAACTGAGGTGCTTAAATAAAACACCCCAATAACACTCTGAAGCTTCTTAATTCACAGTATAGATGTGGCAAGTGTTCCCAGGGATAAGGAGTGGAACTCATTTCCTTCCAAGCCACTTGAATTACCTGTGGAACAATTTATCTGCAATTCTAGCAGAGACCAGCCAGGACATCTGTTACCAAGGGTGGGATTTAAGCTTCTCATTCAACAGATCATTGACGTTCACTAAGGAAAAGCGAACTCTTGAGTGGCTTTCTCTGATCTTAATCTGCTTAGTGGTCTGTATCAGACACAGGAACTCAATTGATCATTATTTATGGATGAAACCACTCGCTATTATGAATCAGTAACATGCCAATTACGCATTTGGAATAAATAATGGGAAAGACTTTTTCTCATTGCTGAATTGATAATAAAGAAGTTTTGACAGTGTCTGCTCATTTTTCAGGAAAAGACAACAAGAAAGGACACATGAAACTTGTAGGAAAGCCAGCCTCCACCTGCCGTTCACTCTGCCCACAGTAACAGAAGTGCGGATGCAGCCACTGTTAGTGTGTTCCGCCCACGGTACTATTTAGTGAGGCATCAGACCATTCTCACATTTTTCTGTGTTTGGACTCATGTCCCACTTTTGTGCTTCTCTCAAGGACTTTCGGCTTCTCCTGAAAGAACACGTGTTCATCCAGCCCAACATCTTGGCAAAGGCAAGTCTTTTTGGCAGCAGGGCCACTAATGATAGTAGGTGCTGGCAAAAGTGTAGGCAGCCAGGGCTCAGGGGAAGGCAGTGACCCAATTACTGACAGCTGTTAGAGCCTCGTTTCTCTGCCTTTTAGTTTCCCCAGCAGAGTGGTACCGACACCACCATCATTAACAGTTAATTTTGATTTAGTATGTCTGCACAGGCTGGGACAACTAAAGTGCAGCCTGTTGCCTATAAAAGCTCAACTCCCCCCTTGAGGTCATTTTGAATTGCACCTGCTCAGGCCCAAGCGATAGGTGGAAGAAGCTTTTCAAGGTCATTCCAGTTTCTAAAGGCTTCCTCCCGCAGCAGGAGTCTTGAATGATGAACTTAAGAGCTATGCAAAGGGCTGAAATAACTTATGTTAAAACCCTCTTTCTACTCCCTTGTGATCATACTGAGAAAAACCCAAGAACTAAAATTAAGCTAAAGACAAAGACCCAGGTTTTATAACAACCAAATGTCAAGCTTAGTGATGGTATTTTTAAAAACGAGCTAAGTGGAGCATTTTGAACAAATATTGGAGGGTGACAAAAACTCTCTTCTTGACCAAACTTTATTTATTACTTTATGTTTTAAAAATAGATACAGGGCCTCAGTCTGTTGCCAGGCTGGAGTGCAACGGCATGATCATATCTCACTGCAGCCTGAATCTCCTGAGCTCAAGTGATCCTGCCACCTCACCCTCCCAACGTGCTGGGATTATAGACATGAGCCACCATGCCTGGCTCAAACTTTAGAAAGACTCCTCTGAGCCCTCTTTTTGATGAGGCCTCAACTTTGGCCTATAAAAACTACAGACTCTCAGAAGAAATGATTTCATCCACACTCTCTCTTCCCTACTAAAAGACTCGAACCACCAGTAATATAGTCTCTAACAGTTAAGGCTGAACCCCTAGGATGACCCCTCACTCCCCTTAAAGTGCCTGCCTGGGAATGCTCAAGGCTGCTGGAGAATTGCTGTTTGTTCCAGCCCAAACCTGGTAATAGACAGATAGGCCCCATCACCTGCCTGCCTTAGAGCAGTACCTTTAGAAAGTTTGCAAGTGTAGACGCTTTCTCTCTCTCTTTGTGATGTTGATTTCCACCATCCAGAACTCTCCTCAAGAACCTGAGGGCCATCCCCCTTTTTTTTTGAGATGGTTGAAGCGATTCTCCTGCCTCAGACTCCTGGGTAGCTGGGATTACAAGGCTCCTGCCGCCATATCTGGCTAATTTTTGTATTTTTAGTAGAGTCGGGGTTTTACCATGTTGGCCAGGCTGATCTCAAATTCCTGATCTCCAGTGATCCAGCTGCCCAGACCTCCCAACGTGGTGGGATTACTGGTGTGAGCCACTGCGCCTGCTGGCCATCTTTTTGAAATGCAAAAATTCAGGGAAATAACTCTGCTGTCCTTACCACATCTCCCAGCGGGGTGACCACTGCGCTCTAACTAGCAGCACTATCTCCTGTCATAAAGATGTGAGGGGAAATCTGCTTTTCTTCCACATAAGCACCAATGAACAAACCCAGTCCCTGCTTAAGCTCGGTCTGGGTCCCCCATCCTACTCCCTCATTCTCCCTGTAAAACGCCCAGTCACCTCTGCACAATCAAAGTAAGCTCAGTTCACACTGGATCTCTTCCCTATTGCAGTGGTTATGACAGAATAATGTCTATTTTAGTACTTTACTAGTGTCTGACTTTGTCTTTGACAATGGTCAGATACATTTTCTTTTTGTCATAGGGAGCAGGGATTAGTTTAGACAGACAGACCATGGAGCTAACAAGACCAAGGTTATTATGAACTTGACCTCCAGATGGCTCTGCCCATATTGCAGTGGCATGTGCACACCTCTGTCAGGCGTTTCACACATGGCTTCCATTGATCACAAGGGAGACCAGATGAGAAAGTAGTGCTGGCTTAGCACAAGCCACGTGCTGCTGCTCATTTGGTTTCTCGTTACTGCCTTAATAGCTCCAGTATACAGATGGTGCAGCTCATAGCCTCTTCTTTGTACACCTCAGCTGGAAGGGTACCTGTGCTCTTGCTCCCCCAAATGCCTTCTCTCTGACATCCCCAATTCTCCCGTCCTTTTAGCATCTAGTTCATGGTCCCCTTCTACCACAGTTCCTTCCCAGACTCTGCCTCCCACTTTGCTCACTCTGGTGCCTAGAACATTTATCTTGCATACTCTACATCTCATTTTGTTACCATGGTTAACAAAATTTCGCTGCTCCTAAAAGAAATAAGGACTAAGTATTCCACCTCCTGCCTTCTACCAGTATCAGGCTAGTATATTGAAACTATTCAGTAAAATGCACTTAAATATTTTAAATGAGTTTTCAAAAGCTTTGACAAATTTCAGTAAAATGATGTTGAATTCCTTCATCATTTCTAGGGTGGACAATAAACTTTTATTACAACTCTCAAAATGCTTACAAATTTATGCAAAATCAAACTAGTGTTGCTGCACTTTGTATAGAGTAAGTAGTCTATTGCCTATGGATTTTTTTCCAATTTTATTTGTGATCATACAGTAATATTATATTTTACCACAAAGGAAAAATGTTTAGCATTTGGCATTATAATAGCTAGTTCTTTACACTCTCATTGCTGTTAGCCTACATTTTCATAACTTTATGCATATCTCTTTCTTATGATAGTATCCTTTCTTCCCATTTTAAAAAGAGAAGAAAGGTTTGGGAAAGTGTTAGAGACTAACTAGATGGCTCATAAAAACTCCTCTGCAGTTAGCGATTCAAACTTCTGGTTATCTATGTTAACTGGACCTTTGTTGTTCTGTTTTAATCAACTAAGGATAAGACTTTTACATTTTACTTAAACTGTTGTAATACTATAAATAAGTAATACTAATACTATAAATAAAATCTTTTCACTGGAGAAAAGTGCAATCAATAAAAATGTTAGGTATCCATCACAGTAAACTTCTTCTTCTTTTTTTTTTTTTTTGAGATGGAGTCTCGCTGTGTCGCCCAGGCTGGAGTGCAGTGGCATGATCTTGGGTCACTGCAACCTCTGCCTCCCAGGTTCAAGCCATTCTCCTGCCTCAGCCTCCTATTCACTGGGATTACAGGCGCCTGCCATCACGCCCAGTTAATTTTTTGTATTTTTTAGTAGAGATGGGGTTTCACTATATTGCCCAGGCTGGTCTCGAACTCCTGACCTTGTGATCTGCCCGCCTCGGGCTCCCAAAGTGTTGGGATTACAGCTGTGAGCCACCACGCCCGGCCACAGTTAATTTCTATGTAGTTTTCAGGAATATAAAATAATCCTGTCATGGGTATTTAACTTAGATTACTCATGTGCTAAGATCCAGAAGGAATCTTCCAGAATGGTGGTTTTCCATTTGTGTTCCACAGAACCCTAGTATGCTGAGGAGTTATTTCCAGGTATATTGGTTTTCTGTTACTGCTGTAACAAATTACCACAAATGTAGTGGCTTAAAACAACACAGCTTTATTTACCTTACAGTTCTGGAGGTCAGAAGTCTGAAAAAGGTATTTCTAGGCCAACAACAAGGGTCAGGAGGTCTGTGTTCCTTCTTGGAAACCCTAGAGGAGAAGCCGCTTCCTTGCCTTTTCCAGCTGCTGGAGGCCTCCTGCATTCCTTGGCTTGAGGCCCTTTCCATCTGGCTGGCTGCATCTTCCTCAGATCAGGTCACTCTGACTAACTCACCTGTCTCTTGCTTTCTCTTATAAGAACCTTTGTGATTACATTGGGCCCACTCAGATGATTCAGGTCAATCTCTTCATCTCAAGGTCAGCTGACTAGCAAACTTAATTCCATCTACAATTCTAATTTCCTCTTGCCCTGTAACAGAACATGTTTATACATTCCAGGAATTAGGAGTTGAACTTCTATGGTTGGCCATTCTACTGCCTACTACATCAGGTATCTTACAGATTTGAATTCAAATTCTAAAACAGCCAAAACAGGTTATTTAAAATATTTAGAAGAAACCAAACACACACTCAAATGCAAAATGTACAGCTTTCTATTTTATTTTATTTCTGGAGACAGGGTCTCACTTTATTGTCTAGGCTGGAGTTCAGTGGTGCAATCACAGCCCACTGCAACATCGAGCTCCTGGGCTCAAGCAATCCTCCTGCCTCAGCCTCATGAGTAGCAGGGACTGCAGGTGTGCAACAGCACACCCAGCTAATTCTCTTATATTTTGTAGAGAAGGGGGTCTCACTATGTTGCCCAGGCTGATCTTGAACTCCTGGCCTCAAGCGATCCTCCAGCCTTGGCCTTCTAAAGTGTTGGGATTACAGGCGTGAGCCACCGTGCCCAGGCAATGTACTGAATTTTAAACACCAGAGTCTACCAGTGTATTCACTTGTGCTGCTAGGTCACTCGTTTGAGCACAGACCTTAGATGAAAACTTTGCTGCCATCGATGTGCAGATACCTCGTTTTGGTGGGGAGTTTGATCATTTAATACATGTGGTTCAGTTAAAGCAAAATCCGGTTATTTCCTCCAGAATAATACCTATTCTGAATAGCAAAATTGTTATATATTGCCTACCTGTAGTTCTCTTGAAAGACATTTATCACATCTTCAAGAAGTACTTCAAGTGGCCACATACCACTTCCATAGCTTCTGAAGACAAGGATCGAAGGACTATTTTAACAGTGAAAAATGAAGGAAATGAAGCCCACTAATTCATCATACCAGTTTTCTCCTCCAAGTTTGCTTTAGAACATTCTAAGCATAATCATAAGGGACAACAGAGAGCTCAAAGCCACCAACTCAGTGGGGAAGGCAGATCATACCTCCCTACTATGCAGTGCAGAGTCCTTTGTTGGGGTGCAGTCGGTGGCAGAAAACAATTGCCCAATATTTTGGTGTGATTATTCCAGCTGTCTGGAGGGTATGGCTCTCAGAAAACTATCCACTCATTTTATTTAGTCTGGTGCAATACAGCTTTAACCCACTGTCCTTTTTCATATGTATTAATGTCTTTCAGGAACATTTGAGTGAATCCATCATATAATATCCTGATAGATCCTACATTTTCACAAGAGGAACATTAAAAAATCATTGTTGCTTGTCAATATTGCATTTCTTGTGATCTTCACACCTACCTACATGTTTTAAAAGTAGAAGAGAAGTAATAATTTATCTCTTGACCTTGCTTCAACCTGGACATTTTCCATTGTATTTAGAGAGTGAAGACTGCTTCAGAGATACAAAACTAACACCAGAACCTTTCTAAGAGACTGATGTATTCCTATTCCAGGTTAGGTATGAAAGGTGAAGTCACCAATTAGATATTTTCCTTTGAATCTGATCTTTCTGAATTGTGCTAAAATAGCTCTCTCTGTGTTGACATCTACAGTCAATGAAGAATAAGCCACAGGGGTCTAATAGGTTACATCCTTTGAAAAAAGGATAAACTATTGTGCCCCCCCCAAAATTTAAATGGCTTAAATATATTAGTTTAATTCTCTCTCACAAAAAGCCTGAAGTCTTAGAGAGAATGTTTAATTCTGTAATTTCCTGCATGTCTCAAGGTGTTTATTTTATCTCTACACTAGGATGGGCATAGACGACTGGGGTCTTTTCTCTATACCTCTGAAGATATGGCTTTATTGTCTTTCAGCACAGCAATAAATAGGTATTAATAGAATTCTCATTCCTTTGGACTGTAATCTGTTCTTATTTTTTTCTCTCTAGAGGCTTTATCCTGAGCGTTCTGGTTTTTCATTGCCATGTGTCTAAGTATTGGTCAGGACCTGGTGGGGCCCTTTCAATCTGTTTTTCATCAGCTCCAGGGAAATTTATCTTGTATTTATTTGTTCTCTTCCTCTGGTATGCTTTTTAGACATACAGATGTCTGAATCTCTCCTCCATGCCTTTCATTGTTTTCTTTCATAGTTAGCAATTTTTTTGTTCTATGGTTATGCAGCTCAGAAAAATTCTTCAACTCAAACTTGGAAATCACTAATTGGCTCTCCAGGTCTGACTATTCCTGCTATCTGCAACCTCCACCTCCTGGGTTTAAGTGATTCTCCTGTCTCAGCCACCTGAGTAGCTAGGATTACAGGCATGCACCATCATGCCTGGCTAATTTTTTTTTTTGTATTTTTAGTAGAGATGGGGTTTCACCATGTTGGCCAGGCTGGTCTCAAACTCCTGGACTCAAACAATCTGCCCACCTTTGCCTCCCAAAGTGCTGGGATTACAGATGTGAGCCACTGTGCCCAGCCAGCTATTGAGTTTTTTATTTTGATCAAAATATTAACTTCTGATATGATAATTTGACCTTTGCCTTCTATCTAGGCATCCACCCTAAAATATTAATTATGGTTTTCTAAAATCTTGATCCATTGCTTATTAATTGCCTCCTTAGATTGTAATTCTTCTGTTTGCTGAATTGCTGTCTCTATTTTATGATGTTGACTTTACTCATAAACATTTGGCATTCTTGGTTCTCTGAGCAACTTAGTACGTGAGAATCCTTGTTTTCTGCTTTTTCTGTTACCAGATTGTGGTAACACGCTGAGGGTATGAGCCAGTAGCTTTTCTTGTAGGTGTGTGGATTATCTTCTATCTTTCACTCCTTGCTGGATCCTGTGGGATACTGTTTTACCTTTGTAGGAAATGCCACTAGAGTGTACTATTCTGCAACAGTGAGGGAGCAGGAAAAGCCTGCTGGCCTAGGATGCTCCATTTGGCTTTTTAATCTTTGTGACCCTATGTGTTAGTGCCAGTCTTCACTGTTTTTCTGTGCTATTATATACTTGGGCTATTTTCAAATCTCTATTTTATTTATTTATTTTTTATTTTGAGATGGAGTTTTGCTCTGTTGCCCAGGCTGGAGTACAATGGCGTGATCTTGGCTCACTTCAACCTCTGCTTCCAGGGTTCAAGTGATTCTCCTGCCTCAGACACCCAAGTGGCTGGGATTACAGGCATCCACTACCACACCCAGCTAATTTTTGTATTTTTATTAGAGAAAGGGTTTCACCGTGTTGGCCAGGCTGGTCTCAAACTCCTGACCTCCAGTGATCCACCCACTTCAGCCTCCCAAAGTACTGCGATTACAGGTGTGAGCCACTGCACCTGGCCCAAATCTCTATTTTAAATCATTTCATGGGATTTTAGGCAAGAGGAAGGGCAAACACATATGCTCAGTCTGCCATCTTGATCCACTCCTTTCCAAACACATGTAGAGTAGCTTGTGCTGCAAATGAACACAATCAGAAACAGAATTATCAGTGTGATCAGGGTTGAGTCTAGGCTCTGTCACTTGATAATGGGGTGATCCTGGCAAGCCACACTTTCCACATTGGTAATGTGAGGTAAAAAAGAGCATCTCGGATGGCTGCAAGGAATCATCTAGACAAAGCATGAAAGTGTTCAGCATAGTGCCGGCACTTGGCAAACCTTCAATAAATGGTAGTTTATTGTCACCCTTATTATTGTCATTGAGTGTAACAAAAGAAAATATACACTTCTGGCCGAGTGCAGTGGCTCACGCCTGTAATCCCAGCACTTCGGGAGGCTGAAGTGGGCGGATCACCTGAGGTGAGGAGTTAGAGACCATTCCAGACAACATGGTGAAACCCTGTCTCTACTAAAAATACAAAAATTAGCCAGGCATGGTGGCACATGCCTGTAGTCCCAGTGACTGGGGAGGCTGAGGCAGGAGAATCGCTTGAACCCGGGAGTTGGAGGCTGCAGTGAGCCGAGATTGCACCACTGCACTCCAGCCTGGGCAACAGAGCGAGACTCTGTCTCATAAAAAAGAAAATAAGGCCAGGCACGGTGGCTTACGCCTGTAATCCCAGCACTTTGGAAGGCCATGGCAGACGGATCACCTGAGGTCGGGAGTTCGAGACCAGCCTGACCAACATGGAGAAACCCCATCTCTACTAAAAATACAAAATTAGCTGGGCGTGGTGGCGCATGCCTGTAATCCCACCTACTAGGGAGGCTGAGGCAGAATGGCTTGAACCTGGGAGGCGGAGGTTTGCGGTGAGCCATGATCGCGCCATTGCACTCTAGCCTGGGCAACAAGAGGGAAACTCCGTGCTCCTGTCTCAAAAAAAAAAAAAAAAACCACTTGTCAACATGATTATAAATTACTAGAAATTGTTATATAAAACCAAGTATAACAACGCTTATATATTTTTGGTGTTACTTCTTGTCATAATGAGATGGGGTTCAAAAGCTGCAGTGATGCTTGTGTGGAAAGGCTCTCACAAATGAAAGCATAAAGTCAGGGAGGGCCTTACCTTAGTCCTTCCTGAAAAAATACCAATGTGGAGATTGGAGGAGAGGGTGGCTAGGTTTGAAAAGGCTCATAATTGACCAAAACATGGGTGTGCTCCAACAGAAAAGCCTCTTTTGGGTGGTTGTTTAAATTTATAATGCAAAGCAGAAGAGGTTTGGACATTAGAAAGATCTTGAAGTTAATCATCTTAGAAATGGGCCAGCTGGCTTTTAGCTTGAAAAGAATCTAAAAAGAAAAAAAAAATAAAACCTGACACCACACTGGAATTACTGACATTTTACTGTTTTGAAGCCTTATAAGAAGGAATTGCAGATACATTCTTTGATGCTTCAGCATAGTCAGATGACACCTTCAAAAATGCCACATTTGAATCTGATTTGCCTAAAGTTTAATTTGGTTTAAAGCAATAGGTAGAAATCAGCTCTTTCTATATTTATATTTATAATATAAAATATATATTATAGATAGAGTGCTAAATATATATATGGAGAGAGAGAGAGAGAAAAGAGAGAGAGAGAGGGTCTTGCTCTGTTGCCCAGGCTAGAGTGCAGTAGCATGTGATCTCAGCTCACTCTAGCCTCATACTCCCAGGCTCAAGTGATCCTCCCACCTCAGCCTCCTAAGGAGCTGGGACCACAAGTATGTGCCACCAAGCCTAGCTAATTTTTAAATTTTTTGTAGAGATGGAGTCTTGCCATGTTGTCCATGCTAAGCTTAATATTTTTCTAAATGGCATGGTAGCCATTTGTCTCAATTCCATTCACTGAGTTATCCATCTTTTCCACTGTGACTTGAAGTGTCATCTGTATTAGCTGTTTTCTCTGCTGTACCCACTTCTCTGTCTTCTGAAAAACCAAAACCCAAACCTAAACCCTATATCCTGCTCATAGGGGTGGGAAATGGACCCACAAGGGACTAATGAGAACCCTTCCTGGGGATTTTTCTAACTAGAGTTGGCAGCAGAGAGCTCTTTTTGCTTTCATCTTGAAGCCATAAGGAAGCAAGTCTGGTGCTGCCCCACAAAGAAGACATGGTGAGTATGGATGGTGTTAGGATTCTCTGGTTCTAGCTGCCCTAAGGCCAATTCTATTGCTGGCTACTGTTTGAGAGCATGGCCACTAAATGTCCCTTTTTGCTTAAGCTACATATGCTTGCATTTCTATTACTAAAAACTGAAAAACCACGTTTATTATTATTATTATTATTTTTGAGATGGAGTCTTGTTCTGTCGCTCAGGCTGGAGTGCAGTGGTGCGATCTCGGCTCACCGCCTCCTCCGCCTCCTGGGTTCAAGTGATTCTCGTGCCTCAGTCTCCCGAGTAGCTGGGACTACGGGCATGTGCCACCACGCCAGGCTAATTTTTTGTATTTTTAGTAGAGACAGGGTTTTGCCATGTTGCCCAGGCTGGTCTCAAACTACTGAACTCAGGCAATCTTTCCATGTCGGCCTCCCAAATTGCTGGGATTATAGGCATGAGCCACTGCGCCCAGTCTATTACATTAAATTCTTAAACGTATTTAGGTCTATTTCTATTCCCCACTTTGTTCCTCCCCACTTATCTACTTCTCTAGAACTAAACTGTTTCAGTTTCTTTACATTTTAATATCTTTTAGGGCTAATCACCCACTATTACACTTGATACAATCTTTTATTGAGATTGACCTGGAGAAACACTGATAGAAGAATGTGTGTGTGTGTGTGTGTGTGTGTGTGTGTGTGTGTGTGTGTGTGCAGATTGCCCTGAACTGCAGATACAGGTATTCAAGTTACTGTAAAGGTACCCTTCTCCCTGCCCCCTTACCTCTAATCTTAAATTAATAAATTAATCTTAGATTATGAATCAGTTTTTTACAAATTGGTTAGCAAGAATCAGACCTTTGGCCTGGCACAGTGGCTCACGTCTGTAATCCCAGCACTTTGGGAGGCCGATGGGCAGATCACTTGAGCCCAGGAGTTCGAGACCAGCATGGGCAACATGGCAAAATTCCTTCTCTACAAAAATTAGCTGGGTGGTGACACGCACCTGTAGTCCCAGCTATCTGGGAGGCTGAGGTGGGAGAATCACTTGAGCCCAGAAGTGAGCCTCGAACTAGGTGACAGAGCAAGACCCTATCATCTCAAAAAAAAAAAAAAAAAGAAAGAATCAGAGCTTCACTTAATTGGGCAAACTAGTAAACCTGGGGTTTCTAGACTTAAAAAAAATCCTCAAGACTGGACTATGGCCCATTGTGAATGCAACTCAGAGGCTGGTCCAAACAGCAGCAGGCTAGCCAGCTGCTGTTTCACAATCTTTGTAGCTGCAACAAATGGAACATGTGCAGCGAAGCCCAGGATTCTACCAGGACATTAGGATGCCGTACTTTGACTTATGTAAGGAAATGCAGGGATGGGAGTGGGGCAAGGATGATGGAATGTAATGCTAAAGATAAAATCAAGGACAGGTGTAAGGAACACTTAGGAAGGAATAAAATGGACAAATTTACCAAGACAGTATTAAATTAGTTAGTTCATATAAAGCACTTACAAGAGTTCCTGGCACATAGATATTTTCTGTGTATTTACCTAGTACTCTAGGTAAATGACTACTAGATTACAATGGCCTAAAATGTTAAGGCACAAATAACTTAGACTATGGATCTATTTGCAAAGTTTCCAATGGATGTTTCTTAGACAGGTGGGTTGATCGTTAATCAAACAAGTTCAGTACTCATAAATATTGCTAGTTAACACTTTTTTTCTTGCACTAGTGTCATCTACCTTTGAGCTATGATTGTGAAAAGGGAGAGGCAATATTTAAATTGTGTTTAAAGAAAAGCTTCCGGCCGGGCGTGGTGGCTCACGCTTGTAATCCCAGCACTTTGGGAGGCCGAGGGGGGCGGATCACGAGGTCAGGAGATCGAGACCACGGTGAAACCCCGTCTCTACTAAAAATACAAAAAAATTAGCCAGGCGTGGTGGCGGGCGCCTGTAGTCCCAGCTACTCGGAGAGGCTGAGGCAGGAGAATGGCGTGAACCCGGGAGGTGGAGCTTGCAGTGAGCCAAGATTGCGCCACTGCACTCCAGCCTGGGCAACAGAGCGAGACTCCGTCTCAAAAAAAAAAAAAAAAAAAAGAAAAAAGAAAAGCTTCCAATTGTTAATTGTGGGTAGTATTCATTCTTCACTGAGATTCCTACTTCGTGCAGTGAAGTGTGTGGGTGCTGGTCGCATGCATACATGGAGGACTTGGACATCCAGATTATAAAGTAGTGGCAGCAAAAGGACCTGGGCATAAATGTGGGGTCTATGATGCTTATAGGAGGGAAAGAGCACCCAGATATGGGGTAGGGGTGAGGATGAACCTGGAACAATGTCATAGAGGAGACAGTATTTTAGCATTTTTTAGTTAATCCTTGAAGTATTAGTGCATTTTAAAGATAATTTTCAGGCATTGGAAATAACATAAAGCAGTTAGGAAATGGAGGGTTTGGAAATCCTAAGGAAAATTCTGGGGATTTCAAATAGTCCAATTTGATGAAAGAAATGGGTAAGAGAATAATGAAAGATCTGGATACAAAGGTTGAGCACAATGTTGATGAAGTTGAATTTCATTTTGTGGTGGACACTGTAGCCTGTTTAGCAGATAAATAATGTGTAAGTATTCCAAAGAATGAATTGTTAGTGGGAAGAGGTATATTCAAACATTATTCATAGTTCTTAATGTATAATTAAAATGTATTTTTTCATTTATAAAGTATAAGTTATCTTTACTAAAACACATGTACAATAAATAATTCATATGTGAAAATGCTCATCAGATAGCTTCATGCTTTGTCAGTGGAAGAAGCCACAGCACCAGGGAAATCAGAAGGCAATCTTAGCAGCTCTTCTACCTCTTCTTGCAGGGCCTCTGCTTTTTCATGCAACAGCATCTACATTAAAAAATTAAGACGTGAGGCCAAAATATGCATTGCTAGAGAATTGCCAACAATTTTACCACTGTCCATTGAACACCTGAATCCTTACACATCAGAAATCTAGACATTAAAACTATAATGAGATTGAAAAATGGCCACTTAAGAATAAACGATTATAGTCAATGAAGATGAGGCATTTAGTTAAAACCATTTTAGCTGATCACTGCCTTTTAGTATATCAAAAATAAAGGAGCTTTAATTCTCCCAAAGATTTGTTTTATTGAAGACTCAGCCACTTAAAAATTAACTTTTAATCTATAAAATCTAAGACAATTTTGCAAAAATTTAATTAGCTCCTGAAAAATGTTATCCTTTATATATATGCATTTTATTATTCCTCAAAATTTAGTATGCTTTTAAAAAGCTACCAGTATTTCAAATAAAAGTTTTATTCAAGTTCCTAAACTTAAAACTGTTGATTTCAAAAGCAACATAATGAGCAAAAAAAGTATTTCCAAACATGGCATATAAAAGATGTCAATGAATTTTTGCCGAATAATAAGCTATATAGGTCAATAACAATAATAAGTAAACTACACAAAACCCTTGTGTTAGTATTACTATAATACAGAGAATATAAACAACCTCAAATTCCTTGTTTTTTAAAAAAGCCCACCAATTTCTGGAAGAATAAATTCCGCTCCCCTGCCTTTTTTTTTTTTTTTTTTTTTAAATACGGAGTAGTGCTCTGTAGCCAGGCTGGAGTGCAGTGGCATGATCTCAACTCACTGCAGCCTCCGCCTCCTGGGTTCAAGCGATTCTCCTGCCTCAGCCTTCTGAGTAGCTGGGACTACAGGCGCGCACCACCACACCCAGCTAATTTTTGTATTTTTAGTAGAGATGGGGTTTCACCATGTTGGCCAGGATGGTCTCCACTGCTTGACCTCATGATCTGCCTGCATTGGCCTCCCAAAGTGCTGGGATTACAGGTGTGAGCCACCATGCCCAGCCTCTTTTTTTTTTTTTTTAATTAAAAAAAATTTAAAAAGCTTTTTTGTAGAGATTGGATCTCCCTATGTTGTCCAGGCTGTTCTCAAACTCTTGGGCTCAAACGATCCTCCTGCCTTGGCCTCCCAAAGTGCTGGGATTATAATGTGAGCCACTACACTCAGCCAAAACCAGTTTCTTGAGCTCCCACCCAAGTGTTTGCAGAGATCCAGATGGGGTTGACAAAAAAACCCACATGAACAAGATAAGAGGGAAATAGAGGGTCTAAAATGAAATAAAATCACCTCCAGAGAGAAAAGCCTACCCAAATATAAAAATACTGAAAAAAGAAGGTTGGTTGATTAAAGCATTGTTTATAGGAAGATATTTAAAATGCATGTGGGACTCTAGGAGGCAGTCTTGGAAAGGCAATGCTTTTAGGGGAGAGAATGGGTGAAAAGGGAGGTGTCTTTTGGAAGCTCAGCCATGAGGGGAAGAGGAAAAAAGGACAAAATTTACCATCTTGTAGGGCAAAAGGGAATTAAACAAACAAACAAACAAACAAACAAAAAAACAAAGGACACAAACCCTCCTTGCATTCCTCTCCCACCCCAAGTCATCCATTAAAGAAAAATACTTTGCTACTCTGACAGAAGAGAATACTCTTGAACTGGGATCTCATAAACCATTCCAAATGACTGTGTTGTCCAAGATATGCAGAGGCACAAGCAGTTTTCATCTATACAAAACTACTAGATAAAAAGAAAACAAGGCCAGGCGTGGTAGCTCAAGCCTGTAATCCCAGCACTTTGAGAGGCCGAGGTGGGCAGATCACGGGGTCAGGAGATCGAGACCATCCTGGCTAACACAGTGAAACCCTGTCTCTACTAAAAATACAAAAAAAAAAAATTAGCCGGGTGAGGTGGTGGGCGCCTGTAGTCCCAGCTACTCAGGAGGCTGAGGCAGGAGAATGGTGTGAACCGCGGAGGTGGAGCTTGCAGTGAGCTGAGATTGCGCCACTGCACTCCAGCCTGGGCAAGAGGGCGAGACTCTGTCTCAAAAAAAAAAAGAGAAAAGAAAACAAATAAGAACCCAAACTCTTCAGCTCATAAAAATTTCCCTCCCTGAAAGCAAACCATGAAGCAGAAAAACTGTAACACAACACTCCAAACAAAATTAAATATTCTCAAATAAAAATCTGGAGATATGAGGAGGAGTAGAAATGCTCTCTAAATAAGAAGTTAAAAAACTAAGAACCTGGACAAAAGCTGGAAGAAATGATAGAAAAGTTGACTGAGCTCAGGAATGAAATAAAAGAAAAAGGCAAAATCATATGAGAAATAAAAACTAATAACTATAACTAAATAACTGGGTATCCATAGAAAAACAGATTTAAATAAAAAACCTAATTAGGGCCATTGAACAAACTTAAAGAGCAGGAAAACAACAAAGAGAATAAAAATGAGATAGGCCGGGCATGGTGGCTCACACCTATAATCCCAGCACTTTGGGAGGTTGAGGCAGGAGGATTGCTTGAGGCCAGAAGTTAGAGACCAGCCTGGGCAATGTAGTGAGACCAAGCCTCTACAACAACAACAACAACAACAACAACAACAACAACAACAACAACAAATTAGCCAGGAATGGTGGCCCATACCTATAATCCCAGCTACTCAGGAGGCTAAGGTGGGATAGCTTGAGCCTGGAAGTTCAAGGCTGCAGCGAGGGTGCCACTGCACTCTAGCCTGGGTGACAGAGACCTAGTTCCTCCCCACTCCCCCTAAAAAAATATCTGTGAGGGAAGGAGAGGAATTAAAATGGAATACCAGTAGAATTTGTGTTTCAAATGTATAACAGCCACACTGAAGCATTTTTTAAAAACCCCAAACCAAGTAACATTTTAACACATTATTTTAATTATATACTCTCCGATTGAAGACAAAAAGTGCTGTAAATAAATACTGAATTTGTTTGTTTTTTTTGGAGTGGTATAATTTAACAATTCTGCAGTTACTTTCAGTGCATTCTAAGATTAAGGAAAACAGATAAATATATTAATAAACACAGGGATGAGGTTTCTCATTATTGGAGAAAGGAAGTACAAATATGAAAAAGAGGAAGACTATATAGCAAGTCCTGTATGGGATTCGTATGGCAAATTAAAGATGATTGGAAATTCTTTGACACCTTCATTGAGAGATGGGATCTAATTCTCCTGTTGAATCTGTGCTAGCCTTTGTGATTCACTTATAGAATGCAGAAGAAATGATGCCACATGACAGGGTGCAGCTTAAAAAAGGCCTTGGGGTCTTGAAATGAGATCATTCCAAGGTCATGTGAACCCTCCCTCTCAGACCCTAGCATCCACACTGTAAGAAAGCCAAGCTAGGATAAGCAAAGTGGCTCACACTTGTAATCCCAGCACTTTGGGAGGTCAAGGTGGGCAGATTGCTTGAGCCCAGGAGTTCGAGACCAAACTGGACAACATGGAGAAACCCCATCTCTAAAAAAAAAAAAAAAATTACATAAATTAGCTGGGTGTGGTGGTGCATGCCTGTGGTCCCAACTACTTGGAAGGCTGAAGTGGGAGGATCACCTGAGCTTGGGAGGCTAAGGTTGCAGTGAGGCATGATTGTGCTGCTGCATTCCAGTTGGAGTGAGAGAGAGACCTTGTCTCAAAAAAAAAAAAAAAAAGTCAAGCAACATAGAGATTATAAATAGACAAATAAGAAAATGCAATGTTTTCAAAGATATTATACCAGACTGAATAAAAAGAGACAGACAATACAAAACATCAAGTGCCTTTGAACTTTTTTTTTTTTTTAATTTAGAGATAGGGTCTCCCCCAGGTATGGTGGCTTACTCCTGCGACCCCAGCATTTTGGGAGGCTGAGGCAGGTGAATTGCTTGATTTCAGGAGTTGGAGACCAGCCTGGGCAGCATGATGGAAAAGAAATTTAAAAAGGTAATTTAGTTGGGCATAGTGGTGCCCGCCTGTGGTCCCAGTTACTTGGGAGGCTGAAGTGGGAGGATTGCTTGATCCTGGGAGGTTAAGGCTGCAGCAAGCCAAGATCATGCTACTGCACTCCAGCCTGGGTGACAGAGTGAGACCCTGTCTCAAAATAAATAAATAAATAAAATTCATTCATTAATTAATTAAATTAAAAATAAAATAGAGATAAGGTCTCGCTTTGTTGCCCAGGTTGGAGTGCAGTAGTATGATCATAGCTGATTGCAGCCTTCATCTCCCAGGCTCAAATGAGCCTCCCATTGCAGCCTCATGAGTAGCTGGGACCACAGGCACACATCACCATGCCTGGCTAATTAAAAAAAAAATTTCTTTTGTAGGAACAGGGTCTTGCTATGTTGCCCAGGCTGATCTCAAACTCCTGGCCTCAAGTGATTCTCCCACTCTGGTCTCCCAAAGTGCTGGGATTACAGGTGTGAGCCACTACAACTGACCCTGAACTCTTGAACTTCAATATCCTTGAACTACATATAGGAAGCACATTGAGAATGCTACCTAGCAGCAAACATGGGCTTATTGCTTATGGAAAAGGGAGAATGACTCAAATGAGAGAACCCAAAGCCAAGAAAAATCATTCCCAGAGAGAAGAACTGGGACATAATTAAAGAACTGGCCACATATGGCTGGCTGGATTTCAGAACTGCTGCTATGCACTACCCATTTTCCTTCTTTATGAACGAGAGTGTACTATGGTTATCTTATTTCTGGTTTCACTGTTTTATGTAGTGTCTCTTTAGTTCACTGGTCTTCAGATTAAGAAGAACTATAACTTGTGAAACTGTACTGAAGGTGTATCACTCACAACCGGACTTGATTTAGAATACTGGATCTGAGTCTGATGCTGTGATATTATGATAGACATATATTGGTTTTCATCCATGGTTCCTCGCTCATAACTCCCATAGCCCTTGTTACAATGTTGGGGCACTTTAGACCCCAGAAAACAGAATTTCCCTCTCTGACCTTCTTCTGCCCTCCTTTTGCCTGCCTAAGGCAGAACTCTAATCTGATTATTGGGTCTTAAAACTCTCATTCCAGGCTGGGTGCAGTGGCTCATGCTGTAATCCGAACACTTTGGGAAGCCAAGATGGAAGGATTGCTTGAGGCCAGGAGTTCAAGACCAGCCTGGGCAACATAGCAAAGCCTTGTCTCTATTAAAAATTAAAAACATTAGCCAGGCGTGGCACCTGTCTGTATTCCTAGCTACTCATGAGGCTGAGATGGGAGAATTGCTTAAGCCTGGGAGGGGAAGGCTGCAGTGATCTATGATTGTGCCATTGCACTCCAGCCTGGGCAACAGAGCAAGACCCTGTCTCCAAAAACAAGTAAAAAGACCCACATCCCAGAGTGTCCTGCCCCACACTCTGAAGAAAGGAATGCTGCACAGAGAGGCCAGAAGAATCTGAACAGACAGGTCTTGCTGGGTTTCCCCACTCAGTCTGTTAGTATTATTAATAAATCATACCCTTTCTGTCCAGTCACATTTCTACATGATTGTCAATCATGCCAACCCAATAAAGTTTCCATAAGAGGTCTAAGAGTACAGGGTTCACAGAGCTTCCAGACAGCTGAACATATGGAGGGTGCTGTGCCCAGGGAGGGCATGGAAGCTCTGTGCCACTTCCCCCATACCTTGCCCTATGAATCTCTTCATCTGTATCTTTGTGATATCCTGTATTATATGCATGTTTTCCTGAGTTTCATGAGCCGACTGAACCCAGAGAAGAGGTTGAGGGAACCCCAACTTGAATTGGTAAGAAGTTTTAGAAGCCCAGACTCCAGCTAGATAGCGTCAAGACACCCAGCTGGTGTCTGCTACAGAAATGATTGCTTGTTTTTTGGGGAGAAATCCCTCACATTTGGTCACAGAAATCTCCTGTCTGTGTTGTGTTTGTTAAGTGTTGAGTGGGGGAACAACAACAACAAAAAAGACTTTGAGTTTTTCCTAATAGAAACTATAATGGAAAAGCCTTTTGGGGTTTAATATATTTTGCATGTGGGAGGAACAAACAATTTGTGACCAGAGGGCAGATTTTAAAGATGACTGCAAATTATTTGACACTCTTCTCATGAAAAGGTGGTCTGATCCCCTTTCCTTTCAATCTAGGTCTTAATGGTTTTCTAGTAACCAACAGTATGCAGTGGAAACGACACTGTATAACTTCCGAGGTTGGCTCAGAAGACTTCTTGCATTTTCTGCCTGGATATCTTAGAATGCTCATTTTCTGGACATTCCCTCTCAAAATCTAGTTTCTATGCCATAAAGACTGAAGCCACACGGAAAGGCCATATGTAGTTGCTCCAGTTGAAAGCTGAAAAGCCCCAGTTGCCTCCAATTATCAGCTGTTGGTCATGTGAGTGAGTCACCCGCGTCACCAGCTTGGTTGGGCCTTATGACTATAGCTCCAGTCAACTTCTGACTACAGTTGCATGAGACCCAAGTGAGAAGCACCCAGCTGAACCCCTCCAGAATTCCTAATCTACAAAAACATGAGCAAAATAAGATGGCTGATTTAAGCCACTAAATTTTGGAGTTAGACTCTGTTATATAGTGTATGTACCTGGAAAAATCAGAATTAGGGTTATCAGTATGAGCTCATGGCCTTCAGTAATTTACATATAAGTATAGAAAAACACACAGACACACATCAGCTAGGGTGTTCCTAGCTAGTGCCCTAGTTCCATGGGCCCTAGAGCTGGCTTCTGAGCAAGTTCAACAGTACATTGTAGGCAGCTTCCTGGCAGTTTTGTCAGCACTCCGTGGGCAGTTTCTGCTAATTAGCCTTGGCTGTAGCACCACAACAAACTTCCCAGCATTCAGTCGCAATGAAGTCCGGATCCCATCCACAGGGGTGCTGTGGGGTGGGGGTGGACCGTCTCTCAAATGTATTCCTTCCTGAATTCTTTAAAGTTCTGTTGACCCCTTAGAGGCCTGTTCAAATTACTGTGTGGTTTCTGCCTCCTAATGATTAGATGCTAACAGACACAGCCAGAAAGTAAGAAAATGCTTCAAGAATGATGACGACAGGTCAAAAAGCCACACAAACCAGTTTTCAGGGGCTTCCACTGGCCAAATCTGAGGCCATTTGAGCACCAAAATAAGTAATGTTATTAATGGGTTATAACCCATTGAATATATTTGAACCTGAGCACATACTGATAAATGAACAAATAAAGGAAAAGCTTTTCCTCACAGTAAAACATCAGTAAATAAATCCAGAAGGAATAATGAAGTTAGAAAATCACCTCTTGATAAACATCATGGAAATAATGGAGTTAGGCAAACATCACTAGTAAATGCTAAAACAAGTGTGTGAAAGTTTAATGAACTTTTTTTTTTTTAGGTGCCATAGCAAAGGAAATGACTATAACTTCATCCCTACCAACCCGAAGAACTCCTAATTTAACGGGACAAGGTCAATCTTAGTGGTTTCATCTATAAATTGGGGGTAACACTGACTTTGTCCACCTCATAGGTTTGTTGTAAAGAACAATTAAGGTAATATAAGCAATGTGAGCACCATTAAAAAACGATGGAAAGCTAATTCTGATTTATATATGAAAATAGTAAAACAATGAAGCTTCAAAGAAGCCAAGCAATTTCAGACTTAGAACTATAGTTGAGATCAAGAGGGAAATAATCTCAAATTGCTGTGGAATGGCTTTACCCACAGGGAGCAGAAGGCAATGACAAACTGGGTTGCATCTAGCAAAGAGTAACTAGGATAGTGAACGGCCTAAAACTTGATTATTTAATACAGATAAAAGCAACAGAAAAGAGAAACCCTTGGGGGCAATAAGAGCTATTTTTGAATATTTGAAAAACAGCATACAAACAAACAAAGAGTCCAGTTCCAGAGGTGGTACTCTGATGCAATGGTAGAAATTTTTCTAAGAAGGCAAAATTTAGCCTCAGTATATCAGAATAATTTTTGTAACACTAAGAACGTACAAAAATAGAACAACCTAATTTTTGATGATGCAAGCTCCTTGTCAGTGATGGCGCTCAAAGGTGGAGAGACCAGATGTCGGGATGCTGAGGAAAGGATTCCTGTGAAGAGAACTTTGGGAGGCAGAGCTCAGTGACTTCCAGGGTTCTTTGTACTTCAATGAACCCTTGAAATTGCCTTTTTTTAGACAGACTCTCACTCTGTCACCCAGGTTGGAGTGCAGTGGCGTAATCTCGGCTCACTACAACCTCCACCTCCTGGGTTCAAGTGATTCTCATGCCTCAGCTTCCTGAGTAGCTGGGATTGCAGGTGTGGGCCTACAGGTGTGGGCCACCATGCCAGGCTAATTTTTATATTTTTAGTAGAGACAGGGTTTTACCATGTTGGCCAGGCTGGTCTCAAATTCCTGGCTTCAAGTGATCCACCTGCCTTGGCCTTCCAAAGTGCTGGGATTACAGGAGTGAGCCACCAAACCCAGCCTTTTTTTTTTTTTTTTGGGACAGAGTCTTGCTCTGTTGGCCAGGCTGGAGTGCAGTGGTATGATCTCGGCTCACTGCCATCTCCGTCTCCTGGGCTCAAGCAATTCTCCTGCCTCAGCCTCCTGAGTAGCTGGGATTACAGGCGTGTGCCACCAAGCCTGGCTAATTTTTGTATTTTTAGTAGAGATGGGGTTTCACCATGTTGGCCAGGCTGGTCTCGAACTCCTGACCTCAGGTAATCCACCTGCCTCGGCCTCCCAAAGTGCTGGGATTACAGGCATGAGGCACCATGCCTGGCATTTTTTTTTTTTTGGGGGGGGACAGGGTCTCACTCTGTCATCCTAGCTCACTGCAGCCTTGAACTCCTGGGCTTAAGCGATCCTCCTGCCTCAGTCTCCTGAGTAGCTAGAACTACAGCACAAACCACCACACCCAGTTAGTTTTTCAATTTTTTTGCAGAAACAGAGTCTCATTATGTTGCCCAGGCTAGTCTCAAACTCCTGATTTCAAGCCATCCTCCCATCTTGACCTCCCAAAGAGCTGGGATTACAGGCATGAGCCACCACTGAAATTTTCTTTATTTTTTAGCAGGTCCTTTTTCTGTTTAGCAAAGCTTGTGTCACAACAGATGCACTATTTTTACTCACAAATATGAGTATGTACTTTTGTATCTATACAAATAAACAGTTATGCAATGCGAAATGTTTTTGTTCTGATGTCTACAATACAAGGAAATAACATTACACAAGATTATTAAGGTTAAAAAATGGTTTGTTTGCTTACCTTTGCTGATGAAACAATTTGCTTGGCTTGGCGTCTTGATAAATGATCAATTGTCCTTACGAGCACTTCAGGATTTGCATTAGCTAAGTGCATTAGACTTTTGTAACCTACACTGTATAACTGTTTTGCTCGACCCTGAAAAGTGTTACAAAAATCAGTAGGATAATAGTTTGGGATTAGAAAAAAAAAATTAAGCACTTTACTGAAAAGAACGAAAACTGCATGTAAGAGAATGGGATAAACTAAGATAATAAAGTAAATATGAAGAGATAAGACATGAGAATCCTGAAGAATTTTAAAAAATGCATTTGGGTGGTTCCAAACTGACTACAAGGTAACTATAGTTCTACGCAGCTTGAGTCAACTGACGTGTGCTGCAATCAAGAATAGAAACCCATTAAAGCACTTAGGTTGGTGGCATCATCTCATATCCTCAAGTAAAATGTTCCAGTCCGGTATCTTTCTTTCTTCTTTTTCTTTTCTTTTCTTTTTTTTTTTTTTTTTTTTTTTGAGACAGAGTCTTGCTTTGTTGCCCAGGCTGGAGTGCAGTGGTGCGATCTTGGCTCATGGCAACCTCCACCTCCCATGTTCACAAAATTTTCTTGCCTCAGCCTCCCAAGTAGCTGGGATTACAGGCGCAAGACACCACATCTGGCTAATTTTTGTATTTTTAATAAAGATGGGGTTTCACCATGTGGGCCAGGTTGGTTTTGAACTCCTGACCTCAAGTGATCCACCCACCTTGGCCTCTCAAAGTGATGGGATTACAGCATGAGCCACCTCATCCGGCCAAGTCCAATATCTTTCAGTGCTCTTACCATCTACTCAGGGGACCACTGGTGTCTCTCTCTCTCTCTCTCTCTCTCTCTCTCTCTGTGTGTGTGTGTATCCTAAATAGAACTCCTCTGACTCAAGAACGGAATAACAGAGAATAAACTGAAGTTGAGGGTTGGCTGAAAATAGAAAGCTGGAAAACCAGTTGCGAACCCTTTCTTCTTACTCTCTTAGAAAAAATACAAATGACCCTTGCTGCCACTGAATCATCATTACCTTAAACAAGCACTGATTCCAAACTGACAGAAGGTAATTCTTCAAAGGAGTGGAGGAAGGAAGAAGTGTTAAGGACAATTAGTAGCACAACATACTTGGAGACAGTCACCCCCACCCTTCCTGTTATGTTTTTTTTTTTTCACAACTGAGATTTTTCATCAGGTATGCCATCTAGTAACAGTGGATTTCTGGAAGGCCATAGCAGCTATTTGTTTTAAATAAAAAATTCCCATGACAAATGAGCAATAAGGCTCTTGCTATCACTTCTCCTATATTAAGACTTCACAAAATAATAAAACCTGGCTTCTGCATTAATTCGACATAATTTCAATTGGGAAACCAGCAAGCTACTGACCTCTAAAACTCCAGTAACTTCCATGAGAGGGATTAATTCTGCCTTTACACAGTAAGTCAGCTTCTTGGTAAGTTCTACCAAAAGGGCTCTGTAAACCCAAAACTCCTCAAGCTCCTGTAGAACACAAAGAAACATATAAAATTTAAATTTTGTAAGTTATTTCAAAGTTTGGTTTGTGTGATAGGGGGCTCAGAGAGAATGTTCCTTATATAAGTTCTGGAACTTGAGTTAAGCCAGAGATGAAAGATGATTCTAAGCAAAACAGATGTGAAGAAACATGGTAAGGACCCCGAGGAATCTGAGGAACTGGTTTTAGGATGAGGAAAAGATTGAAAATTGAAAAATAAGTCAATAAAAAGAGTTCTGGTCATTTTAATCAAAATACCTGGAAGCAAATGCATAGTTTTTCTTTCCCAAGTCACTAAAAACAATTCCTACATCTGGGAATTTATCCTGAAGATGAACATTAAATATGGAAATATTCAAATGCAACATGATGTTCAATGCAACAATACAATAATAAAAATACTGGAAGCCATGAGTCAATAACTGTTAAAGCTAGATGGGTAAATGGGAATTCAATATAATATTTTGTCATAGATATTTGCAATATTCTATTACAGTAGTTTTATTTTAAAGGTCCTTTTCTAGCCTTTGGATATCACTGTGAGAGTACATGATGAATGGAACAGCATTAGCTAGCCATCTTGTGACCACTAAGAAAGAAATCAACGCAATGAAGATGGCAGAGTAAAAAGAAGAAAACCTTGAACAGAACTATTGAATCAATTAACCCTGAAGCTGCCTTAGTTCTGGCATGCCTGTTATATAAAATAATTATTTTTTCTTATTGTTTAAACCTTGATGGGTTTTTCTGTAACTTGTAGTTAAAAGCATCTTAACTAAGACAATTAATGTGCCATTTCGTACCATTTATAACTTTTTAAAATAAAAAATACCTTAAAACAAGCTTGTCCAACCTGTGGCCCACAGGCCACATGCGGCCCAGGATGGCTTTGAATGTCACCCAAAACAAATTTGTAAACTTTCTTACAACATCATGAGTTTTTTTTTTTTTTTTTGGCTCATAAGCTATTGTTAGTGTATTTTATGTGTGGCTCAAGACGATTCTTCTTCCAGTGTGGCCCAGGGAAGCCAAAAGATTGAACACCCCTGCCTTGAAATATTGAAAGTAGAACAGGTGTGGTGGCTCATGCCTGTAATCCCAGCACTCTGGGAGGCCAAGGTGGGAGGACCACTTGAGTCCAGGAGTTTGAGGCCAGCCTGGGCAACACAGCAAGATCCCTGTCTCTATTGATAATAATTTGAAAAATTATATACATGTAATATATATCACATAATTATATAATATTTATATTATTTTATATGTAATTATATAATTATGATATATATAAATGAAGTAAATTAATTAGAGTACAAATTGTCAGCTAGATTTTTCTTAGGATTAGCCATCAAATTATTGCTGTTTTTCTTGATGCTTTTTAGAGTTTTTTACTTGAACAATTCTATAAGGCTCAAGTCCTCATAGTCGCAATGAAAACAAAGGGAAAAAATATTAGGGAGACCATCTTTAAATATAAAAAACAACAAACATAGAAAACTTAAGAAAATACATTTTAAAGGCTAGCTTCTACTTGTTACCCATAATTTTTGTCTTCTGTTTAACTACCATGTGCTCAGGGGGTATAAATCAACATTTAAAAATCAGCACAAGTAAAAGATATTTAGAAAGCTAAATTTGTTAAAATAATTATCATTCAATCGAAAGCCAAGTATTTTTGAATTATTTACTCCCTTCATTAGCACATATGATAGAATTAATTGCCATATACATATACAGAATATGAAGGTTTAAGAAAGGGAAAATGAAGTAAATTTTAAGTTTAGAAAACAATTCATGGGAAAAAAGTTTTAAAAAATTGACTTGGAGACAAATATGGAAAGGATTATTATGCCACCCAATAAGAAGAAATTTAAATGCAGCAAAAATGGCTTATATTATAAAAACATAAAAAAATTATCTGGATGTAAAAGCCTGGTAAGCTTTATTGTGCTATTTAAAGGAATTCTGAAAGCTTATTTTAATAAAGTCTTAAATCCATTGCAAATGCATATGGCCAGTATAAGGTTTTCTTCTTAAATTGTTCTGTAAAATACACATTTGATGTAAAAACTTTTAAATAGCTGCCTGACACTGGAAGCAAATATACTAAATTACAGTGGCAATCAAGAGAATATGGGGCCAGGCATGGCGGCTCATGCCTGTAATCCTAGCACTTTAGAAGGCCAACCTGGAGGATCACTTCAGCCTGAAGTTCAAGACCAGCCTGGGCATCATAGTGAGACCCCCCCCATTTGTACAAAAAAAAATTTTAAATTGGCTGGGCGCTGTAGCTCATGCCTGTAATTCCAACACTTTGGGAAGCCCAGGCAGGCAGATCACTTGAGGTCTGGAGTTCAAGATCAGCCTGACCAATATGGTGAAACCCTATCTCTACTAAAAATACATAAGTTAGCTGGGAGTGGTGTTGTGTGACTGTAATCCCAGCTACTCTAGAGGCTGAGGCAGGAGAACTGCATGAATCCGGGAGGTGGGGGTTGCAGTGAGCCAAGATTGTGCCACTGCACTCCAGCCTGAGACTCCATCTCAAAAAAAACAAAAAAAATTAGCCAGGTGTGGTGGCACATGTCTGTGATCCCAGCTACTTAGGAGGCTGAGGCAGAAGGATCACCCGAGCCCCCGAGGTCAAAGCTGCAGTGAGCCTGGATTGCACCACTACACTCCAGCCTGGGCATCAGAGTGAGACCCAAGTAGCTGGGACCACAGGTGTCTGCCACCATGCCTGGCTAATTTTTGTTATTGTTTGTAGAGACAGGGTTTTGCCACATTGCTCAAGCGGCTGGTCTCAAACTCCTGGGCTCAAGTGATCCACCTGCCTCAGCCTCCCAAAGTGCAAGGATTACAGGCGGGAGTCATGGCATCCAGTCAAAATTAAATTTTTTTAAAAAGAGAATATGGTACTAAATAGTCGCATGGTAGCTGCTGGATATAGGTCACTTACTAACCAAACACCTGACATTTTTATTACTCAGGTGAAAGACATTCACATGGAATCTACATCAATAGGTTGTTTTTAACAGTTAATTCCAAATACCTGAAACTATTAATGGTGGCTTTAAGAGTTGGGTTAAAAAGACACTTTTCATTATGTGTTTTAGTTGACTCAGTAATTTTTGTATTGTTACCATAAGTACATAATAGTAGTTTCATAAACAGATAAAAACAAAGGTGCATTTTAAATAGTTTTTTAGTGCTCTGTAATAACACAATATGTCAACAAGGAGAAAATGCTGACATACTGACTAACTGGCTTATTAGTTTAGTAACAGTTAAAACCAGAAGATGCACAAAGTAAATATCATATATTCAACGAAATTACCTCACAGAAATGTAACACACAAGATGAGAATGAGGCAGCTCCAGTGAGAAGATTTTGTATATATCCTCGAGGCATATTAAATTTTTCAGATACAGTCCAAATGTTGGTCTCTTTGAGCAAGGTATAAAGAACAAAAGACAGATATAGCCTGTTGACAACGTCCTTGTCCACCTTCTAGAAAGACACAATCAAATAAATTCGTTTATTAGACCTGCTAAAAATGTATGTTATTAAAATTGGACAATAGGAAAACTGAAGTTGTATTACAGAATAGCAAGGATAGAATAATTCCATAGAAACAAAACTAATTTCTAATAGATGTACTTCAGATTAATTCAAATTTATTATCATTTTTCCAACTATAAAAAAAAGATAAGCCCAGGCAGAGTGGCTCATGCCTGTAATCCCAGCACTTTGGGAGGCTGTGGCAGATGGATTGCAAGAGCCCAGGAGTTTGAGATCAGCCTGGACAACATGGCAAAATTCCGTCTCCACAAAAAAACAAACTAACAAAAAACGTGGCTAGGTGTGGTGGTGTGCACCTGTAGTCCTGGCTACTTGGGAGGCTGAGGGATCACTTGAGCCCAGGAGACAGAGATTGCAGGGAGCTGAGATAGCACCACTGCATTCAGCCTGGGCGACAGAGTGAGACCCTGTCTCAAAAAAATAAAAATAAAAATAAATAAAAGTTAAAAGATAAACCAAATTATTTTCAATATAAATTAAACTTCCTTCTACAGGGAAGGAATTGTACCCCCTCTCCATCACTCCACAAAAAGAAATGTACAAATCCTAACCCCTAGTACCTGTGAATGTGATCTTACTTGGAAACAAGATATTTGCAGATACAATTAGTTAAGGATCTTCTAGGTGAAATCATCCTGGATTTACAGTGGGCTCTAAATTCAATGATTAGTGTCCTTATAAGAGGAGAAGACACAGAGAGACACAGAGAAGGCAGCAATGTGAAGATGGAGACTGAGATTGGAGGGATGCATCTATAAGCCAAGGAACACCAAGGACTGCCAGTAACCATCAGAAGCTAGGAGAGAGGCACAGATGGCTTTTTCCTCAGAGGCTCCTGAAGGAATCAACATTGCTAATACCTTGATTTTGGACTTTTGGTCTCCTGAACTGTGGGAAAATAAATTTCTGTTGTTTTAAGCAACCCATTTGTGGTAATTTGTTAAGGCGGTTATAGAAAATGAACACAGGAAAGGAAGGAGTTGGGGAGAGAGACCTTTACAGTTACTTGGTATTTGTAAATTGTATATGTATGTGATTATTATAATAAATCAGACAAATGTACTTTAGATAAATATGTTAATAAGCTTGTCTATATTATAAACTAAGAGTAAATATTAGATCCTATGATTTCCACACGGTCCAAGCTAAAACACCTGAAAGAGATAGAAAAATGCTTCCTGTAGTTGATGATTTAGATTCTGTGTACCTGCTTTTGTCTGTGGTGCCTAATGACCATATTTGTGCATAAAGCATTTCACAGCTAATATCAAGCTTAGAAACTAATTAATTCTTAAAATTGAGGGAAAAAAGACAAACTTAAAAAAGAAAAAGTAGACATAAAAAATAAAATGAGAGGTTGGGAGTGGTAGCTCACACCTGTAATCCCAGCACTTTGGGAGGCTGAGGCAGGAGGATCTCTTAAGTTCAGGAGTTCAAGAACAGCTTGGGCAACATGGTGAAACTCTGTCTCTATTAAAAAAAAAAAAAACTGTAAAATAATAAAAAATAAAATAAATTATAAAATTATATCCTCCACCATAGTAAAAGAATGAAATGAGAACTTACAGTGACAAATTGAAGGATGTATGAGTTACAGATTCTGCATGCTGATACTGGATCACTTTTTTAAAAGCATTAAGCTGAAAAAGTATGACAGCTGAACATCAAGTAGGAAAAGAAAGCTATTTAATTTCCCAATTTTAGTGTATCTTCAGTACTAACTATAAATTGAGTCAATGTAGGTTTTTTCTTAGAATGTATTTCCTAAGCCAAGAAAAATGATATAATTATTATATGGCAAAATACAATGCTTTATGCCAATTTCAAGATCTTTTGCGGCAGGGCACGGTGGCTCACGCCTGTAATCCCAGCACTTTGTGAGGCTGAGGTAGGCATATCACCTGAGGTCAGGAGTGTAAGATCAGCCTGGCCAACATGGTGAAACCCTGTCTCTACTAAAAATACAAAAATTAGCTGTGTGTGGTGGTGGGGCACCTGTAATCCCAGCTACTTGAGAGGCTGAGGCAGGAGAATTGCTTGAACTTGGGAGGCGGAGGTTGCAGTGAGCTGAGATCGTGCCATTGCACTCCAGCCTGGGCCACAAGAGCGAGACTGTCTCAAAAAAAAAAAAATCTTTTGCAAGAAATCAAGAATGTTCAAAAAAGACTGGGGGGCGCCTCTTTTTCAATGTGGAGAAATCAATTAGATTTTAAGTATTTAAATATGTTCCCTAGAGTTTTAAAAAATTATACCTCCAAAACATTAAACTAGTAATTAATCCATTTGTAATTAAGATAAATTCACGTCCATACTATTTTAAATATGTATCAATTTGGCAAATATTTGTTGACTATATTACATTAAATGCAAGAAAAATAAACTCTGGATTCAAGCTTAAAAAGATACACTATTCTAATAAGATTTTTTGCATGTTTATTATTATTTGATAATTATTTCCAAATTAATGATATTGTTTTTATTTTACATTTTAGAGTTTGATATAAAAGGTTTAAGAAATATTTTTATTCAGCATTTTGAAGGTCTAAACAACATAGCCATTTCCAAAGTAAAAGACCCAATCTAAAAATAGTGATAACATGAATGCTTAAGTACTACAGATACTTTTATTTTTATTTTTGAGACAGGGTCTCACTATGTTGCCCAGGCTAGCCTGAAACTCCTGAGTACAAGCAAATCTTTTGCCCTAGCTTCCTGAGAAGCTAGGAGTACAGGTGTGTGCCACTGTGTTGGGCTCACGGATTTTTTTTTTTTTTTTTTTTTTTGAGACGGAGTCTTGCTTTGTCACCCAAGCTGGAGTGCAGTGATGCAATCTCGGCTAACTGCAACCTTTGCCTCCCAGGTCATGTGAGTCTCCTGCCTCAGCCTCCTGAGTAGCTGGGATTACAGGTGCCCACCATCACACATAGCTAATTTTTGTATTTTTAGTGGAGATGGGGTTTCACCATGTTGGTCAGGCTGGTCTGGAATTCCTGACCTCATGATCACTCACCTCGGCCTTCCAAAGTGCTGGGATTACAGGCGTCAGCCACTGTGCCCGGCCCAATATTTTTTATTTTATGACACAGTGATGCATGGGACACTGCACCATCAATTTAAGTGTAAGTAAACATCATCTTCCATTTTACAAAATGAAATCCGTACTGTCTATGCAAATTTAAAAGGTATAGGGGAGGTTGGATGCGGTGGCTCCCAACCTGAGAGCCACCTGTAATCCCAGTGCTTTGGCAGAACGAGGCGGGTGGATCACCTGAGGTCAGGAGTTTGAGACCAGCCTGGCCAGCATGGTGAAACCCTGTCTCTCCTAAAAATACAAAAATTAGCCAGGCATGGTGGCGGGCGCCTGTAATCCCAGTGACTCAGGAGGCTGAGGCAGGAGAATTGCTTGAACCCGGAAGGCGGAGGTGTCAGTGACCCAAGATCATGGCGCTGCATTCCAGCCTGGGCGACAGAGTGAGACTGCACCTCAAAAAAAAAAAAAAAAAAAAAGGTGTGGGGGAAAATGGAAGGTAACTAGGTTTCAATGTAAATTGGATTGCCAAATAAAATTTAAAATGAAAAAAAAAAAGTGTATTACAAGGGGGAAAATAACATTATCTTAAGGAAATCGAAGATATGGTTATGAAAGAATTACTTCAATTTCTCTTAAAGTTAGTATATACATTTGATAACTTGCTTCATGCCTGCTGACTGAATTTTAAAACACCAAAATATAAGATATCACACAAACGAGTATTAGCTTATCCCCTTTGACCTTCTAAAATGCTTTACGTAATGTAAGTACTAGACTAGGAGTTCTTTGAGGATGACAAAAGCAGTAACAAAAAACCCAGACCCATCCTATCTTAGAATCCTTGATAGCAAATAGAAAGCCTAATATAAAGTTTCTAGAAAATGTATTTCCTCCTTTGAATTGAACTTATATCAGGATTGTGTAGTATTATGAAAACATTTCATGTTACCCAAAAAAAGGCCATCACACCACCCAGAAATAAATGTTGTTTAAAAATATTCATACATTTTGGATGCTCAAGTATGTTTTAAGTAGTAAAAGGAGCATTATACTAATTTAAAGGAAAACATGTAAACCAAAAAAGATCAATATAATGGTATTAATTTTGTTGAGTGAACTTAGTGAGTGAACTAAGTGTTGAGTGAACTTATTATTTCGGAAGAAAAAAAGAATGCAGTACCTTTCTGATGGCTTGGCCTGATGCTTTCTTCCCAATAAAGCTTTCAGAGACTCCAAGAATGGCAGCTACATTTTGTTCTGCTGGACTGAGTTGGCTGAACTACATGGAAAAAGAGCAAATAGATGGAAGCATCAAAAAATCTGTCATGTGAACCAAATCCAGTATTTCTTTTGATATCACATTCTCATGATTCAGGATACAAAAAACAAGATAAATGTATTTGTAAATACTGCAGGTTTTAAAGTTATATCATTAGGATATAACATACTTTAGAATTACTTAAAGGCATAGCCACAAGTACTGGTTTCCATGGACTACATGATTATGTTTAATACCAGATGGCTGAGGGAGGGGAAGGAGAAGGAAAGGTTTTGAGAGTAATTGCATTATATAATGCCACTTAAAAAAAACTTACTTCCTGAGTAACGTAAACTCAGGAAGTTGAGAAGAGACGGAGAAAAGAAAAAAAAAAAACAGTAATGATTTAAAAATATGACATTAAAAATAAAGTTAATTTCCTGTGATTAAAAGACGTATACTACCTCTGCCTAATAAACATTTTTGTTTCTGTTTTTGTTTTTTTTCTGAGACAGTCTCATTCTGTCACCCAGGCTGGAGTGCAGTGGCATGATCTCAGCTTACTGCAACCTCCGCCTCCTGGGTTCAAGAGATTCTACTGCCTCAGCCTCCTGAGTAGCTAGGACTACTGGTGTGCGCCACCATGCCTGGCTAATTTCTGTATTCTTTTAGAAGAGATGGGGTTTCACCGTGTTGGCCAGGCTGGTCTCAAACTCCAGACCTCAAGTGATCCTTCCACCTTGGCCTCCCAAAGTGCTGGGATTACAGGCATGAGCCACCACACGCAGCCCTAACATACGTTTATAGAGCTAGCCTGTTCACAGTAAAATCATAATGTACTGTATGTTACCACTTGGCTTTATAAGTATGGACAGTTCTACTTTGTGATAGGTTGTAAAATAAATATTCCTTTTCAGTTATTAACATCATTGGATTTAATGTATTATCATACTTGGCTCTGACCGAGCTTTCATGTAACTAAACTCTCAAACATCAGAGATGGTTTTCACTGTTTTCTTTGCATTCTAGGGATTATAAAATGCGGTGATCATAACAGTAACTTTCTGTGGGGAAATAGGACCACGGATAATCTTTTCTTCTTTTTTTTAACCTTTACTTTTTTCAATAACAAATATGTTTATATTTAAAAGAAAAGTAATATTAAAGTTAAACCATAAATGCTGTTGCCAGATTACAATTTTTAAAATCTGAAAGAAAAAAATATCCAATTCCAAATATATTTTAATAGAGAAAAAAAGTGAATAATCACTTCATAAAAAGCATATAATAGGCCGGGTACAGTGGCTTACACTTGTAATCATAGCACTTTGGGAGGCCAATGTGGGAGGATCGCTTGAGCCTTGGAGTTTGAGACCAGCCTGGGCAACATGGCAAAGCCTCATCTCTAAAAAACAAAACAAAACAGCATGTAATAATTCATAAACGAAGTAGCCTAAGTTGAAAAACATTATATTCTTACCTGCCTGAAGTATATCATCCAATCAGGGTTACACTGTGAAACCAGATCATAGGGGGTTGTTAGGTAGATTAGATGAAGAAGGCTTTCAAGCACAAGTCCTTCAAGACCTTTCTTCAAGTCTCTGTAGAGAATGTCACAATAAGCTAAATCTATAGTTCCTAAAAGAAAGATACAAATATTCAATCTTTCACAATTACCAGAGGGGCAAAGAGATGGTTTTAAATAAAGTATTGTGTAGAAATTGCTTAAATATAGCAAAAAGTCTTCAAAATCTCTTATAACATCTTACTATATAACTATTTTGGAGGTCATTTTGATAGTACTCATCAACACTTAATAAGTACATACCTTCTGATCCAACTATTTTGGGAATCTAATCCAGAGAAACATTTCCATATGTACCCCAAAATACATAGAGATGTCCATGCAGCCTTGTTTATAACAGAGAAAAATCAGAAAGAATGCAAGTGTCCATCAACATCGAATGGTTAAATAAATTATGGTACATCCATACTATAGATGACTGTAGTATTAAAAGAAAAATGAGATAGATTTAAAGAGACTCATCTGTTAAGATGTTCATGATATCTTATGAGAAAAGCAATTTGGAAAAAAATATTTAAATGATGATTCTATTTGAAAAATAAATACACACATAAAAATATTTGAAAGAATACATATCAAACTGGTAGTAGTAGCTCCTGAAATGGGACAGGAATATGGCACTTTCCTTAACAAAATTCAGAGTTCTTAGGTTTTGTTTTTTTTTTAACAACAGACATGTATTATTTTTCACTAAAAAAGAGCCTCAGCCTGGGCACCATCGTGAAACCCCATCTCTACTAAAAATACAAAAATTAGCCAGGCATGGTGGCATGCACCTGTAGTCCCAGCTACTCGGGGGGCTGAGGTGGGAGAATCATTTGAGCCCAGGAGACGGAGGTTGCAGTGAGCTGAGATTGCACCATTGCACTTTGGCCTCAGCAACAGAGCAAGACCCTGTCAAAAACAAGCAAACAAACCAACCAACCAAAACAACCCCCACAACACTTTATTCACTGTCATGAAACAATCTCTAAGACATTATATTCAGAAAAAAAGCAAGTTGCAGGCCAAATGTGTTGTCTCATGCCTGTAATCTCAGCACTTTGGGAGGCAGGAAGATTACTTTAGGTGAGGAGTTTGAGACCACGCTGGCAAACATAGCGAGATTTTGTCTCTATACTTAAAAAAAGAAAAAAAAATTTTTTAATTTATAAAAAGTTTCAGAATAATATAAATGATTATTTGTTTAAAGACAAAAACTTAAAACTGTACATATGTACATATTATGCACTGAAATGAAATGTACAGAAAAGGTCTGGAAAGATATACACCAAATTGTTATTCTTGGTAGAATATTAAGATTTGTATGGTTGCTGGGAGGGAAGCATGAAGGAGGGATGCCTACCTTATTCTCTATATACTTCTGCAGTACTTTACTCATAATTCAAAACATTTTTCAACTTTTGAAAGTTGAAGGAGTTATCGTCTTATAAAATAAGATTAATGCAATTAATATAAAATTATAAATACAACTTAAAATATAATTTTTTATTTTTTTATTTTTGAGACAGAGTCTCACTCTGTTGCCCAGCCTGGAGTGCAGTGGCGTGATCTCGACTCACTGCAACCTCGGCTTCCCAGGTTCAAATAATTCCTGTGCCTCAGCCTCCCAAGTAGCCGGGACTACAGGCGTGTATCACCATGCCTGGCTAATTTTTTTTGTATTTAAAAGAGACAGTGTTTTACTATATTGGCCAGGCTGGTCTCAAACTCCCAACCTCAGATGATCCGCCCCCGCTTGGCCTCCCGGAGTGTCGGGATTACAGGCATGAGCCACTGTGCCCAGCTTAAAGAAAGTATAATTTAATTTTCATTTTTTCCAATGTGTTTCCTATGATCAATAAGATTTAGGTAAACTCTTACCCTTAAATGAAGCACGTCCCAACTTTGTAATATGAAAATTATATTGGACCTCTTCTTCAGACTTATAAATAGTGTCTTTTTGTAGGAGTCCTTTTTCTGTCAGGTATCTAAGTGACTCAACAGTTATTTCCCAGAGACTTTTTTCTTCCAATAAAATCTTTTGCTGAACACCAAAAAATGTACCATTCATGAAGTGATAGACGTCATCAAGATTTGTTGCAATCTGAAAAAATTCAGGACATCATTGGAGCATTTTCCTTAATTCAAGGCATCACCTTGAATGCATATTAATCAAGATAACTCACTTCCATACCTCACAGCTATTTAAATAAAAAATTAGTATTAAATCTACACAGTTGCATATATAAATTTATAATGGCAATTAAAAATTAACAAAAAATTTAGGGGGATGATAGTTATTATATTCATGCCTTTTACGAAAACATGTACCCATTTTTCATTCCCAAACTCCTTTGGATAGATCTTTAAATAATTTTTCACAATATCTCCAAAACTGTGCTATTTACTCCCCAACCAATTTTCACTAATTCTCACTCAGCCTCCTTTAGGGATCTTCCCGGCACTGCATTCCACCCACCTGTGAAAACATCCTTTAGCTCTAAAAGTTGCATTAAAAAAAAAAAAAGGAAAATACAACAGTTTCTGGGTGCAGCACATCAACATGGCACATGTATACATATGTAACAAACCTGCACGTTGTGCACATGTACCCTAGAACTTAAAGTATAATAAAAAATATAAAAAAACATAAAATAAATTAAAAAAAGAACTGACAAAAATACAAGTTTCCACTAAAACAGCGTCAGACAA
Organism: Hylobates moloch; assembly: GCF_009828535.3. Classification (NCBI taxonomy): domain Eukaryota; kingdom Metazoa; phylum Chordata; class Mammalia; order Primates; family Hylobatidae; genus Hylobates; species Hylobates moloch. The sequence goes on along the minus strand of NW_026652277.1, from coordinate 49,184,803 downwards.
TATTTTGCCTAAAATGTTACCTAAAAATAGTTGATCTCTACCTATTTTTGTCTCTCTCATTCCTATCTCCATTTCTTGTTCTTTCACTGTTATTCACTATTTATAACTTACAATGGCAATCATAAGGAATACTTAACCCTCCATTTAGTATTCAGATGTAGAGCTGACTCTGAATTAGAATAATTTTTATTAGCCAATTTCAATGAAATCAGCATGTTATACTAAAATATAGTCAATCAATAAGTATATTTCTCTCTCTTACAATTCTGATGCTATTTCAACTGGAAAATGTAAGTCATAATTTCATATTAAACCAATATAAGGGGTAAGAAAAATATTATGGGGCACAGACATTTTCTATTGCTTCTTCCCACTTTAATAAAAATCATTATTAATATAGTATTCAATTAAGCTAAAATTATACTTTTAAGATATTTAAGAACTGATACTTTGTTTTTGGATTATTAATGTACTTAGTTTTTGTACTGTTTTCTACCTAAATGATTAGAGTTAATACTGGGGGTGGAAGAGTGCAGGGGGGCAGGGGAACCTTTACTTGATCCCTCTATCTACCATCATGTTGTCTTTCTATTCCTCCCTGAAAAAGTTTTTGACATAGTAATTGAAACCCACTGAGCCAGCCTCTGCTTCTGGCTTCTCAAATCCAGATTCTCCACTGATGCCCCAACTTGCCAGTTCACCCATGCTCAGTTCCAAAGTTAATTTCATCACCATGTCCCAGATTAAAGAAAAAACAAACAAACAAACAAAACAGGCCAGGCACAGTGGCTCATGCCTATAATCCTAGCACTTTGGGAGGCTAAGGTGGGAGGACTGCTTGAAGACAAGAGTTCAAGACCAATCTAACCAACATAGCAAGACCCCATCTCTAAGAAAAAAAAAAAGCCAATTTCATTAATTCAAGTATTTATTAAGTGCCAACCACATGCCAAGCATTGGGATTCAGTGATCTTTTTTTTTTTTTTTTTTTTGAGATAGGGTCTTGCCATGTTGCCCAGGCTGGTCTTGAACTCCTGGGCTCAAACGATCCTCCTGTCTCAGCTTCCCTAAGTGGTGGGATTGCAGGTGTGAGCTACTGCACCTAACCATTCCATGGTCTTTTAAAAATTATTTACCTTAATCACTGAAGTGGATGAGAAAACAAACAAAATTAAAAAGAAAAAAAATTAAAAGAAAAAAATTATTAAATAAAAAATTAGTATAAAATCTACACAGTTGCATATATAAAGTTATTACATAACTTTTTAACCTCTATTACCTCAGATAACAGTAATACGATACAAATTAAAAAAAATACCTTCAAACCAATCAAAGAGAGAAATAATGTTTGGATTCCCTTGGTGAATTCCTGAACAAGATGGCTGTAACAGTTTTCCAATGGTTTAGTTATTAACTCCAATACCTATAAAGGTTAATGCAACACCATGTCTTGTGTTATTATTAAAAATAAATGGCATTTAATATAAATATTTTATACTTTACATAAATCTTGTGGAGCCAGAAGGAGACCAAAAAAGTAAAGACAAAAGAATTTAACATTTATCTTCATTAAAAATGGAAGAAAAACAAATAGGAAAAATATTTTTTCATTGTCTGAAATACATACATTTTCAAACCATTCTAATTCTTAATCATATAGGAAAGAAAGCATCATTTAAAGAAAATTAATAATTAATTTTTAAAAGATGATTTCATAAAGGCGCTAGACCAACAACCAAGAAAAAGACAAAAACAACCAACCAACCAAACTGAGTATTACCTGTTGTTTGTCTTTTTCTTGCAATATGAGGATACTCTCCCCAATAGTATCTATTCCAGCACGACCAGCTCTGCCAATCATCTGTTTATATTGATTCCTCTTTAAAAATTCCTTAGCAACATAGGGAGCTCTTAAAATAACTCTGTGGAATTAATGAAAAGTGATACTCTACAGCAAACAGTACCAATTTAAAAAATTCTTAATTTCATTATATATTTGTGATATTAAATTTAATGACCTACTAACACAAAATAATAGGTAACTAGTGTTTACCAAGAATCTATGATTTCTTAGGTTTTTACACACACTATCTATAATTCTTACAAAACTCTTAGTAATAATATACTTTTAAATTTCATTTTTATAAAGGAATTAATTGCAACTCAGTTAAGTGACTTATCCTAAACTAAAAAATTAGTAATTACCAGAGCTATCATTTGAACTGAAGTCTGCCTAGCTGCAATGTCTATGATTAATCTGTAGCAGTAGTCTCCAAAGCGTTTGGACTTTATACTCCATAAATAAAAAATATGACCATACACCACTAACATACACATATCTATTTATGAATTTTTATTATTTTGAACTGTATAAAATTGCAGATGTCAACTGTTTTTGACCTACAAAAATGGTGATTTCAGCCAGGCTCAGTGGCTCATGCCTGTAATCCCAGCACTTTGGAGGGCTGATGTGGGAGGTTTGCTTGAGTCCAGGAGTTTGAGACCAGCTTGGGCAATATAGTGAGATGCAGTCTCTACAACAACAACAACAACAACAACAAACTGGCTGGGCATGGTGGTGTGCCCCTGTAGTCCCAGATACTTGGGAGGCTAAGGTGGGAGGATCACTTGAGCCTAGGAGGTTGAGGCTGCAGTAAGTCGTGGTTACATCACTGCACTCCAGCCTGGGCAACAGAGTGAAACCCCATCTCTTAAAAAAAAAAGCAATTTCAATTATACAGAAGTCCATAGTCAGTTAGTCAGCTTTCCTATCCAAAGGGAAGAAAAAACCTATTGTTTACCTATACTAGTCAACTTCCTCTTTATTTATAAATCTCAATATGAAGAAAAGATTACCAAATACTTGAAGAAAACTAATAACATAAAAGAAACATAACATGAATATACAAAATAAATGACCACAAAAACCAGATAATATAGGGCTCAGAAGAGAACTTTTAAAAATCCTAATTAGCATTAACAGAAAATTCCAAAGAGTATTATATCCACAATATAAGAGTAGATAATGGGCCGCGTGTGGTGGCTCACTCCTGTAATCCCAGCACTTTGAGAGGCTGAGGTGGGCGGATCATGAGGTCAGGAGATGGAGACCATCCTGGCTAACACGGTGAAACCTCGTCTCTACTAAAAATAAAAAAAATTAGCCGGGCGTGGTGGCAGATGCTTGTAGTCCCAGCTACTCAGGAGGCTGAGGCAGGAGACTGGCGTGAACCCAGGAGGAGGAGCTTGCAGTGAGTGGAGATCGCGCCACCGCACTCCAGCCGGGGTGACAGAGCGAGACTCCATCTCAAAAAAAAAAAAAAAAAAAAAAAGGAGTAGACTATTGGCCGCGTGTGGTGGCTCATGCCTGTAAATCCCAGCACTTTGGAAGGCCAAGGCAGGAGGATCACGAGGTCAAGAGATCGAGACCATCCTGCCAACATGGTGAAACCCCGTCTCTACTAAAAACACAAAAATTAGCTGGGCATTGTGGTGCATGCCTGTAATCCCAGCTACTTGGGAGGCTGAGGCAGGAGAATCACTTGAACCCGGGAGGCGGAGGTTACAGTGAGCAGATATCATGCCACTGCACTCCAGCCTGGTGACAGAGCAAGACTCCATCTCAAAAAAAAAAAAGAGTAGACTATTACAAGGAAAGAACAACAAAAGAGAGTTCTTAGAAATAAAAAAAATTAAATTTATTTAAAAATTCATAAAAAATTTGAAGGGCCAGGTGTGGTAGCTCACACCTGTAAATCTAGCACTGCAGGAGGCCATGGTGGGCAGATCACCTGAGGTCAGGAGTTTGAGACCAGCCTGGCCAACATGGCGAAACCCCGACTCTGCTAAAAATATAAAAATTAGCCAGGTGTGGTGGTGGGCGCCTGTAATCCCAGCTACTTGGGAGGCTGAGGCAGGAGGATCGCTTGAACCCAGGAGATGGAGGTTGCAGTGAGCCGAGACTGCACCACTGCACTCCAGCCTGGCCGCTGGGCAACAGAGTGAGACTTTGTCTCAAAAAAAAGAAAATTCAATTGAAGAACTGAATAATGAATGAAAATAGTTAATGGAAACAGTTAATGTAGTTAATGGATATCAGTTAAAAACTGATTTTTTTTTTTTTGAGACAGGGTCTCACTGTTGCCCAGGCTGGAGTGCAGTGGTACAATCATAGCTAACTGCAGCCTCGATGTCCTGGGCTCAAGCAATCTTCCCACCTCAGCCTCTCGAGCAGCTGGGATCATAAGTGTATGCCACCATGCCAAGCTAATTTTTTAATTTTTTAATAGATGAGGTCTTGCTATGTTGTCCAGACTGGTCTCAAACCCCTGGGCTCAAGCAATCCTCCTACCTTTGCCTCCCAAAGTGCTGGGATTACAAAAAACTGATTTTTTGATATGGAAGGTAAAGTTGAAAAAAATTACATGGCACAAACGTGTGCTTACATTCTTACACATTCTGAAAAATGTGTAAGAAAAGAGATACGAAAGCTGAATCTAAGAGGCCTCAACCCTGTCTAAGTGAAATTATAAAAGCAAGGAACAGAGATAATGGGAAGAAAAAGAAATAACAGAAAAGAATTACTCAAAGAAGAAAAGCATAAAGCTTAGATTAAAAGCATCCACTCAAGTGCTAAGCCCTATGAATGAAAAGTAGTAATGTTGGGATTGTAAAATCAAACTTCCTGGGTTCAAACACTGGCTTTAAAACTCATTTGTTGGAAAATGAGTTGGGAAAAAGTTATTAACTTTTTAAAGTTGGGAAAATTATTTAATTATTCAGTGCCTCAGTTTCCCATTCTATAATAGGTGTGTAATAAAATATGACCTTCCTCACAGAGTTGTGAAGTTGTATCAAGTCAATGCATGTAAAGTTGTTACTACATGAAGGGGAGGCGAATGTAGTAACTACAACTATTATTATACACCATGATGAAATTGGGAGGTTAAAGAGAAAAGTCTAAAAGTTTCTGGAAAAGAAAAACAGAAAATCCATGCAGAGACAAAAATGAGCAACATTGGCCTCTAGAAAATATGGAACAATATTTACAAAGTCCCTAAAGGAAAAAAAATTGAATCTAGAATTCTTTTGCTAGTGAAGTGTGAGGCCAAAATACAGATAAAGAGTCAAAATGTTTTACCCCCTAAAGCGGTATTCTAAAAAGGATTACTCAAGGAAGGCAAAATTAAAAAAAAAAATCAGAGAAGAAAGATGTGGGATATAAGAGGCAGTGGTAAGCAAAAAACAAGTATGATTTACAGGTAAGTTTAAATACTACATAAGATGAAAGAAAATGTTTAAATCTAGCACTAAAATTCTAAGTAAGTGCAACATTCATGGAGCAGAGTAGAATATACTAAGGACATGCTAAGCCTCTTTTTATGTTCAGGAGAGGAGAGTTATTGATTACTTCTAAAGTAATAAAAAATGTTTGGTTACAACTTAAAATTTTAAGAGTAACCACTGGAATAATAGAAACAGGATATATAACTTTAATTTTTTTCTTCAATTGTCTGAAAAATGGAAAACTTAATCAGAGACAGAAATTGAAAGTAAAAGAATGGAAAAAGGTACATACATGGCAAAAAAAAAAATGAGTTCTGGTATTCAAAGCAAAATTATTAAATCAGCAAAACAAGTATTTATTGTATTGATAAAAGGTACAATTCGGCAATAAGATATTTGAAGTAAACCTATGTATATCTAAATAGTTTTGAAATATAAAAAGTAACTTCTAGAAATGCAAAAAGGAGAAACTGATAACTACATAATTAAAGTGGGAGACTAACACACTTCTCTGAAATTGGTAGACCAAGGAATCAAATATAGTAAGAAAATAGAGAAGCTGATAACACAATGAACCTCTGTGATCTCACTCAGATGTACAAAACTGCGTATTCAACTGAAAATGCATATTTTTTTAAACACTCATGGAAAGTTTATAAAAATTGATCATTTATTAGCAAAATACCCCATGATCATAAATTATAAAGGGTAGAAGTCAATTACACAGGCCCACACCTTTGGTAATAACTGAAAAGGTAATCAAGGATCTGCTTTAAAATACATATATTAGACACAAATTTCCTATGGATCAGCTCTCGAAGATTTCAAGGAAATCTCTATGTTAAATAAACTCTTTTATATCATAAAAAAGGTGAAACACCTGCCAACTATTTCTACAAAACCAGATTAATAGACTCTAACATCAAAACCAGATATAAAGAGCACAAAGGATGGAATTCTAATATCAATAAATCTATTAACATCATTTTTCATTACATATTTCATTACATATTCATTAAAATATTAAAGAAAATAAACCAACCAATTAACTCAGCATATGCTAAAAGAACATTTGATAAATTCTCATCCACTACTGAGAAAGCATAAAACAACAAAACTCCTTGCAAGCTAGAAATGGAAAAGTTCTGAGCCTGGTCAACACTTACTTATCTCTTACCTTCGAGCTGGTAGGTTGACACCTGCTGCTAAGGTAGATGTGCAGGTAAAAAGACAGAGCACTCCTGTGGAGTAGGCCTCCTCCAAGAGTTTCCTTTCATCACTTGTTAAGCCACTATGGTGATAGGCAACTCCAAATGGGATAGTGCGCTTTAAAACAGGACACAGGTTGCCATTGCCAATATTCTTCAAGTTCTTAATCACTTCACATTTTTCTTTCTCCTTGTGTTTCAGATATTCCCTATGAAAAAGATCTGTTAGAAATATGAGCCCTTGCTCTTTTAGCGACAAAATTTCTACCATTTTCATTTTAGTAGATGCTAATGTAAACATTCTTTAATGTACTATTTCCATTGAGTTAAGTACATTAACTGTTCTTAGAATTTTGATTCTGACTTCATTAACTATTAGGCAGTCTCTCAATCTTTTTGTGGATTACAGAACCCTGTGAAAATCTTATCAAAACTAAGGAAGGGCGGAATTCGATGGCTCACGCCTGTAATCCCAGCACTTTGGGAGGTAGAGGCAGAAGGATCTCTTGAGCCCAAGAGTTCAAGATCAGCTTGGGTAGTGAAGTGAGACCACCTCTCTACAAAAAATAACAAAAATTAGCCGGGCATGGTGGTGCATGCATCTGTAGTCCCAGGCTACTGGGGAGGATGAGGTGGGATGATTGCTTGAACCCACCTCAAAGGGAGTTTGAGGTTGCAATGAGCTATGAACCTACCAGCCTGGGTGAAAGAGCAAAGCCTTGTCTTAAAAAAAAAAAAAAAAAAAAAGGAAAAAATATAACTATTTACATAAATACAACACTTTACATATAATTTCAGAGGGTTCGTGGATTTCCTAAAATTCATTCCTGTACTTCATTTGAATCCATGGACACCAGGTTTAGACCTTTGCTCTGGATATTATAACTGTTTTTTCTTTATAACATATATCTTTATAGGGGATAGTTTTTTTTAAGACATAAATTTTCTTTTCTGAAGATGGAAACATACATATTATTAAATCATACTTCTGTGGTAAAACACTGCCTAAACACTAGCACTTTAGAAACTTCATATCCTACAATGTTTCCATCACTTAGCCAGTGTCTCCATCTTATTACCTTGAATTATTCTAAGAAAATGAATGATTTACTGAGAATTTTTTTAATGATAATTTAATTTCCTTAAGCTTTTATAATCAAAATCATTGTAAAAGCAGACTGTTACCGAAATGAGCAACGCCTTCATCTTATTCCAAACATTTTTATCTTTTGCTATTCAATAAATTTAAGTCTATCTTAGACCAATCCATGATAGCAGGATTGAAAGAGGAGGTAGAGGTTGACTAGATTAGCATTCAGGTTAATAGACTATGAATACTGATACAGCATTAGCTAAGGGGCTGAAAGAAATCTCAGAAAATGATAAAACCACACATGGGACAAACAGGTACATAAAAAACTGAACTGTTAGTAGTTAAAGTAACTTCGTACTTATCTCTATGAATACGACAGAGCCAATATTAAGATACTACAAAATTACGAGACAACACATTTCTTACTCAGGAAATTATATCCAAATGTCCATACAACTAAGTGTGAAGTTTACTAAGAAAACAAAGGCAGGCCAGGCGCAGTGGCTCACGCCTGTAATTCCAGCACTTTGGGAGGCTATGGGGGGTGGATTGCTTGAGCTCAGGAGTTCAAAACCAGCCTGGGCAACATGGTGAAACGCTATCTCCATGAAAATTACAAAAAATTAGTTGGGAGTGGTGCTGTGCGCCTGTAGTCCCAGCTACTTGGGAGGCTGAGGTAGGAGGATCACTTGAGCCCAGGAGATGGAGGCTGCAGTGAGGTGAATTTGTGCCACTGCATTCCAGCATAGGTGACAGAGTGAGACCCTGTCTCAGGAAAAAAAAAAAAAAAAAAAGGAAAAGAGAAAAAAAGGCAATGGAAGATACAATTCATTTCCACAGTGGTAACAGTGATTAGTCCTTTGACTGACTAAGCCAGTGGTTCCTGTCCTTGGCTATATGTTGGACTTGCCTGGGGAGCTTTACAAAATGATATCTGGGTGTCACTCCTAGAGATTCTAATTTATCTAAGATGTAGCCTGGACTTTGGAATTTTTAAAAGCCTCCAAGATGATTCACTATGCAGCCAAGGTTTTGAATCACTGACCTAATATTACTTAACATTCTCGTACATATAGTCTTAGGGTTTTGTCTTTTTTTTTTTCCTTTTTGAGATGGAGTCTCCCTCTGTTACCCAGGCTGGAGTTCAATGACGTGGTCTCGGCTCACTGCAACCTCTGCCTCCCAGGTTCAAGTGATTCTCCCGCCTTAGCCTCCTGAGTAGCTAGGACTACAGGTGCACGCCACCACACCCAGCTAATTTTGTATTTTTAGTAGAGACAGGATTTCACTATGTTGGCCAGGCTGGTCTTGAACTCCTGACCTCATGATCCGCACGCCTCGTCTTCCCAAAGTGCTGGGATTACAGTTGTGAGCCACCGTGCCCGGCCTTCTTTTTTTTTTTTTGATGGAGTCTCGCTGTGTCACGCAGGCTGGAGTGCAGTAGTGCAATCTCAGCTAACTGCAACCTCTGCCTCCTGGGTCCAACAGATTCTCATGCCTCAGCCTCCCCAGTAGCCGGGATTATAGGTGCAAGGCATGACACTCAGCTAATTTTTTGTATTTTTAGTAGAGATGGGGTTTCACCGTGTTGGCCAGGCTCGTGTCAAACTCCTGACCTCAAGTGATCCACCCACTTCGGCCTCCCAAAATGCTGGGATTAAGGTAAGAGCCATGGTGCCCAGCCACCTTAGAATGTTTCTCTGGCTATTTCACATGTGATTTTCACAGTTAAAATTTCTTTCTTCAAGGTCAAGGCCTTCAGTATACTAAAACAACTTAATATGATATTTTGCAAGGCATAATTAGTGTTTGCCCAATAAACATAATACATAGTCTGTAATTCCTAATAAAAATAAAACAGGATATTTAAAAAATATTAACATACTTGCTTAAAAATTTGCATATCATTTCTGCTACATTTTCACAGTTCTTCTTACTAGGACAAAAAACTAAGCAGGAATAATTGGGAATAACTTCTGTCACCAATGCTACCAAGTGATCAGGATCCATCTTTTTTAGAGTATCAGAATACTGCAAAACAACAAGATGTAGGAACAAGGTGATTAGTAAACATGAAACCCTGTCAATTTTTTACCAGTGTGATTTGAAAGGTAAATAAACCATCTATAATTCTAAACTTCTAATTTAATAAATCTGATCATTTAAAAGAAAAGATGAAATCTATATTAAACATCAAAATGTTCAATCTCACTTTTCTTTTAGGTTATTATGATTTTCTTAGGTCTAGTTAGTCTAAAAAAACTAGAATTAAAGAAATGAATTAAAGAAAATTAAAGAAGTGAAAATAGTTAATGTTATTAATAGCCTCACTACATGCCCATCTCCACCACAGCAGAACAAAAAAGTCCACAGAGAGAAACACAGATTGATCCTAATAATAGTTAAGGGACTGTGTAAATAAGACATGCCCTTTACAACCGCTAAGTTTTCAAAAACACAGATTCAATCATACTACTGAATTATGACAATTTTTGTAGTGACACGAGGAACACAAAGAACATGAAGAAAAAATGTGAAGTTATTTAAAATCTATTTCTTCAACTTTACTAAAGACATAGCTTTAGAATAACACATCTTCGTAGAATTCTAAAACTACTGTATAATCCCTTCTTCCCCTTTTTAATATCCTTCATACAAGTCATAAAACACTAAAATTTACATAGTAGACATTAACATTTTATACACCAATATCTGAACTACATGGTCCATAAATTATTCTTTTGTTGTTGTTGTTAAATGAATAAACATTTACAGGAGAGGTTTCCAAATTTTCTTTGTTCACAGCCCCAGTGCCCAAAGAAATACTTTACAGTTTTGTTAATTAAATAGTGAGGTCCAAACAACTTAATAAATATGTACTTCCTCACAACTTAGTAGCTGTTAGAATAAATAATACACATCAGTTGAGTGAAAAAATATTTTTATTTCATTCTTAAATAACCACAACAGCTCACTAATGGGATGTGTGCACAACTTGGTACTGTCTTTCAAACTCTGAAATAAGACTGGACACACCTATTCTCTTCTGTTCCAGATTGATTTTCACACGGTACTTGCTTACAGCAACTGCAAAAACCCCCACTTCACAAAGATACGATGTCATAGAAAAGAATATGGTGTGACCTAATGTTGAAATTTGAAACGAGCTATCTTGAACTGGCAGTCTGCATGGTGTCCAACAAATGCCAAGCATCAGCTGTTTCTCTAAAAAATCTAGACTATTCTACAGAACCCATTGGAAACTCTTGTGGTGGCCCAGACACAAAGTCTGGTAATCTGGAATTTAAAGGTTATCAATGTTACCTTATAATTAAGGAGACGTGAAAAAGTCATGCCATTCTCAGCTTTGCTGTCAACTTCATATATTGTATCATTTATTTTCAGATATTCTTTTAACTCAACCTTGAATTAAAAGGACATTTGCAATTAATACCACATATAAATTCATCTTTCCAGCGTTTTAAATGTTGTAAAATTGGTTAAGAAAGGACAGCTATAAAAGAGTTTAGCTTTTCTAAGATATATACAACATGCTTCAACTTAAAAGTTCTTGCTTTACCATTTCTTCTTCTTCTTTTTTGGTCTCTTTTTCCCTTTAACTCAAAATAGGGATCAATATCCTTGAAGAAATATGTTTGAATTCAGTAAACATCATATCCAAAAAAGAAACCACACACTTCTGTATTTGTCACAAACAGTGTGAGTCTTGGTGTTCTTAACTTTTACTAAGATATCGTCTGTTTTATGTCTCAAGATCTAAAACTTAGTCTTTTTTTTTTTTTCTTTTGAGACAGGGTCTCACTCTATCACCCAGGCTGGAGTGCAGTAGCATGATCACAGCCCACTGCAGCCTCAACCTCCAGGGCTCATGCTATCCTCCTACCTCAGCCTCCTGAGTAGCTGAGATGACAGGCACGCGCTACCACGCCAGGCTAACTTTTATAGAGATGGGGTTCCTCTGTGTTATTGAGGTTGGTCTTGAAATCCTGGGCTCAAGCGATCCTCTTGCCACAGCCTCTCAAAGTGCTAGGATTACATGCATGAGACACCGTGTCCAGCCAAAACTTTCTGTCTTATTACTCATCAGTTTTAATTCTAAATACCACCACACTATTTTTCTTTATTTGTAGACACAAACAGTTTGTAAACACAGCTCATTGCATTTTATAATAACAATAACAATGTCTACTATGGCAATTAAGTTAAAAAATATCTCTTGAAAATGTTCATATCTGGTACAAATGAAAAACATCAATTTTTTTTTTTTTTTTTTTTGAGACAGCGTCTCACTCTGTAGTCCAGGCTGGGGTGTAGTGGCACAAACACAGCTTACTGTATCCTTGACCTTCTGAGCTCAAGTGATCTTCCCATCTCACCCTCTCAAGTAGCTGGGACTATATGTGAGTGCTACTATGCTTTAATTTTTTTTTTTTTTTTTTGCTCTGTCGCAAGCCTGGAGTACAGTGGTGCAATCTCGGCTCACTGCAACCTCCACCCCACTGGGTTCAAGCGATTCTCCTGCCTCAGCCTCCAGAGTAGCTGGGACTACAGGCGTGCGTCACCACGCCCCGCTAATTTTTGTATTTTGTAGTAGAGTCGGGGTTTCACCATGTTGGCCAGGATGGTCTCGATCTCTTGACCTTGTGATCCGCCCACCTCAGCCTCCCAAAGTGCTGGGATTACAGGTGTGAGCCACCGTGCCCGGCTGCCCTAATTTTTTAATTTTTTGTAGAGACAGGGGTCTCGACATGTTGCCCAGGCTGGTCTTGAACTCCTGGACTCAAGCAATCCTCCTGCCCCAGCCTCTTAAAGTGTTGGCATTGCAGGTATGAGCCACTGCACCCGGCTAAAACATCAAATTTCAAATTAAAATTTGGCAATTAAAAAAATATTTTCTGAAAACCTATTTAGACACTGAAAAGCTATTTAGACAAAAAACATACACACTAGTACTGCACACAAAAATATATATACATTATAAGCTATTTTCAAATAACCACAAATTATATTTGTTTACTTTCTTCAAGCATTTTGGGAATGCTGCTGTTGAGGAGTTTACATGTAAATCCATGTGAAGCCTTAACTTATTAAACAAGTATTATAACTACTAACATATAAATATTTAAAAATATTTTAAATTTTAAGATATATTTTTTAACGTGCCAATAACTCAAAACATGTCTCACTAAAATTTTGCCAAATAAAAAAATTTAGTTTAGAGAATAAGAAGTGAAAAAATAAAATGGGGGTCTGGGAAAACTCATTCAATGAACATTCACTGAGAGCCTGTGGGCCAGGCTATAGATACATTAGTGACCCAACCCAAGATCCCTGACCTATACACAAACTCTTAAATTCTCTATACACAACCTCTTATTAGCATATAGTCATGGTGAGTAAAATATGCCCCTTCACTACTCTACAGAATTCTTTAAATCCTATGTTTACTACTTTCATTTCTAAGTTAGATGAATACAAAACAAATCAATACAGTGCAAACCTTAGGTACATACTGGTCTAAATTGACTGGTATAATATTCTGCTTGAAGAAACTTTTGTAGGTCTTCAACATTGTTTAATGTTGCACTCATACCAATAATTTGAGTTGTTTCTAAAACACAAACAAAAACCAAAGTGTTAAGGAAAATATGTTATTTAACATATCATAAAGTAATTTTAGCAAATCTTTTGTGCTCTCAGTTCTTCCTGAGTGATTTGGGAAAGGGGTGGGAGAGGTAAGTAAGAAAAATACAACTAGCTGGGTGCCTGGCTCACATCTGTAATCTCAACATTTTGGGAGGCTGAGGTGGGCAGATCGCTTGAGGCCAGGACTTCAACACTAGCCTGGGCAACATAGTAAGACCTCATCTCTACAAAAAAATTAAAAATTACCTGGGCATGGTAGTGCACGCCTGTAGTCCCAGCTACTTAGGAGGCTGAGGTGGGAGGATCGCTTGAGCCCAGGAGGTCAAGGCTGCAGTGAGCCATGATTGTGTCACTGCACTGCAGCTTGGGCAACAGTGAGACCTGACCTCTTAAAAAAAGAAAACTACAAATATATTACCAGAGTATTAATCTGGCATTTGAAGAATGAAATTTTTCAGGTATCCTGAAAGTTACTACTTAGAAGTTCATAGAGTTTCAAACTTGGCAAGAAGTAGGATATTAAGGCTTCTAAACAATAATAAATGAGTATAAATTTGCTTATAACTGTCTATCTGGATCCCCTTTATGAAGAGCTATGATATGTTCCACAGGTATGGCTATAGACAGATGTAGAGTTAGTAGGAGAGAGGGCTAAATGCGTCTCAAACTCTTGGCCCATGAAAAGTCCTCTATGAGATCTTGCTATCAAGCTAACTTTTAATTTTATTCATTTATTTATTTTTTTGAGACAGAGTCTTGCTCTGTTGCCCAGGCTGGAGTGCAGTGGCATGATCTTGGCTCACTGCAACCTCCATCTCCTGGGTTCAAGCGATTCTCCTGCCCCAGCCTCCCGAGTAGCTGGGACTATAGTTTTTGTTGATGTTGTTTTAAATAAAGGTGGAGTGAAGCTTATGAAGCCATATGACATCCTGGGCAATACAAAATGGCTGCTTTCTATAGACTTAGCTATTGAATGAAAACCCAAATAGGCTTTCTTTGCAAATGTTTCTTCATTGCTCCTATGTCTTGAAATGATCATTCAAGAAACTGGCTGAAAGAGGAATAAGTGGGAGTATCCTTCTCATTCCATAAGGATAGACTACAAAACTGAAGAGGTGGGCATGGGGTCAAATCAAGAAAGGCTGTGCTAAGAAATTAGGAATTTATGCAGAAAGCAAAGGGGAGCTATTAAAGAATGGTAAACAGTAAAATAAACTAATTGGATTTGCATTTGGGAAAGATCATTCTACTTGCGCTAAAGAAAGATGGATTTGGTGGATGACGGGCAGTGGGTACACAGAAGAACTTGGTGATTTCTGTGGCAATCCAGGTAGAAAGGATGAGGTACTGAACTAAAGACTTAGTGGTAATGAGGGATAGGAGAAACAGAAGTAAAAATATATTTATGAGGTAAACCAGATAGGATTTGGTTGCTGATAGAATATGTAGGATCCTGGCTTGGCTGGCTGGAGAGTGGTGGCTGAGAATTCAGGCTGAAGAACGGCTTTGAAGGAAATGAGTTGGGCTCAGACTAAGCCTTAGTTAGGCTTAGCTGTTCACAGAATATTCAAATAGGAATGCCCTAAAATACAGGCTTGATGAAAGCAGGGACTGTTTTATTCACTGCTGTATCCCTAGCACTTAAAATAGTGCCCAGCACACAGTAGGTGATCAATATTTTTTTGAATGAACAATTATAAAATGCTATAACCTGCTTAAATATTATTGCTGTTGAAATTTTTAAAATACTTTTTAAGATTTGACCTTTATAGTTAATTTTTCCATGTATAAGGTAAATATTGCAATAGCCTATCAATAGTAGGTTATGACATTTAGAATAAATTTTTCATGAACTTTAAAGACTACCTGATGCTGCAAAATAGCTCCTTAAAGTGATCTATTCAAATGTATTGCTTTACAATATTATTATTATAATATTTATGTTGTATGTATTATTATGGTGATGATGATGATGGCCGCAGTAGCAGCAGCAAACCCTTACTGAATGCAGTGTGCTAAGCACTGCTAATGCAATACATGTGTTAACTCACACAATCCTTACAACAATCCCATCAGGCTGGTACCATTATTATCCCTGTTTTACAGATAAAGAAACATAGAGGTTGAGAGATGTGCCTGGGCACACATAGCTAGTAAGTGGCAGATAATAATAGAGGACTTCTTCGAATACCAATTTCATTTACCTTCAAAATTCTATTCATTAGAAATTTTAAAACAAAGGCAAAAAGCTTAAGTATCTTGCTTTAGGTTACATATGTAGCTAGTAATAGAATTAAGTATTTTATAAGTCTCTTGATTATAAATCAATTCATGACCTCATTTAGAAAATACTTACTGCTAGTGTAGAGGATTTTTGCTAGGGTCATTTCCAGTGTAGCTCCACGGCTTCCTTCACCAATCATGTGCAACTTCGAGATTTTTTTTAAAAAGGGCAGAGAAGTAAATCTTCATATAATGCTCATATAAAACATGCATATATTCATATGAAATTTGTTTGTAAAGAGTTGCTTATAACTTTTAAGTATTTTGAATATAACAACTATAATACATGTATATTATTTCACTGGTATTTAGGTTAATGAGCTTTTGGTACAAAATCCTTATAAATCTGGGATTCATAAGTACTATTAAAAAATTTCTTTTTTGAAACGGAGTTTGGCTCTTGACCCCCAGGCTGGAGTGCAATGGCGTGATCCTGGCTCACTGCAACCTCCACCTCCTGGGTTAAAGTGATTCTCCTGCCTCAGCCTCCCGAGTGGCTGGGATTAAAGGCGCCCACCACCACGCCCAGCTAATTTTTGTATTTTTAGTAGAGACAGGGTTTCACCTGTTGGCCAGGCTGGTCTTGAACTCCTAACAACAAGTGATTCACCTGCCTTGGCCTCCCAAAGTGCTAGGATTACAGGCATGAGCCACTATGCCCAGCCTATAAAATTGTATACTACACACATACGTGTTCACACTTCAAGAAACACTTGACGCAAAACCAAATTTAAGATTATCAAGCATAGAATGTCTTCACCTATATTGTCTATATGTTCAAATAAATTTATTTTTACAGAGGTACTAAGGTACTAAGTAGATCCACACAATAACCAGAATAATAAATATTTAGTATAATAAAAATATTGACAAATTACAAAAGTATTAACCAACCTCGTCTACAACAACCAGACCCAGACTGTCAATTCTTCCAGTTTCAATCAAAGAGTTCACCAAGCTATGTCCTTTTTCAATAGTGGCAATATAGAGTGATTTCTTTTCCCTTCTTTTAGTTGGAGGAAATCTTCCTTTGCTTCCAGCATATTCTTCAACAAAGAAACCGAGTTCTATACCAAAACTGGACAAACCTGAAATCTAGAATATTAGTTAAAATAAAGAAAAATTGGCCAGGCATTGTGGGCAATGCCTGTAATCCCAGCACCTTGGGAGGCTGAGGCGGCAAGATCACTTGAGCCCAGGAAGGTGAGACCAGCCTGGGCAACACAGTGAGACCTCATCTCTACAAAAAATAAAAAATTAGCTGGCTGTGGTGGCACAGGCCTGTAGTCTCAGCTACTTGGGAAGCTGAGGTGGGAGGACTGCTTGAGCCCACGGAATTGAGGCTGCAGTAAGCCTTGGTCATGCCACTGCACTCCAGCCTGGGTGACAGAGCAAGACCCTGACTCAAAAATAAATAAATAAAATAAACAAAACCAAAAAACACAGATAAAAAACCACTCTATTAGGTGTTCATGGGGTTCAAAAAAGCTAAAGTAGTGTTTAATATCCATCAACAGGAACAAGGTCACAGGCAAGACATACATAACAAATGCTGTAACGTCTCGATCTTTGCAAAATAAATGCAACTTCTAAAATACCTGTGAAAATAAATTTCAACTGTCTCCTTTGATGCCAAAAAGCATCAGGGGTGTGGTGGCTCATGCCTGTAATCTCAGCATTTTAGGAGGCTCAGGCAGGTGGATCACTTGAGGACAGGCATTTAAGATCAGCCTGGCCAACATGGTGAGACACCATCTCTACTAAAAATAAAAAAATTAGCCGGTCGTGTTGGCGTGTGCTTGTGATTCTGGCTGCTGGGTGGGGTCGTGGGGCATGAGAGTTACTTGAGTCTGGGAGGTGGGGGTTGCAGTGAGCTGAGATCACGCCACTGCACTCCAGCCTAGGCAACAGAGCAAGACTCTGTCTCCAAAAAAAAAAAAGCATCAGAATAACTCATTTTAGTAATAGTTTCTGCTTGAAAAAGCAAGGTAAGGCCGGGCACAGCAGTGGCTCACACCTGTAATCCCAGCATTTTGGGAGGCTGAGGTGGGAGGATCACTTCAGGTCAGAAGTTCGAGAACAGCCTGTCCAACATGATGAAAACCCATCTCTACTAAAAATACAAAAATTAGCCAGGCATGGTGGCACACACCTGCAATCCTAGGCTACTTGGGAGGCTGAAGTAGGAGAATCACTTGAACCCAAGAGGCGGAGGTTACAGTGAGCAGAGATTGTGCCACTGCACTCCAGCCTGGGCGACAGAGGGAGACTACATCTCAGAAAAGAAAAAGCAGGGTAAATAGTAACAGAACATTTAAGATGATGTTTAATCCACCAGTTTAGAAAAAGTAAAACTTTAAACAACTGGTAATTAGTATTTGAAGAGATTTTAGGTAGTGTATACTGCTTTTATACATTCTAAAAATATTAATTCTCCATCACTAAGAGGTACTTCTCACCGGGCACAGTGGCTCATGCCTGTAATCCCAGCACTTTGGGAGGCTGAGGCGGGTGGATCACTGGAGATCAGGAGTTTGAGACCAGCCTGGCCAATATGGTGAAACCCCGTCTCTACTAAAAACACAAAAATTAGCTGGGTATGGTGGCATGGGCCTGTAATCCCAGCTACTCGGGAGGCTGAGGCAGGAGAATCGCTTGAACCTGGGAGGCAGAGGTTGCAGTGAGCCAAGATGGTGCCACTGTACTCCAGCCTGGGTGACAGAGCAAGAGTCCATCTCAAAAAAAAAAAAAAAAAAAAAGAGGTACTTCTCAACAATACAAAGTTATTACATTTACAGATTTTAACGTCAAAGTATTAGCAAATAACATTTGTTTTAAAACATACACACACACAAACACACACACACAGACCTTTTCTTGGACAATTGCCACATATGGAAGAATCATTAAAACATCTTTCCGACAGCAAAGCAGTTCTTGCAGCATTAAAATCTCAGCCACGAGGGTTTTTCCACCACTTGTTGGCAAGGAATATATTAAATTTTTTCTTTCTTGCACAGAATTCAATGTTAAACAAGTATGTTGCCATTCTGTGGAATTAAACAAAAAAAGGTATTATTTTCCCCTTCCAAACTTTGAAACTCATAAGTTTTTTAAGAAAAAAAATCAAATCCCTTCCTATGGAGCAATCTTCTCATAAGGATAAATTTAATTATAACCAATGTTACATGTGAAAAATCCCAAATGTGCAAGTAGTACAGCCAGTGAGAGCCTAGTTCAGGCCTAGGCAGCAAGGTGGGCAACCAGCCCATTTATTCACCAGCTGCAGACTTAGGTCCAATATTACAGCAGGGCAGGTAGCAGCCTCGTGGACAAGGAGTGCCATCTGAGATATCAGAGGAACAAAGGGACAGTACAAGGACCTATGT
Organism: Hylobates moloch; assembly: GCF_009828535.3. Classification (NCBI taxonomy): domain Eukaryota; kingdom Metazoa; phylum Chordata; class Mammalia; order Primates; family Hylobatidae; genus Hylobates; species Hylobates moloch. The sequence continues at coordinate 49,165,877 of NW_026652277.1, read as the reverse complement.
GAATTCTAATGTCTTCCTCTTATGTTCTGCAAGGAGATTATATAAGCTTCCCTTCCTCATTCAGCCAAAAGCCACCTCAGAGAGAAGCAGGGGGAGGAGGGAAACAACTCTATTAGGTTTTACACAAACCAATAAAAACTTTAACTAGCTCTCATGGGTAGTTAACTTCAAATGGGTCCAAAACCATTTTAAACTGTTAAAATTGCTTAAACCACAAAAGACTAGGATTATTAACTGGCACATCTAGGATTCCCACAATTTGGCGAGGTGGGATTCATGAAAATAGATCAGATCCAAGATACTGTGTGAAAACTAGTATTAATTACTCTGTAGGATAATTTGACAATAAAAATCATCAAAAGTCTTTAAAAATGTGCTTCAGTGTTTTATCACTAGAAAAATGGGCAAAAAATTTAAGACATTTCACAGCAGATGGCAAATGGCCAATAAATACATGAGAAGATGCTCAGCTGTTCTCTACTGGGTTGGCAAAATAAATTTTTAAAATAAAAAACAAATAACTATAAAAAAAAAAAGGCCCACACATGCAAAATCCAGAGCTGACTAATGTGGGGAAAAACAGCCATTCTCATGTATGGTTGTGAGAACATAAACTGCTAGAATCCTTGTGGAAAGTAACCTAGTATAAAAAAATAGAACTGCACATTGCCTTTGATCTGGTAGTATTACTTTTGGGATTCTACATCTATAGAACGGAAGCCAAAGCATATAAAACACAGCATTGTTTGTAGGTAACAAAGTGCCATGGTGGTGGGGGGTAAAGGCCGAATGAATTATTGTACAATCAACCAATGAGATTCTTTGCAGTTTAAAATGAAGAGTAGATGGATATATGTATGTTCAATATACAGTTAAGTTAAAAAAAAAAAAAGCAGATCATTGCCCCGGAGTGGTGGATCATGTCTGTAATCCCAGCACTTTGGGAGCCTAAGGCAGGAGGATCACTTGAGACCAGGATTTCAAGATGAGCCCATCTCTATTAAAAAAAAAAAAAAAGAAAGTTATATCTGAATGACAGTTACAAGTAACTTTAACTTATTGTGCTTTTGGGTGATTCCCAAATACTGCAAGTGACTGTGAATATTTTTTCTTTAAAAATATTTCAAAAATACTTAAATTTAATATTGAATAAATATTCAAAAATACCTCAGATTGGTATCACCTGAGTTATCAAATTAGATGTTTATGCCACAGTATAACTTAACCATAGCCACATTTTATCCAATTCAGATTTTTAAGTATAACATGACAAAATAACTAATATTTATGAATATAATCTTTACATCAAAAAAAAAAAAAAACTAGCCGGGTACAATGGCTCATATCTGTAATTCCAACCCTTTGGGAGGCTGAGACAGCAGGTCTGCTTAAGCCCAGGAGTTCAGGACCAGCCTAGGCAACCAAATGAGACCCTATCTCTACAAAATATAAAAAAATTAGCTGGGTATGGTGGCGCATGCCTATAGTCCTCACGACTTGGGAGGCTTAAGTGGGAGGATTGCTTGAGCCTGGGAGGTTGATGCTGTAGTGAGCCATGATCATAGATTGCCAGGTCGTACTCCTAGAGGTCCTGATGCAGTAGGTCTGGGGAAGTGTCTGAGAACATGCACTTCAACAAATTTCCAGGTGATGTTGATGCTGCAGTCCAGGAACCACACTTGAGAACCACTGCTTTAGCTTAATAAAAAGTAGCACATGTATTTATGCTTTAATCTGGTCATGTTATTAAGCCAGATTTAGAGGTAAAAAGATTTAAAAAGTTGTTATTTACTGAAGTTCTTACTTAGAAGCTACCAATATAATTACTGACGATCATTACCAACATCTAATTTGGCATGTCCTTAACACAGACTCTAACTTGCAAAAAAAAATTATCCCTTTTTATAGATGAGGAACTAGGCCCAAAGTGCTAAAATTGCATTTTTAAGTGACAACCCCCAGCAGTTGAGAACCTACCAGAGTGTACCAGGCACAGTGCTAGTTAAGAAAAAGATGAGTTAGGCCAGATGCAGTGGCTCTCACCTGTAATCCCAGCACTTTGGGAGGCCGAGGCAGGTGGGATCACAAGGTCAGGAGATCGAGACCATCCTGGCTAACACGGTGAAACCCTGTCTCTACTAAAAATACAAAAAAAAAAATTAGCCAGGCATGGTTGCGGGCACCTGTAGTCCCAGCTACTGGGGAGTCTGAGGCAAGAGAATGGTGTGAACCCGGGAGGTGGAGCTTGCAGTGAGCCGAGATGCGCCACTGCACTCCAGCCTGGGAAACAGAGCGAGACTCCGTCTCAAAAAAAAAAAAAAAAGAAAAAGATGAGTTAGATAGAGCCTTGTCCTCAGGATATTCATTCTGGCAGACTAAACAAAAAGCAAGGTGCTAGGTGAAAAACAGAGGGAAGAAAGTTAACATCTACTTCCAGGGTAATACACACCATTAGCTCTTAAACCATGAACCTCACAATTTAGATTCTTGTAGTCTTTTATTAGACTTTGTTTCCTGTAGTTCTGCTTCTCCAACCTGATTGTCTTCTCCGTAAGAACCCAAGTTTTCATATCATTCATAGGATCCTAACAGGAGTTCCAGAAAACTTATGAAGTGGAAGGTTGATGGGGCTGACCCTCCAGTATGGCAGCAACTGTCCCTTCTTTGTCTAAAATGACACATATCTGAAATATATGCAAAGACCCTGGATTTTTGAAAAATATTACAAGATACCTTCTGTTATTGCTTCTTTGCACTTAAAACAAGCTTGTCCAACCCACAGCCCTCATGAGGCCCAGAATGGCTTTGAATGCGGCCCAACACAAATTTGTAAACTTTCTTAAAACATTATGAGAATTTTTTTTGCAATTTTTTTTCTTGGCTCATCAGCTATCGTGTTACTGTATTTTATTGTGGCTCAAGACAATACTTTTTCCAATGTGGCCCAAGGAAGCCAAAAGATTGGACATCCCTGACTTAAAACTTAATTGCAGCCGTCTTTAAAGATGTCTAGTTTTGGGAGCGGCAGCACAAGGCAGAGCATCTGGGTGGTGGCAGGGATGTGACCGTGGGGAGAGGTGGCTGCGGCTGCTGGTGTGGGGGGAAAGATGTTTGGTTTAATCAACAGTATTACTAATACTGAATTCTTTCACTCAAGACATGTGAGTGTCAAAGACATACTACAACAGCTAGGTTTTGGTAGAGAAGACAGAGCCAGCCAAGGAAATACAAGCTAAGAAAGCTGAGGATCTACTAGACAATCGGGGTCAAAAAACAGGAGTGGTTGTAAGGACATCCAGAAACAAGAATTTCAAGAAGGGTGTAGTCAATAGCATCAGCTAAGTTATTGAGAAGTCAGGTAAGGTAAACATTAAAAGTAACACTGTGTTTAGATGTCTTAGTCATCAGATCTTAATTGACAGCACAGAACCCAGAATTAGAGTGGGGTAATTTACTAAAGTTTACTTAGAAGCTACCAATATAATTATTGAAAATCATTACCAACATCTAATTTGGCATGTCTTTGAACCAGACGCTAACTTGCTAACAACTTATTATCCCTTTCTTATAGATGAGGAATTAGAGGAATTATGTGAGGTAAGGAAACAGAAAGGATAACTGGTTTGATAAGTGTGACTGTGAGGGAAGGAAAGAGGTTCAGTGGTAGCAGGATAGGTAGGAATGGAAGGGGTTGAGAGACCACTGATATTTTGTTTTCAAAATGAGAAATAGTATGGACCATGAAAGCATTTGCTTCTATTTACTTGCACTAATATTATGGTAATGATAGGAAAAAAAATTTTTTATTCCAGCAAAAAGCATTACCATATAATTTTTCAATTCCCTTGAACTGGGCATAAAGGTCTCTCACTTTGCTGGGTAACGAATAAAAAGGACCAAGGTCATTTGATGATGACTCAATTGTTTTCTTAGCAACATTAATTTCCTCAGATAGGAGAGTGTCTTTGAGCTGTTTACTTCTAGGAAATATTGGTGTCTGGGCCTTGGCATTTCCAGTCATGGCACTTTTTAGATGATCTTTAATACTTTTTCTCCTATTCATATCTGAACTAGTTCTGACTTTGGAAGAGGACTCATCATTTTGCTGGAGTTGCTCTATGCAATTATGGGGCAGTTCCTCATTCACAGTGTTGTGAGAGGATGACTTCCAATCCCTTTCTTTCATAGAATGATCACCCAAATCATTTGAAGAGTTCTGCAAATTTTCAAAGTATAGAGCCTGTGAGGAAGGTACATCATACAAAAGATCAGCTCCAGGTTCAATAGTGACACCTTCATATCCACTCTGGTTCTCTGTGTGCTTATCAGTTTGTAATTCAGTAAGGTTGCCTATGGTAGTAATGCTGAGTTTGTTTTTGATACTTTCCGAGCAAAGATTTTCAGTGGCAAAGTCTGTAGCATGTTTCTTATGTTCAGGGAGTTGCATATATTTTTGTTCCAGGTCGTCAACTTGAGCTATAAAGGAGTTTTCAGTAAAGCTATCATAATCACCAAACATGTCCACTTCACTGTCATTATGCTGCAAAGAGAACAAAAACGCTTATGGTCAATTCCAGTTTCATTAAGAATAAAAGCTTCACCAGCCTGGCCAACACGGTCAAACCCCGTGTCTCCAGAAAATACAAAAATTAGCCGGGCATAGTGGCACGCTCCTGTAATCCCAGCTACTCGGAGGCTGAGGCAGGAGAATTGCTTGAACCTGGGAAGCGGAGGTTGCGGTGAGCCGAGATCGTGCCATTGCACTCCAGCCTGGGCAACAGAGTGGGACTCTGTCTCAAAAAACACAAAACAAACAAACAAACAAACAAAAAACCCAAAAAAACACTTAAGCTTAGGGCTGTACCAAGTATATAATTATATGGTCACATATGGATCACAGACCTATATGTAAATAGATATCTTACAGCTGAAGAAATGGAGGCCCAAAGAGGTTAAATTACTTGCCTAAACAGCAGGTTTAGGAGTGCTACGATGATACTGAGATTCTAATTTTTGAGACAGGGTCTGGCTCTGTCACCCAGGCTGGAGCACAGTGGCTCCAGCCACTGCACGATCACAGCTCACTGCAGCCTTGACATCCTGGTCTCAAGCGATCCTCCTGCCTCAGCTTCCCAAGTAGCTAGGACTACAGGTGCCAGCCATCACACTCGGCTAATTAAAAAAAAAAACCAAAACTTTTTTTTTTTTGTAGAGACTGGGTCTCTGTTGCCTAGGCTGGTTTTGAACGCGAACTTCTGGGCTTAAGTGATCTTCCCATCTCTGCCTCCTAAAGCACTGGGATTACAGGCATGAGCCACCGCACTCGGCCAGATTGTAATTCTTAAAGCTGTACTAAAACAGCAGGAAGACTGGTAGACGTCTACTGAAATGTCAGCGCATTCGAAGTTTCTGATAACTGCAGCACTTCCCTCCCAGACTACAATCTACAGAGACTGGCCTGTAACAGAAACATGGTTGTACCACTAGACACTCCAAGGAGTTCCTAGGAATTTGGACTTGAGACTGAGAAACTTAATACTGACTTGGAGTGGTCTGCTACACAGAAGAGACACAAACCTGTAGGCAGCAATATAGTAAAGTGATTAAGACAACAGGATTTGGAGCAAGAAGTGTAGTATCTCAACTTTTCAGGGCCTGATTACTGTCGTAAAATCTAGATAATGTAACTAGCTTAACATAACGGGTCTTCAATAAACAGCAGATTTTATTTGTACAGTAGGAGCTGCAGTTATCTGGAAGCCTAGATTTGTGTGTCGGTCATGCCACTTATCCGCTGCGTGTACAACTTTTATGTCTCGGGGTTTACATTTCATATTTATACAGAAATGTAAATAACAAGGCAATCAATACCTCCTAAGTGCCGATTAACAGTGGTAACGAAGACGAGAGAAGTAAACGAAGGCGATAAAACTGGTCAACTCTTTGCATCTGGGAAGGATGCCAAAAGTTTGCAGTTTCAAGTTCTAAGTCCTCCGTACCTGGTCTCCCACCCCTCTGTCAGTGGGCATGCGACGTAGGAGGTCCGGGTTTGTATCACCACCTCCAAGGACGAGACATTCGGGGGAATCTGAGAGTAGACGGGGCTGTACCTCGACCGGCAGTACGCCCGCGGTTTTCCGCCTCCTGTTCTCAGCCACCATTTCCTCCTCCTCTTTCCCCTCATCTCCGGGCTCGAGCTCGGCCGCGGTGGGAGCACCAAAAATACACCCTAGGCTTGGACGGTTCCTTTTGGGGAGAGACACCCGCCGGCGGATGCGGGAACCACCTTCATCCATGGCAAGGACCCAGGACCCTACTCAGACGTCGTTCTCAGTGACCCAAACGCTAAGCCCATATGGAAGGGAGAGTGGGAGGCCGGCGCCCGCTTCTACATCTACCTTGGGTAAAGACCCCAAGTTAGCTCTCGGAGCTCCCGGACCGGAAGCAAGCATAAACTTCTACCTTGTCCAATCATAAGCCTCACGTGACCTGTCGCGTAACGAGGGCACAGACAGAAAGGTGCTGCGCATGCGTATTAAAAAACCTCACCTATTCTCGCGGGTCCTCAGCGTTCTCCTGCGGAACCTTTGAACGTGGGTACTGGAGCCCACAGGGGAAGAGCAGCGGAAGGGGCCTTTCGGAACGGTTTGGAATGAAAGGAAGTGGAAGAAACGTGGAACCATGGCTGCTATGGTTGCTGTTTGCGGTGGTCTAGGGAGGAAGAAATTCACACACCTGGTAACGGCTGCTGTCAGCCTTACACATCCCGGGACTCACACGGGTAAAGTCTCCATATCCTATGCTCCATTGTAGCGTTGCAGGCATTAACCTTAGTCCTAATGGTTGGAGTCGTCCCTGTTGGCAAAACGACTCTGGTTTCTAGGCGATTTTCTCCAAGATGGGTGGGAATCTGTAATTGCCTTTGACTGTTTGTGTCGTCTAATCCACTCCTTTATTTAAACGTATGAGGAAGTTGGAGTGGTTCTTAAAAAGCAGAGACTTTCCTAAGATCTGTGGATAATCTTAGTGAGGAAGGGACATTTCCAGAGTCGCCCAGCAGCAAATTCCAGATGTCTGAAGTCCCCAAACAGAACAAAATTGTATAATTTTTGCAATTTTATCTTCTCTGTGCTTCTCTATAAATTCTCTCTGGGACGGGTCTGTTACTTTCTTTTTGGTATGACAGTGCCTGTTGCTTCTCCTGTAAGAATTTTCTCTAACCATGGAATAAAGGGAAAATAAATGTCAGAAAGAGAGCAGGTATGGGAGGGAAAATATGTGCTTTTTCCCCAAAGCCCTGGAAAGCACACCCATGTTGAGTCTTACTCTGTCCCAAATATAAAAGTTTTTAACCAGTCATTCTGAATATAATGAATACAAAACCTTTCTTTAATATCGTGTCCCTTAATTCATCCTGTCTCCATAAAAACAAAAATCTTTAGCTATTCAGCTAAGAAAAAGAAATGGTTAATTGCTGTTTCTGTTTAATCACAGTGCTTTGGAGAAGAGGTTGTTCACAATATAAACAGGAATCCAGCAACGAGGACCTGGTAAGAATTTTTTTTCCTATTAGTAAGGTCTTTGCAAATATGACCAAATTGTTCTTCTTTTTAAAACGAAAACTGGTATTAGACTCTAACATCTTTTATTTTAGCTACTTGAATAGAGTTCTGCTGTAGGACAAAACAATTAGATAATTACTCTGAGTTCAGAAATGATGATGAATTGATTGTAGTCAGCTGAGTTTTGAAGTAGGAGAATTCCTAGATTAGAAGCAAAGCTGCTATAATACCATATTTTTCTTCCTAGATCTTAAATTTAAGGACATGTGATTTGGGAACTGTTTTATTTTTTTACATAGCCCTTTGTAAGCAAATGACTTGGGAATTTTAAAAGGTAGTTTGGGTGAGTAGAATTTTAGATAACTGAAAAGAGACTGTACAAAGCTTAGCTATAGGTTGGCTATAGTATTAACATGGACTTGAAAGCACAGGTTCTTACTACATGCAAAGGTATTTTGACACTAATCAGACCATACAAAGCACTTGGCACAGAGCTAAAGAGTAGTCACGTGAGCTGAATGTAAATTGGAAAGTTTGAGGAACTGGAAAAAACAAAAGAACTTGTCTAGTTTCTCTGAGCATCTGTCTTGGTAATCTAATCCATGCACCATACTTTAAGCAAGTAAAGGGACATTATTTCTTTTTTAGTTCATAAATCTCACTTTGTCTCTAATCAAAGTTATGGACCCTCTCCACAGAAGGCGGCACACAATCCCATTCATTTGAAGTTTTGCATATGATTACAGGGAGTCATGGGCTTCAAAGCCATTTCTAGATTAAGAACCTCTATCCTGGAGACAGCCATACTGACGGTAGGAAGGAGGTACTGTGACAGAAGCATTAGAGGCAGTAGTGGTAACAGAAAAGCCAAAAAGGTTGATACAAACTTATATAGTAGCCTGGGGTGATAAAGTCAAAGAACCTTTTATTACAGTAAGTCATGGGCCATTATCTATGTATAAAAATAGTGATAAAATACTTGATAGAGACATGGGGATGGATAAATTAGTGATTTCCTCATTTAAGAATGGCATATGTTATCTATTGTGTTGTAAGTTTTCTTAAATCTAAACATTTTTTCGTTATCTACAATCTGAGCAAAGCATTGGAGCAATCACTTTCTTATCAGACATCATTTTTGTTCTGCCATAAAATTTTATTCTAGAAAGATTGTACTTTATTCCAGAATCTTCTCATGAGTTAATTTGTAGGCTAAACTGAAACAAAATAAAGTGCTTATACAAAATATGTACACAGTAAGAAAGGTATAACTAATCGTTTGAATGGATTTGAATGTAGAATAGTAACCTTTTAAAATTCAGAATTAACACATCCTATTATCAGACTTTTCGTTTTTTTCCCTAGCCCATTCCAATGGAAAATCCTTATAAAGAACCTCTTAAGAAATGTATCTTGTGTGGAAAGCATGTAGATTATAAGAATGTACAGGTGAGATCTGGTTTTACTTCACTATATTTTAGGGTTTTGCTTCTGATAGATCTGCTTAAAGAGAATCAAGTCAGTTTATAGCAGGCTTTTGTAGAGGTAACTGTTTAGCAACTTCATAATTTCAAATTTGGTTATAATTCTATGTATAAGCTTATCTCTGCTTTATTCAAGTAAAAGCACCTTGGCTCTCCCCCACTTACTATTATTTCCACTCTGTTTTTTTCTCTACCTCAAACATCTTAATAGCTCACTGTGGCGGTAATTCTCAATTGGTGAGGGTCAGAACTTTGGAAAAAGCTCATCTGGTGAAGCTGATCTCGTTTTACCTCACCACCCATATCACTGATTCACATATTACTTATCTCTTGTCTAACTCTCAGCAAGTTAGAAGTTGCAAATTTGGGGCAGGTGAATAGTGCTAGAATTCTGTATGTTGGCTGGGCATGGTGGCTCACGCCTGTAATCCCAGCACTTTGGGAGGCCAAGGTGGGCAGATTACCTGAGGTCAAGAGTTTGAGACCAGCCTGGCCAGCGTGGTGAAACCCCGTCTCTATTAAAAATACAAAAATTAGCTCAGTGTGGTGGTGCATGCCTGTAATCCCAGCTACTTGGGAGGCCGAGGCAGGAGAATCACTTGAACTCAGGAGGCGGAAGTTGCAGTGAGCTGAGATCGTGCCATTGCACTCCAGCCGGGCCACAAGAGCAAAACTCTGTCCAAAAAAAAAAAAATTCCATATATTGACAATAGTATAAGATGATACCTGCCTTTGAGGGAGAACCAAGAAATTACAAAAACACACATACTGGGAAGATTATGCAAAGTGCCAAGAATAATGACTAGCATCTAGAAAGTTCTAAAGAAGTATTTAAATAAAACATAAATTATAGCAAATGCCTGGTGTACTTGTACCTCTTGAAAATCTCATTACCCTCTGATAATTTATCTTAATGATTATTATCAGAGGGTAATGGGATAGCTTGTCATGACAGATGAAATTTTTTAGTAGCTTGTTTCAAGCAATATTTTAGAAAGGTATCTGTGGAAGTCAAGAAAACAGATTTACCATTGAATGAATATGCTGATTAATCTGCTGTTTAATTATATATAGACTTGACACACTGGATAGAAAATATTTAAAAGGTAACAGGAGGGTAACTATTTTTTTCTTATATTTTATGAAATGTGTCTGAAATTTAGTAAAGCTTTATATAACTTGAAGGTTGTTTTTTGAAATTTACACATTCAGAAATAAATAACAAATACTTTTTTTTCCCCTCCAAATAAAACTCCAAAACAGCTTTTGTCCCAGTTTGTTTCTCCATTTACCGGATGCATTTATGGAAGGCACATTACAGGTATTTTGTTTTTTATCATGGGAATATAAATGTAGATACGAATTATATCAATCTATTTCTGTCATTTAGGAAAACTGTCAAATTTTCAAATTGTGCTATAAATTACTACTAGATCAGCTACTACAGGGACTAGAGCTAGTTACTATGAAAAAGCCTCTTAGGCCAAGAGGATTATTATTTTGCGGTCTTATGCAGAGTTAACTATATAGAAAAATTGGGCTTTGAAAAACTGTTGTTGATGTTTTGGAATATACTATAATCATTCCTAGATTGATACTTAAACTTGGTGTCAGCAAACTATGGCCCATAGGCCAAACCGACCTGCCCCCTTTTTATCTTGATTAGGTTCATCATATACAAATGCCACTTTTTTTTTTTTTTTGAGACGGAATCTCACTGTCACCCAGGCTGGAGTGCTGTGGCGCAATCTCAGCTCACTGCAACCTCTGCCTCCTAGGTTCAAGCGATTCTCATGCCTCAGCCTTCCGAGTAGCTGGGATTACAGGCATGCACCACCATGCCTGGCTAATTTTTGTATTTTTAGTAGAGATGGGGTTTCTCCATGTTGGCCAGGCTGGTCTTGAACTCCTGACCTCAGGTGATCCACCTGCCTAGGCCTCCCAAAGTGCTGGGATTACAGGTGTGAGCCATTGCACCCAACCCCACTTGTTTTTGTAGTTTTGTTTACATAGTGCCATATGGTTGTTTTCTAGCTACAACAGCAGAGTTGAGTGGCGGTGAGGGAGACTGTATGGCCCACAAAACCTAGAATATTATTATTCTGGCCCTTGACAAAAATGATTTACCAATCCTTGACTTAAAAACTTGTTGAGGCTGGGCATGGTGGCTCACACCTGTAATCCCAGCACTTTGGGAGGCTCAGGTGGGTAGATCACCTGAGGCCAGGAGTTCAGGACCAGCCTGGCCAATATGGTGAAACCCCGTCTACTACAAATACAAAAAAATTATCCGGGTGTGGTGGTGCATGCCTGTAATCCCAGTTACTAAGGAGGCTGAGGCAAGATAATCGATTGAGCCTGGGTGGTGGAGGTTGCAGTGAGGCGAGAGAGTGCCACTGTACTCCAGCATGGGTGACAGAGCGAGACTCCGTGTCAAAAAAAATTGCAAACTTTAAATATTGACCTTTTTATGAATAAGAAAGCTTTTTATTTTACAGGTCTTTGTGGGAAGAAACAGAAAGAAATCACAAAAGCAATTAAGAGAGCTCAAATAATGGGTAAGAAAGAATACCTCAACAACTGAATTGAGCTAGCTGAAATTTTGCTCATTATGTTTTGTCAAGAACTTTAATTATCTCTTTACAGGGTTTATGCCAGTTACATACAAGGATCCTGCATATCTCAAGGACCCTAAAGTTTGTAACATAAGATATCGGGAATAAATTCTATCACGTTACTACTAATAAACTTATTTTACAGTAAGTGGTTGTATGATGCCAGTACTGACTCAAACCAACCTTTGGATGTAAGAGTGTTTCAGGAGTGAGGTAAAGAATGACACTTCCCCTTCATACCAGTGTCCATTAAGCAGATTGCTTATTTAAAATGTTAACACTAATCACATTTTATATATGTTGAATAAAAGTGGTTCTGTGTGATTGTCATTTATATCTGATCCCCAAATAGCTCATACAATAATCCATTCAATAGAATGGAATTAAAACTGTTCAGAATGACTTTCCAACTAGCAAATGTTAAGTATGCCTGGTTAAGATATCTTCCCTTTGTAGAAATGTTACATTGGGATGGATAGTGGTGCTGTCACAGAAGGACAAAATATTCCTAGACAAGTCTATCCTCAAACCAGTAGTGTCTTTTACATAGAGATGATTTACACCTAATAGACACTGAATATGATAGACATACATGTATATATGTATCAGTTCTGAGTTCCACTGGCCTATCCCAAATACACTGGATTACAAGGCTTGTACTGTATTCAAAATTTGATTTGCTAAATTTCATGCAACGGACTCTAAACTAGGGGAGAGATTACTATTTGTGTCGTGTTATAGTTGTGTAATAATTAAGGCTGCCAGATTTAGCAAGTACAAATGTAGGACAAATTTAAATTTTAGATGATGTTTTGCAAATTTATTGCATGGTATCCAGCATTTTATCTGGCAACTCTAGCCATAACGTACTTCTAAAAAAGTATCACTTAAGGAGAATTTTAATGACTCAGATAAATTTTCATATAAATTTCTTTCCATATTTTGAAAATAAAGCTATTCTTGCTTTTCCATTTTATTTTTTAATAGAGATGGGTCTCAATACGTTGCCCAGGCTGGTCTCTAACTCCTGGCCTCAATCAATCCTCCTGACTTGTCTTCCCTAAATGCTGGGATTACAGGTGTGAGCCACTGTGCCTGGTCTCACTTTTCCAATTCTAAAGAATGTGTCTGTGTAAGCCTTCCCCTCAACAACTTAGTGAATGGTGAAAAAAAGATTTGGAAATAAAAGCATCTGATGTTTGAAAAAGTACTTTGTGGAGTAAATGCACTAAGACTTACCTGTGTATTACTACAAACAGGTGAACATAGTAAAAACAAATGAACTTACTGCAAGTAGCTCAACATAGTAAAAACAATAGAAATGTTTGGCTTTACCCATCAGCCAAGTAAAAAAAACTCCTTGTAAGGTTAAAAGGATCAAAATGTAGGAGACCGTGAATATTCACCAAAACCCTTTATCGTTTCAATTTCTTCATCTGTTTCTGGGCTGCTCATTTTGGACACTTTATCTTGGTTACTACTGTCAGTATCTGTTTTAGATCGTTTGTCTTGTGTATCTAACAACCGTGATCTCTTGAATTGCCATCTGTCATCTAAGTCTAAGGCTTTATGCTTAATGATTTGTGGTGTACTAGCTGGACTAGCTTCAGGAATGTCAGTGTGTTCCACCATTAAGGTCAGATTGTCTACTACATCGAGATGGTGGTTGTAGTTACAGCTACTTTTAGAAACATGTCTATTTTTTAAAGACATAACACATGAATGAAGAAATTCAGAATTTGGAAAAAAGGTCCGTAATGCTTGACAAAGAAAAATGTTCTCCTGAGGGTCTTTTTGGATGTTCTTCTCTCCTAAACAAAATAGAGTAACAGTTCAACATATAACATTTCTTCTACAAAGCTTTTATAATTAACTATTTGTAAGTAAAATTAAGTCAAAAAGATTTTAACAGTTGTATTATCTAAAGTGAGAATAACATACATAATTCTGAATTCTAATTTATATGCCACAGTATTCTAAGACAAAATTAAAGTTGTGTTCTTTCATGTCAGCAATATAGCTACCGTAGTATTATGTTCTTTAAAAGCACAGAACGGGCCAAGCGCAGTGGCTCATGCCTGTAATCCCAGCACTTTGGGGGGCTGAGGCGGGTGGACCACTTGAGGACAGAAGTTCAAGACCAGCCTGGCCAACATGGTGAAACCCTGTCTCTATTAAAAATACAAAAAAATTTAGCCAGGCATGGTGGCCAGCACCTGGAATCCCAGCGTTTCGGGAGGCTGAGGCAGGAGAATTGCTTGAACCCAGGAGGCAGAGGTTGCAGTGAGCTGAGATCATACCATTGCACTTCAACCTGGGCAACAGAGCGAGACTCCATCTCAAAAATAAAATAAAATAAAATAAAAATTTTTAGCACAGAAAGTAGAGATGTGTTGTTTACTTACTTGCTGCCTGAATCTGTGCTCCTCTCCTTTTCTTGATTTCTCGTTTTAATCTGTTTACATCTTTTACTAGTTTATCTACTGCTTGTTCACTGTCTTCCACTTTTTTGCATATACTCTGCAAAATAAAGTAATTTAAGGGCATAGGTAAGATTTCAAGCTCTGTACTAATACAGTCTAGATTCACAAATAATATAAAATCATTGGTGGTATATAATACCCAAAACTATTTGTCTTTTATATAAATTTTATTTATTTTCTGGAGGATCTCAGTAACAAGTACTTGTAGGTTATAAATAAGGCTTATAGGTTATAAATAAGCCTTATAAGTTATAAAATGCTTTTTCAGATGTAGTAACTTCTCATTTATATAGTTTTTATCATGCCAGTTATTTCGTTGAAAATATACAGAAATAAACTGAAATATTAACTCATGGGCTAGCTGTGGTGGCTCACGCCTGTAATCCCAGCACTTTGGGAGGCTGAGGCGGGTAGACTACCTGAGCTCAGGAGTTTGAGACCAGCCTGGGCAACATGGTGAAACCCCATCTCTACTAAAAATATAAAAATTATCCAGGTGTGGTGATGCATGCCTGTAGTCCCAGCTACTCAGGAGACTGAGGCACGTGAATCGCCTGAGCCCAGGAAGCAGAGGTTGCAGTGAGCCGAAATTGCACCACTGCACTCCAGCCTGGGCGATACAGTGAGACCCTGTCTCAAAAAAAAAACAGAAACAAAAAAAACAAACTTTGAAACAAAAAAATACAGATGCAGAGTTACTGCATACATTTAACATTAAGAAACTCACAGTAAGTGAAAACAAAGTGACTATCTTACTATTACGAAAGGATACTATTGAAGATTTTTTCCTGTAAGGGAAACTACTTTTGAAAAGCAGATCACTTCTGTGTGTCTTTAGTTTTAAAAGTATGAATACCAATAACTTTCGACGCCATAATTCCACTTGGGAATATATCTGAATAACAACAAAAATATAAGGTGATGTTTCTTAGTGTAACATAAAACAACTGGGGGAGGGGAGAACAACTAATTACTAAAAAAAACTAATTTCCAACTGTAGGGTAATAGTTGTTTTGCCAGTTTTAGTGGACACTTTTTAGGATGTCTGCCAAGCCTACTTTTTACAAACTTTTTTTGCCCTGACATAAGAGTTTGCCAGTTACCCCTGTACTCACCTTTCACCCAAGCTAACCCAAACAGAACCAATGAGATTCTTGCCTGGCAATCTAGAGGTATTACATAGCCAATTGGCAAATCTTATGCTCTAGAAGAGATCTAAATGCAGGAGCTGTGGGTTGGCTGTTTTCTGGCCTGCCAGTGGATGAAGAAACAAAAAGATCTGGAAGGATAGCAATGTGCAGACACAGAAAGTTCTATTGGTATTCTAGCTCCTGGTTCCAATTCCTTCCTAAAGTTCAGCTGCTTTCTGCCTACAGTTCTTATGATATACCTCTACATTCCCTACTTTAGCCCAAGTTGGTATTTTTCCACAACATTGCTCTATGAAATATACTGCCATTAAAAATAAAGAGGCCGGGCAAGGTGGCTCACACCTGTGATCCCAGCACTTTGGGAGGCTGAGGCAGGTAGATCACCTGAGGTCTGGGGTTCCAGGCCAACCTGGCCAACATGGCGAAACCCCGTCTCTACTTAAAATACAAAAATTAGCCTGGTGTAGTGGGTGCATGTAATCTCAGCTACTTGGGAGGCTGAGACAGGAGAATCTCTTGAACCAGGGAGGCGGAGGTTACGGTGAGCCAAGATCGTGCCATTGCATTCCAGTCCAGGCGACACAGTGAGACTATCTCAAAAAAAAAAAAAAAAAAAAAAAAAAACCAAATACAAAAACTAAAAACAACTGAAGAATATGTAGCAACACAATGTTTTATGTATCAAATTTTTTAAAAATCATGACAAATTTATGTCACCATGACTATCGACTATATCAAAGTATACATATATTAAGGAAAAACTGGAGGAAATGGAAGAGTGAAAATAGTTATGTTAAAATGGTGAGATTCCAGGCTGGATGTGGTGGCTCACACCTGTAATCCCAGTACTTTGGGAGGCCAAGGAGGGTGGATTGCTTGAGCTCAGGGGATGGAGACCAGCCTGGGAACATGGTGAAACCCTGTCTCTACACAAAATACAAAAAATTAGCTGGGCGTAGTGGTGCACACCTGTGGTCTCAGCTACTCTGGAGACTGAGAGAGGAGGATCACTTGAGCCCAAGAGGTGGTGGTTGTAGTGAGCTGAGATCATGCCATTGCTCTCCAGCCTGGGTAATAGAGCAAGACACTGTCTCTAAAAAATAAATAAGATGGTGAGATTCTGGATGTTTTTACCATCTAAAATTCCTGTTTCATATGAAAAAAGTAGTGTAATATGAATCAAAATATTTTAACTGCTTTTCTGTTAGTGTGCTCTACTGATGAGTATGGTGGCCATGGAAATATACTCCTTAGTAAGATCTCCAACTGGGGGAAGCATAGTTGACTTAACAGCCCCAGCTTTGGATCTACCACTGTGTTTGCTCTTAAGCCACACTTCCCCTGGGCTGTTCCTAGCCAATGACTAAGCACAGTGCAGGTATTAGTGCAAGTCCATGCCTATAGAACAATTTTCGGGCAACTTTGCTCAAAGACTCCCCATCAGCCTAGTGGAACTTTCTTAAAATGGCACTGCAGTCTGAGGCTCTTCCTAACCACTTGTCCTCTTATCCCCCCTCCTTTCTCAGGGGTCAGACTTGCAGTGTTGTCTGAAGGCTCTTCCTGCCTGTTCTTGCTTCCTCTTCTTTATCCTTCTCAGGGCCAGCAAATCTCCTGCACTTATAATCCCATCTTGACATCTAGTTCTAAAAGGACCTGAACCGACACATGAAGTAGAACTGACACATGAAGTAGAGGGAAGTATACTGTTCCCAAATATACTTCCCTCTATTCTGTAAGGATTATATATCCCTGCCTATTACCACGTGATGTGTTCAGGCCAATGAAATGTGACTAGAAGTGACATGGCCGTTTTAAGCCAAGTTTTAAAAGCTGTTGTGAATTCCCACTAGTTTTTTTTTTTTTTTGAGACGGAGTCTCGTTCTGTTGCCCAGGCTGGAGTGCAGTGGCGCGATCTCGGCTCACTGCAAGCTCCACCTCCCGGGTTCACGCCATTCTCCTGCCTCAGCCATCCGAGTAGCTGGGACTACAGGCGCCCACCACCACGCCCGGCTAATTTTTTTTGTATTTTTAGTAGAAACGGGGTTTCACCGTGTTAGCCAGGATGGTCTCGATCTCCTGACCTCGTGATCTGCCTGCCTCGGCCTCCAAAAATGCTGGGATTACAGGCGTGAGCCACCGCACCTGGCTCCACTAGCTTTCTTGCTCTTTGCCTTATGCCATGAGAACATTTCCCAAATAAGGGCTGCTCCTTCAGCCTGGATCCTGGATGAAGGTGACATTCAGAAAAGGAGTAGAGCTACAGCCAAGATAAAATGGGAGCAAGACTAAATCATGGTTGTTTTAAGCCACTGAGATTGCAATCTTTGTTACTACAGCTGAAGAAATACATCTCAGTCAATGAAGCTAAAGGAATAACGACATCTCGTTCAACAAGGGACAGCATCTATGATGGGGTCTCATAAGATTATAATGGAGCACATATAGAAAGCTGATGTATAGCACTTGATATTGGCATTACAGATCAAATAGGGGAAATGACTGACATTCAATAATAATTTGAGGACATTTGGTTTTCCCTATGAAAACTAAAAAGTAAAAATACATATAGGTTTGTGTAAGTATATGTTTGCACAATGATGAAACTGCCTAATGACACATTTCTCAGAAGGTATAGCCTTCATTAAGCAACTCATAACTGTATAAATCTAATCAAGATGTCAGGTTATCCCTAAAAAACGTCAGTCATTAACTTGATATGAACTCTATCTAGAAGTGGTTGAAGTGTCTGATATGTTAACTTACCTTTAATTCCTCTTGTAATGAAGCATACATTTCATTTATCTTATGTACCTCCTTTAAGGATCCATCTTCTTCAAAAAATTTAGAGCTGTAAAAAATTACCATTTCCTCAGGCAAATACACAAAACTCATTTTAATGATAAGGTGAAAAACTTATTGTCAAGGAGCAATAGAAGAGTCTTTTTACTGGTTTTGTAGGAACCATAATTTTGTCAATCTATGTGTATAGAGAAAAACCAACCATAAAACCTACTTCATTGATCTTCACATTAGCAAACTTTTTAGCCTCCTAAGTACTATTGCCAGGTCTCCCAAAAAGGCGAGGATAGGCCGGGGGATGGGGGAAGATTGCATAAAAATAGATAAAAATTGAAGGAAGGAAAAAAAGTCTCTATTGGCAATGGGAACTGGAGTCAATTTTTAAAATATTTTATTGAATTCAAGTTACCTTTACTTGAAAGAGACATTATTTTATGATCCATAAAATAAGGAAGAAAGTAATTCTAAGAAGGTATGACTTGTAGAACATCCCAATGTCAGAGATAAATATGAAAAATGTGCATCTCGCCAGGCAGGGTGGCTCACGCCTGTAATCCCAACACTTAGGGAGGCTGAGGCAGGCAGACCACCTGAGGTCGGGAGTTTGAGACCAGCCTGACGAACATGGAGAAACCCCATCTCTACTAAAAAAAATACAAAATTAGCGGGGCATGGTGGTACATGCCTGTAATCCCAGCTACTGAGGAGGCTGAGGCAGGAGAATTGCTTGAACCCGGGAGGGACAGGTTGCAGTGAGCTGAAATCATGCCATTACACCCCAGCCTGGACAACAAGAGTGAAACTCTGTCTTTAAAAAAAAAAAAAAAAAAAAAAAAGAGGAAAGTGTGTACCTCAGAATCAATGAAATATGGTATTCAGTTTTTAAACTGCTAGCACTGTGGGGACACAAAATTAAGTAAAACCTAACCCCTTATTCTCAAAGTTTACACTCTAGTAGGTATCTTATAGTACCAGTTTTGCTGTTTTTGACATTACTTCCTTAATGGCCACAAACAAAGTTATATCTAAACAGCCTATAGTATGAGTGAGTCTTGGCTAAAGTCTGATTTTTACAAATATCTAATTTCAAGCCTTTAATCTGAACCACTGCCTTAGAAAATTATAATTTTTAGGCTATATACTTATTCTAACCTAGAATAGATATGCTAAACTTTACAGGATATGCAACAAGCTCCTCCCAGTACTTTTTTTTTTTTTAATTTCTTTTGTAGAGATGGGGTTTTGCTGTGTTGCCCAGGCTAGTCTCCAACTCCTGAGCCCAAGTGATCCTCCTGCCTCAGCCTCCCAAAGTGCTGGGATTGCAGGTGTGAGCCACCATGCCTGGACTAACCACCACCTTTTTTGTATCTTGTAAGTAGACAAGCACTAACAGGAGTATGAGGAAGGTAAAAACAGCCTAGTTTACTTGAGTAATGGATTAGTTTTCCCTTGAATTTTTATTCTGCTGTTGTTTGAGAAGTAAGAAAATTAATTTCAAAGATGAATAGAAGTTTTGTGAGAAAGCAGTTGAATCTTACCTGTGTGTTTGTACTGCTTGGTGAAAACCAGTGGACATACAGGAACCTGATACAGTTTTATAACCCAGTTGTTCAGACATGCCCAGATTGGCAACCACTAAAGGTACCCTGTGAAAAAGTCTGACAAAATAAAACTTTAGAGTATAAACTTAGAATGAAAAGAAAGATTAGTATCTACCTGCTGGAATAGACTACTTGTCTCCTACAAGATTTAAAAAAATACACCCCCCAAAACCCATTCTTTACTACCTATCCAAAATAGAATTTACTGACTTGAGACAACTGTTTTTTTTTTGAGACAGGGTCTCACTCTGTCTCCCAGGCTGCAGTGCAGTGGTGCGATCATGGCTTAATAATGCAGCTTCAACCTCCCAGGCTCAAGCAATCCTCTTGCCTCAGCCTCCCAAGTAGCTGGGACTACAGGCACCCATCACCACACCTGACTAATTTTTAAGTTTTTTGTAGAGATGAGGTCTAATGTTGCTCAGTGATCCTCCTGCCTTGGCCTCCCAAAGTGCTGGGATTACAGGTATGAGTCACCACACTGGGCCCAGATGACATGTAAAGCTGTGAAATGTGCTTAGTATAACAGTGTGGAAAAACAGTTTAATGGCTCCTTTGATTAGTACATGTATAAATAAGGCAGTACTAACATTGAGATTTACCCTATCTTCCATGAACAATAATATTACTCTTAGTTGGTACTCTTTTAACGTAATTCTCATATTCCACAAAAATGTAGTTTACTGTATACAACCTGTAGGGAGTCCCTGGTTAAACTCATTTTAGTGGACCATCAAGAGCTACTTTGTTTCTTTGCTCAGTTACAGAAAAACTGCTCAAGTATCTAGGCTTAAATTCTAAATTCTACCCTTTAGCAATCAATTAAAAAAGTTTTTTTCCACCTTAAATAGTAAATAAGAGCAAATCTTCAGTGCCAGAATACAAGTCATCATTCCACACTGGGCTTCTAATTTCCTTATCTGACCATTATTTTCCCATCTATAAATTAACAGATGGTAAGATCTACTTCTGAGGGGTATCGTGACAATCTGATGCGACAATATATGAGAACACTTTGTAAGCTGCAAAAAGTACTAAATATTAGATGTATTTTTCTATTAGTTTAATACAGCCAGTGACTGGCCAACATTTACCCTTTTTGAGGTTTATATAAGGAATGTTCCAGTCGATGAGTAGAGCAGCTTTCTGTTATTATACTTGGTGTTAATAGCAGAAAAACAAGGTCTTGGTTTGAAAAATGCTCCTGCAAGTTTTTGTGAAGCAGCCTCTCTCTAAACGTCATGATCTGATCTGAATGACGACGGAATTTGTACCAACCTACCACATTCTGAAATACAGAAAAAAAAGGATATACATCTTAATAGTTACAATGATATGTCTTACTATTATAATTAAATAAACAACCTTAAGATGGCTTTCTTAATATTTAGAAAGATTTTGGGCATATATAAACAAAGAATACACTTAATCATATGCTTTACTTTTTTTTTTTTTTTTTTGAGACGGAGTCTCGCTCTGTCGCCCAGGCCGGAGTGCAGTGGCGTTAATCTCGGCTCACTGCAAGCTCCGCCTCCCGGGTTCACGCCATTCTCCTGCCTCAGCCTCTCCGAATAGCTGGGACTACAGGCGCCTGCCACCACGCCCGGCTAATTTTTTGTATTTTTTAGTAGAGACAGGGTTTCACTGTGGTCTCGATCTCCTGACCTCGTGATCCGCCCGCCTCGGCCTCCCAAAGTGCTGGGATTATAAGCGTGAGCCACCGCGCCCGGCCATCATATGCTTTACTTTTGTAAAATATACAAACTGACTTACTTTCCATTCATTTAAAAGGGTACAGTTTTGATCAATATAGATTAAAAGGGAGAAGTAAATTCTTGACTTTCTGTAGTTTGTTTTATGGCATTTGCTATCTTGCAATCTTAATCTTTAGTCAAAATTTAGATGAAAAAAATATCAATGCCATTGATTCACTTAAAAGGCAATCCCTCCCTGAAAATAAATTAATCGCTTGTATGGATACTTGGTTTGTTAAATAAGTTAAGCTGAACCCTACAGCTTTTACCTAAAATTTTTATGGGAATGATATCACCTACCCGACAAAGTTGGTTTCAAGATTAAGATTGCATTAAAGGGTTTTGTAAACTACAACATACTAAGCAAATGTGTTAATATTACTAGACCTTTTTTTAACTCGGAAAATAATTCTCCTTTACTTAAACCAACCACTTTGCTTAGAGATCTGTGAGTTTCAGCAACTAAATTATATATTTGCACATTTAAATTGAGGAAATTAAAATTAGTTTTTAAAAATAAGGCATTTTTACAGGTACATTTTAAAATACTCAAATAATAATGGGGGGAAAAAACACAAGCATTTTCAGCCAAACATATTTTTTGAAAGAAACATTTTTTTTTTTTTTTTTTTGAGACAGTCTGGCTCTGTTGCCCAGGCTGGAGTGCAATGGCATGATCTCAGCTCACTGCAACCTCTGCCTCCTGGGTTCAAGTGATTCTCCTGCCTCTGCCTCCTGAGTAGCTGGGATTACAGGCATGCGCCACCACGCCCAGCTTTTTTTTTCTTCTATTTGTAGTAGAGACGGGGTTTCACCATGTTGGTCAGGCTAGTCTCAAACTCCTGACCTCATGATCTGCCCTCCTCAGCCAACCAAAGTACTGGGATTAAAGGCGTGAGCCACTGTGCCCAGCCAAGAAACATCTTTCAATTAATCTATTTTTATTTTCAAATCAAAGTTTTAAGAGAAAAAGTAGTGCCTTGAAAAAATTTTGTGTTTGGAGAAAAAACCCATTTTGATCATTCAACAACTTTTAACCAAACATGAAGTATGTTGCAGAGGATTCAAATTCTGTGCTATATAGGAAACATCCCTGCAGTATCTATCAAAAATAATAACTGAGGCCAGGCATGGTGTGTGGTGGCGGGTGCCTATAATCCCAGCTATTCAGGAGGCTGAGGCAGGAGAATCGCTTGAACCGGGGAGGTGCAGGTTGTAGTGAGCCGAGATCACACCACTGCCCTCCAGCCTGGGTGACAGAGCGAGACTCCATCTCAAAAAAACAAAACAAAAAAACCCAAAACACTACAGCCAAGTAAAATAACAGAACTGATTAGGTCACAGAATAAATGGTAGAGGGAAGGGATGTGGTGGAAATATAAGAGAAAGAGATAAATGTTAATTATAGTAGTCAAAGAAAGGATGAGAACAAAATTAGTATTTTTAATTACTAGTTTTATTTTCAGAGCAACCACTTTCAATTTCTGGGAAGAACAAACCTTTTCTTACTTACTTTACAGGATACCGTGATGTCAAACACTGCTTAAAAATTCTGTCAAAGTACTGTGTGTTTTTAAGAACCAAAAACAATGCAAATAATACCAAAAAAAGGGAAGATAAATTAGAGAATACCTTTTTGACATTTGACAATATTTTCTTCAGTGCTTGCTCATTTACTTCACCTGAAGAATTATAAAAGCTGTAAAAGCCAAAATTAAAGGTATTTCAAATATGCTAAAAATATAAGTAATTTTATTAGTATTTTAAATTTTAGTTATTCCTAACCCAAAGCCCATATACCTATTTGCCTGTCAGATGAAGTCCTAAAATAAATAGTAGAGAAAGTTCTCAAATTAACTGACTTAAAGTGGTAGAAACATAAAGTCCATAAAGCAAAGAAAAGGAAAAAGGAGTAATTTAAGAGACAAGTTTTGGGAATCGTTTTTTTTGAACCTAAAACAGTAAACTATCCATGAAATACAGGTATTAAAATGTAAGTTCACATAGCCGGTTCACAATTCATTCAGTATACTCATTTATATTTTTTATAACATTGATACAAACAAAAGAATGTATAACCAGTAATGGAGCACAATAACAAAAAGACAATTTATTATTCACTGCTAGTTACAAAAGCTATGTATTTTAGGAGGTGGCTGGGTTTTTTGGGGTGGGGGAAGGGAATAGGTTTTGTTTGGTTTAGAATAGTAGTCTTTGTTCAGGAGTTGGAATATCCAAAATGTAGGAAGAATTAAAAGATAATTCCAAATGATTCTACTTCCAGCTTTCTTTCCCTTCCAATAACAGAGACTGCAAAGAATATTTTCTTCTTTTTACCATTCATTAAGATCAACAATATTTTCTATGATGGTTAAATATGTTATACAAAATCCTTTATAAATAATTTTTGCCAGGGCATGGTGACTCACACTTGTAATCCCAGCACTTTGGGAGGCTGATGGGGGTGGATGGCTCGAGCCCAGAAGTTCAAGACCAACCTACGCAATGTGGCAAAACCCTGTCTACATAAAAAATACAAAACTTAGCTGAGGCGTGGTGGTGTGTGCCTGTAGTCCCAGTTTCTAGAGAGAGCGAGGTGGGAGGATCACTTGAGCCTGGGAGGCAGAGTTTGCAGTGAGATGAGATGGCACTACTGCACTCCAGCCTGGGCAACACAGCAGACTCTGTCATCTATTTATATTTCCAGTATTTGTCTACTTACAGTTCCAATATGAAAATACAAGAAATTCTTCTCTAAATACAAGAATTTATTCCTATATTTCCCTAGAATGGTCCACTTCTGAGCTCAAATCGGAGCATAAAGCAGTATATTAGGGTAAGATTAGCAACAGGATAACAGTGCACATCATCTGTGGAAGCACTAGGTTTATGTGAAGTTTCTGGGGAGAAGATGAAGGGGGTGGCATTTTATGTAGAAACTGATATATCATGCAGAATTCATGTCAAACTGCATAATTTTTTTTGAGACACGGTCTCCCTCTGTCACCTGGGCTGGATCTTGGCTCACTGTAGCCTTGACCTCTGCCCTCAAGCAATCCTTTCACCTCACCCTCCCTAGTAACTGGGACTATAGGCACGCCAACACACCCAGCTAATTGTGTTGTATTTTTTGTAAAGAGGGCGTTTCGCCATGTTACCAGGCTGGTCTCCAACTCCCTGAGCTCAAGTGATCCACCCACCTCAGCTCCCAAAGTGCTGGAATTACAGGTGTGAGCCACCACGACCCACCTGCATAATTTTTTAAAAAGTGACTTTAAGTTTCAGAAGCCGGGCACAGTGGCTCACGCCTTAATCCCAGCACTTTGGGAGGCTGAAGTGGGTGGATCACTTGAGGTCAGGAGTTTGAAACCAACCTGGCCAACACGGCAAAACCCCATCTCTACTAAAAAAAAAAAAAAAAAAAAAAAATTAGCCAGGCGTGGTGGTGCAGGCCTGTGGTCCCAGCTACTCATGAGGCTGAGGTGGGAGAATCGCTTGAACCTGGGAGTTGGGAGGTTGCAGTGAACTGAGATCACACCACTGCACTCCAGCCTGGGCAATAAAGTAAGACCTTGTCTAAAATATAAATAAATAAATAAATAAATAAATAAAATCTCTATCTATCCATCCACACACTAAGTTTCAGCAGGCTATTTCCCAGGTACTTCCTCCAGATTTCTGAGGTAACCAAATCAGTGTATTTCAGTGGAAAAGTCTGCATCATAATGTATTTAGTGCAGGGTTAACATACTTTCTGTAAAGGATTGTATAGAAAATATTTCAGGCTTTGACAGCCACATCTAGTCTCGATTGCATATTTTTCCTCCTTTTTTTACAACCCTTAAAAAACGTAGTAAACAAGGCCAGGCATGCGTGTCTCACGCCTGTAATCCTAGCACTTTGGGAGGCCACGGCGGGTGGATCACGAGGTCAAGAGATCAAGACCATCCTGGCCAACATGGTGAAACTTCGTCTCTACTAAAAATACAAAAAAAATTAGCTGGGCATGGTGGCACCTGCCTGGAGTCCCAGCTACTTGGAGGCTGAGGCAGAAGAATCACTTGGACCTGGGAGGCAGAGGTTGCAGTGAGCCGAGATTGCGCCACTGCACTCCAGCCTGGCAACAGAGCAAGACTGTCTCAAAAAAAAAAAAAAAAAAAAAAAAAAAAAAAGTAGTAAACAGTCTCAGATTGAGGGCCACATAAAACTACATTGTGGGGCTCTATTTTAGCAAGCCCTGTAATTACAGCAGGAAGAGGAAGAAACTGCATAGTATGATGCTGGATTAGAGCTCAAGAAATCCTTATTCTTCTCATTTTTGCCCTACCATTAACTAGATCTGTGGCCTTGGTTAAATCATGAACTTTTCAGGCCTATTATTGTGTTGTTTAATGAAGTATGTAGTTACCCTCTGAATGAGAGGTATTTCACACGTCTCTCCTAATGCCTTTCCACCCCGCTTTAATCCTGTAAGAGCTAAAAGGCTCAGGCATTGGTTTCTCATCACTGAAATAGATGGTTTCTTCAGGTCTCAGCTTCTATTAAGTTAGTCTAATTATTAATGTGGTTGAAAAAGGTACTGAATCACTTTTTGCTCTTCCTTTAAATCCTTTGTTGGTCCAGAAGATCCTTCAATAAAGTCCTTTTTATGAGTCTCCACTAAGAATTCCTCAGTCATCTAACAAATATTTTTGTATGTCCATTACACATAAGGCAGTATAGGAGGTGTACCTTTTCTTGGTATAGCAGCTTAAAAGACCACACTAAGCTCCTTTTTTCTGCTCTCCTCCTACAGTTATTTCTCACCTTAACCATATGCTCCACTGTAATTCTTACATAACTTTAAAGATGTGTATAGTACACAGTCTGTAAGATAGTTATGCTGATTTTTCTTTTCCTTTTTTTGGAGACAGGATCTTGCTCTGTCACCCAGGCTGGAGTGCAGTGGCATGACCTCAGCTCACTTCAGCCTCTTTCTCCTGAGCTCAAGTGATCCTCCTGCCTCAGCCTCCCCAGTAGCTGGGACTACAGAAGCATGCCATCACTCCTGGCTAATTTTTGTATTTTTAGCGGAGACAGTGTTTCACCATGTTGCCCAGGCTGTTTGTGCTGATTTTTCTTGCATGGTTTATATAAATCATAAAACTATTTCATTAAAATTACACCATGCTCTAGTTACATGATTACATGTGTTTGCTTTGCGAAAATTCATTTATTTGTGTACTTTTCTACGTGTATGTTATACTCAATAAAAAGCTAAAAAATACACAATGTATTAGAGTTAACAGTACTATGACTATCTGTAGGACTAAGTGCACGTGTTCCTCCTAGAAAAGCAGTAAGAAACGGGTTAAAGAACATAACCAGCGGAGTGCAATGGCTCACGCCTGTAATCCCAGTACTTTGGGAAGCAGAGGAAGGCGGATGGCTTGAGCCCAGGAGTTTGAGACCAGCCTGGGCAACATGGCAAAACCCTGTCTCTACCAAAATACAAAAATTAGCCGAGTGTGGTGGCTGGTGCCTGTGGTCCCAGCTACTTGCAGGGGCTGAGGTGTAGAGGGTCACCTGAGCCCAGAAGGTGAAGGCTGCAGTGAGCTGTGTTCACGCCACTGCACTCCAGCCTGAGTGACAGAGTGAGACCCTGTCTCAAAAAGAAAAAGAACATAACCAGCTAACAGACAAAAGATAACACTAAAATATATAAGTGAGGAACCAGTTGCTAAAATATGCTGAAATAAAAGGGTAGAAAAAAGGGCTGCTATTGATGATGTATAAGAACACTTCATTTACTGAGTTTATAATATGCAATGAGGTGACTGGGTGCGAGAAGAAAAAGCAATTCTCAAGGTAAACTGGTGCCTGGGAAAGGTAATGAAGATCAGCTTAAAGTAATATAAATACAGACAAAGAACTACTAGCGTTGACAATACACAAGTAATTTTTTCAGCTATTTAAAAAAAACTTTCCATTCTACTCAGCACCACCATGTATAGGTGATAACTAAGATAATCTGTTAGTTTTAAATACTATTTCACTTGCAGAGAGTAATTTTCACAATGGTTTATTTACTAGCACTACTACTTACCTAAAAAGCTGATAACATGGAATATATTTCTGAATGTCTGGAAGAAAAGGATTTTTAGTTATGATTACATTAATTCAATTCACAATCATCTGAATACTGCATATTGAGCCTTTACCTCATGCCAGGAAGTACTTTACCACTGATTATCTGATTTTTATCCTCACAACAAATCTGCGACATATACTATCATTATTCCCCTTTCAAAGATGATATAACAGGTAAAGAGAGATAAATGGCTTGCCCAATCCAGTGGTAGGGCCAGAGTTCAAAACCCAGAGCCTCGCCTGGAACCACAATGCTATATTTCCTCTAAATAATGGTCTAATAAGTCCAACACAAAAGATAAATTCAAAGTTGTCACATTTTCACTGAGTTCTAAAAAGACTGTGCTCTAAATTTGCCCAATTAATAAAATCACCTGTTAAAGGAATTTAAAATGATGAAAATCTCCTTAACCAAAGCAGTGGAATAATATATTGATCTTGGATTTTACGTGTTTAAACATCTGTGATAATCCAACATTTAAAATAATTGGAGCAAATACCTTAGAGCTTAGCACTGTACCTAATACCACAATGCAGTTGCTCAGTAAACATTTGCTTAATTAAATGCCTAGAACTATGTTAGATACTTTGGGTGGCACGCTAATTTCAATTAGGGAAAAAAATGCTCTAAGGGCTTGCTTTTATTTTTTAATTTAAAAAAAAAATCTTGTATTGCTATAAAGGGCTTGCTTTTAAAACTCAAGTGTCCGAACCAAAAAAAAAAAACTACAGTAAAATTATAAACTACAGGGTTTCAATGCTTCCGGGTTGGCACTGCAGTGGCATTTTTGACTGTGGGAGCCTCAGTTTCCCGGTCGTCTGATGAGCCTGAAGCAGCAGCAGAAAAGGACCACTGTAAGCCTTGAGATGTCTCGTCTGAACTGGAAACCCTTTGTACATGACGCCTTGCCTCTATCATTGCTGAGTTTGGAACCTTCCCCATGGACCTTGCCAAAACGCGACTTCAGGTAGGTTCAAGACCAAAGCACTGATGTCCGTTTCAAAGAAACAGAATATAGACGGATGTTTCATGCTTTGTTTTGGATCTATAAAGAGGAAGGTGTATTGGCTCTGTATTCAGGAATTGCTCCTGCTTTGTGAAGACAAGCATCATATGGCACCATTAAAACTGGGATTTACCAAAGCTTGAAGCAATTATTTGTAGAACGTTTAGAAGATGAAACTCTTTTAACTAACATGATCTATGGGGTAGTGTCAGGAGTGATATTTTCCACTATAGCCAATCCCACCGATGTTCTAAAGATTCGAATGCAGGCTCAAGGAAGTTTGTTCCAAGGGAGCATGATTGGCAACTTCATTGATATATACCAACAGGAAGGCACCAGGGGTCTGTGGAGGGGTGTGGTTCCAACTGCTCAGCATGCTGCCATCGTTGTGGGAATAGAGCTACCAGTCTATGATTTTACTAAGAAGCACTTAATATCGTCAGGAATGATGGAAGACACAACTTTAACTCACTTTCTTTCCAGCTTTACGTGTGGTTTGGCTGGGGCTCTTGCCTCTAATCCAGGTGATGTCGCAGGCACTCGCATGATGAACCAGAGGGCAATTGTGGGATATGTGGATCTCTATAAGGGCACTTTGGATGGTGTTTTAAAGATGTGGAAACATGAGGGCTTTTTTGTACTCTAAAGGATCTTGGCCAAACTGGCTTTGGCTTGAACCCTGGAACATCATTCTTTAAATTACATATGAGTAGCTCAAGAGGCTTTAAATCTAAGGACTGAATTATACGTGAGCCCAGCCCTGCCAGCCTTTCTACTCCTTTTCCCTTTTCCCGTGTTCTAATGTATTTTGGCAAAGTTTTAAGTGTTTACCAAACCGTTGGTCTCCTAAGGGCCTCCTGATGGAAGAACAGTAGGATGGTTCAAAGTTATTTATATGTTTGTGTTACCATGTTAACTTTTCCCTGAGAGAAAGTGTTAACATTGAGACTCTAGCCCCAGACTGGTATCTTCTATGAAGATGGATACTGATGGATGACACTGAAAATGGCCTGCTTTCCAAATGTGGGTTAAATGTAACTGGTTGGGCCCCAGACTTGGGCTAGA
Organism: Hylobates moloch; assembly: GCF_009828535.3. Taxonomy (NCBI): domain Eukaryota; kingdom Metazoa; phylum Chordata; class Mammalia; order Primates; family Hylobatidae; genus Hylobates; species Hylobates moloch. The sequence continues at coordinate 49,136,227 of NW_026652277.1, read as the reverse complement.
GCAGAAGGCATAGGCCAGGGTGGTTACTGCTATATATGTTATAGACCTCGGTTCTCATTAAAGTATTTATTGACAGAAAAAAAATTATAAACTGTGTTAGCATATGTATAAAACATGACAAAAGCCCAGTTTCCTTAAGTAATGTGATTACAAATCACTAAAAGCAAAATAGTACAAATGCAGCCAAAGAATAGGATAGGCCTATCCTTTTCAAAGAAAATGGCCAAGAAAAAAAGTAAAAAGTATCAAAAAAATACTTAACCTCTTTTGTAATTAAGAAATGCAAATTAAAATCCTATTTTTTTCACTTATCAAATGGGCAAAGATTAAAAGATTTGATAATACCTAGTGTTGGCAAGAGCACGGGGGCCAGGCATGGTGGCTCGTGCCTGTAACCTCAGCACTTTGGGAGGCCAGGGTGGGCAGATCACCTGAGGTCAGGTGTTCGAGACCAGCTCAGCCAACATGGCGAAGCCCCGTCTCTACTAAAAATACAAATATTAGCTGGGTGTGGCGGCAGTCACCTGTAATCCCAGCTACTCGGGAGGCTGAGGCAGGGATAATCACTTGAACCCGGGAAGCAGAGGTTGCAGTGAGCCAGAATCCCACCACTGCACTCCAGCCTGGGCAACAGAGTGAGACTCTGTTTCAAAAAAAAAAAAAAAAAAGAGTATGGGGACCTAAGCACTTTTATATACTGTGGAGAAGCCTAAAATGACATAAGTTTTCCAAAAGGCAATCAGCTAGTCTACTTCCAGGAATGTGACTTTCAAATATACACTCAAAGACACAACGAAATGTACGATACTAAATGTTCATGGTAATGCTGTTTACGTTAACAAAAAACCAGAAAATTATTCTTAGATGGTTAAAAAAATTATGGTATGTCTATACAACAGGATATATGCAGCCAGCAGAAAGAATGACGGGCCGAGTATGGTGGCTCACCCCTGTAATCCCAACACTTTGTAATGACAGGAGGATTGCTTGAGCCTAGGAGTTTGAGACCAGCCTCGGCAACAAAGTGAGAACCTGTCTCTACAAACAATAAAAAATTAGCCAGGCATGGTGGTGCATACCTATGGTCCCAGCAATATAGGAGGCTGAGGCAGAAGGATTGCTTGAACCCAGGAGGTTGAGGCTGCAGTGACCAGTGTTTGTGCCACTACACTCCAGCCTGGCTGACAGAACAAGACCTCATCTCAAAAAAAAAAAAAACAAAGAATGATGAATTATACACACAGATACTATTCTGTACTTGTGATATCTTGGGAGATATTAGGCACATATAGTAAGATCCCATTTGTGTAAATAAAAAGTATACACACTTGGCCGGGCATGGTGGCTCACGCCTGCAATCCCAGCACTTTGGGAGGCCGAGGTGAGAGGATCACTTGAGGTCAGGAGTTCAAGACCAGCCTGGCCAACATGGTGAAACCCCATCTCTACTAAAAATACAAAAAAATTAGCCGGGCATGGTTGCGTGTGCCTGTAATCCCAGCTACTCCGGAGGCCGAGGCAAGAGAATCGCTTGACCTCGAGAGGCAGAGGTTGCAGTGAGCCGAGATCATGCCACTTCACTCCAGTCTGGGCGACGGAATGAGACTCCATCTCAAAACAAAAACAAAATGTATATATACACATATGTGTGAGTATAAATATACACACACAGACATTTACATTTGTGTGTTTTATGAATATTGCAAGCTAGTAAAAATCCATGAAACAGTAGTTGCCACTAAGGAAACTAATGAGAGTTTATATTTTTTATTTCCTACTTTATATATTTCTATTTTTAAACTTTTAAAGTAGCAAACAAAAATAACATGCAGTATGAGTACAAACTGATATAATCTTTCCGGAAAGCAATCTGCTAATGCAGATCAAAAACCTTACAAGTGTTCATACCCTGTGACACAGTAATACCGTATCTAGGAATCTATAATAGATAACACCAAATATTGATATACAAGGATATTCACTGTAGTATACTTTATGATAATGAAAAACTAGAGCTGATTATAACACATTTAAAGGACTGTTTAAATCACAGTAGAGCCACAGGGTAGAACACAATGCAGTTATGAAAAATGGTATTGTAGGTCAGGCATGGTGGCTCACGCCTGTAATCCCAGCACTTTTGGGAGACTGAGGCAAGTGGATCACTTGAAGTCAGGAGTTCAAGACTAGCCTTGCCAACATAATGAAACCCCATCTCTAATAAAAATACAAAAAATTAGCCGGGCGTGGTGGCGCACGTCTGTAATCCCAGCTACTTGGGAGGCTGAAGCGGGAGAATTGCTTGAACCCGGGAGGCGGAGGTTGCAGTGAGCCAAAATCGCGCCACTGCACTGCACTCCAGCCTGGGCAACAGAGTGAGACTCTGCCTCAAAAAAAAAAAAAGAAAAGAAAAATGATATTGTAGAGGATTATGCAACATTGGAAAGTGATCATGACACAATATGATGCCAAACCTTTTATAAAGTACACTACCAATTTTGTTTAAAAATATATACACATATATAGAGAAAAACTAAATTAGACAACCAAAAAACTCCCTATACATTTTATGTCTTTTAAACATTTTTTTCCCTATACATTTTAAAGGTTCTCCCCTGCTTTTCCCTAAAAGAAAAACTGCCACCAGCTATAACTGCTTTAGCACCCACTCCTCAAACCCTTTACAGCCTGGTCTCTTCCCCATTACGCTCCAGAAATTACTGAGGATTTTCAGTCATCTAATAACCCAATTACTGCATTTTCTCAGTTCTCATCTTCCAACTTTTCTGCAGTATTTAACATTTTATCTTTTTCCTTGGTCTTCCTATTGCTGGGCCATCTTCCTACTAAACAGCAGGTGTTTCATCCTTGTTTCCCTGGCAGTAATCTTATCTGCTTCCTAAGTCTCATACTATTTCTTACTTTAGACCAGTCCATGGCCATAATTTTAACTGCAAAATGAGTGCAACATATCCTTTTAAATTATTTTAAAATTAATATATATTTCTTATTTTTCTTTTTTTGAGACAGAGTCTCGCTTTGTTGCCCAGGCTGTAGTGCAGTGGCATAGTCTCGGCTCACTGCAACTTCCGCCTCTCAGGTTCAAGCAATTCTCGTGCCTCAGCCTCCCAAGTAACTGGGATTACAGGCATGTACCACTACACCTGGCTAATTTTTGTATTTTTCGTAGAGACGGGTTTCACCATGTTGGCCAGGCTGGTCTCGAACTCCTCACCTCAGGTAATCCGCCTCGGCCTCCCAAAGTGCTGGATTACAGGTGTGAGCCACCTTGCCCAGCCTCTGTATTTCCTAATTTAAAAACAATAACTTATGCTGACCCCGTTCAGCATAAACTAGCAAATATAGGAGACACAAATGATTCAAATATACGAGAAATAAATAACTCACCAATTGTATAAACAACTTCAACATCATCCATTTGGGAATCAGTAATGCTGTTCTTGGCTTCACCTTTTACTTCCCCAAGAAGAAAACCTTCCTATGAAGATAAAGAGGCAGTATATGGAATACACTGATAGAATTACTGTTCACTTAACTAACCAGTATTTTCTGAGTATTTTACTATGTATACAAGTATGTGCTACCAGTCGGGGGCACATATGAAAGATCTGAGATGATTCTAGTTTACTTGGGAAAGATGAAAAGTTAAATAAAAATGAGAAGAGGCTAGGCACGGTGGCTCACGCCTGTAATCCTAGCACTAGGAGGCCAAGGTGGGCAGATGGTTTGAGCCCATGAGTTCAAGACTAGCCTGGGCAACAGGGTAAAACTCTGTCTGTACAAAAAATACGAGAAAAATTAGTTAGGCATGGTGGCACATGCCTGTAGTCCCAGCTACTTGGGATGACCTGAACCCAGGAGGTTGAGGCTGCAGTGAGCTATGATCACGCCACTGCACTCCAGCCCAGGCGACAGAGTGAGACTCTGCCTCAAAAGAAAAAAAGTAGAAATAAACAGGAGAGGAAGGGAAAGAGATGAGCCTGGCCTGAAATAATTAGAGTAGGCCCTGGGGAGGCAAGTACAGATTAGACTAAAGCGATGGGCAGTATTTGTGTAGGCAGAGCATGGAGCACTCAGCACACTTGGAGGCATGTAAGACTTAAAGCCAGAAATGAGCACACACTGAGGAATGAGTAGAGCACTTTGCCTTGGAGCAGAAGGAAATCAAAGATAAATTAGAACGAGCCAATAATGGGACACCCCGAATGACTACTCTGGATTTAACCACATGTGCTTCTGGGAGTTACAGAAAGCTTCTAAGGTACGAAATGACATGATTAGTGTTTTCTGATTAAAACTCATGCACAATATGAAAGATTAAAATTCAATTTCAGAGTCTGCTTTCTAAAAGGAGTGCTGTGAGCCTGATTCTTTCAAAACTACTTGTATTCTGCCACCCCAGTGGTAATTTATCTGAGTTTTGGAGAATTCAATTTCTCTAGGCACACTTAAAGACCCAATGTGCTTGACAATGAAGATTTTATATCTTTTTTTTTTTTTTTTGAGAAGAGGTCTAGCTCTGTCATCACCCAGGCTGGAGTGCAGTGGTGCAATCACTACCCTGCAGCTTTGACCTCCCGGGCTCAAGCAATCCTCCTGCCTCAGCCTTCCAAGTAGTTGGGTCTACAGGCACGTGCCACCACGCCGGGCTAATTTTTAAAATTTTTTTGTAGACATGAGGCCTCCTTATGTTGCCCAGGCTGGTCTTAAACTCCTGGGCTCAAATGATCCTCCTGCCTCCGCCTCCCAAAGTGCTGGGATTACAGAAATATTTTATATTCTTTATAATTAATAATGCTTTTTTCCCTAAAAGTAAAAAAGGATTATTTCCATAATGTGAGTCTTTACTGGAATCACGCGGGGGGGATATCCAGAATCTAGTGTTCTTGATTTTGACACTCAAAAGACGAACTCAGGGAAGGGAAGCAGGGGCAATGCAAGTGCAACTAGTCAGAAAAACCACCCTTTAAAGACTTAAGGAAAAAGATCTGAGAAACAGGGGCCTCCCTAGCACTCTGGTACTTCCCAAGGGCTAATAGTTTAAGCTACCGAGGACTTAGGTCCCACTCTATCTACACTACAGACATTCCAAAATAATTTCCACAGCTACACATATATTTTAAATGGTCATATATTTGTTCATTAGGTATTACTTTGTAAGGTTATCTGAAATTGTACACATAAAACATACCAGTTCCAACCTTTATTAGGATTGTGCTAAAGGGCAATTTTGTAATGTTTAGATTTTGTAGAGACCGGGGCTCACTAGGTTGTCCCCGATGGTCTCGAACTCGTGGGCTCAGGTGATTCACCCGCCTCGGCTTCCCAAAGTGCTGGAATTACAGGCGTGAGCCACCGCGCCCAGCCTATATTAAGGCAATTTTGAGTAAAACAGACGTTATATCTTAAAATGAACTTAGCAGAAATTAATAGGCACTGTTCAGCAGGGTATTCTCCGAACTGTATCACACAGCAGGGAGGTGTATTTTAGATGCTTAGACTTTCTTTCTGCAAGTTACTCTAAGTACTACAGGACATTACTTCCGAGCTCAACGTTTTACAGCGTTTCTTTAATTTCACAGAACTTTTAGAAAATAGGCAACGTACTTTTAAAAACTGTTTTAACAAATTTAATAACGCAAATAAAAAGATATCTGATATACCAGATTAAGCTGTTCCATCCACTGAGATTTGCCACTGGACGCAACATCTATTTTTATTCCCTTACCATCCTACCATCTCAATAAACACGCACAGGCGCTGCTCTGCATGAAAAAGTCCGGCTGGCTTCGCAAACGCCTGTCGGGCGTCGCGAAAAACGGAAAGTTTACCGCAGGCTCCGCAGAGCAGCGGAAAGACGCTCCGTCAACTTTCCATCTTTTCACGCCCAAGTTTCCACAGCGAAAGGGGCGCCGAGGAAAGATGGGAGCGTGTGGGACACTTGGGTCGGAAAAGGGAAATAACGGACTATAGCAGAGGGAGGGCTAATGCTGGAGAAGACTTGGTGGGCACGAGGCACCTCAGGGACCGCTGAGGGGTACAGAAGGCAGAGCCGCGACCGCAGGGAGGAGGGGCGGCGACGTCGGGGGAGCGGGCGGGGACCGGGTAACAGCGGGGAGGCAGGCCGCGCGCAGGGCTCTTCCCAGGCGACGCCGGACCCCGCCCCGTCCCTCGGCTCACCGTGTCCGAGTCCGTGTTGAGGTGCTGGAAGGCGAGTGCGCCGAGCACAAAGCCCGAGAGCACCGCCGACGTACTCTCCCCCTCCATGCTACCGCCGCCTCAGGCTACACGAGAGGACGAGGGCGGGCCGTGCGGAGCCAGGATCCTGCGGTGGCAGCGAGGCGGGGCCCAGCGAGGAGGCGGGGCCTGCGCCGGCGCACGGGCTGCTGCGCGCTCCGCGTCGGGGCGGGGCGAGGGGGCTGAGGGCGCGGGCGCGGCGGGGGGTCCCAGCCGCGCGCTGGGCTCCTCCTTCACTTCTGCTGCCTGCCTCTCCCGGAAGGCCGCTGCGTGTCGGTACCACTGCAGAGGGCCGCGAATTGCCTTTTGGTGGCCTGCGGCTGCTGAGCGACCTGTCACAAAGATGCAAAGCTATCAAAATGAACACGGTTGACAGGGTCATTTTAAGACAAGCAATGATTACAAGAATAAAAGAGTTGTGTAGCAACATTACGATGCCACAGTGGATATGCCACGGTTTTGGTTTTCAAACTGCATTTTAGCGCCCTTCACTCACTGAAACTTACAGAATACTAATAACCATTTGGGGATTGTCTCTGCTAGAACTCTCTAGCCATGTTCTGTGTGTGTGTGTGTGTGTGCGTGTGTGTGTTCCCTTGCTTTTAGAAAACTTCAGCCTAATTTAAACAATACATGGATATTTAATGTTCTGACAGTTTAATGATGGGCATAATCATAGTGAGCTGGTTCATTTAATGTTAATGGTAAGGTGAGTGGACCAGGGCTTGGCAAATATATTTTACACACACACACACACACACACACACACACACACACTCAGTAAAGCTATGTTTCTTAAATGACTGAAAGTAAGCATAATAGCAGACTACTGAATTAGTGCGGCACATTTGTGGGTTTTGTTGTCATGCAGTTGTCTGTGGCTGCGTGACACACAATACATATGCGTATATATAATGATTATATATTTATTCCCTAGAATTAAGTTTCTTGCCTTCATTTTGTAGGGGTGAAGGGAGAGCTCTGCCCTCTGAAGGCTCACTGGAGTGAACTAACAAAAGAAAAGATGAACAGAAGAAAAAGGCATACAAATTTATTTTATTTTTTATTTTTTTGAGACTGAGTCTCGCTCGGTCACCCAGGCCGGAGTGCAGTGGCACCATCTCAGCTCACTGCAGCCTCCACCTCCCGGGTTCAAGCGATTCTTCTGCCTCAGCCTCCTGAGTAGCTGGGATTACAGGCACGTGCCGCCAAGCCCTGCTTATTTATTTATTTTTTTTGTATTTTTATTTTTATTTATTTATTTATTTATTTTTGAGACGGAGTCTCACTCTGTCGCCCAGGCTGGAGTGCAGTGGCGCAATCTCGGCTCACTGCAAGCTCCGCCTCCCGGGTTCACGCCATTCTCCTGCCTCAGCCTCCCGAGTAGCTGGGACTACAGGCGCCCGCCACCTTGCCCGGCCAATTTTTTTGTATTTTTAGTAGAGACGGGGTTTCAGCGTGGTCTCGATCTCCTGACCTCGTGATCCGCCCCCCTCGGCCTCCCAAAGTGCTGGGATTACAAGCGTGAGCCACCTCGCCTGGCTTTTTGTATTTTTATTAGAGACAAGGTTTCACCATATTGGCCAGGCTGGTCTCGAACTCCTGACCTCGGGTGATCTGCCCCCTTTGGCCTCCCAAAGTGCTGGGATTACAGGCGCTCCCGGCTGGCATACAAATTTATTAATGTGCCCTGGAGAAAATCACAGTAGAGTGATTACCCAATAATCCAATGAGGTTCAGATGCTTATGTACGCTTTTTCATAAGGGAGAGGGAGATGGAGGAATGTTAGTAATTTTGAGGATCAAACTTCTTTGGATGAGTTTGAGGGATTGCTTGCAAAGAATTCTTTGTGGAAGTTGGATGAGCCCAAACAGAAGTCAATAACTTCGTACAAAGTTCCTCTGGGCTCTAGATTTGATGTTTGACTTTCAGTCTTCTTCCCACAGTCAGTAGATAATGAAATTTCAATGAAGGGGTGGAAGACAATTGTCGTAGGGTTGATGAAGAGTGGACAGTTGTGCAGGAGTATAATTACACAAAGGGAGTATGATGTAACAAACCAGGGGAACTTAGAATGGGCTGTTTGTTCAGGTTCTTCTCTGTGTCCTGGTGTCTTCAGAGGTAAGGATGTTCCTTTTCTCTATGTAAGGGGAGGGTACCTCTCAAATGACGGTCTTATGACCTACTTCAGGGAAGGACACCGGGTTTTATGGCCTGCCTCAAGGGAGATGGCCAGAGTATTCTTTCTATGGTTTATGGCCTGCTTCAGGGCAAAAGGAGTGAGGGGAAGGTGAAACTGACTTCTTTGCTCTGCTATTTTCTCAAATGCTCAGGTGCTATATTTTGGAGTAGTGTGTCCTGAACCACATCGCTAGTTTTACTGCCTGCAACCCAGAGCAGCACAGTAGCTGAACCAAATACTCCTTCCGAAGCCAAACAAGCTTGGGTATGAGTGGAGATAAGGAGAAATAGTAGATGAGAGTAATGGAATACAGAAACGGGTTATATAATGAGGGAACTCCAATATTCATTAAGACCTCCAAAGAAACTCAAAGCAAGGGATGATATTGTCTCTTATCTTAATTATATCAGATGCCTGAAATAATGAAGATATATATTGCTAAGAACTCTGCTTTTGAAACCTGAAAAGATCAAATGGAAGCCTGAGTGGCCACACCCTGGGAGGCATTTTCTTTTCTTTTTTTTTTCTTTCTTTTTTTTTTTTGAGACGGAGTCTCGCTCTGTCTCCCAGGCTGGAGTGCAGTGGCATGATCTTGGCTCACTGCAAGCTCCACCTCCTGGGTTCACGCCATTCTCCTGCCTCAGCCTCCTGAGTAGCTGGGACTACAGGCGTCCACCACCACGCCTGGCTAATTTTTTGTATTTTTAGTAGAGACAGGGTTTCACCGTGTTAGCCAGGATGGTCTTGATCTCCTGACCTCGTGATCCACCTGCCTCGGCCTCCCAAAGTGCTGGGATTACAGGCGTGAGCCACCGTGCCCGGCCTGGCATTTTCATATGATAGGCTGATGGACTGGACAGGTTATTAGTGATTGAATGGGGTTTTAGAAATGTGCAACTATCTTTTAACTCTTATGATTCTTTGCTATAAGGAATCAGTGGTCAAAGATCAAGGATTTGTCTGTAGTGTGGTAAAAAAGAAAATAAATATTTAGTCTTTGTCCTGAGTTCCTGGCATGGTAGCTTCTAAAACCTAGGAATTTACTGGTTTTTGTATGCTAAAGAATGACTAATGGGAGAGTGTATTCGTCCCTTCTTGCACTGCTATAAAGAAATACCTGGTGGCTCATACCTATAATCCCAGCACTTTGGGAGGCTGAGGTGGGCAGATCACCTGAAATAGGAGTTTGAGACCAGCCTGACCAACATGACAAAACCCCATCTCTACTAAAAATACAAAAATTAGCCAGGCCTGGTGGCATGCGCCTGTAATCCCAGCTACTTGGAAGGCAGAGGCAGGAGAATCACTTGAACCTGGGAGGTGGAGGTTGCAGTGAGCCGAGATCCTTCCACTGCACTCCAGCCTGGGCAACAGAGTGAGAATCTGTCTCAAAAACAAACAAACAAACATCAAAAGATTGTTCACGGTCACTCATGCTTGTAATTAATTCCAGTGTTTTGGGAGTCTGAGCAGAGAGTATGGCTGGAGGTCAGGAGTTTGAGACCAGCCTGGGCAACATAGTAAGACTCTATCTCTTCAAAAACTTTAAAAAATTAGGCCAGGTGCGATGGCTCATGCCTGTAATCCCAGCACTTTGGGAGGCCAAGACGGGTGGATCATGAGGTCAGGAGTTGGAGACCAGCCTGCCAATATGATGAAACCCCATCTCTACTAAAAATACAAAAATTAGCCAACCATGGCGGTGGGCACCTGTAATCCCAGCTACTTGGGAGGCTGAGGCAGGAGAATCACTTGAACCCAGGAGGCAGAGGTTGCAGTGAGCTGAGATCACGCCACTGCACTCTAGCCTGGGTGACAGAGCAAGACTCCATCTCAAAACAAAAACAAACAAACAAACAAACAAACAAACAAAAAATTAGTCCCAGTGCGGTGGCTCATGCCTGTAATCCCAAGTCACGCCAGTAATCCCAGCACTTTGAGAGGCTAAGGCAGGTGGATCACCTGAGGTCGGGAGTTCGAGACCAGCCTGGCCAACATGGTGAAACCCTGTCTCTACTAAAAATACAAAATTAGCGGGGTGTGGTGGCGTGTGCCTGTAATCCCAGCTACTCGGGAAACTGAGGCAAAGCTGCTTGAACCCAGGAGGCCAAAGTTGCAATGAGGCAAGATTGTGCCACTGCCCTCCAGCCTGGGCAACAGAGTGAGACTCTGTCTCAAAAAAAAAAAAAAAGAAAATTAAAAAAGTTAGTTGGTCAGGCACGGTGGCTCACACCTGTAATCCCAGCAATTTAGGAGGCTGAGGTGGGAGGATCGCTTGAGCCCAGGAGGCAGAAGTTGCAGTGAGCTGAGATCATGCCACTGTACTCCAGCCTGGGCCAGACCCAGTTTCAAAAAAAAAAAAAATCAGTCAAGTGTGGTAGTGCACACCTGTAGTCCCAGCTACTGGGGAGGCTAAGGCGGGAGGATTGCTTGAGTCCAGGAGCTTGACGCTGCAGTGAGCTTTGATTGTGCCACCTCAGCCTGGGAGACAGAATGAGACCTTGTATCTTAAAAAAAAATTAGAAAGAAGAATAACTATGAAAATAAGAGAAACATTTTAGCTGCTGTATTAGAATCATGTTAATGATAGGGTTGATTGCTTCAGAAGGATGTGCTTGCTTGCTTAAATTGGGATCCAATAATATTCATCTCTGTTAAATTTTTGGTATTCTATTTTAAATAGGAGGGTTAATGGAACCTCAAATACTTTCAAGAAAAAACTGTATCTTTTACTTTTCTATTTGAATTTTTAGATATTGATTTTTTTCGCATGAAAAGAATAAGAACATGATTTTTAAGTAATGATTTTACTCACAACAGATCAACTTTTAAACAAATATGCTTACAAATAAATGAGTATCATAAAGGGAAATATATCTTATCTTCATAGCATATTATTAATTATACAATTTATTCAAAATGAATGGAGAATGTGATGGCCATGGACATGCTCCACTCTGGTTGAACCTGCTGGGGGAGTTGCTGAAAGCCTCCGCTTTCAGCTCCTGTGAACATTGCTGCCCTCTAACCTTCCCAGCCACAGCATCAGTGACCATGGTGGGGTATTAACACAGGTCCATTCTTACAAGATGCAGGATGCCTGTAATGGGACTTTGGCTCAAGGACTCTCCATCAGCCCGGCTAAGATTATGTTAGCTTGCACTGAAGTCTGAGACTCCTATCCTTCCCTTCCTCCTTTCCCAGGTGTCAGATAAGCATGGTTTTCTGCAGCCTCTCCTTGCTTACTCCTGCTCTCTTCCCTTTATCTTTCACAGACATTTCCCCAATAGGTCTCTCTTTTGCACGTGGACTCCTGTCTTTGTGTCTGCTTTTCAGAGCATCCAAAGTGGAACAAAGTGCTTGCTTTTCCATATCACCTATGAAGGGCTTTCAGAGCCATAAAGATCACATTTTCAAATATCTGCCAATTAAAAAGAACTTCAAATACAAACATACTCAAAATATAATATGATGAATTTCATTTTTTAATTATAGACATGATTTATTTCTAATGGTGAACAAGTATTATTTTAATTTTTTGTTTGTTTGTTTTTGAGACAGGGTCTCAATCCTGTTGCCCAGGCTGGAGTACAGCTGTGTGGTCATGACTTACTGCAGCCTCCACCTCCCAGGGTCAAGCGATTCCCCCACCTCAGCCTCTTGAGTAGCTGGGATGACAGGTGCATGCCACCATCCCTGGCTAATTTTTTGATGGTTTGTTGAGATGGGGAGGTCTCACTATGTGGCCCAGGCTGGTCTCGAACTCTTGAGCTCAAGCAATCTTCCCGCCTCAGTCTCCCAAAAGGCTGGGATTACAGGAGTGAGCCACTGCACCTAGATAAGTATTATTTGTTAAGGCTATGTCATCTGGGAAATACTATTATAAACACATTTTGTTTTCTTGTAATATTTTTGTGTATTAAAAACGTAATGAGAGTTTTAAAAATCTCTGATAAAACTTGATATAACTCTAAGATTATAGACACAGAAATAAATTTACCTGAGGTTCCAGGGAAATTTGAAGATGTATTAATGTGATAACATTCCAACTTGCTATTATTTCATTCCATCTGTTAAAGAGGCATAAGGAAAATTACACAAACACCATTAAGAAATATGCCCCCTCAGGATGCACCTCTACCTGGTGACCTGCAGGGGACACTGTGATAGTAGTTCTGAAGGAAAAGGCCTTCGACTGGGATTCAGAGATTATTATTACGTAAAAATAGTTAATAGGGCCTAATCTGTTATAATGTGTTAAAATAGGCTCTTTGAAAATCCATGGTGATTTAGTAAAAATGACTTAGATGATGTATCTTGGATAAGAATCATTGGTTTTTTTTTAAAAAAAATACCCTTGCACATCCACAAATACAAAAATAATAGAACTCTGGCAAAGGAGATAAAGTAACTGCAGAAATAGTAGTGCTGACTCGTGCTTTAAGAATTATTGTAGACAGGGTTAAGAAGCGAATTTGAATTTCAATAGAGTCCTCCTTAAGATAAATTCCAAGAGCAAAGTAAAAGTTTCAGCAGTGTTAGTTCAGCTAATCCTGAGAAGGCATTCTGATAGAGAATTCCAACAGGCATTAGTTTGATCTGAGCTTGTGTGGATGACTCTACGTATAAGGTTGTTTCTGGTAGAAAATTAATTTCTATAGCTTCAGTGAATAATTTACGTTAGTTTAAATAATGAATAAGTGACTGGCTTGGGTTAAACAATAAAAGCACCTGCCTCCGGGTGAGGTGGCTCACACCTGTAATCCCAACTACTAGAGAGGCTGAGGCGGGAGGATTACTTGAGCTCAGGAATTCAATGTTACAGTGAGTTATGATGGCACCACTGCACTTCAGCCTGGGCAACAGAGAAACGTGCTGTCACAAACAGACAAAAAGTATTTTATATATTTATATAATGAAATAAGAGAAAGTTCCCATAATCCTTCCATCCAAAGATATTACAGTGAATGGTTTGGCTTATATTCTTTCGGGCTTTTATCTATTCATATGTGTATTAATGTATATAGGTGTTTGTGTATATTTTGATTATTATATTATATTACATTATATTTATTTTTTTTGAGAGATTCTCACTCGGTTCCCCAGGCTGGAGTGCAGTGGCACTATCTCGGCTCACTCCAGCCTCTACCTCCCGGGTTCAAGCGATTCTCCTGCCTCAGCCCCCAGGTAGCAGAGACTACAGGTGAGCACCATTCCCAGCTAATTTTTGTATTTTTAGTAGAGACGGGGTTTCGCCATATTGGCCAGGCTGGTCTCGAACTCCTGAGCTCAGGTAGTCCTCCTGCCTTGGCCTCCCAAAGTGCAGGGATTAGAGGTGTGAGTGAAAATCATTTAAAAGTGAAAAGCACCTCACACGGAGGCAGGTGCTTTTAAAAAATCTATTTTCACTTTTAAAAATATATATTATACTTTATTATTCATTTTTATAATTTAAACTTATTAATGGGGTTCAGGACACACCACCCCAAAATATGACTGTAGAGTCCAGAATGTGCTATCCCAAATATGCCTCTTTGTCATAAGGATTATTTTGAGCTGGTTATTTTGAGAAACGACAGGCATAGGAGAAGTTCTGGAAAGTTACCCTTTTGTAAGAGAAATTTAAAGCTATAAAGGAAATCTCTATTTGTAAGTGTATCTCCCTCTCTGAATCAGGAAGAGAAGGATGACTAAATCTTTAGAGACTTAATAATTGGAAAAGGCATCACCTTAATCTGTATTAAAAAAAACTTACCCTGGATTTATGATATCTTTCCTGGCCATGTCATTTTTTTTTTTTGAGACTAGGTTTTGCTCTGTTGCCCAGCTTCTCACTACAGCTTCAGTCTCCTGGGTTCAAGTGATCCTCCTGCCTTGGCCTGCCAAAGTGTTGGGATTAGGTATTACAGTTGTGAGCCACTGTACCTGGCATTTTGGTTCTTAATTATTGAACTGCTGGGCATAGTTGGGCACAGCTAAGTGTTTCCTGGATTTTTTTTTTCTTTCCCCAGGAAGATTCTAATCTCTTAAAAGGCAAAAATCTTGCTTTCCACTTTCCTTTTGTTCATGAATTCACAACTATTGACTGCCTGCTTTACATCAGGCACTGTGCTAGTTGCTGGAGGTACATCGAATAACAAAATAGAGATAGTGCCTGCCCTAATAGAATTTATAATCCAGTTGGGGAAAGGAAAATTACATACATCATCTCGCATATGATGACATAATTACTATTCCAATAAATACGTAGTAGGAAAAATAGAAAACTAGAAGCAAGGGTAACTGAGATACCCACTCCCCTATTGCTGGGATCAGAGAAAGTCTTCTCAAGGACCTGGATACTTGGGAAAAGGAAAAGAAGTGGGGAAGAGTGTTCCCAGTTAAAGGAACACCGTGTGTGAACACCCTGAGGCAATTAGAAGATTCTAAAACCTGGAGTGTGGGAGGGAGGGAGGCAGGAGGTAAAAGCTTTCTAGCGAGAAGGGCCAGACCATGCTGGCTGTTGTAGCACAGGATTTTAGAATTTGTCTTTTTGGTTTTGAAACAAGGTTTCACTCTGTTGTCCAGGCTGTGGTGCAGTGGCACGATCATGGCTTGCTGCAGCCTCAACCTCCCTGGGTTCAGGTGTTTCTGCCCCTTCAGCCTCCTGAGTAGTTGGGACTACAAGCATGCAACACCACACTGGGCTAATTTTTGTAGCAATAGGATTTCGCCATGTTTCCCAGGCTGATCTCCAACTCCTGGGCTCCAGCAATCCTCCCACCTTAGCCTCCCAAAATGTTGGGATTACAGGTGTAAGCCAACACACCTGGCCCAGAATTTATCTTAAAAGAGTGGAAACAGCCAGGTGCGGTGGCTCACACCTGTAATCTCAGCCCTTTGGGAGGCTGAGGCAGGAGAGTCACTTGAACCCAGGAAGCAGAGGTTGCAGTGAGCCGATATCGCACCACTGCCCTCTAGCCTGGGCGACAGCTGGGATTACAGGAGTGTGCCACCATACCTGGCTAATTTTTGTATTTTTAGTAGAGATGGGGTTTCACTGTGTTGGCCAGGCTGGTCTCGAACTCCTGACCTCAACTGATCTTCCCACCTCGGCCTCCCAAAGTGTTGGGATTACAGGCGTGAGCCACCACATCCAGCCCATTCAGTATCTTTTAATAATTAAATTTAATTTTTAAAAGTATGTTTACATATATAAAATATATATAAACATATATAAAATATATATAAACATATATAAAAAATATATGTAAACATATATAAAAATATATATGAACATATATATAAATATATAAACTATGTATAATATATAAACATACATATAAAATATATATAAAAATATATAAAATATATATAAATAAATGGTTACTCATGAGGCATGTGCTAATTGTAGGTCATCGTATTAATGAAAACCCAAACAAAAATTTTTCACAGGTGGCTTACAGGCCTTTGAGAGTGTGTCTGTGCCCCTCGTGAGTTCCAGGGACCCCATTTTGAGAACCAATGAGAATTCTTTTCATAGGATTATTTACTCATGCATTGCATTTATATTGAGATCTTGCCCCAAATATTGTCAGTCTTCTAGTGAAAACAGTATCTGATATATTTAAATATAAGTAAAACAAAAAAGTTTTTGTTAAAATAACAATAAGAATAGTGGAAATAAGTGAAGCATAGGAATCATGCTAGGAAATTAGGGTCCTTGACACCATTACCTGTTTCAAACTCTAGTTTGATGGGGAGTGTTTTTCCTTCAGAACTCTAGGAAGAAGATACCAGGAGAGAATAAATAAGAGTAATTGTGGCCGGGCGTGGTGGCTCACACCTGTAATCCCAGCACTTTGGGAGGTGGATCACGAGGTCAGGAGTTCGAGACCAGCCTGGCCAACACAGTGAAACCTTGTCTCTACTAAAAATACAAAAATTAGCCGGGCATGGTGGCATGTGCCTATAATCCCAGCTACTTGGGAGGCTGAGGCAGAATTGCTTGAACTCGGGAGGTGGAGGTTGCAATGAGCTGAGATCGAGCCACTGTACTCCAGCCTGGGGGACAGAGCAAGACTCCGTCTCAGAAAAAAAAAAAAAAAAGAGTAATGGTGGAGGCATTATGAATAATAGAAATGTGTTATAACAGCCATCACCGTAGTTGAAGAGATTTTATTTTTAACAGAGGCCAGGGTACATTGAAGCTACTAATTAGTCAGCAAATTGTTTTCTTTTTAATTGTTGCCATCAGCTAGTTGCTCTCTGCTCAAAGTGCAGAAATAAACTTTAGCACTTTATATTACAGGGTGGTGACAGCAGTCCATTAATTAAAGACAACTCTCTTGATTTGAACAGATTTTTAGCTTATGAACTTGTAGAATAAAAGAGTTCAAGACTAATTCTGGGAAAAATTTGTTCTCTTTATCAATCTACTTATTTTTATCCTGCTTTAGTAAAGGGAGAATATGCCTCTTAATAACATTTAAAATATCAGTTTCCAGTTTGGGCCGCCTGTCTAAATAATTAATTCACAGCTGCATTTTGTTGTTTTTTTTAATCTAATTTTTAAGTTTTTTAAGCCAGGCATGGTGGCTCATGCCTATAATCCCAGCACTTTGGGAGTATTGCTTGAGTTCAGGAGTTTGAGATCAGTGTGGGCAACATAGTGAAACTCCATCTTTACAAAAATTTTTAAAAAATTAGCCAGACATGGTAGCATGTGCCTGTAGTCCCAGCTACTTGGGAGGCTGATATGGGAGGATTGCTTGAGCCTGGGAAGTTGAGGCTGCCATGAGCCGTGATCGCATCACTGCACTCCAGCCTGGGCGATTGGGTGAGACCTTGTTTAAAAAAAAAAAAAGTAAAAGATTTAAAGATTTTTATTTTCCCTGAACTGTGAATACTTTAAGGACTGAAGACAGAAAAGTCAATCTCTATGACTTTTCTATCATGAATGTCTCTTGGTGGTGTGTGATTATACCATTAGAGATTTATAAATCATGCTCGATGTCACCAAATCATCAGGACATTATGTATATGCCTATGTGTATGTGTGCATGTGTGTGTGTAGATGTGGTTGCAATACTCTCTCTAAAGAGGTGAGGGCCTTACCCACTCAGGTAGGGTCAGAAGGCTAGATATTGTATCAGCCTTCTAAATAAAATGTTGCTATCATCCAGAAAATTCTAATATAAAGCCAAATTTAAAAAGCCTGTTAAAGGTTTTCATGGTTATAATAATAACAATAATTCTAAAATCAGAGAACTATTCTGGGTGGATATTATTGGGGATAATGTAGCTAAAACTTCCTGAGGAAGAAGCCCCTCCCTGAGTGAGTGTTTTTTTTTAGTGGAAACTTTTAACAACATTTTTATCATCTTTCCATTTTATTCTCCTTCATCACCTTTCTTCACTTCCCAGAGGTGTCAAAGTCTATCGTGGAGTTTTTGGTCCTAGTATTATCCTGGCAACACAAGGTACTTGGCCCTCAAATTCCTTCTCTAATCTTTCTTTAAAAGAAAGAAGGAAAGAAGGAAAGAAAGAAGAAAAGAAAGGAAGGAAGAAAAGAAAAGGAAAAACTTACTTCTTCATGGGAATCGGCTATTGGGGCTCAGAACATGATACCCAAAGGAAGGGCATGCTGAGTAATGGTTTTTTGTTGTTGTTGTTTTGAGACAGAGTCTCACTCTGTTGTCCCAGCTGAAGTGCAATGGCATGATCTCGGCTCACTATCACCTCCGCCTCCTGGGTTCAAGTGATTCTCTGCCTCAACCTCCCAAACAGCTGGGATTACAGGTGCTCACCACCACTCCCAGATAATGTTTGTATTTCTAGTAGAGACGGGGTTTCACCATGTTGGCCAGGCTGGTCTCAAACTCCTGACCTCAGGTGATCCACCCTCTTCAGCCTCCCAAAGTGCTGGGATTACAGACATGAGCCACTGTGCCTGGCCAGCATGCCGAGTATTGTCTTTTTCTTTTCTTTTCTTTTCTTTTCTTTTCTTTTCTTTTCTTTTCTTTCTTTTCTTCCTTCCTTCCTTCCTTCCTTCCTTCTCTTTCTTTCTTCCTTTCTTTCTTTCTTCCTCTTTCTTCCTTCCTTCCTTCCTTCCTTCCTTCCTTCCTTCCTTCCTTCCTTCCTTCCTTCCTCTTCTCTCCCACACATACAACTCACTCTCTCTCTTTCTTCTTTCTTTCTCTCTTTCTCTCTCTCTCTCTTTCTTTTTTTTTGACTGAGTCTCGCTCTATTGCCCAGGCTGGAGTGTAGTGGCATGCTCCTGGCTCATTGCAACCTCTGTCTCCCAGGTTCAAGAAATTCTCGTGCCTCAGCCTCCCAAGTAGCTGGGATTACAGGTGCTCTCCACCACGCCCGGCTAATTTTTGTATTTTTGGTAGAGATGGGGTTTCACTATGTTGGCCAGGCTGGTCTCGAACTCCTGACCTCAAGTGATCCGCCCGCCTTGGCCTCCCAAAGGGCTGCAAAGTGCTGGGATTATAGACGTAAGCCACCTCGCTTGGCCCTCTTTCCTTTTTAGAGATAGGGTCTTGATCTGTTGCCCAGGCTGGAATGTGTTGGTGCAATCATGGCTGACTGCAGCCTTGAACTCTTGGGCCCAAGGGATCCTCCCATCCCAGACATCCGAGTAGCTGGTACTATAGGCATGTACCACCATGCCCAGCTAATTTTTAAATTTTTGTAGTGATGGGGTCTCACTAGTCCCAGGATAGTCTGGAACTCCTGGCCTCAAGCAATCCTTCCACCTTGGACTCCCAAAGTGTTGGGATTACAGGCGTGAGCCACTGTGCCCAGCTTTGGCATTTTGAGTACATTGAACTAAAGGATATTGGAAGGCCTCAGAATCAAGGACTTTGTTTATTTATTTATTTATTTTGACGTGGAGTTTTGCTGTCGTCGCCCACACTAGAGTGCAGTGGTGCAATCTCAGCTCACTGCAACCTCTGCCTCCTGGGTTCAGGTGATTCTCCAGCCTCAGTCTCCTGAGTAGCTGGGATTACAGGGGCCTGCCACCACACCTGGCTAGTTTTTGTGTTTTTAGTAGAGACAGGGTTTCTCCATGTTGGCCAGGCTGGTCTTGAACTCCCAACCTCAGGTGATCAGCCCGCCTCGGCCTCCCAAAGTGCTGGGATTACAGGCGTGAGCCACCATGCCCAGCCAGAAGCAAGGTCTTTCTGACTTTCCCCAATTCTCCTGTCTCCCCGCTCTGCCTGTCTTTCTCCCCGGAAGCAATTCCTCTTTTCCAAGGTGGGTCATAGACACTAGAACCTCTCTGCCCCAAAGCAAGCCATAGAACCTAGAACATTCACTCTCTATTCCTTTACCTTTCTTCCTTGAACACCGTTATTCCAGAGGGATTCTGTGAGAGGCATTTGAACCAGAGCAACTCCATCTTGAATAGGGGCTAGGTGAAATGAGGCTGAGACTTATTTATGGACTGCATTCCCAGATGGTTAGGCATTCTAAGTCACAGGATGAGACAGGAGGTCAGCACAAGGTCGTGAAGACCTTGCTGATAAAACAGGTTGCAGTAAAGAAGCCGGTTAAGACACACCAAAACCAGGATGGCAACAATAGTGAGCTCTGGTCATCCTCACTGCTACACTCCCACCAGCACTGTGACAATTTACAAATGACGTGGCAACATCAGGAAGTTACCCTATATGGTCTGAAAAGGGGAGGTATGAATAATCCACTCCTTGTTGAGCATATCATCAAGAAATAACCATAAAAATGGGCAACCAGGAGCTCTCAGGGTTGCCGTGTCTATGGAGTTGCCATTCTTTTATTCCTTTACTTTCCTAATAACTTGCTTTCACTTTACGGGACTCATCCTGAATTCTTTCTTGCGTGAGATCCAGGAACCCTCTCTTGAGGTCTGGATCTGTACCCCTTTCCTGTAACAGTCCTGCCTTACCTGGGAGGAAAGAATGCTACACAGAGAGACCAAGAAGAATCTAAATGGATAGGCCTTGCTGGGTGTCTGCCCTCAGACTATTACCATTAGGCCATAGCCTTTTGTCCAATCACAGTTCCACGTACCTCTCCATTCTTCATCGAAGTGAAGCATAAAAATAGACAGTTTTCCTTGGGGCTTGAGGTCTTCATTTCTGAAGTCTCCTATGTCGTGTTAAACTTTGATTGAATAAATTTGTCATTCTTTTCTCTTGTTAACCTGTCTTTTGTTATAGGGCTGTTGGCTGTGACCCTGGTGATGAGTGAGGAAAGGTATCATGCCTTTCCTTAGGAATACTGAAAATCTAAAGCTTTGTAGTGATGGGGTATTAGAAGTCCCAGGGGAAGAGGTTCTGATTAACTGGCACTAACTGAAGTTTATCTACAGTTAAATTCAAATGCCTACTGAAAGAGGCTGGACAGGTGATGAAAAGCAGAAAGTAAGCTGGGGTTAAGACACATTTTGATAAGTACTTAGGTACAAAGTACATGTCATTTTGTTTTTTTTTTTGGAGACAAGAGTCTCACTCTGTCACCCAGGTTGGAGTGCAGTGCTGTGATCTCAGCTCACTGCAACCTCTGCGTCCCGGGTTCAAGCAATTCTCTTGCCTCAGCCTCCTCAGTAGCTGGGGTTACAGGTGCACCACATCTGGCTGATTTTTCTATTTTTAGTAGCGATTGGGTTTCACTGTGTTGGCCAGGCTGGTCTTGAACCCCTGACCTCAGGTGATCCACCCACCTCGGCCTCCCAAAGTGCTGGGATTACAGGTGTGAGCCACTGCTTGATATAAGAGATATATCAATGCCAGGGTGATGACAAAAGACTGTGGGAGAGATGGAGAGAGGACACACTGAAGAGGTTGCATTCTGCAGACGTGAGCTCAGGGTTGCCTTTGTTGGGGCTCAGGACCTACCACCCAAAATATGACTATAGGAGACCAGACTATGACACCTCAAAATATACTTCTTTGGCGTATTTCAAGCTGGTTATTCTAAGGAACTGCAGACACAGGAGTAGCTCTGAAAAGCTCTTGTTTTGTAAAAGAAATTTAGATCTATAAATGAAATCTATATTAGTAAAAGTGTCTGTATCAGGGAACTCTGAAAAAAATCTTGTTTTATAAAAGAAATTTAGATCTATAAAGGAAGTCTACATTGGTAAAAGTATCTGTATCAGGAAGCTCTGAAAAACTCGTTTTATAAAAGAAATTTAGATCTATAAAGGAAATCTACATTAGTAAAACTATCTGTATCAGGAAGAGGGCTACTTCAGATTACTTTTATTACCTGAGAGACTTCATCTGCATAACAAGATAGCTTTCGGCTGGGTGTGTTTACTCATGCTTGTAATCCCAGCATTTTGGGAGGCTGAGGCAGGCAGATCACCTGATGTTAGGAGTTTGAGACTAGCCTGGCCAATGCAGTGAAACCCTGTCTCTACTAAAAATACAAAAATTAGCCAGGTGTGGTGGTGCACGCCTATAGTCCTAGTTACTTGGGAGGCTAAGGTGGGAGAATTGCTTGAACCCGGAAGGCAGAGGTTGCAGTGAGCCGAGATCGTGCCACTGCACTCCAGCCTGGGTGACAGAGCGAGACTCCGTCTCAAAAACAAAAACAAAACAAACAAACAAACAAGACGCCCCAAAACAAGACAGCTTTTATCTACCATGCATTTCCTCCCCTCACCCTCTCGTAACTTGTCTTTACCACACCCCAGAAGCTCCAAGCCCGTATTCCCTTCAATAGCTCAGAGTGCTATGAAAGCTTCAATCACCCAGCCCCTTTTCAAGTTCCATATTTTGTGGGACTCTTGTACATATATATGTAATTCAGTATGTTTTTTCTCCTGTTAATCTGCTTTATGTCAATTTAATTTATAGCCCAGCCAAAAGAGATATAAGAGAACCGAGAAGGGTGGAGGGAAGTCATTTTTTTCCCTCTCCAACACCGGATTTTAGAATAATATAGGCATTTTAATTTTAGTGCCAACATTTTAATATGTGGGCAATCAATTCAAATTTTTAAAATGTATTTATTTACTTTTTTGAGACGAAGTCTTGCTCTGTCACCCAAGCTGGAGTGCAGTGGTGTGATCTCAGCTCACTGCAGCCTCTGCCTTCTGGGTTCAAGTGATTCTCCTGCCTCAGCCTCCCAATTAGCTGGCATTACAGGCACCCACCACCATGCCTGGCTAATTTTTGTATTTTTAGTAGAGATGGGGTTTCACCATGTTGGCCACTCTGGTCTCGAACTCCTGACCTCAAGTGATCCACCTGCCTTGGCTTCCCAAAGTGCTGGGATTATAGGCATGAGCCACTGAGCCTGGCCATTTATTTATTGAAACAGGATGTCGCTCTGTTGCCCAGGCTGGGGTGCGGTGACATGATCATGGCTTACTGTGTAATCACCTAACAGGTTCTTCCTATGGGCTGCACAGACGAAATCAATTCACTGAGACCATGACATTGTAGTAAGGAAAGAGTTTAATTGACATAAGGCTGGCCACACCACATAGGGAGATGGAGTTATTACTCAAATCAATCTCCCTGACAATTCAGATGCTAGGGTCTTTCAGGGATAGTTTGGTGCACAGTGGGCTAGGGGAAAGGGTGCTGCTGATTGGTTGGAGATGCAATCATAGGGCTGTGGACAATGGTCCTTGCGCACTGAGTCTGTTTCTGGGTAGGGGCTACAGGACCAGTTGAACTAAGAGTTGAGGGTCTGGGTGGAGCCATCTAGTTGTCAGAAATGCAAAAGTCTAAAGAGACGTCCCAAAAGGCCAATCTTAGGTTCTAAAATAGTGAATTGGGGAAGTTGCAAGTCTTGTGACCTCCAGAATAATGGCTGGTAATTGTTTAAGCCTACATTTTAGCAGAATTTGGGCCCCTGTCATCCTTCTAACCTGGTGGACTTTCTTTAGTTTTAGAAAGGCAGTTTAGTTTTGGGAAGGGTTACTATCATTTAAACTATAAACTAAATTTCTCCCAAAGTTAGCTTGGCCTGCACCCAGGAATGAGCAAGGATAGCTTGGAGGTTAGTAGCAAGATGGAGTCAACTATGTCAGATTTCTCTTACTGTCATAATTTTGCAATGGCAATTTTTCAACTGCACCCTCTATCTCCCAGGCTCAAGCAATCCTCTCACCCCAGCCTCCTGAGCAGTGGGGACTACAGGTGTATAACACTTGGCCTGGCTAATTTTTAAAATTTAGTTTTTGTAGAGATGGGGTCTCATTGTGTTGCCCAGGCTGGTCCAAACTCCTGGGCTCAAGCAATCTTCCCACCTCAGCCTCTCAAAGTGCGGGGATTGCAGGTGGGAAACACTGCCCAGACAATTCAAAGTTTTTAGGGAACATTTTAAGAGACCTTTGTAAAGGGCATCTGGCCTGTGGTTCTCTGGCTTGTGACTGCTGATTTACATATAACCAGTGTATAAATGAGTTGGGAAGAGGAGAGCCTGGGCTTTCTCTTCAGAGGTTTCTCTTCCCCTGTGTACCCACTCCTTCAAGCTTCATACTTGCCCCTGTGAGACCATCCATTCAATTTAGCAAGTGTGTAATGACAACATCATTTGCCCTGGGATGAAAATTCTCACCTCTAGCTCTCACTACTACTTTGAAGACTTGATGTAGTAGGTTCAGGTATAAGATACTATGACAGTGGTTCCAATAAGACTAGATTAAGTCCCAGCACTTTGGGAGGCCGAGGCGGGCAGATCACCTGAGGTCAGGAGTTCAAGACCAGCCTGGCTAACATGGTGAAACCCAGTCTCTACTAAAAATACAAAAATTAACCAGGTGTGGTGGCGCATGCCTGTAATCCCAGCTACTTGGGAGGCTGAGGCAGGAGAGTCATTTGAACCCTCGAGGCAGAGGTTGCAGTGAGCTGAGACGGCACCACTGCACTCAAGCCTGGGCAACAGAGCGAGTTTCTCTTTAAATAAATAAAGAAACAAATAAATAAAGTTTAGCCTAAAGCTACCTCCCTACATATTTTAAGTTTGGCCTAAAGGTTTATCTGTACATAGCAAACTGGATGTGTAAATGGATGTGTAAACAGACTATAACTTACTCTTGTAACAAGAGCAAGAAGCCAGCTCTCAAGACAGCAGCCATACTTCAATCATTCACAGGTGGCCAACTATTTAAACAAGACAAACACTGAGCTGTAACCAATCCAGCTCTTTCTGTACCTCACTTCCATTTTCTGTGTGTCACTCTTTTTTCTGTCTATAAATCTTCTCTGACCAGACAGTAGTGCCAGAGTTGCTCTGAATCTATTTCTGGTTTTGGAAGGTGGGTTGTCTGATTCATGAATCATTCTTTGCTCATTTAAACTCTGTTTAATTTGTCTAAGTTTTTAACAGTAGATCCAAGGATTAGGCTCTAAGCCCACTCATAAAGAAAAAGTTGGATGTATCAATATCATCCTTGAAAAGTTCCCTAGAAATTCTCCATCATGGCGACCATTTCAGACCACCTCTCACCATGTTAGTTTTCCTTCTGAAACTGCCTTTTGCAAAAATTATGACAGTAAAAAAAAATCTGACATAGAAAAATTATGACAGTGAAAGAAATCTGACCTAACTGACTCCATCTTGCCTTTAACCTCCAAGCTGCCCTTGTCCATTCCTGGGTGTAGGCCAAGCTAACTACAGGAGGAATTTAGCTTATCATTTAACTTTGAAACAAAGACGATAGCTGGGGTAACAAAGGTTCAAGCGATTCTCCTGCCTCATCCTCCTGAGTAGCTGGAATTACAGGTGCCTGCCACTATGCCCGGCTAAATTTTGCATTTTTAGTAGAGATTGGGTTTCACCATGTTGGCCAGGCTGCTCTCAAACTCCTGATCTCAGGTGATCCACCCACCTTGACCTTCCAAAGTGCAGGGATTATAGGTGTGAGCCACTGCGTCTGGCCTAAACTCTCTATTGCAATTCTCGTCTTAATAAATTGGCTTTATTTGGGCAGTGGGCAAGAAGAATCTGTTGGGCAGTTATGCTTCCATTATTGGAATAGATTCATTGCTCCTTGGGCTGAGCACAAATGAAGTACTTATGTGGCTTTTAGGGCTGAGTAGTTTGAAAATATAAACTATAGCTTTAAACACTAGGATTGTACTCCATGGAGAAAATGTTCACATTTTGAGAGACCCTCCCCCAGGAACTGAGAGTTCTAGAAGGGAAAGCACATTTATATTCCCCATTTCAAAAAGCTCTCTGAGTGGAATGACCACTATTTTAATTTTTGTTCTTTACATTATTTTAGTCATATAATTTAATTCACATATGTTAAATAGGGCACGGGGTATTAGGCAATTCCACTGTAAACAATGTACCTCCAAGTAGCATTATTTTTTGTTGGATACTTACTTTCATGTAATCCAGCATTTTTCCAAGTGTAGCCCAGCTACTCCTGGAAGTCTTTGCCACCTTTCAGGGGGACTGGGCACTGTGGCTCATCCCTGTAATCCCAACACTTTGGGAAGTTGAGGCAGCAGGATTGCTTTAGCCTGGAAGTTCAAGACCAGCCTGGGAATAAAGAAACTCCATTTGTATAGAAAAATTAAAAATTTAGCTGGGTATGGTGGTGTGCATCTGTAGTCCAGCTACTCTGGAGGCTGAAGTGGGAGGATCGTTTGAGACCGGTAGGTTAAGGCTGTAGTGAGCTGTGGTCATGCTACTGTGCTCCAGCCTGGGTGACAAAGTGAGACCCTGTTTGGAAAAAAAAAATCTTTCAGAGGGTCCATGAGGTCAAAACTATCTTTTTTTTAATACTGAGATGTTATTTTCCTTTTTTAGCCTCATTCTCTCGTACATGTGATTTATTATATTTTTGATGCATCAACCTGGCCAGGATATAGTCTCCAGTTATTCAGGGGCTATAGTTCTCTAGTTACAATCTAGGTGTTACTGTGAAGTTATTTTATTGATATTGATATTTTATTGATAGCTTCTTGTGCCTTAGAATTTCAGTCAGCTCCATCTGACAGCCTGTCCTGTGGATTTCAGACTTGCCTTGCCTGTCCCCACAATTGCATAAATGATTGTTTACAGTAAATCTCTTAATACATATTTCCTTCTGTTCCGATTAAGATTTTCACTGATAGAGGCCAGGCATGGTGGCTCACACCTGTAATTCCAGCACTTTGGGAGGCCGAGGCAGGTGGATCACTTGAGGTCAGGAGTTTGAGACCAGCTTGGCCAACATGGTGAAACCCCGTCTCTACTAAAAATACAAAAATTAGCTGGGAGTGGTGGCACGCACCTGTAATCCTAACTACTTGGGAGGCTGAGGCATGAGAATAGTTTGAATCTGGGAGGTGGAGGTTGCAGTGAGTGGACATCGTGCCACTGCATACCAGCCTAGGTGACAAAGTGAGATTCCATCTCAAAAAAAAAAAAAAAAAAAGATTTTGACTGATAGAAATATTGGTAGTGGAAGTGGTTATAGAGAAACAGAACCATAAGAATGAGTTTTTGGAGTTGGTTTTCTAATCTGATTAGATTTGAAGGCACCAATGCCTCTATTTTCAGTGGTAAAGAGGGCACTGGTAGTCCACATTATGATATGGTAAGAGATATGCAAGGCATAGCCACTGGATACTTCTAATAAAATATCTACCGGAGGCAAGGTTCTGGGTGGCCAAGTATTTGCTTTTAGTCAAACTACGGAATATAATGAGATTGGCTGATTGTTCCTAACTTCACTGAGTAGTAGGAAAAGAAAAGGATGAGCTCAAGCCTTCAAATTCTCAGGTCGTACTCCACATAAAAAACCTGAAAGCTTCTATGTCTGCCCTGAAATAAACCCTCATCTCCTGTAGCCACATGGCAAAGATTTCTGAAAACCAACCCCCGAGTCTCCCTCTGCCAAGGGCTAAGTTAAATACAAAAGTGAGTCCTTGATTGAGAAGGAACAGGATCCTGAAATTTGGTATGGGAACAAGGCAGATCTTGATGAAGCTGAAGCTTCAGAATCCCTAAGTTCTGATGCATCTCCTTTGCCAGTTGTAGGTGCTTTCCACCACTGCCTGAAGAAGTTAGCCCTCCTTTGCCTGAAGAATGTGTCATGGCCTTCCCTGAGGCATTTACCTTGCTCATTCTCCTCAGGACCTGCCTCCATCACTGTTGTCTGGTTCTAGACTAGAACTAGACTCCAGTCCTAGCAGGTCATGAAAGGTGAGGTATACTATACTCCAAAGTATGTCCTAGGAGAAGGTATACTATACTCCAAAAGAAGTGCTTTTTTTTTTTTTTTTTTTTTTTTTGAGACAGTTTCTCGCTCTGTCGCCCAGGCTGGAGTGCAGTGGTATGATCTCGGCTCATTGCAACCTCTGCCTTCTGGGTTTAAGTGATTCTCTGCCTCAGCCTCCCAAGTAGCTGGGACTACAGGCATGTGCTACCACGCCCAGCTAATTTTTGTATTTTTAGTAGAGACAGGGTTATGCCTGTTGGTCAGGCTGGTCTCGAACTCCTGACCTCAGGTGATCCACCCACCTTGGCCTCCCAAAGTGCTGGGATTACAGCGGTGAGCCACTGTGCCTGGCCAAAGAACTGCATATTTTTTGCAATGTATGCTGAAAGAAATCTGTAGCATTGTGTGGGAATGACGTGAAGGAAGTGGGAGCATGTCATCCTGGTTCACAAGTAAAACTAGGAGCTTATGTAGGGCAGGTGATCAATGGAGTTTTATCTCAGGTCCATCTTATATTGGGCCCAGTGAATCTTTGAACCCATCCTGTGGTTATTTTCCCAGTCCTGGAATGCAAAATTGGAATAGACATACTCAGCAACTGGTAGGATCTCCACGATGGATCCCTGACCTGTGAAGTGAGGGATGTGGATGAGGACAGGAGACAGGTGTGTGTGTATGTGCACTGGGGGAAGCACTGGGATGTGACCAAAGACCCAGAGAAGAAGAAACCCTGCATAAACCAGAAGGTGGGAAAGATTTTTTTTGGCATGTGATGAAAATTGGGTTGGATGCAAACTGTGGAATGCTTCCAGATCTAACCTAAGATGTTCAGTATTTCAGCTTTAACTTCTGGCTATTAGAGAGTGTTAAAGTAACTAAATGTGGTCTGAGAAGGACTCTGTGCTTCTATATTTGAGTCCTTGTGGATGAACTGCAACCTAACTTAATAGGCAGACAAGATCAAAAAACCTAACTTAAGAGTATTCACCTGGCCAGCGCGGTGGCTCACACCTGTAATCCCAGCACTTTGGGAGGCTAAGGCAGGCAGATCACCTGAGGTCAGGAGTTTGAGACCAGCCTGACCAACATGGTGAAACCCCCGTCTCTATCAAAAATATAAAAATTAGCTGGGCGTGGTGGAGCCTGCCTGTAGTCCCAGCTACCTGGGAGGCTGAGGCAGGAGAATCATTGGAACCTGGGAGGCGGAGGCTGCAGTGAGCTGAGATCATGCCACTGCACTCCACCCTGGGCAACAGAGCAAGACACCGTCTCTAAAAAAAAAAAAAAAAAAAGTATGTGCCTGTAACAATAGCTGAGTGTTGGCCAATCCCAGGAGTCATACTTCAATCACTCATAGACTGCTGAGTGTTCAAACTGTGTTCAAATAAGGCAAACACCAACCTGTAACCAATCTAGCTGTTCTGTTCCTGTACATCACTTTACTTTTTTTGTCTATAAATTTGTTCTGACCATGAGGCACCCCTGGAGTCTCTGTGAATCTGCTGTGATTCTGGGAGCTTCCCGATTCGTGAATTGTTCATTGCTCAATTAAACTCCTTTAAATTTAATTTGGCTGAAGTTTTTCTTTTACAGAAGTTGCTGCTGGCTTTGAACAAGAGTGTGTCAAGAAGTGAAATTCTGTGCAGGTGAAAAAGGGGTAGAATAACGGGCAGAAAGGTATGATGAATGCTGTAGCTTCTGATATCAAGCAATGAGTTCACAGTGGGAAAATTCATCTAATACACAAACCAAGGCAGGATATAATGAAAGCTCAAGAAACGTGTGAAATAAAACCAGAGAAAAGAAAGATTTTATAAAGATACTGGAGATAAGCAATGCAACTTGTCTGTTGAATAAAGTACTTCAAAAGTCTGCTTCACCCCCAGACTTCTGAGTTCTACCATACCTTTTAAATTGAATGAATAGTCTTCGTTTGGCTTCAGCTATGACGTATTATTTGCCATAGGCTTCTACTCATGACAGTATTGACAATTGCTCAAAGTTTTTTAGCCTAAATTCTGTTCACATTGGCCACAATTGCTGTAAAAGCAGAGGCTTAAGAAGACTTGAATAACACAATGAGTTAATAGGTAAGGGCAGCTGTTTGGAATAAATTATTTTTGCTTTGATATCCATACACTTAGCTGGACCTCAATGGGTTTTTTTTTTCTTTTTAGACAAGGTCTTCTTCTGTTGCCCAGGCTGGAGTGCAGTAGGGTACATGTCGTCAGGACCTCCTGAGGCTGTCATGGAAAAAAAAAAAAAATATATATATATATATATATAGTATGTATACACACACACACACACATACACACACACGTAGCCTATAATCCTAGCACTTTGGGAGGCTGAGGTGGGTGCTCTCCCCGCTATGGATATGACCTATGGATATGACCTTATTTGGAAAAAGGGTCTTTGCAGATTAAGGCAAAAAAAAGATGGGGAGTTTTTGCCCTTGCACCAGGCTGCCTGCTGATCTCTGCATAGAGCTTTGCATCTATACAGTAGGTATATATAGACAGTATACTGCATATATATACACTATATATACACTTATATATACACTATACACTATATAAGTGTATATGTCCATACACATACACTATATATAAATGTATATATACACACTACATGTAAGTGTATATATACATACATACTATATATACAGTATATATACAAAGTATGTATTATACTGTATGTATATACACAAAGTATGTATTATACTGTATGTATATACACAAAGTATGTATTATACTGTATGTATATACTGTATATATAGTATATGTGTGTATATATAATATATATAATATGTGTGTATTATATATGTATATATGTATAGGTGTATATATATATGCACACTCCTGTATATCTATATATACATATACACCTGTATATACATATATATGTAGAGATCAGCTGTGTGTGTGTGTATATATATACACACATATATACACATGTATATATGTGTATACATATATACACACAGGTGTGTAAGTGTATATATATACAGGTGTGTATATATATTCATAGTTACTGGTGTTAGGACTTGGACATATCCTTTGGGGAGGCATGTATATATATACATTCCTGGATTAGTAGGTAAAAAAACAGGATTATGGATAACTTCATTATTGAGCATTGACTATCAACTACCATTTAATACATATTCTCCAATCCCAATAACAACCTCTCCAGGTAGGTGTTATTATCCTCATTTTACAGAAATGGTAATTATAATGGGTTGAATTGCACCTTCCCCAAAAGATATGTCCAAGTCCTAACACCCCTAACTATGGATATGACCTCATTTGGAAAATGGGTCTTTGCAGATTAAGTTTAATTCAGGGAAGAATCTCAAGATTAGATCATCCTGGATGAGGGTGGGCCCTAAATCCAGAATAATGTGTCTTTGTAAAAGAAAAGAAGGGACGAAGAGACACAGGAAGGCAACGTGAAGACTGAGTCAGAGATGTGTGTGCTGCCACAAACCAAAGAATGCTGGGATCCACTAGAAGCTGGAAGATTCTCCTCTACAGTTTTTGGAGGGAGTGTGGCCTTACAGACAGACACCTTGATTTCACACTTCTGGTCTCCAGAACTGAGAGAATCAATTTCTGTTGTGTTAAGTCCTTAAATTTGTGGTGATTTGTTAAGGCATCCCTAGGAAACAAACACAGTAAGTAAAGGGGGTCTTGACTTCAGGGATGGAGTAAGTAGGTTCCTACCTAGGTTTAAGTCTCAAGGAATGGAGGAGGGAGGAGAGGTGAGGAGAGTGAAAGAGAGACAAGGAGAGCGGCAAGTCGGGACCACCTTTCCCCGACTTGAGACAGGGTCAGGATCACCCTACATTTCTTCTCTTCCCTCACCCTCCTCCATCACTGCAAAGATGAGCCTTTGTTACACTGGGGAGCCTGTGTTGGCTCTCCTGCCATTTAGGCAAGAAAAAGATAAAGAGTTTTTGCCCTTGCACCAGGCTGCCTGCTGATCTCTGCACAGAGCTTTGTCATTTACCATGCAGTTTCATGCTCACAATCACTTTCAACCCTGAGAAGAACCCATCTTACTGATGAGAAAGGTGAAGCACAGAAGCACTTGCTCAAACTTATATGTGTTTGCGCTGCTGTCAGTCGAAGACTCCAAATTCCATTTTATTACCATTGCACCATACAGCTGTGGACGAATAATTCTTCCGTAACAGTTAAAACAAAACCAAACCAAAACCATTTTGTGGAGTTTGTAATTATTGGAGAGTGTGTGCACTCAGCACACGCAAAGTTGTGTGTATTATCTCCCTTGTGGGGTAAACTTTGGTACAAGGATTTAGCCTTCATTAGTTATCCTGGTTTGAGGAAATAAAAGGAAAATAAGAGTTTTGCCTGAACATATGGTATTAAATATGCCAATATAATATTTGAAGTTTTGCACTCAATATATATAGTTTTTGAAAGCAAGGACTTTGGGCAGCTTTCGGTAGTTGTGTTTTCCGTGTTTTTCTAAACTAGCCAACCATACAGAGGTTTAATTTTGAGAAACCAAGCTCCTAACACTTCTTCATTTATAACCTGTTTTACTGAGTCTCTGTCTCCCAGGCTGCAGTGCAGTGGCACGATCTCCACTCACTGCAACCTCCGCCTCCCGGGTTCAAGTGATTCTCCTGCCTCAGCCTCCTGAGTAGCTGGGACTACAGGCGTGCAACACCACGCGGGGCTAGTTTTTTTGTTTAATAGTTTTGAGTAGAGACGGGGGTGTCGCCATGTTGGCCAGGCTGGTCTTGAACCCCTGACCTCAGATGATCTGCCTGCCTCGCCTCCCAGAGTGCTGGTGTGTCCAGAATTGATGGGTTCTTGGTCTCACTGACTTCAAGAATGAAGCCGCGGACCCTCGCGGTGAGTGTTACAGTTCTTGAAGGCAGCATGTCTGGAGTTTGTTCCTTCTGACGTTCAGATGTGTTCAGTTTCTTCCTTCTGGTGGGTTCGTGATCTCGCTGGCTCAGGAGTGAAGCTGCAGACCTTCACTGTGAGTGTTACAGCTCTTAAGGCGGCACATCTGGAGTTGTTTGTTCCTCCTGGTGGGCTGGCGGTCTCGCTGGCTCAGGAGTGAAGCTGCAGACCTTCACGGTGAGTGTTACAGCTCTTAAGGCAGCGAGTCTGGAGTTGTTTGTTCCTCCCGATGGGCTCGTGGTCTCGCTGGCTTCAGGAGTGAAGCTGCAGACCTTCGCGGTGAGTGTTACAGCTCATGGACCCAAAGAGTGAGCAGTAGCAACATTTATTGCAAAGAGCGAAGGAACAAAGCTCCCACAGTGTGGAAGGGGAACCGAGCGGGTTGCCACTGCTTGCTCGGGCAGCCTGCTTTTATTCTCTTATCTGGCCCCACCCACGTCCTGCTGATTGGTAGAGCCGAGTGGTCTGTTCTGACAGGGCGCTGATTGGTGCGTTTACCATCCCTGAGCTAGACATAAAAGTTCTTCACGTCCCCATCAGATCAGTTAGATACAGAGTATCGACACAAAGGTTCTCCAAGGCCCCACCAGAGCAGCCAGACACAAGAGTGTCGATTGGTGCACTCACAAACCTCAAGCTAGACACAGGGTGCTGATTGGTGTGTTTACAATCCCTGAGCTAGACATAAAGGTTCTCCACATCGCCACCAGACTCAGGAGCCCAGCTGGCTTCACCCAGTGGATCCTGCACCGGGGCTGCAGGTGGAGCTGCCTGCCAATCCTGCGCTGTGTGCCCGCACTCCTCAGCCTTTGGGTGGTTGATGGGACTGGGCGCTGTGGAGCAGGCGGTGGTGCTCGTTGGGGAGGCTCGGGCGGCACAGGAGCCCACGGAGGGGGTGGGAGGCTCACGCATGGCAGGCTGCAGGTCCGGAGCCCTGCCCCGCGGGAAGGCAGCTAAGGTCCGGTGAGAAATCGAGCCCAGTGCTGGTGGGTTGGCACTGCTGGGGGACCCAGTACACCCTGTGCAGCCGCTGGCCTGGGTGCTAAGCCCTCATTGCCCGGGGCCGGCAGGGCCAGCCGGCTGCTCCGAGTGCAGGGCCTGTCAAGCCCACGCCCACCTGGAACTCCAGCTGGCCTGCAAGCGCCGTGCGCAGCCCTGGTTCCCACTTGTGCATCTCCCTCCACATCTCCCTGCAAGCTGAGGGAGCCTGCTCTGGCCTTGGCCAGCCCAGAAAGGGGCTCCTACAGTGCAGCGGTGGGCTGAAGGGCTCCTCAAGTGCCGCCAAAGTGGGAGCCCAGGCAGAGGAGGCGCCAAGAGCGAGCAAGGGCTGTGAGGACTGCCAGCACGCTGTCACCTCTCACTGGGATTACAAGCATGAGCCACTGTGCCTGGTCCATAACCTGGTTTTAATCATCAAGTTATAATATTTTCCGTTCTTAGTGTGGGAGGGGGCTTGTGACAGCTACCTGGCAGTAAGTACTTAAGGCAGACATCTACATTCTTTACAGAGGGGCTTCTCACTTCCTCGGCCCCCCACTTCCTCCACACCCTGGGCAGGGACCATTTTCTCTGCAATATTTGCTATCAGCGCTGTTTCAGTTTAGTTTGCTGGCCCTCTCAGTTTTTTCCAGCTTGAAACAACACCTGAAAAGTACCTGTAAGAGATTTTGGTCGAATTCAGCGGCAATCTGGAAAATCCCTTCTCAAAAACCCTTCTGCTCATTCTTAAAAATAGTCCAGGTCTCGAAGAGAACAGCAATGCAGTAAATAACATACAAGGTTTTGCCCTTCGTTGCTCTGATAAGGGCTGGCGCGGTAGAAGCGCGGAGCCTGAACGCCCAGGAGACACGCGTCAGCTTGGTGAATGAAGGCTTGCGCTGGCCTGGCATTTCTGCTACGCCTAAGCGCGGATAGTGTTGGCTGAATGGTAGGGGAAGGTGTGGTTGGAATCTTCCTCCAGGAAGGGAGTGACAGATACTTAGCCGCAGGGTTTCTGTGCCAGGGAGATGGCGGCTCAGTGGGCTAGGCAACGCGTGGAGAGAGCTTCCTACTCTCGGGATAAGCAAGATTGAGCCCCACAGCTGTAGGCCATGTGGGGAAGGAGGTGTGGAAGCCTGAAGCGGCGTACACGGCTGCCTGGTGCGCTCTGCGTTTTCCTGTCCTTGGAAGCCCTTTCCAAGAGTTCGTTTTACACCCACACACACAAAGACCTCAAGCGTCCCAGATACGTCAGCAGTTCATTCTGCGGGTGAAGAAAATATTGACATTTTTCAGATGAAAACTCTCCTCCTGAAAGGACCTTTGCTGAGTGCTGGGGGAGGCGGGGCGCGGGGAAGAACGGAGACCGCCCAGGAGGCTGCGGCACTCCTGGGCTAAGTCCTGCCAGGGAGCTCCCCCGTTGGGTGACGGAGGAGGTGGGGCGAGGGCAGCGCGCAGAAATAGGGCGCTGGGCGCCCGAGCGCAGCCAGCTTCCAGCACAGCCCGCGGCCCGGTGCCAGCTCCGCCGGCGACCGGTGTGCCAAAGTGCGGTGCTCCCGCAGGGAACCTGGCTCGGGGAGGGCCTCCGTGAGTCATCTGCTGAGTTGTCGCAATCGCCACCCAGAGGAAATCAGGCACCGGGCGGGGCGGGTTTCTGGCTGCGCTCGCGCGCTCTGCCCGCGCGGCGGTGTGCCTCCGCTTACCCGCAGCTCCGACCACTGGCTCGCGCTACCCAGCTCTCCGCACGCCGCGGTGGCTTCAGCCCAGACCTGGGCCGCCAGCGGAGAAAGAGTTAACTGGCAGGGGCGAGGAGGAGCCCAGGGAGGAAGGAAGGATATTGCCGTAATTCTGAAAGTTTTTTTCCTTCCTCTCTTCCCTTCGCAGAGGTGAGTGCCGGGCTCGGCGCTCTGCTCCTGAAGCTCCCGCGGGACTGCCTGGGGACAGGGACTGCTGTGGCGCTCGGCCCTCCACTGCGGACCTCTCCTGAGTGGGTGCGCCGAGTCATGGAGGGCGCAGAGCTGGCCGGGAAGATCCTTTCCACCTGGCTGACGCTGGTTCTGGGCTTCATCCTTCTACCTTCGGTCTTCGGAGTGTCTCTGGGCATCTCCGAGATCTACATGAAGATCCTAGTGAAAACTTTGGAGGTGAGTGCCGGGAGGGATGCAGCCAGCCCCACACCGCTGCGGGCTGAGAACCTGGGGGTCCAGTTCTCAAGGTCAGTGGTCGTGGGTCAGGGGTGTGTGTGCGCGCGTGTGCCTGCGTGCGTGCATTTCTGTTTCTTGCCCACAGCAGTGCGAAAGTCAGCATCTCGGCTTCTTTCGCGGAGCTGGAGGGATCTAGGCTGGAACCACTGGACCACTCTGTTGTTTCTCTGGTCGAAGGCAAAAAATCACTCCACTCCCTGAGCATCGTTATTATTTTACTGATTACAATAACAATGCGACCAACTTTTTGTATCAGAGGATTTGCTTATATCCATTATGCAGTGCAGTTTCCGCTTCACCCACTTATTTTTACAGCCCCAGGTTTCAGAGGTCCTTTTGTGTACTAAGGCATCCTGTTCAGAAAGGCATCATGTTCTTCTTTATGCCCAAGATAAGACACCAATTGCTGGATGGCAGAAAGAAATCTCATTTTATTTTAGTGGAGTCATGGAAATTTTATCTAACCAACAGCACTTGAAATGCCATTGAAAAGATATATATTCTTTGACCTCAGGTCTCCCTACCCTCCCGTTTCCAAATTCTGCAAAGAAAAATGTTAGATGGAAGTGGGCCTGGTAGAGAACAACTGCAGCTTACTCTTAGGGTTTTATTAAGTGTCAAAAGGCTGGGTAGGGTAGGGAGGGCAAGTGCTATCCCCCTTTTACAGAAAGGGAAACTGAGAGTCAGAGATCAGTGGTTTGTTTGAATTAAGTGTTAGAAGCAGGAGTCTTTTTTAAAAAAAATTTTATTATATATAATATATGTGCGTGTGTGTGTGTTTGTGTGTGTGTATATATACATATATAAATATATATACACATATAAATATATATACATATATAAATATATACATATATAAATATATAAATATATACATATATAAATATATATAAATATATATAAATATATACATATATAAATATATATAAATATATAAATATATATAAAAATATATAAATATATAAATATATATATATTTAACATAAGAGACAGGGACTTGCTATCTTGGCTAGGCTGGTCTTGAACTCCTGGCCTCAAGCAATCTTCCTGCCGTTACCTCCCAAAGTGCTGAGATTACAGGTGTGAGCCCCACGCCTGGCCAGAAACAGGCATCTCAACTGAGAAGAGGCCCTGCAGCCTAGTCGTTAGGAGTAGAGACCCTGGATACAGGTGTGCTTAGATTTGGTACCAAAATTGTAGCTCTGTTTCTCAAAATGTGACCTTAGGGAGGTCATCTACTCTTGTGCCTCATTTTCTGTATCTATAAAATAGGAGTAACAATAAGTCCTATTTCCATAGGGTTGTCCAAATGAGTTAAAATGTATCAAGCACCTTAGAAGGCTACCTGCACCTACTATATGAATGCTTGTTGCTATTAAAAGAATAATACGATTACTGAGATTCTAGCATTCCACAGTGCCTTCTAATAAGTTTGGTTCCCATTTTTGTGACCTATTTTCTCTCTGCCCTCAGGATGTGGCTTTATCTGCTCCTCTTTCTCAGCTAATTGGGTGGCTCCCAGGTATACATCTCTAACCCACTGGACATTGTCTTGTACTTGCTAGCCTCCTGTATTGCGCTAGACTCTTGTTTGTGGCTATTTCTTTGCCTAGACTTTGAAGTTGTATGTGATTCTTCATCCTCAGTGCTCATGTTTTTAAAGTTCTATTGTTTCTACTTGGGAGCTGTTTCTCAGTTTTGAACTCTTCTTATTGACTTTACATTCTGAGCTTGGTCACATTATGCTGTGAATTTCTTAACTGCTTCCTACTGTTAGACCTTCAGAATCCTCTCCCATAGCAGATGATCCTCTCCAGCTGGTGTTCCCTCTTTCTCTGAATTCTGGAATGATTGAACTGCTCTCCCATACAGCAATGTCTTTTGGAATTTATACCCTGTGTAAGAATGGTGTAAAGGTAAATCACACCCACTGGCTTCCAGGGGCTCACTCCTGTCTGTTTTTCTTTAGTAACTCAAGGTCAGCAAGGACGGTGCTCAGCTAGTTGCTGTCAGCCTGGCAAATTATTGTACCTGATAGGATGATCTCCAGTCCAGGATCTGACTTTCAGTTTGACAGGCCAGAGATTTTAATTTTTGTCCTTCTGGACAATTCCAGAGCTGAACTCCTTGTCAATCTAACTGTCAAGAATGCCAGTTTTCTAATTCTGGTGGGAGAAACCAGATAGCTTGGAAACCAGGTAGGTGACACATCAGGAACCCATGCTGTCTGCTGAGACTAAGTTATTAGGTCAAAGAGATGCTTGATATATGTGGAATTTGAATACAGATTCATTGTGTGAGCCAGCTCTGATTTGTTGGTTGCGGCTGCCTGGAACTCCTATGTTTGGGAGCATCTGAACTCATCAGGAAAGAGAGCTGTGATCCCATAGTGATTTCTGCTTTAGGTGCAGGAGAGCAGTAACCCAGGATCCTCCATCCTTCAACTAGAACAGTGTTAGATGTTTCAAAGACATTTCTGTTAGACTGGGGTTAATACGGTGGATTGCTTTTCTCAACTATAGGAATACTTCCTTAAGGGATTATGCTGATGTTTAGCATTAGAACATCTTCAGTGCTGGACAAATACCCTGCCTTTCTGTAGATTGCATTCAAGGCCCAGCCCTTGTATCACTCCTTGGTAAATTCTTAATTGATTTAGTTGTTTCTTTCTTTACATTTCATTCCCAAGGATATTCTTTGGGCTCTGATCATAAATTGGATATTTCTCAAGTTTCTTTGCTTATAATTTATGTACCATTTAAAAAGATCATTTAGTTTTGTCTATGTTTACTTTGACAAGTTTTACTGTCAATGGGTGACTTTCTCATGACAATAAACTCAAATTCTAGAAGCTGAAATGTGTGTAGGGTACCCTGTAAATTGCTGATTTTGGTAATTGTTACTTGTTAACTCACTGAGCTTTATGCTCTTCTCTGACCCCTTCTTAACCCACTGGTTCAAGTAATAATCATTTATTGAGCACCTACTTCTATTTTCTTCTGCATTGCTGGGTATCTCTAGATGTATGCATAAGTCACTGATATGGCAAGATACTTGAGGATAAGCCTGAATACTTGGCTTGGAATAAGTTTAGTGATTCTCCAACCCAGTGATTTTCAAGGGATATATGATAATTTGTTGGATACGTATGTTAATATTACAGCTTTATATTCGAGAAAATTGTTTTAGGAATACAAATTATGAAAAGTAAAACTTGGCCAGGTGTGGTGGCTCACGCCTGTAATCCCAGCACTTTGGGAAGCCGAGGCGGGTGGATCACTTGAGATCAGGAATTTGAGACCAGCCTGGCCAACATGGTAAAACCCCATCTCTACTAAAAATACAAAAATTAGCCAAGCATGGTGGTGTGCACCTGTAATCCCAGCAGCTCAGGAGGCTGAGGCCGAGAATCACTTGAACCCAGGAGGCAGAGGCTACAGTGAGCCAAGATCGCGCCACTGCACTCCAGCCTGGGTGACAGAGCAAGACTCCATCTGAAAAAAAAAAAAAAATCAGACTTAAAGCCATTTCTTTTTGGTTAATTTTGGACAGCTACCTTTTTCCCTCCAAGAGGATTTGGAAATTAGGTGGAAAGAGAACTTGATTGATAAGTATCTTTCAACTTTCCTTGGGGGGCAGAGAATGTGGGTTGTTAGAAGCCACTTTTGTACTTTAGGACCATTTTGCTGACAGAGCTGCCTCTTTTGTGATGCCTTGAGACAGACATGTTCTGAGATACCCCTGTAAGAGATTCAGAACATCTGAAAGAGATATTCTGTCTTTGTATTTGGGTTGATCTGATTGGCTAGAGAAGCTGGCATGGTAAAAGAGAAATAGCTATTTATGGGGAGAAGCACTGGACAGTCTGGAAAAAACTGGCCATTTCAGAGGCCTAAAATATGGAATATAGGGAAGAGGAGGCTACTTTGTGGCCTACTGTGTGGTAGGCAGCAGCTACATTATCTCTTTTAGCCTTTATGGCCACCCCTGGTATTGTCCCTGTTTTATTTTTATTTTATTTTATTTCTTTTTGTGAGACAGAGCCTCGCTCTGTCACCCAGGCTGGATGGAGTGCAGTGGCACAATCTCGGCTCACTGCAACCTCCCCCTCCCGGATTCAAGCAATTCTCCTGCCTCAGCCTCCTAAGTAGCTGGGATTACAGGCGTGAGCCACCATGCCTGGCTAATTTTTGTGTTTTCAATAGAGATGGAGTTTCACTATGTTGGTCAGGCTGGTCTCCGACTCTTGTCCTCAAGTGATCTGCCCGCCCTGGCCTCCTAAAGTGCTGGGATTCCAGGCAGGAGCCACCGCGCCTGGCCCTGTGCCTGTTTTAGAGATGATGAAAGGGATGCCCCAAGACGTTAAAGTCTCTTGTCTGATGTCTGAGATGATTACAGTGAGGAAGTGGCAGAACTGCAATTCAAATGTATATCTATCTAGCTGCAAGGCACAGGCATGTTTTTACTTTCAGCGGGGGATCAACCTACAGAAGAAAAGGGTTTTCTAGTGCAAATTCCCTTAGGCACTAAATGTCTGCTTTTTCAACCTTAAACTTAAACTTTGCATATCTTTTTTTTTTTTTTTTTTGAGGCAGGGTCTCCCTGTCACCCAGCCTGGAGTACAGTGTCATGATCACAGCTCACTGTAGCCTCGACCTCCTGGGCTCAAGCAATCCTCCTGAGTGGTGGGGCCCACAGATGTGTATCACCATGCCCAACTAATTTAAAACTTTTTTTTTTTTTTTTTTGTAGAGACAAGGTTTCACCCTGATGCCCAGTTTGGTTCGAACTCCTGGACTCAAGCAATTTTCCTGCCTTGGCCTCCCAAAGTATTGTGATTATAGGCATGAGCCACAGTGTCTGGCCTAAAATTTGCTTATCTTAACACAGTAATTGTGTTATGCATGGTAGACCTTTAGAGCTATCATTTCAGGAGATGGAATGCATTCTGAAACTTGTCTGGTGCCAAAACATGGAGTGCTTTTGAGCAGATCATGCTATTTGAGGAATGTCACTGTATTAGTTTGCTAGAGCTGCCATAACAAAGTACCACAGACTGGTGGCCTAAACAACAGAAATTTATTTTCTCAGTTCTTGTAGCTAGAGGTTCAAGATCTAGATGTCGGCAGGTTTGGCCTCATTCTGAGGCCTCTCTCCTAGGCTTGGATGTGGCTGCCTTCCAGCAAGAAGGTGTAGTATCCTCACGTGGCCCTTTCTCTCTGTGCTCACATCCTTGTGTCTATTTGTATGTCCAAGTTTTCTCTTCTTACAAGGACATCAGTCAGATTGGATTAGGGCCCACCCTAAGGGCTTCTTTTTAACTTAGTCACTCTTTAAAAACCTTATCTGTAAATATAGTCACATTCTGAGGTACTGGGGGTTAGAGCTTCAACATATGAATTTCAGAGCGACATAATTCAGCCCATAACAGGCGCAGAATACCAGCATTTTCCATCATGTGAGCATGGAATAATAGGTCTAGTCTAAGATAACTACTATTTGTATAAAATATAAAATCACTCGCCCACAATGAAAAAAAGTGAGTCTGAGATTAACAATGATTGATTGTTTACAAAATTTTGTTTTAATCATATCTTTGGTTTACTTACAAATGATAATAGGCACTAAAGCTGTAAGTAGAAAACTATGGAAACAGTTACCTCAGTTGAGAAAAGCTGAGTGGTGTTAGTCCAGAGTTTGAGAATTCCTGCACTAAATCCGTGAAAGATAACAGGATGCAATCAGATTAAGACCGAGTCTTATGATTTAGTCACTTGTCACTGGAAGCTGGGAGATTGGCATCTATTTATAGGCTGTTCTCTAAGTGCAAATGGCATGTTCTTGTTTGGCTCTGTGGGTTGTTTTGAAGGGGTCCTGACGTAGTCAGATATCATGTGTTACTCCCTGACCTTGATGTACGTTTTAGGTTATTTATTCTCTATCAGTTATGTTCTTAGTTATTTGAAAAATTTTTTAACCTCTCTAGTCAACAAACTCTTTTGAGCCTAGCAATAACTGAGGTTTTTGACTTGGCATATTAATAAATCTGTCTCTGGGCTGGGTGCAGTGGGTCACACCTATAATCCCAGCACTTTGGGAGGCCGAGGCAGATGGCTCACCTGAGGTCAGCAGTTCGAGACCACACTGGCCAACATAGTGAAACCCCATCTCTACTAAAAATAAAAAAATTAGCCGGGCGTGGTGGTGGGTGCCTGTTGTCCCAGCTACTTGGGAGGCTGAGGCAGGAGAATTGCTTGAACCTGGGAGGTGGAGATTGCAGTGAGCCAAGATTACGCCACTGGACTCCAGCCTGGGCAACAAGAGCAAAAACTCCTTCTCAAAAAGTAAAATAAATAAAATAAAATAAGGTAAAATGGTAGCTCACGCCTGTAATCCCAGCACTTTGGGAGGCTGGGGCCAGTAGATTGCTGAGCTCAGGAGTTCGAGTACAGTCTGGTCAACAAGGTGAAACCTGGTTTTTACAAAAAATACAAAAATTAGCTGGGAGTGATGATGCAGGCCTGTGGTCCCAGCTACTCAGGAGGCTGAGGTGGGAGGATTGCTTGAGCCCAGGAGGTCAAGGCTGCAGCAAGCCCCTGTCTCAAAAAAAAAATTTTTTTTGTCTCTGCCCCTTCAAGGGTGCTTATGTTCAATTATAATTATTACAATACTTTTTAATATAAGAGCCCTTGGGATTCTCTAGAATGAGAGACTTGATAAGTTCACTAGCAGTTTTTGAACTATGAAGTTAATAGTGAATAATTTGGGATATGTGTAAAAAATGTATAAAGAAAAAAATAAAAAATATCACATCTGGGTATATTTCTTTATACTCCTAGGTACATTCAAAACAAAGTGAGAGTTGTTTTCCTGTTCTTAAATTCCCTCAAATCTGTAGATCTTTATAATTATAACATTTTCCTATGCATCTTCATAAGTAACCATGTGGACAGATGATTTTCTGTAGTTAATGATTTCTTTTTCATTCTCTTTATTTATTTATTTATTTTTTTGAGAGAGTCTCACTCTGTGTTGCCTAGGCTGGAGTGCAGGTGCCCGATCTCTGCTCACTTCACCTTCTTCCTCCCTGGTTCAAGCAATTCTGTTTCAGCCTCCAGAGTAGCTAGGATTACAGGCATGCATCACCATGCCTGGCTAATTTTTGTATTTTTAGTAGAGATGGGGTTTCGCCATGTTGGCCAGGCTAGTCTTGAACTCCTGACCTCAAATGATCCACTCTCATCGGCCTCCCAAAGTGCTGGGATTACAGGCGTGAGCCAATCGTGCCTTAGTTATTGATTTCATTGAGTCCTTTCCAGCTTTCCAAGTCTGTGCTGCCTCTTTCTGCAAGCTTATTTCTGATACATCTTTGAGTGTGTCCTACCCCTGAATGTCTAATTTGTTGTGAAAATAATTGTTACACTTTATGCCCTATGTTTAGGCCCTTACATGTGTCATCTTGTTTAATGTGACGGCAACCTTGTGGGATAGGATCTATTATCCTTATTTTACAATGAGGAAACAGAGGCCTATAGGGAATAAGTAATTTCAAACCCAGACGTTCTTGATGCCGTGACCTGTACTCATGCCCCACATGCTTCATAGCCTTTTCAAGGAATAATTTTTTCAGGGCACCAGTGCATGTGAGGCGGTTGAGAAAGGGTAAATAGAGTCCTTTCCACATTTTATTAGGGCATTATCAGTAAGTGATATAAAAGTATACTTGGGACTTGGAATATTGCTGTATCAGAGATTCCCTGGGGTTATCTCTTTAGTTCAGATACTGCCAGAGCTTGATGTGTAATTTCACTTCTGTATAATCATGGTTGAAGTATTTTTATGTTGTGTCTATGGGTCAGTTTAAATTAATATTTCTTGTTTTTGAACAGTGGGCCACAATACGAATTGAAAAAGGAACCCCAGAGGAGTCGATTCTTAAAAACTCTGCTTCTGTTGGTGAGTTTTCCTTTTCATTATGATTGTTACCATATTCAAATTGGGTAGATGTAAACCTACCCAATTTGAACTTGAAATATGCAGAGAGCAGTGTGTTCTATAGGGTTTGGATCTTTCATAATTCTGTCAGTGTAAAATAGCAGCTGCCAGAGTTTTCATGGACTTTTTATTGTAAAGGTGGTAATATGTGTTAGCTCATCTATGTGTCCTTATAGATATTGTTTTCCTTTCTAAGGGCATGTGTTTGAAGATGGCTGTCCATGGTTTTAAAGACGTAGTCAATGGCCAGAAAAAGAAAAAGAAAAAGGCTAATGGGAGTCCCTGGGAGTTAAAACGTATTATTGAGGTTTCGTTAACCAGCTTGTGATTCTCAAAGTATGTTCCTCAAAATACTCTCTTCTGCTGAAGGCTAATTGGTAATACATGAAATAACAAATAATTTTCTTGTGAAATAAGCTTAGGAATCATCACATACTATACTTTCCTTTTGGAGAATACTATTGCATACTAATAAAGGCTCAGAAAAGTCCTGCAATAAAGAAACGTGCTTGACCAGGTGCAGCGGCTCACGCCTGTAATCCCAGCACTGTGGGAGGCTGAGGCGGGTAGATTGCTTGGGCTCAGGAGTTCAAGACCAGCCTGGGCAACATGACGAAACCTCGTCTCTACAAAAAATGCAAAAATTAGCTGAGTGTGGTAGTGCGCACCTGTAGTCCTAGCTACTCAGAGTGGGGCTGAGGTGGGAGGATCGCTTGAACGCTGGAAGTTGAGGCTATAGTGAGCTGTGATCATGGCCACTGCACTCTGGCCTGGGCAATACAGTGAGACCTCATTTTTTTTTTTTTTAAAGTCAAACTATCAAATACTTTATTGGAAGAAATTTATCTTCTGGAAGCTTTTCTAAAAGGAATTGTAGAAATTGTGTTCTATAATGAGTTTTGGAAATAACAAAATATTTGACTGAAAACATTGAA
Source organism: Hylobates moloch (assembly GCF_009828535.3). Taxonomy (NCBI): domain Eukaryota; kingdom Metazoa; phylum Chordata; class Mammalia; order Primates; family Hylobatidae; genus Hylobates; species Hylobates moloch. The sequence goes on along the minus strand of NW_026652277.1, from coordinate 49,091,584 downwards.
GTATTTTTGTATAATCGGATTATGATTTTCAAATGATTGAAGCAACTAGTAGAGCTTCATGGTGTATACTTAAACACCAAAATATTATCACCAATCACATTTTTACCAAGTCTGGATATTTCTGGCTGTATTTTATCCTTTTTTTTCATTGCCAGATACCTTCTCTGAGATATAGCAGATCTATCATTTAAAAAAATTATTCTGGGTTCATTTAAAAATGTATGTCCTTATGATTTAAGGAAAGAACAAACTTTGTTGCTGGTTTTCTGTTGTGCTTGGTGAGACTTTGAGCTGTTGATCTGGAGAGAAAATCAGTGGGCCTTAATAGATTGGGGTGATTGTGGTACGTTTTGGGCCATGAATTTTAATTTAATTTAATTTTCTTATTTAAATTAAATTAAATTAATTAAATTTTCTGCTTTTGAGACAAAGTCTCACTCTGTCCCCCAGGCTGGAGTGCAGTGGCGAGATCTCAGCTCACTGTAACCTCTGCCTCCCAGGTTCAAGTGATTTTCCTGCCTCAGCCTCCTGAGTAGCTGGGACTACATGCGTGCGCCACCATGCCTGGCTAATTTTTGTATTTTTAGTAGAGACGGGGTTTCACCATGTTGGCCACGCTGGTCTCAAATTCTGACCTCAAGCGATCCTCCCACTTTGGCCTCCCAAAGTGCTGGAATTACAGGCATCAGCCATTGCACCTGGCCGGGCCATGAGTTTTAAAGGACACAAACGATTTTAATTTGGCAGGTGATGGGATTAAAAAATCAGTAGATGAGAGGGTCCAGTAGCATGGGTTTAGTTTTTTTTTTTGAGATGGAGTCTCGCTCTGTCACCCAGGCTGGAGTGCAGTGGCGTGATCTGGGCTCACTGCAAGCCCCGCCTCCTGGGTTCATGCCATTCTCCTGCCCCAGCCTCTCAAGTAGCTGGGACTACAGGCGTCCGCCACCACGCCTGGCTAATTTTTTTGTATTTTTAGTAGAGACAGGGTTTCACCGTGTTAGCCAGGATGGTTTTGATCTCCTGACCTCGTGATCCACCCACCTCGGCCTCTGAAAGTGCTGGGATTACAGGCGTGAGCCACGGTGCCTGGCCTAGTTTTTTTTTTTTTTTTGGCCTATACAGAAATGAGAACTTTTTGAATATTTACACTTGTTGGATTACTATTTTTATTGTAATCTTTGTCAAATATCTGCTTTTTCTGTTTTTGATCTTTGTTTTTTCCATGGTGTCTCCAGGAAAGAATGGAAGTGAACGGGAGGAGAAAATAGAAATCATAATATTTTAGAGTAATGCTGATGCCCGCAAAATTTGTCATATTTCATTCAGAGTGTCTACCCTTCCTTGTAGCCTGTGAAATTGGAAATTGACTCTCACAGTTATTGAACAACTGCAACATGTAGGGTTGACAAAGGAACCAAAGTTGATTAAGACATGGTCCCTGTGGGGAGATAGGCATTGGACAGACCACTGTGATAAATACTGAAATAGGTGCATAAGCAAAGGACAGTGTGAGATCTAATTTCGGCTCTGATATGTACTGCTTTCATCTCTGCTAATCCCACAACTGTGCATGGTATGCAAGTCTGCTCCCCTCCTGACTTCGTGCTTGGGTATCCAGGGGTACTTAGTACCAGGGGTATTAAGTAAGGGGTGTGTGCCCTGTTGATAAATACTAGTATTTGGAGTCATCTGAGAAGTAGTGTTACAATCCTAGACAGACTGATAGCGGGTGATGATGAAACATTGAGTACTTGTGTGCTTGGCTGGTGCAGTTTTTGGCCTTGAGAGCACCACGTCTCTGTACCAAAGTTTAGGCAAGGGTCACAGGCAGGCCAAGGACCCCAGGAGTGTGGGTACAATTTTGAGATGTGTCTGAATGATATAGTCCTGAAAATAGATTTTGAGGAGCTGAGAGGGAGAGTTATGCTTATTTTCTGCACTGAAAAACTTCCTTCTGCTGCTCTTTTTTTTTTTTTTTTTTGAGATGGAGTCTTGCTCTGTCGTCTAGGCTGGAGTGCAGTGGCAGGATCTCAGCTCATTGCAAGCTCCGCCCCCTGAGTTCACGCCATTCTCCTCTCAGCCTCCCAAGTAGCTGGGACTACAGGTGCCCGCCACCACTCCCAGCTAATTTTTTGTATTTTTAGTAGAGATGGGGTTTCAGCATGTTAGCCAGGATGGTCTCGATCTTCTGACCTCGTGATCTGCCCGCCTTGGCCTCCCAAAGTGCTGGGATTACAGGCATGAGCCACCGTGCCTGGCCTCTGCTGCTCTTTCATTTAGTGAAACACATTTTTTTTTTTTGAAATGCATTTCAAGTCTCCCTTCCCAGTTAAATCCCTCTTGCATTGTATTTCTTCTGTGCTTTTATTGAATAAGCCAGCTGAAAGCTGAGCCTAGGAAAATTATTATCTTTGTGGTTAAATAATTCTCTTCTGTCTTTAGCCATATTCTGCTGTGTCTTTTATTTAAAAGCTATTTAATTTATTGAGCTTCAGATATGATTATTGGTAAATCTCATTAAGAAGCTCTGTTATTGCACTTTCACCTTCCTCTTCTTCTTCTTCCTTTTTTTTTTTTGAGATGGGGTCTGGCTGTATTGTGCCAAATTCCTGGCCTCAAGCAATCCTCCTGCCTCAGCCTCCCAAAGTGCTGGGATTACAGCCATGAGCCATAGTGCCGGGCCATACCTTACTCTTCTAAGCTTAAGGACTTTTCGTCATTGTTAACACAAAGAAAAAAGTAAATCTTTTTCCCCACTTCAAGTAACTGTTATTCTGAGCATTAAACTTCAGTGGAGAATATAGTTACCCTTCTACCTTGGTTTTGTCCCCTGAAAGCAGAAGTGCTAGAGCCACAGCATAGAAGGCTAGGACAAGAAAATACAGGAATAATAGCTTGTTTGCTTCTTTTTATCAGTTGTGCTTTGGTTGCTCCAGCCATAGGACAAATGCATCTCCTTGGACCCTGGGACTTGGTCTGACTGAGATCTTAGCAACTTTTATTTTAGCCTGTTTTAAATATACAAAGGATCGTTTGACTTTTAAGAGGCACCAGCCTTCCTCATTGGGCATCTGATTTCCAGGGATTATGATGCTGTTAGGTCTGAGTTTGAATCGGTTCATAGCTTTGATAGTAATTGTGATTAATATTAGTAATTATGTAATTTCAGTGACTCAAGATGAATTCTACTCTAATTGCATTATGACACTAGGACATTTCGAATGATTACCATGAAAAGTCAGCAAGCATGAATAAAGGCCTGCATTTACCTGGGAGTGAGTCATAAACACCATAAATACATAGAGGCGGTGGCTTGTCCTTTTGGCATTGTTCCCTTCGAGGGTGATGCTGGCATGACTCAGCATTGTTGGCCACAAAGTGCATGGAACCACTGCAAGGCTTACACCGTGCCCTGCTCCAGCAGCACCACACATGAAGACTGTGGTCGCATGGCCTGCTGTTGATTTAGCCCCAGTGTTAAATTTCTCTCTGCCTTATATCTCATGCCCCCAAGTCTCTGCCCCTTTGCCTACCTAAACACTCAAAAAGGAGAAGGTACTAAGGTGAAATTTCGGTTGCTATACCTATTTGGAGAGAATTCAGGTTGCCTAACATGGCACTCTAATTTTACTTTGGGAATTGTTTTCTGTGAGGCAATTGACTAACTACTTGAAATCCTGTATGCATTGGCTATATGAACATTAATAAAATCTTATATGTTCACAGAAAATATGGGATCATATTTTGTGACAGAAGTTTGAGAAATATCAAGTCAGGTGGGGTCATGCATGCCTGTACTCCCAGATACTTGAGAGGCTGAAGGGGGAGGATCTGGAGTTTGAGCGTAGCCAGGGCAAAATAGTGAGACCTATCTAAAAAAAAAAAAAAAAGAAATTTGAGGAATATTTTATATACTTATTTTGTTTTGGACAGGCCATTTTTGATAGTTTAAATTAGCTAACTTGATTTAATGGTGTAAACTCTGTGAATACAAACCGATATGTGTTGCCCTCAATAATATGAAGTATAATGCATCTAATGGGGTTATCTTATTGATAAAATACAGGAAATTGTCTAGCTACTTGTAGAGAGCAACATAATCCAGTTATGGGGTTGGAAGGATTATAGGCTGAGGCTTTCTTTTTTATTTTGCATGTGTGTGTGTATATGTATGTATATATATATGAAATATTATGTATTAGTATGAGAAATATATAGTATTAATACATAATATATATTATTATTATTAAGACAGGGTCTCACTCTATCACCCAGGCTAGAGTGCAATGGTGCAATCTTGGCTCACTGCAACCTCTGCCTCCCAGGTTCCAGTAATTCTCCTGCCTCAGCCTCCTGAGTAGCTGGAATTACAGGGGTGTGCCACCACACCTGGCTAATTTTTGTATATATTTATTATTATTATTATTATTTTTGAGATGGAGTCTGGCTCTGTTGCCGAGGCTGGAGTGCAATGGTGTGATTTCGGCTCACTGCACCCTCTGCCTCCCAGGTTCAAGAGATTCTCCCATCTCAGTCTCCTAAGTATCTGGGTTTATAGGCATGCCCCACCACACCTGGCTAATTTTTGTATTTTTAGTAGAGATGGGGTTTCACCATGTTGGCCAGGCTGGTCTCAAACTCCTGACCTCAAATGATCCACCTGCCTCGGCCTCCCAAAGTATTGGGAGGTGTGAGCCACCACACCCAGCCCATTTTTAAATTTTTAAATAGAAATGTGGTCTCACTATATTGCCCAGGATGGTCTTGAACTCCTCAGGATGGTCTTAAGTGATTCTCCTGCCTCGCCCCCCTCTGGGTGCTAGGATTATAGGTGTGAGCCACCATGCCCAGCTGAGTTTTTCTTTTTCTTTTTTTTCAAATATATTTTAAAGAATTAAAAAAATGTACAGATAGGGTTTCATCATGTTGCCCAGGCTGTCTTGGAACTCCTGGGCTCAAGCAATCCATCTGCATCCGTCTCCCAAAGTGCTGGGATTACAGCCATGAGCCCCCACACCCAGCTGAGTTTTTCTTTAGCATGGCCAAATGTCCCCCTGCTTGCATTAGTCTATCCCTATTTGTGAATATTGTGTCTGATGATGATGATGATGATGATGATGATGACAATTTTCGAACACACACAAAAGTAGAGAAAATAGTCAATGAGCCCCATATCACGAGATTCGACATTTGTCAAGATTTTGCCATGCTTGATTCATTTATCAACCCTCTCATTTTTTTGCTAAAGTTTTAAAATTTAGACACAAAATCTCATGTCTTTTAATGCATAAAGGACTTTTTCAAATAACCACAATGCTATTATCCCTTTAGCAAACAATAATTTCTTAATATCATCTAATATATTATCCATATTTAGATTTCCCTAACAGTCTCAAAATGTTTTTATAATTGATTTGTTTGAAATGAATTTCAGTCATGGTTCACAAAAACATTTGTTTTTTAATTTTTTGCAGTGCTTTAAGTTGGAAATATGAAAGTTTTTGTGGGGGCAGGGGTGCAGTTTTATTTCTTGGAAGAAAAATTACTTAATAGCAACTGATTCTGATAAAACTCACTAGAGTACCGTGCATTTTAATCTTTACATCTTAATGTAGCTCCGTAGAAGGCAAAAGTTTGATTGTTAGGTTAGTCATCTGTGTTTCTTTTATATACAATATTATAAAAATTTAGTTCAATCACTTTGGAGAGCAATTTGGCAATACCTAGGAAAGTTAAAGACCAGAAAATTACACAACAACCCCACAATTCTACACCTCCTAAAATACCAAATGTACCCAGAGCCTCAGCATGTATGTATTAGGTGACGTGTTACAAGTGTTTACAACCAGTGAAAATGTGGAGACAATCTATCAGGAGGAAAGTTAATATGTAAGCTGGTTTATTTATACTGTACAGCAGTTAAACTGAATTAACTGGACTTATGTGGAAAGAAAAAGGAGATGAATTTCAAACCATATTGAGAGAAAATAAAATATATAGTATAATAACATTTATTTAAAATTTAGAATCACAAGTAGATACTATACATTTATGTGAATATATAATATATGCATGGAAATTATATATACTATAGGGCAGTATATTGCGCCTGGCTGGGACAGGTTATCTTCAGGAGGGAAGGCAAGAGGTGGTGAGGAGGGGCTTTAACTGTATTTATAATTTTTTTCTTTAAAATATACCTGGGCTGGGCACAGTGGCTCACGCCTGTAATCCCAGCACTTTGGGAGGCTGAGGCGGGCGGGTCACAAGGTCAAGAGATCGAGACCATCCTGGCCAACATAGTGAAACCCGGTCTCTACTAAAAATAAAAAAATTAGCTGGGCGTGGTGGTGCGCACCTATAGTCCCAGCTACTCGGGAGGCTGAGGCAGGAGAATCACTTGAACCTGGGAGGCAGAGGTTGTAGTGAGCCGAGATTGTGCCACTGCACTCCAGCCTGGGAGACAGAGTGAGACTCCATCTCAAAAAAAAAAAAAATCTATTTATTTATCTCTCTATCTATCTGAAGCAAATATGGCAATGAGTATTTTTTTTTCTTGTTAAACTCATTTTTGGGGGTTAAATTTATATTGTAAACTTAAAAAATAGAAAACCCCAACCAAATAAAACATCAGTAGTCATTCAGCTAATGTTTATTCTGACAAATAGAACTAGTTATATATGAATGGAAGATAGGTACCTTCTTGGGGTGTGATTTGATGGTTATCTGCTCCAAAACACAGCTCCATTCAGCCTGACCAGTACCTGGAATTTAAACTTAAACCTATGGAACAAAGGAGTTTTTAATAAAAATACATTACCTCTTAGAGCTAGCTTTCTCAACCTCAGCACTACTGATACTTTGGATTGGGTAATTCTTTGTCATGGGCAACAGTCCTGTACAATGTGAGATGTTTAGCAACATCTCTGGCGTCTACCCAGTAGATAACAGACAGTAGCACATTCCCATTCGTGACAACCAACAATGTGTGCAGACATTGCCAGCTGTCCCCCGGGGGCACTTCTCTCTCTTTTCCTCACCCTACCCCTGCTCATTTTTGAATCACTGCTCCTAGAGAAGAATGCATTAGTGTATTGGCCCCCACTATCATTAGCATGATTTTAGTTTTCTAACAAATAGGCCCTTGAAGGAGCAGAATTTGATTCTACAGTTTTTGGTGGTTGATTTGGGGAAGAATGGAATGACAAAGTAAGGCATAGGTGGGGGTGGTTAGATGAGCAGCAGGGTTAGCAGATGGTGGAAGAGGAGGCAGGTTCCTTAAGGAAAGGTAGAAAGCAGACAAAGAAATCTTCCTTCAAACTTTACCTCATAATCTAATGAGAATATACTGGTCTATTTTGGAGGGAGCTTTACTTTAAAGTGGATTAGAGACTGGCATATAACTGTGCTTTATGGACTGAATGTCTATGTCCCCCCCTTCCCAAATTGATATGTTGATATGTTGATATCCTAACACCCAAAGTGATGGTATTAGGAGGTGGGGCCTTTGGGAGCTAATTAAGTCATGAAGGTAGAACCATAATGAGTGGGATTAGTGCCCTTATAAATAGGGGCCCCAGGGAGTTGTCTAGCCCCTTCCACCATGTCAGGACACAGTGAGAATATAGCCATCTGGAAATCGGAAAGAGAGCCCTCACCAGAACCTGACCCCACTGGCCCCCGATGTTGGACTTCCAGCCTCCAGACCTGTGGGAAAAGAAATTTCTGTTTTTTGTAAGCTACCCAGGCTATGGCACTTTGTTATCGCAGCCTGAAGTGACTAAGGCAGTGCTCTAAACCTCTGAAAGTAAATGACTTAGCATTTAACTTTGACCACTGATGAATGAGCAGGATGAAGTGGTTCTGGCAGGAAATGAGAAGGTAAAAGGTCAGATCAGAGCTATGGTCTTGTAACTGCATTGTGAAGTGATGGGTGTGAAGAGAGGGAATTAAGCCTTGAATCACAGAAAGGAAGGCTCCCATCTAAGGAAACTAGCTAGGACATTCATAAAATGTCTTGAATTATTTTTTAGATTATTTTTCTTTTCAAATAGTAGTAACAACGTGGATAGTATTCCTATGCCTTACCTCTATTTTCAGTGAAACTAGTTAAAAAAAATGTAACTAAGCAGTTTTAAAATTTTCTGTCTCTAGCACTAACTGCTGAAGGTTTGGCTGGTGATTTAGCTGCATTAGTCCAAAACCCCTCAGCAGCTTGGAAGAGGGTACCTGCATCTCAGAGTTGTGGAGGTTTGAAAAACTTGAGTGAGGACTGAGATTCAAAGATTATTTGAGGCCGGGCACGGTGGCTCACACCTGTAATCTCAACACTTTGGGAGGCCGAGGCAGATGGATTGCTTGAGCCCAGGGGTTCAAGACCAGCCTGGGCAACATGGTGAAACCCTGTCTCTACAAAAACTACAAAAAATAGTCAGACATGGTGACTCAGGAGTCTGAGGTGGGAAGATCTCTTGAGCCCAGGAGGTCAAGGGTACAGAGAGCTGAGATTGCACCACTGCACTCCAGTCTAGGCGACGGAGTCAGAGCCTGTCTCAAAATAAATAAATAAAATAAAAAAAAGAATAAATAAAGTAAAATAAAATAAATTATTTGAGAGGGAGAAGATAATAGGATCAGACAATAGTCCCTTATAGTCAATTCAAGAATACATAGCCTTTTATTTATTTATTTAGGGAGACAGGGTCTCCCTCTGTTGCCTAGGCTAGAGTGCAGTGGTAAGGATCACTGCTCACTGTAGCCTTGACCTCCCAGGCTCAAGCTGTCCTCCCACCTCATCCTCCTAAATAGCTGGGAGACTACAGGTATGCACTACCAAGCCTGGCTAATTTTTTCCTTTTTGTAGAGGCGGAGTCTCATTATGTTGTCCAGCCTGGTCTCAAACTCCTGGGCTCAAGTGATCCTCTTGCCTTGGCCTCCCAGAGTGCTCAGATTAAAGGCTGGCTGCCTTATTTATTTAGGGAAGTTCTCTTCACTGTTGATAGGAGCAGACCTTTTAGCCAGTATCTACCACATTGAAAATCCAGCTTGTCATTTTAGAAGTATTCCCCAAACCAGGCTCCCCACCCTCTGCATATCTCTTGGTCTCTTTATTCCCCAGAGAAAAATCCCAATCAAAACCCCAAAGCTTCTTTCTTTTGTTTCTTTTAGGCAAGAACCTGTCAATAATAATAATCATAGTCACCACCATTTGTCAAACATTGGCCCCACTGTTCCAAATTATTTATTATATATGAGGGGGTCTTGTTAATCATGATTTTACTTGCTCTACATTGCATGGCTGGTCAAAGGCAGATTGAAAAGAATCCCAGTTTGTCTGTTCTACTCAAAAGCCCCTGTTACCACTTTCTACTACTCTCTTACTATGCCTTCCTTACTAGCTCCTCTGGTCCATACTTTCTGATTCTCCTCTTGATGTTTAAGGTGACTCCTCTTCTACACATGGAATGGAATGGAAGCTCCCTCTTTTTTTTTTTTTTTTTTTGAGATGGAGTCTTGCTCTGTCACCTAGGCTGGAGTTCAGTGGCATAATCTTGGATCACTGCAACCTTTGCCTCCGGGGTTCAAGTGATTCTCCAGCCTCAACCTCCTGAGTAGCCAGGACTATAAGTGTACGCCACCATGCCTGGCTAATTTTTGTATTTTTAGTAGAGACTGGGTTTTGCCATGTTGGCCAGGCTGGTCTCGAACTCCTGACCTCAGGTGATCCACCTGCCTTGGCCTCCCAAAGTGCTGGGATTACAGGTGTGAGCCACTGCGCCTGGCCTCTTCTGAGAGTTGGCTTTGTCACTGTGACATAATAAGAAATATGTATTGGACTTCTGCTCCCTCTCCCTTTCCTGGCACATAGGTCCTAAAACCTTTGGCACCTCTGCAGTGATAAGTGATAGTGTCTTTGTGTATGCTGATGAGATGACTGGTGGCTGGGAGCTCCTGGATAGCCTCAGGATGGTGGCTGATTGCCAGGGGAGCTAAACATGTGATTACAGGGTTGGAACTTTCAGCTCCCCTCCATATTGCTCTCCAAAGGGCAATGATTTAATCGATCATGCTGATGTCATGAAGCTTCCATAAAAACTCAAAAAGACACGGTTTAGAGAACTTCCAGGTTGTTGAACACACCCAGGTGCCTGGTGGGAGGTGCACCCCAGCTTCATGGGAACAGAGGCTTCTGTGCTAGGGACCCTTCTGAACCTTGTCGTCTGTGCAGTCTTCATCTGGCTGTTCATTTGTGTGCTTTAAAATATCCTTTGTAATACATCAGCACTAGTAAGTAAAGTGTTTCCCTGAGTTCTGTGAACCATTCTAGCAAATGACTGAACCTGAGGAAGGGACTATGGGAATGCCCAATTTATAGCTGGTAGATCAGGAGTACTAAAGGCTTGGACTTGCAATTGGCACCTGAAGTGGAGGAGGTCTTGTAGAACTGAGCCCTTCATCTGTGGAATTTGACTCTAACTCCAGGTAGATAGTGTCAAAATTTAATTCAATTATGGGACATCTAGCTGGCGTTGAAGAATTGTTTGGTGTGGGAGAAAAACCCACACATCTGGGGTCACAGGAGTGTTCTGTGTTTTGGTGAGAGTATAGTAGAAGAAAAGTCAGTATTTTTTTTTTTTTTTTTTTTTTTTGAGACGGAGTCTCGCTCTGTCGCCCAGGCTGGAGTGCAGTGGCGCAATCTCGGCTCACTGCAAGCTCCGCGTCCCAGGTTCACACCATTCTCCTGCCTCAGCCTCTCCGAGTAGCTGGGACTACAGGCGCCCGCCACCGCGCCCGGCTAATTTTTTTGTATTTTTAGTAGAGACGGGGTTTCACCGTGGTCTTGATCTCCTGACCTCGTGATCCGCCCGCCTCGGCCTCCCAAAGTGCTGGGATTATAAGCGTGAGCCACCGTGCCCGGCCAAAAGTCAGTATGTTTTTTTCTTATTATATAGTCACTTACCAGGAAGCTCCTAACAGTTTGTCCTCAAGTCATCAATGAAATTTTTGAAGAAACAAATCTATTAAGAATATTTAGCGTTTCAATCAAAGATACCATTCGTAAATGCCAAACCACAAGGCTGACATTTTAAGTGAATTAATGGTTCATTCGACAGTGGAGTTTTATAAATGCTTCTGTGTTGTGGGATTTCTTGTTTAATCAAATTAGCTATATCCAAATCAACAGAGTTAATGTGGGCTGCCAGCCAAGATGTGGGTCAACTGTGTGTCAACTGTGTGTTGAGTTGTTAAAATGTTAGTCGTTAAAATGGAACTCTGTTAAGACCATTCTGGCCAACATGGTGAAACCCTGTCTTGACTAAAATACAAAAAAATAGCCTGATATGGTGGTGCACAGCTGTAATCCCAGCTACTTGGGAGGCTTAGGCATGAGCATTACTTCAACCCAGGAGGTGGAGGTTGCAGTGAGTTGAGATTGCACCACTGCACTCCAGCCTGGGTGACACAGTGAGACTCAGTCTCAAGGGAAAAAAAAAAAGAAAAAGAAACAAACAAACAAAAAAGGGAACTCTGCCTGTTATTCTCAACACTGTTTTTTTTTCAGTGCTAACTGACAACTGATTAGTGTCCTCAACTCCACCCCATCCCCATTTATGCATTAAAATTCACAGTTAATTATGTGGCTAATATTTATGTTTGGGGTTAAAATTTTCCTATTTTGTAATCAGCATTGATTATTTTGTAAGGTTTTGGAGGACTACTGGAATATGTAATGATGAAAAAAGAAATAGATTTTCTCATCTACCTTTCTCAAAAAAAAAAAAAGTAAATCTATTGCTTCTAGCCTAGTATTTGTCTTAGTCCACTCAGGCTGCTATAACAAAATACCATAGAGTGGGTGGCTTATAAACAACAAACATTGATTTTTCACAGTTCCAGAGGCTGGAAAGCCCAAGATCAAGGCCCAGCTTCCTGGTTTGTACAAGGCTGTCCTTTTGCTGTAACCTCACATGATGGGAGGATTGAGGGATCTTTTTAGGACCTTTCTTATAAGGGCAATAGTCCCATTCATGAGGGCTCCACCCTCATGATCTAATTACCTCCCAGGGGTCCCACCTCCAAATACTCTGACATTGGGGGTTAGATTTCAACACATTAGTCTTGGCAGATGCAAACATTTAGCCTATGGCAGTACATTTAACTTGGTTTTGATAACTGAGAGATGCTAGCAGAAAATTACTCAGTTATAAAAAAGGGGAGGGGTACAAATTATTCTATTACAAATATGCAAACCATGTAGAAATGGGAGTATTGAAGTTACCTTTATTTTAGTAAAGTTTTGATTCTATTCTAATACCAAATAACAGGGTCAGCAAATCCATTCTGCCTGTTCCCTTGCCATCATCCTGGCAGACATCACTAGTCGATGAAGTCTGACTCTAACTCAGGGGTATCCAGTCTTTTGGCTTCCCTGGGCCACATTGGAAGAAGCATTGTCTTGGGCCACACATAAAATACACTAACACTAACAATAGCTGATGAGCTTAAAAAAATTGCAAAAAAATTTCATAATGTTTTAATGTTGAATGTGGCCCAACACAAATTTATATGCAGCCCACAGGCCATGGGTTGGACAAGATGCCCTAAACCATGATATGTCCTCAGAACTCTTTCTTCCAATCCAGCAGACAGCTACTCACATCTCCCTGTTTTGGAGTTGGCCTTTGCGCCACCTCTGACCTGGAGGATAGATAGGGGTTCTCACTCTGTGTACCAGAGAGGGTCACTAACTGAGAGTTGGGGAACATGTTGAGTAGCTGGGTTTTGGCATGCATTTGATTTTATTGTTTGAGGTAGTATTGATGAATTTGACATAATGTAAAGGGCAATGAAGTTGATTGGAGACTCAGAGTTTTAAACAATGTAGGAAACCGGAATAGAATTTAAAGTCATCTTGACTGGGTGTGGTGGCTCATGCCTGTGATCCCAGCACTTTGGGAGGCCGAGGCGGGTGGATCACCTGAGGTCGGGAGTTCGAGACCAGCCTGGCCAACATGGTGAAATCCCATCTCTACTAAAAATACACAAAATTAGCCGGGCATCGTGGTGCATGCCTGTAATCCAGTAGCTACTAGGGAGACTGAGGCAGGAGAATCACTTGAATTGGGGAGGCGGAGGTTGCAGTGAGCCAAGATCATACCACTGCACTCCAGCCTAGGTGACAGAGCAAGCCTCTGTCTCAAAAAAAAAAAAAAGTCATCTCGACAGTTTTGATGAATGAGCCATCAGAGAGCGGGACTACTTTCGAGATTGTTTACCCATAGATGATGCTCTAAAATGGGATTAAAAAAACTGGGCTGGGTTATGTGATAAAGGTGTGCCACAGAATGGCAGAGGCAGAGGTTTAGACAACCAGTAAAAAACAAGGCAAAACAGAACCTAAAAAGATGCTGCAATGCTAACAGAACCAGCACATTCAACTACACAGCCATGACTGAACCGCTCACCCTGGTTTCTGCCTGCAATATGAAAGGAGATCATTCTGGATGGGGGACATTGGCAGATGTTTTTTGGTGGATATATTGGTGTTGAAGCGGCCATGTGGAGATGGATTGGGATTAAATAAAGTGAGAAGACTGTCTAAACTGGAGGGATGAGGGAATAGCTTAATTAGCAATGGGAGTGTATTTAGTTTATAGAAGGGACAAAACATAGAAATAAGGTTGTAGGAAAGCAAGATTGGGTTCTGGAGGCCCTAAAAACAAAGCAGTTTGGATTTGATGTAAAAGCATAGATAAACCCACGTTAACTGTTCATATGAAGGGTGGTAAAGAGGAAATTCTGAAGCCTGAAAACGGTTAAAAGATCTGTGAATCTGTTAAATGAGATCTGTGAAGGCCGATTACTGAATTTAGAGAAAAACCAAGGGATGACTCATATTAAGTTGGTTAACCAAGTTGGAAAGAGGAAGCAAACCCACGTTTTCTCAAATTCTTAAGAGATGGAATAAAAAGATTGGCTTAAATGGAAATAAAAGAATTATATTGTATATAAGAAAATACTTCTTGTTAGCAAAAAATGATTAGAAAACTGGACCAGACTAGCAGGTAGATTATATGAGATCTTTTACAAGTAGGATAAATAGTTTAGAATTTTGGGAGAGGTATAACTTATATAACAAAGCTCTTTTCATTTTCTTAACAGTGCCTGGTCATCTTGGTTGTAAAAAGTTCTCTATAAAAATTTTAAATGTCTGTTTATTTTTAAATCCTTCTTTAGGCAATGCTTATAATCGTGGGACTATCTTAGGTGGATTACTTAGTATATAGGCAGAGAAAGCAGGAAAGGTTTTTTTGTTTTTTGTTTTTTTTTTTTGGAGTTGGAGTCTTGCTCTGTCACCCAGGCTAGAGTGCAGTGACCCAGTCTCTGCTCACTGCAACCTCTGCCTCCCAGGTTCAAGCAATTCTCCTGCCTCAGCCTCCCGAGTAGCTGGGATTACAGGGGCATGCTGCCATGCCTGGCTAATTTTTTGTATTTTAGTAGAGATGGGGTTTCACTGTGTTGCCCTGGCTGGTCTCGAACTCCTGACCTCAGGCAATCTGCTCGCCTCGGCCCCCCAAAGTGCGGGATTACAAGCGTGAGCCAGCGCACCCAGAGAAAGCAGGAAAGTTCTTCATCAGTTCTTTTAATCTGCCAGCAAGTAGCAACAATCCTTCCATTCTCTTTTGCCTTTTCTTCTTTCTCTAAAATGTTTTGGTAATAGAATTTCCCATTTTTCTCTGTCCTCTCACTGAAGCTCCTGGGACCCATGCATTCTCACATGAACAAAAACATGAGGGGGGCAGGTGGCAAGGCATGCTTTGTACACAGAAGGCTGGGGAGATGGAAGTAGATAGCAGTGCTTCTGTTTGGCGAGTACAGGATTTTGGGCTCAGAGAAGAGAGACAGCCAATTGGACTTGTGATTAGACAGAATCCTTTTCCTGGGTTGGAGTAGGAAAAAGCCAGTGATGTCTGGATGCCCGGGGAGCAGGCAAAACCTTTAAGCAGGAGCTTTGGTCTTTGTCAGGCAGCCTCAGAATAGTATTGTGGAAGCTCCACTGTGGACCCCCTTCACTGACTTTTCTAGACCAGGTGCCTGGCTTTCCTGCTTCTGTTCCTCAAAGCTCTGTTTTCTCCAAAGATTGGGCTGGTGAAAGAAGAGCTTTGATTGCCTGGAGGCCCATGAAGTTTCCAGAAGGTCCCTCAGGGAGCAAACCAGTAGACCTTTACATCTCCTGTAATTTCTGAGGAACAGCTGGTGAACAAGAGCAAGAGGAAAGTGCGATGTGGCCTGCTTTTCACCAGTTTGAGCCTCAGCGTTTCTCCCTGGGGTGGGTGGACCTTGCCTCCGAGCTTCTCTGCTATGGTGCCCAGGCAGCCGTACCTGCTCGTTTCTTATTTATTTTTGTTTGAATTTTGTTTTCGTTTTTTTTTTTGTATTTAAGTGACATCACAGTCGTACGTACCTGCTCATTTCACCTGAGAAATAGGAGTGACTCTGAAGCATGATGATGCAGGGGATACTGAGGACAGATTTTGTGGGTGGGATACTTTGGCCCCTTTACCTTTAAGTATCTGGGAAAAAAGCACTCTATGCAGATGACAGCAACTTGGAGGAATACTGGTGATACAGTTTGGATGTGTCCTCCTGCTCAAATCTCATGTTGAAATATAATTCCCAGTGTTGGAGGTGGGGCCTGCAGGGAGGTGATTAGATCACAGGGGTAGGTTATTATGAATGGTTCAGCACCATCCCCATGGCACTGTCCTCATGACAATGAATGAGTTCTCGTAAGATGTAGTTATTTAAGAGTGTGGTACCTCCCCTCCCTCTCTCTCTCTTGCTCCTGCTCTGGCCATGTGGTGTGCCTGTCCCCACTTTTGCCTTCTGCCATGATTGTAAGTTTCCCCAGGCCTCCCCAGAAGCAGATGCTGCCATGCTTCCTGTACAACCTGCAGACCCGCGAGACAATTAAACCTCTTTTCTTATAAATTACCCAATCTCAGGTATTTTTTTATAACAATGTGAGAACAGATTAATACAACTGGCATCAGGCCTTTATAAGGAGTTAATGTATTTTGGAGACAGTGTATACACATAGCAAATGACACCCTTCTTCAAGTTATTAGAGAAAACAGCACAATGGGGGATGATTTCTAACATCCTTTCATAACCAGCAGTTTTCTCTTGGTTTAAGTGGAGAGAAACTGATAATGAATTCCAGAGGCCGTCATTTAACAAAAACAAAACAGAATTTTTTAAAAAAGGAGATTAATGCCAGAAAAAGATTACAGGCTTTGGCTGTGTGTAATTAATAACATGCTTGGTAGAATATGTAAAGTACTTAAAATCTTTGCAAGGTGTAAGTCCATGTTTCTTTTTTCTCAAGATTGGCAAACTTTTTATTTAGTAAGTTGGTATCTGTCAGTGTATCATTCATATCCCTTCTCCTTGCCTCTGCAATGACGTTGGCACAAATCCGCTAAAATAACGTCCTCATTTTCAGTGACTCATTGTCCAAATCAATGAGTTTACTTGCCAGTGTGTAGGCCAACCCACATGACCTCCCACAAATGATATCAAGTGTGTGATGTGGGCAGGGATTGCAAAATTACAGCATGTGCTGGTGTTCAGCATCTGATGTTCCACTGGCATCCTGTACAAAAAGTATAAGCCCAACAGTGCTAATCAATAAAGAAGCATGTGTATCAGGGTTTGTGTGACGGAGAGTAAAAAACAGGCATTTTGTAATTGAGGAAGATAACAAACTAATGTCCTTTTTCCCCCCTTTTTGGGTAAAAAAAAAAAAAAAGAGAGAGAATTGCCTTGCCATTCCATCCTTATCTCCATAGGACAAGCATCTATCATGTTCTTTAGTACAAGCCTGATTTAATTTTAGAAATTTGGAAATATTTCATAAGTTTGATATAATTGGTCATTTTTTGATCTTTGCTTGTAATCATTTAAGACAACGCCTTATGTAATGAATGGAGTCATGAGCTCAAGGAAAATAAGAAACAAGGAAACGGAGTTCTACTGATGTGAAAACTCAGAATGATTTCAGGAAAAGGGGCATCTGGTAGAAGAAATTGTAAGCAAAG
The DNA here is from genome assembly GCF_009828535.3 of Hylobates moloch. Lineage (NCBI taxonomy): Eukaryota > Metazoa > Chordata > Mammalia > Primates > Hylobatidae > Hylobates > Hylobates moloch. Next base: position 49,074,482 of record NW_026652277.1, on the reverse strand, counting down.
GCAGGAGGTTAGGAGAGCCTAGGAGATATTAGGCACCCAATAACTGATTTCTAGTTATTATAAATATATATTATATAGTTTGGCTGCAGCTAGAATGCATGAAGATGAGTTGGGCATGGATGGACTTGAGAGCGAATATGCAGGTTTACATCAAATCCTAAAAGGCTTTAAGTGAATGCCAGGCTAGGAAATTCATTCCTTAGAGGAGGAGATCTCAAAGTTTTGAAAAGATGAATCTGGCAGTTTTATGAGTGGGATTAGACAGGATGTGTGTGGGGGAAGTGGAGAAAGGAGGCGTAGTAGACAGGAGGCCATTCTGGAAGGTAATGGGGGCTTGAACCAGAGCAGTGGGATTGGTGGAGTTCCTAGCAGCCATATAATAATGTGAGCCTGGGGAAGAAGTCAGGACTATAGATGCATATTTGGGAATTCTTTGCAGAGGGTGAAAGTTGAAATAGTAGATTTAATGAACTCACAGAAAGTGAAAGACATTTACAAGGGCTGGAGAAAAATTCATAGAAAAAAGGCAGGAAGAGATGAATGAACAAGACAAAGATCAACCAGGTAAGAGAATAAGAGCAGAGAAAATGGAAACAGAGAGAAAGAAAGAAAGAAAGGAAGAAAGATATATAGATAGATAGATAGATAGATAGATAGATAGATACTTCTAACTATATATATATTCTCTCTCTCCTCATTCTTCTGTCCACTGCTACTCTTGTGGGCTATATTTTTCTCCCAAGAATAATAGAATTTGTCTACCAACTCCTCTTCAGAAACAAAAGCATTGAATGTGTTATCTGTAAACTGTGCTTTTCTGTGAATTGATAACACACATGAGTGGGAGATTATTAGGGACTTCTAAAGCTAACACAGAAATTAAGTATTTTATGTAAGATTTGGAATGAAAGGGTAACATTAGTTATGTGGAAAGCACCATAATCTAGTTTTACTTTGTTTCATCTTTACAATTCTGAGGACATGCTGAACCATCAGACTGATGTTATTCTGGGAAGGCTAGTGCTAGTGGACAAACACGCAAAGGATATGTGTGTGCAAGTTATTGTGTAAACACTTTAAATTTGGGTTTTACTCATCGTTTTATAAACGTTTTAATTTTTTGCATAAGTAATAAACTCACATGGGTCAAAATTATAGCAATTTAAAAACATATGCTTTAATAAATGTAGCTTCCACTCCTGTTACTGCCTACCTCTATCCCAAGTTAGTTTCTTATATATCTCTCCCTTGTTTCTTTATGCTATTACATTACAAATATGTTATTCTAATGCAGGTCTTTATTATTTTATTTTTTCTTTCTTTTTTTTTTTTTGAGATGGAGTCTCACTCTGTCTCCCAGGCTGGAATACAATGGTGCGATCTCAGCTCACTGCAGCCTCCTCCTCCCAGGTCCAAGCGATTCTCCTGCCTTAGCCTCCTGAATAGTTGGGATTACAGGCATGCACCACCACACCCAGCTAATTTTTGTGTTTTTAGTAGAGACGGGTTTTGCCATGTTGGCCAGGCTGGTCTCGAACTCCTGACTTCAGGTGACCCACCCGCCTTGGCCTCCCAAAGTGTTAGGATTACAGGCGTGAGCCACTGTGCCAGGCCAAGTATTTATTATTTTCTTGACTTGCTAACACCAAACATGATGTCCTATAAACAGTATTCTGAACCTTGTGTTCTTCACTTATAATAGATCCCATAAACCTTTCTCTATTATTACTTAGAAAGTTTCTTCTTTTTTAAGAGTTGTAAGAAGTTTCATTATATGAATGCAAATAGTTCAATTTACCTGTAGTTCCCAACCTTTGCTGCTAAAAAAATAATGCTGAAGTAAGTATATCTGTAACATGAATTCTTAGTAATAGGACTGCTCTGTCAGAGAACATGTGTGATTTGGATTGATGGTGTCAAACTGCCCTCCATAATGGCCTCTATTATGGAGGCTAGTGGGGCTATGAGTTCCCACTAGGAGTGTATGCAAGTGCCTGTCTCCCCACAGCTTCACCAATGTTGTAAATATATGTCTAACTTTTGGATTTGTGCCAATCCGATAGACAAGAAGTGGAAATGCAGTTTGGTTCTAATTCGTATTTCTCTGATAAAGCATTTGAACGTGTTTTCATGTTTAAGGGTCAGTTGCATTAATTTTTCCGAGAACTATCTACTCATGTTTTTTGACCATTATTCTGTCAGGCTATTCTGTTTGTTTTCTAGGACCCTCTCATGTATTAAAATGATTAATGGTGGGTGTGGTAGTTCATGCCCATAATCCTAGCAGTTTGGGAGGCTGAGGCGGGAGGATAGCTAGACCCCAAGAGTTCAAGACCAGCCTGGACAATATAGCAAGACCTTCTCTCTACAAAAACTCAAAAAATTAGCCAGGCATGGTGGTGCATACCTGCGGTCCCGGCTACTTGGCAGGCTGAGGTGGGTGGATCACATGAGCTCAGGTGGTTGTGGCTACAGTGAGCTGCGATCACACCACTGAACTCTAGCCTGGGCAACAGAGCAAGACTCTGTCACAAAAGAAGAAAAAAAAAGGATTAGCTTTTGTCTGTGTGAGAGACAAATATTTGTTTCAGTTTGCAATTTGTATTTTTACCTTTACTTATCATACTTCTTACTGTGCAGACATTTTTCATTTATATATAGTCTGATTTATCAATATTTTCTTTTTCTAACTTCTGGATTTAGTAGAAACATTTTTTTTTTTCCTCTGCCAAGTTTTAAGGGAACTCTCCAAAGTTTTCTTTGATTACTTTTATGGTTTTCTTTTTTATGTTAAAATCTTTGATTCATTTATTCTTATGTGTTTTTCCAGATGTCTATCTAGTTGTCTCAACACTCTGTGAAAAAATCCTTTAACCAACTGATTTGAGATGCATCTTCAATAATGTCCAGAATTCCATTATATGTATTTATTTATTTATTTATTTTTATTTTTTTGAGATGGAGTCTTGCTGTGTTGCCCAGGCTGGAGCACAGTGGCACAATCTCAACTCACTGCAACCTCCGCCTCCTGGGTTCAAGTGATTCTCCTGCCTCAGCCTCCAAAGTAGCTGGAATTACAGGTGCCCACCACTATGCCTGGCTAATTTTTCTATTTTTAGTAGAGACGGGGTTTCACCATGTTGACCAGGCTGGTCTCGAACTCCTGACCTCAAGTGATCCTCCCGTCTCAGCCTCCCAAATTGCTGGGATTACAGGTGTGAGCCACCACGCCCAGCCTCCAGTTTATACATTTGGATCTGTTTCTGAGCTATTTTATTTCATTTGTGTACTTGTCTTCTCATGCACTGTTATCATATTATCTTAATTATTGATTTTTTTTTTTTTTTTTTTGAGACAGAATCTCGCTCTGTCGCCCAGGGTGGAGTGCAGCAGTGCGCTCTCGGCTCACCACAACCTCCGCCTCTAGGGCTCAAACAATTCTCCTGCCTCAGCCTCCCTAGTAGCTGGGATTACAGGCACCTGCCATCATGCCAGGCTAATTTTTGTGTTGGGGAACCAGCCCCACACCACCCGGTGGGTACCCCGAGTCCAGCGGAGACAAAGGAATTAGAAAGAGACAGAATAAGAGTTTAAAAGGTGGGTCCAGGGGACCGGAGCATCGGAGGCTTGCTCATGCCCCGAGCTCTCGGCCTCCACCCAATTTATTGGTTTACAAGCTCTTTGTTCTTAGGGCAAATGGGAGGGGTAGGAAGGGATGAAGAAAAGGATTCATCAGTGAAGGAGAACTCTGTGAATTTCCTCAAGCAAAGGCGTGTGTCTAAACTACTTAAGATCTTTAACTGACATGGGTGGGAGTGGGTTTCAGGAAAAACCAAGATGTTTGATTATACTCCACTGCTTCAAGGGAGTGTTATTTCCGCCAGCAAGCTGTGGAATGTTGCCGAGCTGTTATGCTCTCGGGGCATAAAGACATGAAGGCAATAAGGAGACTTTTCTCCTCAGAGGCCACTCATGGCTCCCCATGGCTGTCTCACACAGGGGAGACCAACTCATCTGGCATCCCAGAAACTCTCTTTCTCACGTTTTTGTATTTTTGTAGAGATGGGATTTCACCATGTTGGCCAGGCTGGTCTGGAACTCCTGACCTCAGGTGACCCACCTGCCTTGGCCTCCCAAAGTACTGGAATTATAGGCGTGAGCCACCAAACCTGGCCAATAGTTGTTTTAGTGTCTGGTAGGAATAGTTGTTCTTATTGCTTTTCCTATTTATTCTTTTTTTAAAAAAAAATTAATTTATTATTATTATTATTTTTGTTTATTTTTTTTAATAGAGACAGGGTTTCACCAGGTTGGCCAGGCTGATCTGGAAGTCCTGACCTTAAGTGATCCACCTGCCTCAGCCTCCTAAAGTACTGGGGTTACAGGAGTGAGCCACCACGCCCGGCCTCCTGTTTATTCTTGTTTACTTATTTTTCCATATGATCTTGAGATTCAGCTTTCTATGATACAAGGAAATACAACAACCCATTTTTACTGGAGTTGTATTAAGTTTGTAAATTTATTGAGGAAGGTTTGACATTATCTATGTTGGGTCTTACTTTCTGAGGACATTATATCTTTCCATTTGTTTAGATTTTCTTATTTCTTTTTCACATTTGTTTAGCTTTTCTTTTCTTTCTTTTTTTTTTCCCATTTGTTAGGTTTTCTTTTGTATCCTTAAGAGATGTTTTAAAATTTTCCTCAGATAGGTATTGCACATTTCCTCTTAGTTTTATATTTTAGTTGCTATTATAAATAGGGTGTGTTCTTCCATTATATTTTCTAAATAATTGTTGTTCATGTATAGGAAAACTTTCTACTTTAGTAAGGTAGAATAATATAAAATTAAGAATTCTCATACTGTATATGGTTTTCAGGAATTTCCTTTTGTTCAGATATATAATTATTTTATTTTCAGATATTTATAGGCTTGCTATTTCTTATTCAACTTTGGTTTGCATTTTATTTCTTTCCCAGTTTGTACTTCATTTTTTTTCTCTTGTCTGGTTGTGCTGGCTGATACTCCCTGCAGTGCTAAACAGTAGTGGTGCTGGTTGGCATTCCTATGTGGATGGTTTTCAGTGCCTTTAGGGTCTTCCCAATAAGGATCATGTCAGCTTTGATCTATTTTTCCATCTCATGTTAAATAGTTGCTGATTCTTGTTTTGTTACTTTAAATTAAGAATGAATGTTGAATTTTCATGCTTTTAAGGCATGTCTGATGGTGAAGATAGATTACCCCCCTTAGACCCACTGTAGTGAATTTTATTAATAACTTTAAAAATATTTGAATTATCTTTGCATTTATGGAATAAACATTACCTGGTCATAATATGATGCTGGAAGTTGTCTGCCAAAATCGAAGTTAGGATTTTTACAGTTGATTCTTATACTTGTGATTAGTGTATTACTTACCTTTCTTCCTTTATTTCTCCCTCCCTTGTCAGTTTAAATGTTTGGTAGAATTCCTTAAAAAAAGGTCTGGGCCAGGAGTGGTGGCTTATGCCTGTAATCCTAGCACTTTGGAAGGCTGAGGTGGGTGGATCATTGAGCTTGGGAGTTCAAGACCAGCCTGGGCAACATGGCAAAATCCTGTCTCTATTTAAAAACAACAACAAAAAAAGCCTGGATCTGGTGCTTATTGGTTGGTTAGGGGTGCATATGTAGGTATTTTTTTGCTGCCTGCAACATTATTTCATCTGTGCAAATGGTTCTCTTTAGCATTTTCATCTCTTGGTGTCAGTAAAGCTTTGAACAATTTTTTTTAAATAGAAAGTTACCTATTTGCCCAGATTTTTAGTAAAGTTATTTGCATAAGACTTTGTGTAGAATTCTTTCTTATGGTTTTTATGATTTTCTGTTTTTTTCTTTGCACATTTTTATTTTGTATTATATGCAGGCTTTCTCTCCTGCCCTTATTTTATTTTTCTTAATTGGATTAAGTAGTGGGGTGTACAGGGCTTAAACTTTACCCTTTTTCACATTAAAAAAAAATTGATTGTAACTTGTATCTTTAAATGTGCCAACCCAGGCCACGTTACTAGGGGGAGCGTGAGTAGTTTCATAACTCAAATGCTTTTTTCAAAAATAGGCAGTTGTGATTGAGTCATCATGATTGAGTAGTGCTTAGGAAAACCAAAGGAGATGCATTTATTTTGAGCACATTTCATGTATATTAAAGGTCATCATAGTTGTGATGACTTCTTCCCCTTTTCATTTTATGGACCTATTGTATGTTATATCATCATCTATTTCTTCTAAGGCAGGGTTATTGCTACCAGGAAACCTATGAAACTTTTATGTAGTGTTTTTTCATTTTTCATTTGTATTCACTTCCTTTTTTTTTGAGACAAGAGTCTCGCTCTGTTGCCCAGGCTGGAGTGCTGTGGCGCCATCTAGGCTCACTGCAAGCTCCGCCTCCCATGTTCACGCCATTCTCCAGCCTCAGCCTCCCGAGTAGCTGGGACTACAGGCACCCGCCACCACGCCCGGCTAACTTTTTGTATTTTTACTAGAGACGGGGTTTCACTGTGTTAGCCAGGATGGGCTCGATCTCCTGACAGGTGATCCACCCACCTCAGCCTCCAAAGTGCTGGGATTACAGGTATGAGCCACCACGCCCGGCCTGTATTCACATTTTTCATTTGTCATCCTCTTAAATTCCCCCACTTCCAATAACTGAGAAACTTAAAACCTTAAAATAACAACAAAACTGCCTAACAAGGAGCAACCCCTCTTACTAGTACATTGCTAATGTAACCATTAAATAGATAAAATACTATTCATAATAAGTAAAATTAAGTGGAAAGACATTATGTGTGTCTGTGACCTCCCGGTGTTCTAATACTTATTGGTAATAAGTTGGTTCTGTCATCTTAAGTATTTTTCCTAGATCAGCTTCATTTGTAAGGTGAATGGTTTAACATAGATCTGTTGTTTCTATCAACAAAATGATAATGTTATTCAGAGATAGGGGCAAGTCCAGGTCTTGTGGGGGCTTAAAGCTTATGCAATTTGGAGGCCTTCTTTAATAAGGAATACAAAGTGATCCATGCAAAAGTAAGTACAAGACCTTGGAAGGAGCCTGTGCAAGTTTGGACCCTGAAGTTTAACCTTACTGGCTTCACAGTCAATCTGTCTTTTGCTCAAAGACCTTGAACTCAAACCTGGAGTGATGGCTGAGAGTATAGCAGGGCTGCTTGGCTCTTTGGACCAAAACAGAGAGACCATTTTCTATAAACCTTGCCTGGCTAACAGTCCAGGTTAATAAAGATGTAAAAATGGTAGAAGGTGTGAGAATATATTTAACAACAATAACACCAACAACAAATCAATGGTGATTATCCTTTCTAAACCTTGACTAATCTGTAAGAAGTGTAGGGAATCTGCTTCTGCCGTGTAGAGGGCTTGAAGAGTAAGGATACTGGCAGGATGCCTGTGCACTGATGTTACCGAGTCTTAACGCAGGGCAGAACAGTCTCCTTGGACAACGTGGACCTGGCCGAACTACTGCACTGGGGGACCACTGGGTGCACCACTGCCCAGGGCATGGTTTTGTTTGTTTCTCTGGCTTATTGTAGGATGGCCCAGAGATTCTAAATGAAAAGAATTTAAGTGGGTTCCAAGCTGTAAAAGATTCCTGCCTCAGTTAAAAAAAAAAAAAGGATGAATTGAGTCACAACTTTCTGGGAAGAATGATCACGTGTAAGTGAATTGTAAGTGCATCTCTAGATTAATGTTAGATAGGGGCCATATATAGATTTTCTTCTATCAATTAAAGTTCTCTTTCTTCCCTCAAAGGTAGGAGAAATGCTAGGAAGAGCTGCTACTCAGGGCTTTCTGTTTAGCAAGGAAGAACTGGGGGTGGTGTGGTATTGACGGGAAATATCTTACATATTTGGGATTCGTCAGTGGGCAGGTATTGGACAGAGTGATGTGAAACTTGAGGCAATAACATATGAGGAAGCACTTGGTTTTGGAGTCACTGACTTGGTTGCAAATCCTGGCTCAGTTCCTTCTTCTCTCTGGCCCCAGGCAAGTTACTCAAACCCTCTGAACTTTAATTTCCTCATGTATAAGTTGGAGGTAATACAGAATACCTCATAGGATTGTGAAGGCTGCAAAAGTGTAGGTGTCAAGGGTTTTATATACAGCCTGGCATCAGGAAACACTCAGTCAATGTCAGCTGCCTTCTAGTTTAGGAAGGGAGATTTTAAAATATACATGGGAAGATAGGATTGGCTAGAGCCTTCAATTGAAACTATAGCTAGAAATTTGGGAGCACTCTTTTTTTTTTTTTCTTTTTTTGAGACGGAGTCTTGCTCAGTCACTCAGGCTGGAGTGCAGCGGCACAATCTCGGCTCACTGCAACCTCCACCTCCTGGGTTCAAGCGATTCTCCTGCCTCAGCTTCCTGAGTAGCCGGCAGTACAGATGTGCACCACCACGCCTGGCTAATTTTCATATTTTTAGTGGAGACAGGGTTTTACTATGTTGGCCAGGGTGGTCTCGAACTCCTGATCTCAGGTGATCCACCTGCCTTGGCCTCCCAAAGTGTTGGGATTACAGGCGTGAGCCACTGTGCCCGGCTTGGGAGAACTCTTAAAGGTAACCTTTTTTTTCTGATTAAAAAAAAATTGAGGTATAATTTACATCTGTTACAATGCACATATTAAGTGTTCAGGTACATGATTTTTTACGTATTTGTAGGCTCATGTGATTACCCCAATCGAACTAAAGAACACATTTATGATCTCAAAGTTCTCTTAAGCCCCTGCTCAGTATCTGCCCTTCATCTCTGTGTCCCAGTGGTACTCTCTTTTCTGATTTCTGTCATCATCTGTTTTTCCTGTTTTTGACATTTATATAAATGAAATCATACATTATATATTCTTTGTGTCTGTTTTTGTTCCCACTCTGTATAATATTTGTGAGATTTCTCCATGTTGCATGAATCAGTGGATCTTTAAAAAAAATTGCTATGGAGTATTCCTTTATATAATACCAATAGTTTGTTTATTTATTATGATGTCGATTGATAATTGGGTTAATTCCAGTTTTTAGCCATTAGGAATAAAGCTGCTATAAACATTGTACAGACATTCTTATGACTGTTTGTGCCATAGGGTAAGCAAGTATTTGTTGAACTTTATTAGAAACTGCTACATGGTATTCTAAAATGTTTGTACACTCTCAGCAGCAATGTTTGAGAGTTCTAGTTGGTCCCTAGCATCTCCAGCACTTGGTATTTTTGGCCTTTTAAAATTTTAGCCATTTTTGTGGGTGTGTAGTAGTATCCCATTATAGTTTTAAAAATAACATCTTAAGTATTTTTCTCAATGTAAATTAATCTATATACTTTATTGAAAAATTAGACATTGCAGAAGTATAAAGTTAAAAATCAGCCATATGAAATACTTATTAATCAGAAAAAGCCTAATATTTTAATGTTTCCTTATAGTTTCCCCCACTCATATATATATGTATATATATATATAGTTTTGTTGTTGTTGTTGTTGTTTGAGATGTAGTCTCCCTCTTTTATCCAGGCTGGAGTGCAGTGGTGCCATCTTGGTTCACTGCAATCTCTGCCTCCCGGGTTCAAGCAATTCTCCTGTGTCAGCCTCCCAAGTAGCTGTGAGTACACATGCCTGCCACCACACCGACTAATTTTTGTGTTTTTCATAGAGACAGTGTTTCACTATGTTGGCCAGGCTAGTCTCAGACTCCTGACCTCAGGTAATCCACCCCCTTTGGCCTCCCAAAGTGCTGGGATTATAGACGTGAGCCCCTGTGCTTGGCTTCATATAGATATTTTAAAATGTAACTGACATTTTAGTTTGCTATATCTGGGAGTGGGCCCTGGTGTCTGTTTTTTAAAAGATTCCACAGAGAATTATGGAAGGCAGCCATGCTTGAGAACCACTGAGTTAGCTCAACCCTTTTTTCTCCCTTTCCCTTATAACTTAGTGTCTTGTCTGGTGCCTGTCACACTTTATATATTGACTGAATGAATGAGTGAATGATTTTTTTAAATTTAGATGAGGAAATTGATCCTCAGCTAAGCGGATATCTCCAACAAATTTCTTGAGTGCATTTTTAAGCATAGTATTAATTTTTTAAAAGTAGAAAGAATAGTACGATTAGTCACCTTATACCCATCACCCAAATTCAACAGTTACCAAGGATTTGCTACATCTGTCCTTTTTTTTCAGGTTTTCCTTTGTGTAAGTATTTTTCAATTAAAAAAATTAATTACAGAGGCAATATATGAGCAATGCAGAAAGGTGGAGAACACCAATAAGTAATTAGAAATACCATAGTCTCATCTTCATGTATATCCTTTTATGAAAGTATTTTAAAGTTAATTCCAGATATCATATCCTTTTATATACTTCAGGATACATCTCAAAAAACAGACTTTTTGAAAAATATAACCCTAATGCCATTATTACACTTAACTAAATTAATAACAATAAAAATATTTTAAAATGTTTGGGAAGGGAAGCAGTGATAATCAGGATCACAAAGGAGTCACTGTGAAATGAGCTTAGCCAAGTGGCCTAACTTATGTCCTGGAAATCCTAACTTGACTAATGGCTCAGGGAATGGTTTGGATTTGGTATATCTAGAGGTTAGCCTTGCAGTGTTACAGCTACATTATTGTGAGAAAAGGTGGCAAAACGTGGACTGGAAATCTGTGCAGTTAGGTGACTATGTTGTTGATGCAGTAATTAACATATTAATATATCTAGTCATTAATGAACTGTAGAAGGACAAGATGGAGATCGGTTGTATATTCCTGGGATCTGTCCTTGGTACTAGCTTGTTAAGATGGTATAATGATCTTTTATTTTTATTTTATTTTATTTATTTATTTATTTTGAGATGGAGTTTCACTCTGTCACCCAGGCTGGAGTGCAGTGGCATGATCTTCATTTGGTTCACTGCAACCTCCTCTTCCTGGGTTCAAGTGATTCCCTACCTCAGCCTCCTGAGTAGCTGGGACTACAGGTGCATGCCACTATGCCTGGCTAATATTTGTATTTTTAGTAGAGATGGGGTTTCACTACATTGGCCAGGCTGGGTCTAAGTGCCTCACCTCAGGTGATCCGCCCGCCTCAGCCTCCCAAAGTGCTAGGATTACAGGCATGAGCCACTGCACCTGGCCTTAATGATCTTTTTAGTCTTTACATCTAGGTAATTGCTTGAGCATGGGCCAGGCCTCTTCCTTGACATTGAATATTTCTGTTCTTTAATCCCAGTAGCACTGGTCCATCTCATTCCCCAATGTATACATACAGTTGGTCATTATACTACCTTATTGTGGTCTCTTCTTTAATCACACTAATCACATTTATGGGTTAGGAAGGAAGTTGGGGATGGTAGGGAAGGATCTAGGCCTGGCTTCTTTACCAAGGATCTGAGCCCCTCAGAGGAGCTTCTCATGCCTGGAAAAGGACACTACCACCAATAATTGGTGCTGGAACAGGTAAACTCCTCCCTGCCCAATTTTAAAATAATAACATACCTAGACAGGGGTGTGAAATGAGTATACAACTTCATGCATTTTCCAAAATGAACTTGCTCATATACCTCTCATCTAGGTCAATAAATTGAATATTACCAGTACCCAGAACATTACCAGTACCCCAGAACATTCCCCCAAGGCCCCCTTCCAGTCTCTGTGGGATTTAGGAGTATATTTTTGTCAATTCCAAACTAGATTTAATTTAAAAATTTCCTATAGAAACAGTGTTAAGAGAAACTTTCTATTTCATGTTATTACTGCTCTGTGATCACCTGTTTTTAAGTGAGTTAGGCTTATGACTGGGCAGGGTTCTTGCTCACACAGACCACTTCAATCAAGGCTTCCATGAGAAAGTGTTTTGAATGCTGAATGTTTTGCTGCTGTGTTTGGAACACAGGCCATTGGTAGATTAAGGGTCTACTTCTGTATATAAGCTGCTGTATCTTCTTTGGTCTGCAGTAGACCCTGATTTTCTTAACTGCTTGCTTAGAGAGTTTGCTTTACAACTGGAGGACAGATAAACTAGTGTGATTTATAAATGGACTGTTATTCTAAGAGTTCACTCACCTAATTTAGAGTTAATTATGTTTGAGATGGTTTCAACTTCTGCCTTAATTTCCACAGGCCTTTCATATCTGGTATTATTTATGTACAAGTGAGTTGCTAAAGGCACAGGGGCACAGGGCAGCTTGTGCAATTAATCGCTTGCGTGAGATAGAGAGACAGTTGTAATTTTATCTTCATCCAAGCATGGACTGTGTTGGCTTGGTGAAAGCATTTGGTGTAAGAACAAAGGTCAAATGTTTATGGCTTTACCCTTTTAAAGCTGACTTGTAAAGTAAAAGGATTTTTTTTTTTTTTTTTTTTTTTTTAGAATTAGAGTTTTACCAATTTAAGAACTGTGGGCTGCTTTGAAGGATCAGGATTAACTTATTAAAAATAATGAGATTGCTTTAATGATAACAAAACTAATATAATAATTGAATCTGTGTTAGCTAATCTGATGTGTTTATTTCTGTGTATTTGGAAGACTTTTGGTCTACTTACGAACATTTCTTGGTGCCAGAACAAATATTTCCTCTCTTCCTTTCTAATCTGTAATTTGAGGCCCGACGCATAGTGAATGTCCCCTATATGTTGATTGAATTGAATATTTTTTCCTGTCAGAGCCTATATTTAGGTAAATTGGATCTGTAACTCAGACCCTCAATAGTCAACATATCTCAGGAGAAAGTAACATTATGTTTTCAGTCATGCTCCTTTTGACACCTTATTTTATTTTATTTTATTTTTTTGAGAAGGAGTCTCACTCTGTCACCCAGGCTGGAGTGCAGTGGCACGATCTCGGCTCACTGCAAGCTCTGCCTCCCAGGTTCACGCCACTCTCCTGCCTCAGCCTCCTGAGTAGCTGGGACTACAGGGGCCCACCACCACGCCTGGCTAAAGAGACGGGGTTTCACTGTGTTAGCCAGGATGGTCTCGATCTCCTGACCTCGTGATCCACCTGCCTTGGCCTCCCAAAGTGCTGAGATTGCAGGCATGAGCCACTGCACCCGGCCAACACCTAATTTTATAATAGTACCCATTTTCAGATATTGTGTGCCTAATATTAGAGCACTCATAGTCTGGTACCTGCTCTTTACAGTACAGATTTTCGTCTTAGGGACAACTGTCAGTTCCATGTATCACTTTATTTTTTAGTTATATCACATGTGTACTTGCCACCTCACTTAATAAATACAACATTACAGAAACAATGGAATTCTCCTGGGTATCCTTTCCTGATCCCTTACCCTGCTACTCCTTGGAACTACTACTCTGACTTTCATGCTCATCTTGATGCATATTTTCATACTTCCCTTACATATGTATATATCCTTCATACTTAGTATTTATTGTTTTGCATTATTCAAATGATAAAAATGTTGTCTTCCACATATTGTTTTGTGTTCATTCTGACTTTTGCTCATTCTGATGTTTCAGAATTATCTAAATTAGTACATGTTCTAGCTAATTTATTTTAACCCTTATATAGTATTTACTGTATATATCTATCAAGTCTCTTATCTAGTCTCTCCTTAACGGACTTTAGATTGTTTCCAATATTTTGCTAAAGCAAACAATGTGGCAGTGTTCTTGTATATGTCTCTTTGTGCACAGTTTTATAAGAATCTCTCTGGAGAATAAGAGAAAAAGCTCATTAAGGTGGAATGCCGAACAATAAATATGGAAGGATTGAAGGAGTGAGAAAATTCGTTTTATTTATTTACTTATTTATTTTCTTTTGAGACAGAGTCTCACTCTGTCACCCAGGCTGGAGTGCAGTGGTGTGATCTTGGCTCATTGTAACCTCTGCTTCCAAGCAATTCTCATGCCTCAGCCTCCCCAGTAGCTGGGATTACAGGTGTGTGGCACCATGCCCAGCTAATTTTTTTGTATTTTTAGTAGAGATGGGATTTCGCATGTTGGCCAGGCTGGTCTTGAACTCCTGACCTCAAGTGATCTGCCCGCCTCTGCCTCCCAAAGTACTGGCATTACAGGTGTGAACCACTATGCCCAACAGAGTGAGAAAATGTCATTTTAAAAGACACGTGGTACTTACTCATTAAGGCCAGAATCATCAATAGATGGTAATACAATGGGTGAAAGTTTGAATATACAAAGTTTGATACACTAAATATCCATGGGGAGCAGGTTATTTACATAGTTTCAAAGTATCTCCCCTTTATAGATGCTTGTACATGTTAAGTACTTACTTATTGGTCATAAAGAGAAAAAATACTAATGTTACATGGAGAAACCTGGAAGCACCACTTTCAGCCAAGTGATCAAAGTCACATCACCAGTCATGACAAACTGTCTCCTGATGGGATGCACTGAGAACACCACATTCCTTACATTGTATTACTTCCAAAAGTATACAATCTGCATCTAATCATGAAGAAACATTAGGCAAATCCAAATTAAGAGCTACTCTATCAAATAAATGGCTCATACTTTTAAGAAATGTCAATATCTTGAAAGACAAAGGAAGACTGAGGAACCTTTCCACATTTAAAGAAACTAAAAAGACTTGACATGTAAATGTAAGGTGCAATCCTGGACCAGAAAAAAAAAAATTCTGTAAAGGATGTTAGTGAGACAATTGTCAAAATTTGAATAAAGTCTGTAGATTAGATGCTCGTATTGCATTAATGTCAACCTCCTTGATTTTGATAATTATAATTTGGTTAAATAAGTGAATCACTGTGTCCTAAGGAAACATATGCTGAAGTATTTGGGGGTAATGGGTATGATGTTTACTACATATTCTAAGTGGCTCAGGAAAATTTTTTTATATACATATAAAGATAGAACAATAAAGCGAATGTGGCAAGATGTTGGCAATTAGTGAATCTGGGTGAAGTGACCTATTGTTGCAACTTCTCTGCACGTTTGAAATTATTTTTTAAAAAGATCTTCCTAAGTTATACCTGGGAGTGGAATTGCTAGGTCACAGGCTCTGAATGTCTTTGAATTTACTAGATAGTGCCAAGTGGTTTTCCAGTATGGTTGACTAATTCTATTCCACTGTTCCACATCTTTACCAGTACTTCACATTATCAGATTAAACATCTTTATCAGGCTTATGGGTATGAAGGAGTATGTCATTGTGGCTTTTTTTTTTTTTTTGAGACAGGGTCTCATTCTGTCGCCCAGGCTGGAGTAGTGCAGTGGCGCAATCTCAGCTCACTGCAACCCTCACCTCCCAGATTCGAGTGATTCTACTGCCTCAGCCTCCCCAGTAGCCGGGATTACAGGCGTGTGCCACCACACCTGGCTAATTTTTTGTGTTTTTAGTAGAGACGGGGGTTTCACCATGTTGGCCAGGCTGGTCTCAAACTCCTGGCCTCAAGTGATCTGCCCACCTCGGCGTCCCAAAGTGCTGTGATTACAGGTGTGAGCCACCATGCCCGGCCTCACTGTGGTTTGAGTTTGCATTTCTTTCATTACAGTGAAGCAGAACATCTTTTCAAATGTTTCATCAATAAGGCTACTCTTTTATGAATTGCTTGCTATATTCTTAGCCATTTTTAAAACAGTTCTTTGACATTTTTAAATTAATTTTTTGTATGACTTAATATATTCTGGAAATTAATCCTTTGGGAAATTAATCTTTTGTCGGCTAGATACATTGCAGTTACCTACGTACTTTTGAAAGATGCTTAACTAAAATATAAAATTTAGTTATATTTTATTTAAGTTACACAGAATAAACTAGGTAAGAAGGCAGAGAAAACATTGCACAACAAGTGTGTAGGGGCTGGAGGGCTGGCATCGTTTGCAGATCTCTTCTCTCTTGGCTCAGTCAAATAGTATGGGGCAACTTGAACTTGCATTCTTATCTCTGGCCCCTCTGAAAAAGGTTATTTTTAGGAAGGCTGTCTGTTGTCCCCAGTGTATTTCATTCAGAAATTTGCTGAAGAAGGTATTCTTCCCTCCTGCTGTAATGAAACTGTTGCACTGCTAAATACTGGCCAGTACTTGGATTGAGTAATGGGCTTTGAGTGGTATTGCAGTGCCTGTAGAGCAAAAGGGTAATTCAGTAGGCACACTATCATGGTTCATCCTCTAATACTAATTAAACCTCTTTTGGAGATGGTGAAAAAAGGTTAAACCACTTAGACTTGACTTCTGAAAAAGAGAACCTAATAATCATTCAAGAACTTACTTTTTTCCTTCCTTCCTTCCTTCCTTCCTTCCTTCCTTCCTCCCTCCCTCCCTTCCTCCCTTCCTCCCTCCCTTCCTTCCTTCCTTCCTCCCTTCCTCCCTTCCTTCCTTCCTTCCCTTCCTCCCTTCCATCCTTCCTTCCTTCCCTTCCTTCCCTCCCTCCCTCCCTCTTTTTTTTTCTTTTCTTCTTCCTTTCTTTCTTTCTTTCTTTCTTTCTCTTTCTTTCTTTCTTTCTTTCTCTCTCCGCCCTCCTCCCTCCCTCTCTCTCTTCTTTCTTTCTTTTTCTTTTTTCCTTTCTTTTTCTTTCTCTCTCTCTCTCCCCTTCCTTCCTTCCTTGCTTGCTTCCTTCCTTCCATCTCTCCCTCTTGTCTCCCTTTCCCTTCCCTTCCCTTCCCACCCCTCCCCTCCATTCCCCTCCCCTCCCCTCCCCTCCTCTCCTCTTCCCTTTCCATCTCATTTTGTCACCCAGGCTGGAGTGCAGTGGCATGATCATGGCTCACTGCAGCCTCCATCTTCTGGGCTCAGGTGATACCCCTGCCTCAGCCTCCCAAGTAGCTGGGACTACAGGCACATGCCACCATGCCCAGCTAATTTTTGTATTTTTTGTGGAGAGGGGTTTCACCATGTTACCCAGGTTGGTCTCAAACTCTTGGGCTCAAGTGATCCGCTCACCTTGACCTCCCAAAGTGTTGAGATTACAGGCATAAGCCCCCATGCCCAGCCCCTATTGCTTTAATTCTTAAGGTGACTAGGTATAAACTTTGCATGTGGGACAAAAACAAACTCCAAAATACCCATATATCCCAAACCTAAAATCATAAAACATTAGCCCTGTAAGAAAACTAAATTGTTTCCATTCTCTCAGTTTATAAAAGACGTCAGTCATGGAGCTGGTGGTTGTCCTAAACAGGACTTGGCTTTTGACTCCAGGTCCTCTTTCCTTTCTCCCCTAGTGTAGTATTAGTCCTTCCAAAAACTGAACTATTACAGCTCTTTCTACTAATACACGTGTAACTCTTCCTGGGATAGGTAATACAGCACTGTCCATTTTCTTCATTGATTTCCTAGTAAACTGGAAAATGAGGTGATCAAAAAAGATCTTCTTTCAGGGAATTTAACATCTTAATCACTATCTCAAAAGAAAATATTTTTCTTTGTAGTCTAATGTCAGAAGTAACCTTTTGTGATACACCCAGAAGGAACCAGTGAATGATCATATGACTGTGTGTATAGCTACTCTTTATTCTTTGAAGACTTTCTCATTTTTTGTATTCAGTAGTTAGAATTGAATGACAGTAGTCATTTTTCAATTCATAAAAATTTATGCTGCTTTAAAAATTATTGAATTATTTTCTTGATGGAAAATACAATAACAGCACAGAGCAGAAAACCTAATCCTATTGTCTAGAAATAGCCACTTAATGTTTTCATTTTGACATTGTTTCTATGTATATGTATTTCATAGAGCGAAACTATAGTTTTAGATTCTGTCTTTTCTTGATTAACATTTATCAATGGATGCATTTTATATCATTGTTTGGATTAATTATAATGAAGAATTCTACAGTGAACACCCTTGCCTACATTTGCCTACATTTCTAATTATTTTCTGATGACAGATTCCTGGAATTGGAGTTATTGATCATCAGCAAAACTATCTTCAGTCTTTTCATGCCAAACCAACTTTGACAAAATTGCTACTACTTCCGTACTTGTACAAGTTGAATATGAGAGTACCTGTGTCATTTCAAGTCATTGAATTTTATCATTGAATAAAATGCTGCTGATTTGATACTGTAAATAGGCCTTTGTCTAATTCACATTTCTTTTTTCACTAGTGAAAAGTTGTATGATATGAACTATAAATATTCATGTTGTTTCTGTGAACTTTGCTTACTTTTATGCAGGAGGCTGTGTTTTTCTTATTAAATAATTTTCATATATTAAAAAATCGGCTGGGCGCGGTGGCTCACGCCTGTAATCCCAGCACTTTGGGAGGCCGAGGCAGGCAGATCACGAGGTCAGGAGATCGAGACCATCCTGGCTAACACGGTGAAACCCTGTCTCTATTAAAAATACAAAAAATTAGCCGAGCATGGTGGGGGGTGCCTATAGTCCCAGCTGCTTGGGAGGCTGAGGCAGGAGATTGGCGTGAACCCAAGAGGTGGAGCTTGCAGTGAGCTGAGATCATGCCACTGCACTCCAGCCTGGGCGACTGAGCAAGACTCCGTCTCAAAAAAAAAAAAAAAAAAAAAAATCAACTTTTTGCCATTTATGGTGAATCTTTTGCCATTTTGCTTGCTTTTTGATTTTATGGTTTTTGTCAGGGAGAACAGAAGTCTTTGTTTTTACACAATCTAGAGCTATCCTTGGGGAGATAGCTCTAGGAGATAGATGTGTGTGTGTGTGTGTGTGTGTGTGTGTGTGTGTGTGTGAGTTCTTTGTCTAATGGTATGCAGGGAAGAAATCCAAACAAGAGGATTATGGAGGACCAAAAACTCCTCTTTATAATTAACAAAGATCATGGGGTAGAGGCCATTTCATGCAGACACAGTGATTTCACCTCTTTTCCCACTGCAATTGTTTGTCCTTTACTTCTGAAGATGGCTGATGTCACCCATTAAACTTATTTACGTGTTTGGCATATTTAACTTCTACACAGTTAAAGTTGCCCCTTTGGTCAATTCTTCTGTCCTATGGCATTTTCTCATGTCCTGATGCTTTCTTTTAAGGTATTATCCAAAGAGATGAGTCACCCATGGAAAAAGGGCTCTCTGGTCTACGAGGAAGGGACTTTGAGCTGTCTGACGTGTTTTATTTCTCCAAGAAGGGATTGGAAGCCATTGTGGAAGATGAAGTGACCCAGAGGTTTTCCTCAGAGGAGCTAGTGTCATGGAATCTCCTCACAAGAACCAATGTAAATTTCCAGTACATCAGTCTGCGGCTCACTATGGTGTGGGTGCTGGGCGTCATAGTGCGCTATTGTGTCCTACTGCCTCTGAGGTAAGTCATATGCCTGGTAATTTGATGATACGCTTGACTCAGCTTTCTTTTTGAATCATGTACATAATGGCCACGTAAGTGTTCTGTGGTGCTTATTCCACCCATTCCCACGTAGGAAATGCCACCAAACATGACCTCTGCAGGAATGTATGAAGTATCCACTTTTCTTTCACAATTTTTCCCCAAATGAAGTTGTATATTCAGAATCCAATGTATATCTTAGAATCTGGATCCACTTTGCTATTAGAGTCTGAGCTAACTTGAGGATGGAGAGAAAAGGGAAGTGAAGAAGACGAAGAGGAAGAGGAAGAAGAAAAAGAGAGATCATTAACAGTTTCATATTCACTAGAGCATCAACCAAACTGTAAGAGCTGACCGGAACCCACTGCCTTTCTTTGTCAGTCCATAGCACTTCATAATTGCATAAGAGAGAAAAAATTCTTGAGTGTGGTTACACGTGGGAGAGAGCCATTTCGAAGTGTGTTTGTTCCATCCAATTCATTGTGATCACGGACTGCTCTTATTAAAGGGTCCCCACCTGGGTCCCCTTCTGCTTCTGAGCTTGAGTGCCACCTGGTGAGGAGGCAGTGTCAAGCCTAGTTTATGGAAAGCATGGTGTGGAACATGAGTAGAAGGCACTGTGTGGTGGGATGAAGCTGTAAGTGGCTGAGATCTGATTAGCATGGTGGTAGCAGTAGTAGGCACGTATACCAGCCACAACATTATTGTTGATCATCTTGCTTCATTTCCCTGGGCATGGCCTTGGCATCCTCTCAGCAGAGCTTTCCAGGCAGTGGCTACCTGCCAACTAAACTTGGCACATGAATTGAAATCTTTTTACCACCCCCAGGGTGGCCTATGCTTGCCTCATTCAGATTTATTACCAGGGAAAGTATTGCTTAACTACAGGGAAATGCAGATTTCTAAGAAATTATTTCCGGAGTTGTTTTTTTTTTTTTTGCCCATATTGCTAGTTCAGACATTGAGGCATAGTATGTCTTTTGGGAATCATTTCAGCTGTGATAATGAAGCGAAATTCAAGGTTTCACATACACTTTGGCTTGAACCTTAAACTAGTGCCCCCAAAGCAGGGTTTGTGTACTCTGGGAGTGTACAAGACTATCCATTGGCATGCAGGAAGGAAATATTGGAGCTCTTATTTACTAAAAGCTTCTGTTCTGGCTGGGTGCAGTGGCTCACGCCTGTAATCCCAACACTTTGGGAGGCCGAGGAGGGCGGATCACGAGATCAAGAGATCGAGACCATCCTGGCCAACATGGTGAAACCTCGTCTCTACTAAAAATACAAAAGTTAACTGGGCGTGGTGGAGCACACCTAGTCTCAGCTACTCGGGAGGCTGAGGCGGGAGAATCGCTAGAACCTGGGAGGCAGAGGTTGCAGTGAGCTGTGATCACGCCACTGTACTCTAGCCTGGCAAAAGAGCGAGACTCTGTATCAAAAAAAAAAAAAAAGAAAAAAGCTTCTGTTCGCTTTATAACTAGAGCTTCCATTTATTCTGTTTTCATTCTTAAAAAGAAAAAGGCCAGGGGCGTGGTGGCTCACACCTGTAATACTAGCACTTTGGGAGGCTGAGGTGGGCAGATCACTTGAGGCCAGGAGTTCGACTGGCCTGGACAACATGCGAAACCCCATCTCTACCAAAAACACAAAAATTAGCCAGGTGTGGTGATGCGCACCTGTAGTCCCAGCTACTTGGGAGGCTGAGGCAGAGAATTGTTTGAACCCAGGAGGCAGAGGTTGCAGTGAACCAGGATCACGCCACTACACTCCAGCCTGGGTGACAGAACGAGACTCTTGTCTCAAAATAAAAAAAAGAAAAAAGAAAATGAAGCTTGGCCAGGCATAGTGACTCTTGCCTGTAATCCCAGCCCTTTGGGAGGCCAAGGTGGGTAGATCAGTTGAGGTCAGGAGTTCTATATCAGCCTGGCCAACATGGTTAAACTCCATCTGTACTAAAAATACAAAAATTAGCCAGGTGTGGTGGCGCATGCCTGTAGTCCCAGCTACTTGGGAGGCTGAAGCAGGAGAAATCACTTGAACCCAGGAGGCGGAGGTTGCAGTGAGACACTGTATTCCAGCCTGGGTGACAGGGTGAGGTGAGGCTCTATTTCAAAAAAAAAAAAAAAAAAAAAAAAAAAAAAAACAACACCAAAAAGCACATGAAGCTTTAGTCAAGTTTAATATATGGATTGGTTCGTATCCAAGGTAACCTGAAGGAAGAATGAGGAATTCTACAGCACAGTGCTTGAGATGCCCTTGTTTGTTGTTGGTTAGCTTTCACCATGCTGTGGGGGCCCAGAAAATGCTGTTATGATTCCCTTATCTACTAAACAAATGCTCACAAAATAGATAAATGACTTAAAATATTTTTGCAAAGAAACTATGATTTAAGATAATAAAGCAATGTAAACATTTATTACTTCTTGGCCTTTGGGCTAAGATCAAGTGCAGTGATATAAGCATCCAAGAACAAAAAGAAAATGCAGAGTTCAGACTCCTACTCTTAGTAGATACTCTTCACTGTGGAAGAATTGCTTTGTAAATGATTTTTAAAAGAGGCACCTACTACAAAATGAGCTTTTCAAAAACCAGATTGTATTAAGATACATTGTGGTGATGGTTGCACAACTCTGTGAATATGCCAAAAACTATTGAATTGCATACTTTATTTTATTTATTTATTTTTATGATGAGATAGAGTCTCACTCCATCACTCAGGCGCAATCTTGGGTCACTGCAACCTCTGCCCGCTGAGTTCAAGCGATTCTTATGCCTCAGCCTCTCGAGTAGCTGGAATTAGAGGCATGTGCCTCCATGCCTGGCTAATTTTTGTATTTTTAATAGAGATGGAGTTTTGCCATGTTGGCCAGGCTGGTCTCAAACTCCTGACCTGAAGTGATCCGCCTGCCTTGGCTTCCCAAAGTGCTGGGATTACAGGCGTGAGCCAGTGCCTGAACTGAATTGCACATTTTAATGGGTTGAATTGTATAGCATGTGAATTGTATGTCAATAAAGCTCTTAAAAAACAGACTGTGGCTGAAAACTTATGTCATCTATGAGAACTCTAACATTGGCTCACTTAAGCTGGGATACATAATGTTCTGGCCTGTTAATCTAGCAAATAAAAAGTTTCAGTAGTTTTGAACCCAATTGTTAAACATGTTAAAATGAAACTCCTTCTGAGTTAATGGACAGGAACAAGTGATTCTCATTGGGGCAAGATGGCAAAACATTATTTTAAAAGTTTTGCATAATTGATGATGAGATTAAACAATAATTTAGTTATTGCATCAGTAACTGACAAGAAAAAAGAACCTGACCTTCAAATTGCTATGTCAAATCTTTAACAAGATTTAACACCTTATTTATCAAGGTATTTATAGGAAAGCATATTCAAAAAGCTTTCTTCTTGCTCAAAATTATAATAGTATTAATTATATTTATTAGCTGTAGTAATATATCATGTTATTAAGTTATAATTATACAATTGATAATTATAATTATAAAATTAATAATATATATTAATGTATTACTATATTATCGTATTTTGAGTGAGGACAAATTGCAACATTAATATAATTTGAAAATACTATATTTTTAAATAAAAATATTTATAATTTTTTTTACATTCTTTATGTTTCCAGATGTTTTATAATGTACATTATATCGGTACAGCATATGCACATTATTTTAAACATATTGGGGTGCATGTTCAGATGTGTTATTGATGGAGTGTTTCTCCAACTGGGTTAAGACTGCTGCCTTTTACGCTGTTTCCTTTTTTTTTTTGAGACAGTCTCACTTTGTTGCCCAGGCTGAAGTGCAGTGGCACAATCTTGGCTCACTGCAACCAACCCCTGCCTCCTGGGTTCAAGCGATTCTCGTTACAGGAATGTGTCACCATGCCTTCCTAATTTTTGTATTTTTAATAGAGACAGGGTTTCACCATTTGGCCAGGCTGGTCTCGAACTCCTCACCTCAAGTGATCCACTCGCCTGGGCCTCCCAAACTGCTGGGATTATAGCCGTGAGACACTGCTTATTTCTCTTGTTTTAAATAATGCTAAACTGCTATGTTAAATAATAATCTCCTGAAAGACAGAATAACATAATGCTTATGAAAATGAATTCTGAGGCCAGACTCCCTGGGTTCAAATCCTGGCTCTGCTGCTTATTTTCTGTGTAACTTTGGGTAAGTTATTTAGCCTTTCTATGCTCCAATTTTTTCATCTGTAGAATGGGGATAATGATAATATTATTGACTCATAGAGTCTTGGGGATGATTAAATATGTTAAATATAAAAGGTACTTAGAATATTGCCTGGCATATAGTGTTAGCTGTTGCTTCATCATCATCTAATGTAAAACCTGGGATTGGTTAAGACAAACGATTTTATGCTCCAAATATCTGATCAGAAAGTAAAGATAGCTACATGTCAGCAGTAAATGAGCTTCACCCTGGAGAGGGTTACTGTTCCTGACCCTTGACCTTAGGCAGCCACTGTAGCTTCCTCAGACACACAAGGTCCTTCTGATACTGCAGTGGTGGTCCCCTTCGGTCTGCTTACTGAATACCTCACGCATTCAGCAACACGTGTGTGCTCTTCTGGGAACAGGAAGACATAGATAGGCCTCTGGTTTGATTTGAGAGAGTAATGAGATAATCTAAAGTTTCTGCTTTCTCCATTTGACAAAGTAAGATGATTTAAAGAATCTTATTAGTAAAATGTGATTAAACTATTGATTTTTCTTCTCTTTTAACTAAATCCTATTTATTTTGAAAGATTTTAAGTCTTAAATTTCCTTTTTGAATAATTCTATTTACATTTCTAGAAATTACTACTTTCCTTTTGAAGTCATTGGAATGTATATTAAAAGCACTTTTCAAAAAGAAGGCAATGTCTATATGGAGGTTAGAGGTACTTTCAGTCACCTTGTTTGCTAACTTCTGAGTTATCTTGAACCATGCAAAAGGACAACAGTTAGATTTGCATTAAAAGATGTCTAATGGTGATATATTTTGGTGTTCTTATTATGAAAGCACCTTTAAATATATTCCCTTCACTAGCCCTGTTAACCCTTTGGTGATTATATAGATTTAACTTGATAGTTTTGTGAAAATTTCCAGGCCTTCGCTATGCATATACAGACTTGTTACACATGTGTTTGTTGTTGTTTTGCAGATGGCATCATATTCTGTACTTTATTTTGAAACTTACTTTGTTTTTTGCCTCTTAAAATGTGTCGTGGGACATTCTTCCATGTTAGATCTATATAGATTTACCCAGTTATTTTAGTGGCTGCATCATATTTCATCATGTGGATACTCTACAACTTATTTACAGTTTTATTATTTATGAACTTTTTGGTTACTTCCATACTATGTGTCAAAATCTTATATGACCCTCTCTTTTCTTTTTCAGGGTTACCTTGGCTTTCATTGGGATCAGTTTGCTGGTTGTAGGAACTACACTGGTTGGGCAGCTGCCAGACAGCAGGTGAAATATTTCCTTCCATCCAGCCATACATAGGACTGTCTTTTTTCTTAGCTGTGTCCACAAAGAGAATATTTGTTTGATTCCTATGTATTGCATTATTATTATTATTATTATTACTGAGATGGAGTCTCGTACTGTCACCCGGGCTGGAGTGCAGTAGTGCGATCTTGGCTCACTGCCACCTCTGCCTCCTGGATTCAAGAGATTCTCCTGCCTCAGCCTCCTGAGTAGCTGGGATTACAGTCACCCACCACCATGCCCAGCTAATTCTTTGTATTTGTAGTAGAGACAGGGTTTCACCATGTTGGCCAGGGGGGTCTTGAACTCCTGACCTTGTGATTTGCCTGCCTCGGCCTCCCAAAGTGCTGGGATTACAGGTGTGAGCCACCACACCAGGCCGCATTGCATTAAATTTATGTTCTCTACTCATTTATTAGAATCCTGCTCACTTCATCTTCATAGTCTTTGATTTTTTTAAATCATACTTCCATATTAATTGAAAGAAGTTGTTTTTTCAAAGGAGAATTGAAGAAAGAAAATGAACTGAGTTACCTAAGAGAGTCTTATATATTGGCAAGCTCATAAGACCAAGACCAAAGAAGCTTCACTTTATCTTGTTCAGGAATTTGTCATAATAGCCTAGTGGTTTTGAGCTACTTTTCATTAGAGTTATGTCCAGTTTTTTTGGTAGACTTTTGTGATCTAATACTAAATGCACCAATGAGACTATAAGAATTGAACTGTACTGGTTCACCAGAATAGAATGTGGTATGCTGTTGTGAAAAAGCACATTAAAACTTTATTATATTGTTTCTTAAGAGTGCCCAGAATGGCACAATAAAATGTTTCTATTTCCTTCAGCCTCAAAAACTGGCTGAGTGAACTGGTCCATCTGACTTGCTGCCGGATCTGTGTGCGAGCCCTCTCTGGTACCATTCATTATCATAACAAGTGAGTATCTGCTGCCAATGTGCCTGTCTTTTTCTAGGTCAATTCAGCATGAGATTGACAAGGAAGCATTGGAAGTGGTTGGGAGGAAGTGGGGGGAGTCAGAGTGCTTCCAGTGTGTTCATCTCTACTTCTCAGTGTGGCACAGGCATAATGCACAAAAACACTAAATAGCAGTGTTTGCAGAAAGAATATAATAATAAACATGTAGTTGTGCTCAATAATTGGGCATTTATGGTGTGCAGGCCAGACCCTATGTTTCTTGTAGGTCATCCCTATGAGATAGGCACTGTTAACCCATTTTATAGGGGAAGAAATGTAAGCTTTGGGATTTGTTGTTTAGGGTCACAGTGAATAAACAATGGAATCAGGTTTTGAGCCATGTCTCTCTGATTTTAAAAACAATGAAGTTGACAGGTCTCTACTGTGGTGGAAATAGGACTAGACGTGGAGTCTGGAAATGTGGTCTCTATTCTTAGTCCTGCTACTTCTAAAATTCCATAATTGAGCCTTAAAACAAAATTGCGCTTTTCTCGCCCAGAATTGTAGAGAATGAAGGTAGCAAAGGAAAGTAATTAGCTAAGTGAAAGTGATTTTGATTGCATTTGAACTACCTTTCTATTATCTTAATTTTTTTTAGATTTAACATCATTTTAAAAGTTCTAGGCCAAGCCTCTCTTTTTTACTGATTTGGTCTTTCTTTCTCATTTGTAGAAGAGAAACATTTTGCCATTTGGCTTTACCGTGTGGTACCAACATAAAAGACCCTTTAAACATTTTAAATTATATGATGTTGCAATTGGACTGTGAGTTTTAAAGTGAAGAGTAAAAGAAAACACTGGCAGAGGTGCAGTCAGAAGAAACACCTGTAGAAAAGGCACACTTATTACATAAAGAGGAGTTCCTAACTTCTTATAGAATTGCTTCTCATTTTGAAGAAAATATGCTAAATAATTGTGTATTTGGTTCTCTTTCTTCTCTGTATAGGCCCAAACAAAACTACTTTGCTTTATTGGTGTCAAATACTGGTTTCACTCTAGGGTAGAGATCAACAAACTGAACTGGGAGCCCATAGACCAAATCTGGCCCACCAGCTGTTTTCTGTAAATAAAGTTTTGTTGGAACACAGCCGTGCTCATTCACAGCCGTGGCTGCTTTTGTGTCACAACAGTAGAGTCAAGTAATTGTGATAGGCATTGTCTGGCTTGCAAAACTTACAGTATTTGCTGTCTGGCCCTTGATAAGAAAAGTTTGCCAATCTCTGCTCTAGGAGGATAGGAGGGAGGAAATTATGGTGAATTTTCTCTGTGGATTACCATGAAACCACTAAAAGTGATGTATATGAAGATCAAAATAATATGAAAATACTTTAGATTAAATAAGTGAAAGCTAGGTATTATCAATGGAAAAATCATGGGCCCTCTACCACACTCTCATCATACTACCTAGAGATCATCTTTTAAAGATGGGCCCGTGTACCTCCAAACTTAATTTTTAAAAATATACTTAAAAAAGACCAGGCACGGTGGCTCATGCCTGTGATCCTAGCACTTTGGGAGGCCAAGTGGGGCAGATCACTTGAGGTCAGGAGTTCGAGACCAGCCTGGCCAACATGGCGAAACCCTGTCTCTGCTAAAAATATAAAAATTAGCCGGGCCTGATGGCACATACCTGTAATTCCAGCTACTTGGGAGGCTGAGGCAGGAGAATTGCTTGAACTCCCGGAGGCGGAGGTTGCAGTGAGCCAAGATGGCACCAATGCACTCCAGCCTGGGCAACAGAGTGAGACGTGAAAAAAAAATTATATATATGTACACCCACACACTTAAAAAAATAAGATGAGTATTTATATGCTGTGGCTATTTTAGAAGACTTCGAATTTTCCATTGTTTGTAATTGCAGGCAGTACAGACCCCAGAAGGGAGGCATTTGTGTTGCCAACCATACTTCCCCAATTGATGTTTTAATCTTGACAACGGATGGATGTTATGCTATGGTAAGAGCAGCTCATTGATATTTCAAGTAGTTGCATGTTTTATGGATTGATCAAACTTTTTATTTTGGCACAAATTTGCAAGTTGGTTTTATGTTAGAAATTTGACTGTGTTATACTATTGTAGCTATATAAGTTATGTAATATATTTACATGAGGAATATGTAGTGCAAGAAAAGGAAGGAAAAATAGCCATTATATTTAAGATGGTAAAAAATTAACTTACTGAAATGCAGACATTCTTGAGCTTAATAGGACCTTGTAAAGTTGATTCCATTTTCCTTGTAAAATCCCTGCCAGTGTTTAATAATATTTGCAATATTAAATTCTTTCTTTTTACAGTTGCACATATCCCCTAGCCAGCCAATTAGTTCTTTCTTCCTTCAGGGACTTATATGCAATTAAAAGAAATCTGGCTCTTTAATGAGGATCTAGCAAGAAAGGCAAATATTTATATCAAGTTGTCTTCCTCAGTCCTTGCCCACAGCCCCAAAAGAAAAGAAAATGAAACAAACCCAAGAACAAACTACAAAGCCCACAGTAAAACTGTACACCTCAAAATAGCCTTTCTTGGGGATGAATACAGGAATCATATTCTTTTTTTTTTTTTTTTTTTTTTTTTTTCAAATCTGTGTTTTCTGTTGCCCTTGCAAATTTGTCAAGATTTCCTGCATCTCCTTTCTGTGTCAGGTAAATTCTGCAGGATAATTGAAGCTGCATGGTGGTTAAATATGCCTTCAGTTGGTGTTTGGCATAGAATGTCTGGACAAGTGTCCTAGGGGATTGCCTTTCCATATTTTCATGGTGGTGCGTTGGGCTTCAGGGAGAGTAGATGGGTTTTATTTCACTTACCAGTTCCAGGGATTGATAGTCATGGTTTGGTGTGTTTTTCTGAGAAGGCATTTGAAGGGAGCCATTTTTTATTAAATGTCGCTGCAAGTAGGAAGGTGGAGAGTATTGGCATATGTGCAAGTATTTGACTCTGCATGGGTTACACGATCATTAACGGGATTTTGAAGGCCTTTGCAAAAATTTCTCCTTATTGCCATGTGTTTAATCTGTCTAAAATACATGGTCAGATATACAACTCTTGGATACTACATTTTAACACGTTATTAAATTTCTCTAAATAATGGAGCTCTTTCTGAATCTAAGAAAGCATTAGCCACCTTTATGAAAAGACTTATGGGAATTGGTAGTTCTTAATCTTTTCTTAGGTTAGGAATTAGTTGATAGTTATGTACCTTTTTAAAGAAAAAACTAACCATATCTGCATCATACAAACAACAATTTTATGTATAATTTCAAGATGTTTGTGGGTCTCCTTAAAGACCATCCAAGGACCCTCATGTTAATACCCTAGACCCCCCAGCACATTTCTGAGTGTATGTAATAATCCTTGTATTTATGTGGACACTTTCATGCATTATATTTGACCTTCCCTGTAATCCAATCAGGTTAGGTCTGAGATTTTATTACAGATGAGGAAGCAGAGGCTTAGGCAACCAATCTGCCTGTCTAAGTTGATTTTGTGCTGCTATAACAGAATACCACAGACTGTAACTTATAATGAACAGAAATATATTTACTAACAGTTCTGGAGGCTGGGAAGTCCAATATCAAGGTGCCAGCATCTGGCCATGGTCTTCTTGCTGAGTCATCAGATGGTATAAGGCAGAAGGGCCAAAAGCCCAAGAAAGCAAACCTACTCCCAGAGCCATTTTATAAGGGTATTAATCCATCCATGAGGAAAGCACCCTCATGGCCTCAGTATCTCCCATTATGCCTCACCTCCCAAAACCATTGCAAACCATAACACTCCTTGGTCATGGTTTTGTGTTTCAGAAATCATATTCCTCCTGTATTCTGGTCAACAGAGAGTTGAGTATAACCCATTTGTAACCAAGGACCTCAGAACTTTGTTGGCATTTTCTTTACTTTTGGATCATGTATAACTGCAATTACAATATATTAGCCAAAATTTAGAAAAGCATAGTAACTGTAAACTGGCCGGTGGGTTGAGTGTAGAAAACTAAAGCTGATTGAATTTAAATTGGAGGTGGCGTAAGGCAGATGTGTGATGATACCATGCCATTAGCCTCCAGACATCATAATTGGCCTCTTTTGACTAAACATAAACACTGTATTGAAAGAACATCAAAGATCTCTTCTCAGTGACTCTCCTTTTATTAAAAGAAATATATTGTTTAATTGACAAATAAAAATTATATATATTTATAGTATACAACAGGTGTTTCGATAGATGTATACATCGTAGAATGGCTAAATCAAGCTAATTAACATATCCATTACCTCACTCAGTGACTTTTCTAGTCTTGTTTTTCCTTCTAGACAAAGACCTCTACTTTTTTAAATTTAGAAATATTTTCAAGCTTTCAGAAAAGTTGTAATAATAAGGAAATCACATTAGAACACCCTTATGCCCTTTATCCACATTTACCTATTGGTAACATTGTGCCTCATTTGCTTTGTCATTTGCTTTCTCAGGTACTGGGAAAAGCTCTCTTCTTCTGTCTCTCCCTATAAAAATGTGGGTAAAATGTTTGTATTTTTAATATATGTATATTTAAAATTTCTTTTTTTTTGAGATAGCACCTCACTCTGTTGCCCAGGCTGGAGTGCAGTGGCGTGATCTCGGCTCACTGCAACCTCCGCCTCCCAGGTTCAAGTGATTCTCCTGCCTTAGCCTCCCTAGTAACTGGGATTACAGGTGCCCACCACCATGCCCAGCTAATTTTTGTAGTTTTAGTAGAGATGGGGTTTCGCCATGTTGGCCAGGCTGGTCTCAAACTCCTGACCTCAGGTGATCCACCCACCTTGGCCTCCCAAAGTGCTGGGATTACAGGTGTGAGCCACTGAGCCAGGCCTTTTTTTTTTCTTTTTTTTTGAAACATAGTCCTCATGTGTCGTCCAGGCTGGAGTGCAGTGGTGTGATCTCGGCTCACTGCAACCTCCGCCTCCCAGGTTCAAGTGATTCTCCTGCCTCAGCCTCCCAAGTAGCTGGGATTACAGGTGCCCATCACCACACCCAGCTAATTTTTGTAGTTTATGGTAGGGATGGGGGTTCACCATGTTGGCCAGGCTGGCCTTGAACTCCTGACCTCAAGTAATCCTCCCACCTCAGCCTCCCAAAGTGCTGGGAATACAGGTGTGAACCACCACGTCTGGCCTATATTTACTATTTATTTCTAATATTTACATTGGAAATCTGAATACATCCAACTCTTAAGGTTCTTTCTTGCTTTCCTTCAATTCATATTTGTATCTCCCGTTTTCATAGTGAAAATCCTGTTTCCCAACAATATCAATATGTTTACTCATTTTCTCAGTTCTATGATACATCTAAAATTATTTCAGAATTGCTTCACTACTACAAAAAAAAAGGTAGTAAAAAGAGTTCAGGATGTTTTGCAGTTCATACAATGCCATCCGAGATGGAGGGTATGTGGTTAGATACCGTCTTTGTAAGTTTTTTGGATGTTTCCTCCTTCCTTTACTGCTGTTCTTTTATTCATTTAAAATACAATTGGATTCATTGGCTTCATGGCTTCAGTTTGCTTTAGTTTGTCATTCGCTCCTTACTGATTTAATTTTTTTTGAATATGTAGGGTATCAATATGCTTCCAAATGTCAAAACTAAACAGAAAAGGTATACTCATTGAAGTGCCACTACCTTCCATGTTCATTCCATCCCATTCCTTCCTACTCTTGTAGGTTCATTGACTTTGGTTATCCTTTCTGTATTTCTTTTTGTAGAGATAAACACATGTATGCGTATTATTTCCCCTTTAGTCTTATACAAAAGGTAGCATACTGTATTTGTTCTTTTGTCTTTTTCATTTAACAATATCTCCTGGAAATTACTCTTTATCAGTCATAGAGATCAACCTTGCTCTGTTCCCAGCTGCATAGTGCTCCATTATTTGTATGTGCCATTATCTATTTATCTAATTTCTTATATTTGGACATTTAGGTAGTTTCTAATATTTTGCCCTAACAAGTAATGCTGTAGTTAATAGCCTTGTGCATATATATTTTCATTTTGTTGGAAGTATATCTTCAGGGTAAATTTCTAGGAGAGGAATTATTGAAATGAAAGATGAGTGTGCGTGCAATTTTTTTTTTTTTTTGAGACGGAGTCTTTCTCTGTCCCCCAGGCTGGAGTGTAGTGGCGTGATCTCGGCTCACTGCAAGCTCCGCCTCCCGGGTTCACGCCATTCTCCTGCCTCAGCCTCCCGAGTACCAGGGACTACAGGCGCCCGCCACCACGCCCGGCTAATTTTTTGTATTTTTAGTAGAGACGGGGTTTCACCGTGTTAGCCAGGATGGTCTCGATCTCCTGACCTTGTGATCCGTCCGCCTCGGCCTCCCAAAGTGCTGGGATTACAGGCTTGAGCCACCGCACCCGGCCGAGTGTGCATGCAATTTTGTAGATGTTGCCAAATTTCTTTCCATTTGTGTTGTAATCTGTTCCCTTCCACCAAGCAATGTATGAAAGTTATCCATAGACTTACGTCAGAGTGTACTGTCAAGCTTTTAAATCTTTGTCAGTGTTTTGATGGGTTTGAAAAGGTATTTCAGTGTAGTTTTAATTTGCATTTCTCTAATCTTGACCAAGTTGAAAAACCTCTACTTTTTGAAGTTAGAGGATTGCTAGCACAGCAACATAACTTAAAATTCAAAGGTGCTACTAAAGAATACCTTTTTGCTTACATTTGGCCTTTCAGACTATTTGATCAGACTAAGAACTTCAGTCAGTAGAAGGCCAATCTTATTTTTGAGTGGAGAATAGAAATTTGTTGGTACTTAAAAAACTTTCTTTGGACAACTGTGCCTTTTACATTTTTTCATTTTCTTATGGTACTTCTAGGTTGGCCAGGTTCATGGCGGCTTGATGGGAATTATTCAGAGAGCTATGGTCAAGGCTTGTCCTCACGTCTGGTTTGAACGCTCAGAAATGAAGGATCGACACCTGGTTACTAAGAGGTAAGCAGTGGAATTACTCAGCATTCACTGGAGTAGCATAAAAGCTGATCAATCTTGGCCTTGCTACCAAAGAGGACCGAGCAGCACTGAGTCTCAAAACTAAAACAGGGCCAGGCGCAGTGGCTCACGCTTGTAATCCCAGCACTTTGGGAGGCCGAGGCGGGCGGATCACGAGGTCAGGAGATGGAGACCACGGTGAAACCCCGTCTCTACTAAAAATACAAAAAAAATTAGCCGGGCGTGGTGGCGGGCGCCTGTAGTCCCAGCTACTCGGGAGGCTGAGGCAGGAGAATGGCGTGAACCCGGGAGGCGGAGCTTGCAGTGAGCCGAGATCGCGCCACTGCACTCCAGCCTGGGCGACAGAGCGAGATTCCATCTCAAAACAACAACAACAACAACAAAAAACTAAAACACAGCTCTGTTTGCTGTTGGATTTTTCTGGCAAATCACCTGTCTTAGCCAGATTTTTTAAAAATGTAATTCTGTAGTCATGGTGGGATATATGATGGGATTAGAAGGCCAATGTATTTATATTGCTGTGACTTAGATATAGTCCAGTCACTGAATTTTCAAAGATAAAAATTACCACCTTTAAATTAGATATGATCTCACTTGAGTATGAACAATTAAAAAAAAAATTAGATATGTATACTTTACCTCAATAAAAAATATATAAAAAAGAAAAAAAAACCACCTTGAAGGTTAAATATTTGATAACTACTTGCTAAATATATGATTGATTAAGTGTTTGCTGAATGATTGTTATCACTTAAATCCAGCTAGAAGCTGGGCATGGTGGCTGACATCTGTAATCCTAGCACTTTGGGAGGCCAAGGTAGGAGAATGGCTTGAACCCAGGAGTTCAAGACCAGCCTGGGCAATATAGTGAAACCTCATCTCTACAAAAAATAAATAAAATTAGCCAAATGTGGTGGCATATGCCTGTGGTCCCAGCTACTTGGGAGGAAGGATCACTTGAGACCATGAGGTTGAGGCTGCAGTGAGCTGAGATTACACTACTGCCCTCCAGCCTGGGCAACATGGGGAAACCTTGTCTTAAAAAAAAAAAAAAAAAAAAAAGAAGATCCAGCTAGAGGCAGAGGAATGGGAGAAGGAACCTCTGGGGTTTACGGTAGAGATGAACTACCAGAAACCTTTATTAGGAAACAGCTTTTGGCCCGAGGCCTTTAACTGAAGGCACGTTGGTTATCGCTTCTATAAACACAAAGGTGGTCCATTACTCTTAAGAATATAATGAAAAGTACTTGCTGAATCTGCTTCAAATTATAAAAATGATTCCCTATCTTGAGATCATTTGGCAGTGGGACACTCTGGCAGCTGCAGTCTGGCTCCCTCAGCCCTTACCAGCTCTGGAGAGAACAGTTGGGAATACAGGGTTGGTTGCAGGGAGGACAGGACCTAAGCCTGGAAGAATGTCAGTCTTTCTCAGCTTCATGGTGTGCAAATGGAAAGTTCAACCTGAATCATTTAAGGATTGTCTTGTACTTAATGGCCATAATGCAGGTAGGTCCAGCAACCCAATATTCCCATTTTTCAGATGAGGAAACCTAAGTACATGGAGAAGAGCACAAAGCTCATGACAGAGAGGCTCCAGAGTCCATGTCAAATGACTGTCTAATATTCTTTTTTAAGAATAGGCGAAGACACTGAAAATCACTTACTTTAGTCCAGGCACATTGGCTCATGCCTGTAATCCCAGCACTTGGGGAGGTTGAGGCGGGTAGATCGCTTTGGCTCAGGAGTTTGAGACCAGCCTGGGCAACATGGTGAAATGCCATCACTACAAAAAATACAAAAACTTAGCAGGGCGTGGTGGTGCATATCTGTGGTTCCAGCTACTTGGGAGGCTGAGGAGGGAGGATTGCTTGAGCTCAGGGTGTGGAGGCTGCAGTGAGCTGAGATCATGCCACTGCACTCCAGTCTGGATGAAAGAATGAGACCCCATCTCAAAAAAAAAAAAAAAAAAAAAAAAAAAAGACTTACTTTGAAATTAGAGAAATTATAATGGTGCAGATCTTCTTATACTTTTTTGGAAAGGAAACAACTCAAATGTATTTCTTTTACCTGTATCTCAATTATTTTCTCCTTGTTGCTTCACAATTGTGTCAGTAAAGTGCAAAGAATATCAAAAAGGACATCCATCTCTCTCTTTATAAAGGCAGAATTTTGATCCTTTTTTTTTTCCATAGACTAAAAGAACATATTGCTGATAAGAAGAAATTACCCATACTAATTTTTCCTGAAGGTAAGAATGGGCCTGCCTACCGAGCTGTAGTTGATAACAACAAACCATCAAAAGTGTGTGAGGAATAGAACCGCCATGGAATTGGCAACCTTAGCCCAGATCTCTGCCTTTAGAGGAATGAGATGGCATTCTCTGAGTTATTAATTCCTTGCTTTCTTTTGAGACTTGATAGAAGTCATGTTACCTTTTTAATTCAAAAGTCATTTCTGGGTAGTGAACTGAGAGCAGAATTGTCCATGACTTTAAGGGTTGCATGTATTGAAATTTCACCTGTTGAGGAGTTGTTCCCATAGGCCCATAGAGTGTTCAGTAGAAAAGTAAAAGCTTGTTGTTAAACCTGCTTAGTTAGAACTATCGGATTACTACCTTGGCAGGGGTTCGTTTGTGATATGGTAGTACGATGCCTGTAATTTTGATATTTTAAATTATTTTATATCAAAACAATTTCTTTAAAAATTTATTTTTAAAATGACTGCCTTTAAAAATATTCACGCTCCTACCCTCACCCCCTTGCAGGAACTTGCATCAACAATACTTCAGTCATGATGTTTAAAAAGGGGAGCTTTGAAATTGGAGGAACCATACATCCAGTTGCAATTAAGGTAAAACAGATACCATAAGAATAATAATTATTATAAAGATATTTGATTGGTAATTTTATTTTGGTAGCATTTCAAACTTAAAATTTGCAAGAACGAGGAACACCAGTTTTCGGATGCACCAGTCCTCCGCACTTTGCCTCCCCTCTTTCTCATGCACTCGCTCTCTATCCGCAGATAGACGTGTACTGGGTGACTCTGTGCCAGGCGTTGTATTTGCTTCTAGTGTTAAGTGAAACAGATTCTCTGTTCCTGCTTTCATCAGCCTTCTAGTTAAGTGTGGAGACAGATATTTAATAGTCATGTAAATAACTCTTGTTGGTGCGCTCTTTGGTTCTATTTAGAAAAGCAGTCAGCTCTAGTCAGACGTGTTAGCTGGCCCAGTTTACTTTCTTTTTTCTTTTTTTTTGATAAATTCTATCAAGTGAAATAACTTCTCTTTTCCTTAGAGTCTGATAAAGCTGTTTGGCCTACCACCTTTAAAACATTGGGCATGGATGAGAAACCACCCTTAGTTCATAACTGAGATGTATTTTCTTTTCTTTTTTCTCAGTATAACCCTCAGTTTGGTGATGCATTTTGGAACAGTAGTAAATACAACATGGTGAGCTACCTGCTTCGAATGATGACCAGCTGGGCCATCGTCTGTGACGTGTGGTACATGCCCCCCATGACCAGAGAGGTATTCCTTAGCTAATACTTTATCTAATCAGGTAGAGGCAAGGAGACCTTCACCTGAAAATCTGGGTGTCTCCCTTCTCCATGTCATGCTTTTCTGCTTTCTCAGCAAATGAGTCATTTTTTTAATAATGTATTTAGCTCACTTTAAATCAGACCATTTTATATTTAGAGATTATTTTCCATGATGGTTTTATAATTGCTGTTGGTTTATTGAACCTATAGATATTATCTTGGGTAAGACTAATAAAGAGCGTAATAAATATATGCACATGGTAAAAAAATTAAACAATACAGCACTGCATTTTCTTGATAGAACAAATGATATTTGCCATGATTGATTAAGAATAGAAAGCATTTGAGCTGAAATATGAATCTTATATTTTAAAACAAATACAAATGATTATGAGATGGTATTAAAAACTTGATAACTAAGATATTCTTGCAATTTTTTTTTTTTTTTAAACCAGGAAGGAGAAGATGCAGTCCAGTTTGCTAACAGGGTTAAGTCTGCTATTGCTATACAAGGAGGCCTGACTGAACTTCCCTGGTAAGAGATCTTTCAGAAGTACTATCACTTTTTTTTTTTTTTTTTTTTGAGAGAATGCCTCACTCTTTTACCCAGGCTGGAGTGCAGTAGCATGATCGTAGTTCACTGTAGCCTTGACCGCCTGGGCTCAAGGGATCCTCCCATATCAGCCTCCTGAGTAGCTGGGACTACAAGTGCTTGCCACCATGCCCAGCTATTTTAAAATTGTTTGTAGAGATGGGGTGTCCCTGTGTTGCTCAGGCTGGTCTCAAACTCCCAGGCTTGAACTCCTGCCTAAGCCTCCCAAAGTGCTGGGATTACAGTCATGAGCTACTGTTCCTGGCCTTTTTTTTTTTTTTAATTAAAAAAATCACTGGTAATAATGTCATTTATTATTCTAGTCAGTTATAGGTTTAGCTGAAAGTAATAATGGTTTATATATAACAATGGCTTAAGTAAGATAGAAGTTTATTTCTCACTTAAACATAACCAGTCAAGGCTGGTAACGGCTCAGTCTGTGTTGCTTTACTCTCCTCAATTTGTGCTTCTCTTATGGTCTAAGATGGCTGTTCCAACTCTACTCAGTGTGTACAGCAAATGGCTATGAGGAAGGAATTTTAAAAAGGACACACCCATCTCTAAGAGCACAAGCTGAGAGTTGTATATCCCACTTATACTTGTATCCATTGGCTATACTCAAGTCATGTGATAACACCTAGCTGCAAAGGAAGCTGGAGAATGTAGTCTTTGTTCTGGGTGGCCATATGCCTATCTCACATTTAGGGTTCTTTTTCTGATGAAGAAAGGGGGAATGGATTTGCGAGTGGGGTGGGCATTGGGAGGCAGGGGGCTACTTACAGGCTCATTCATATTTAACTCTAGCTATAACTATATTTTAAGAAAACTGAACAACTTGAAAAGGGAAATAAGTGAAATATTTTAGTTATGGATCGCTATGGCTTTAGTTTTTGTTTGTTTGAGGAAGATTGAATGTAGGTGAATGTATTAGTCCGCTTGGGCTGCCAGACAAAATACAGTAGTCCCCTCTGGATAATGGGGGATATGTTCCAAGTGCCCTAGTAAATTCCTAATACTATGGATAGTACAAATCCTATATAGACTATGTTTTTTCTATATGTACATAGCTATGATAAAGCTTAATTTATAAATTAGTAATAGAGATTAACAACAATAACAACTGATAAAATAGAACAATTATAATAGTACACTGACTAATAAAAGTTATGTGAATGTGGTCTGTCTCTTTCTCAAAATATCTTAATATTTTCAGACCATGGTTGACTGTGGGTAGCTGAAACTATGGAAAGCAAAACCTTGGATAAGGGGGGAGTTATTGTACCACAGATGGGTGGCTTAAACAGCAGAAATTTATTTTCCCACCGTTCTAAAGGCTGGAAGTTTGAGATCAGGGTGCAGCATGGTCAGTTTTTGATAAGTGCTCTCCTCTTGTGTTGCAGATAGCTGCATTCTCCTGTGTGCTTACATGATCTCTTCTTTGTGCAGACATGAAGAGAGAGTGCAAGTTCTCTAGTGTTTCTTTTTCTAAGGGCACTAATCCCATCATGAGTGCCCCACCCTCATGAGCTCATCTAACCCTAATTACCTCCCAAAGGATCCATCTCCAGATAGCACCACATTGGTAGTTAGGGCTTTAACATATGAATTTTGGGGGGGACAAAAACATTCAGTCTATATCAGTGAAGGTTAACTATACCTACATTATAATGGGGGATTGAATTATTATTATTATTTTTTGAGATGGAGTCCTCTCTGTCACCCAGGCTGGAGTGCAGTGCTGCAATCTGGGTCACTGCATCTTCTGCCTCCTGGGTTCAAGCAATTCTCCTGCCTCAGCCTCCTGAGTAGCTGGGACTACAGGCATGCACCACCATGCCCGGCCAATTTTTTTTGTATTTTTAGTAGAGATGGAGTTTCACTATGCTGGCCAGGCTGCCCTCCAACTCCTGACCTCAGGTGATCTGCCTCAGCCTCCCAGAGTGCTAGGATTACAGGCGTGAGCCACCGAGCCTGGCCGGGAGATTGGATTCTTACTTACATACAGGATGTTAAATTAGCAGGCTGTTACAAAACAGTCTATACTTCAAGCCCTATACAGTTAATAAAGTCCCTGCTGTCTTTTTTGGTGTTTCAAAAACACTTTGCATGAACAGTTTATTTGAGGCAATTGTAGCAATGTTTCTAGGAGCAGGATTTGGCCAACTGAGTTAGGCTGTCAGCCAGGAAACCAAGGACCCTCCTGAACCAGCAGAAGATGGTTTAAGGTGTCTGCCTCTCGAAGAAGGGCTGGCTAGATACGATACAGTAAGCATTCACTTCACATCATTGATAGGTTCTTGTAGGCTGTGACCTTAAGCAAAATGACTTTATAGTAGGTTCTTGAATAAATAACATCATTTTGTTCAATGTTGTTTCTTTATAATGTTGATGAGAAAAAATATTGAGTTTTGTTTTACATCATTTTGTTTAAAGTTGCAGTTTCTAAGAACCTATCAACAATGTTCAGGGAGGACTTACTGTACTCCGTTATGCAAGGGTGGGGAATATCACTAAAATATTTATCCATTCACGTAGCATGAATACAACTAATTGCGTCCAGGTAAACCAGTTTCTGATATCCATTATGCAAATTAACAAACCACTAATTTCTACAGTGAAAACTCATTTCTAAAATTTGTTATGCAACGTCCTGGTGCAGTGGCTCATGCCTGTAATCCCAGCACTTTGGGAGGCTGAGGTGGGTAGATCACCTGAGTTTAAGAGTTCGAGACCAGCCTGGGCAACATGGAGAAACCCTGTCTCTACAAAAAGAATACAAAAATTAGCTGGGCGCCATGGCACGTACCTGTAGTCCCAGCTACTCGGGAGGCTGAGGCCGGAGAATCCTTGAACCCAGGAGGTCAAGGCTGCAGTGAGCTGAGATCGTGCCACTGCACTGCAGCCTGGGTGACAGAGCGAGACTCTGTCTCAAATAAATAAATAAACAAATAAATAAAATTTGTTATGCTAATTAACAAAGCTTGAGAAATCGATGGGCAATAAAGATAAAGATAGCTGAAGCCATTAGTGGCGTCTCTGAAAGGCGGCCTTCTGATTAAATGCTAGCTGACCACCCTGGAGTATGAGTTCTTGACTAACAAGGTGTATGACTTGAGTTCCATACACCCTGGAGTATGAAACTGACTAGTCCTAAGGTATAGGTTAAGACTAAACATTTGTATTACACTGTCTACATTGGAATATGTTAAACTAAATGACAGAATGATAGCATCACAAAACTATATAAAATGACCTTGGTCCACAAATGTCCTATAACCCGTGGTCATATGTGCAACTGGGTTCCTTTTCCTTATTTAAAACTCTT
Organism: Hylobates moloch; assembly: GCF_009828535.3. Taxonomy (NCBI): domain Eukaryota; kingdom Metazoa; phylum Chordata; class Mammalia; order Primates; family Hylobatidae; genus Hylobates; species Hylobates moloch. The sequence continues at coordinate 49,034,299 of NW_026652277.1, read as the reverse complement.
TACTTGGCCGGGCGCAGTGGCTCACGCCTGTAATCCCAGCACTTTGGGAGGCTGAGGCGGGCAGATCACGAGGTCAGGAGATCGAGACCATCCTGGCTAACATGGTGAAACCCTGTCTCTACTAAAAATACAAAAAATTAGCCGGGCGTGGTGGCGGGCGCCTGTAGTCCCAGCTACTTGGGAGGCTGAGGCAGGAGAGTTGCTTGAACCCGGGAGGCGGAGCTTGCAGTGAGCCGAGATCGCGCCACCGCACTCCAGCCTGGATGACAGAGCAAGACTCCGTCTCAAAAAAAAAACAAAAACAAAAACAAAAAAAATCTCTTTACTCACTCTTTATCTTACCTGACACTCAGCCCTCCTGCTCCTACCCTGAAGTCAGTGTCTGTAGTCTCAGACACAGAGGAAGGGAAGAAAGCCTTGAGGGACAAGAACAACCTAGGGGAGTCAGCCAAGTACTGACTCTCCATCAGAGAGGCTGAACTAAATCCGTCAAAAATGATCCTCGGAATAGTCCAGTTTCCTTTTTTCAGGCCATATGCAATTGTATAATAAAATTACTTTTAATTACCTAGCCTCTTAAAAAAAAGAAAGTGGCCTCATTGCCTTTCTAGATATGTTTGTCATGTACCTATTGGTTATGAATTAACATATCTAGATTGTTTTTTCATAGATTGAGTGAAAATATAATTTTATGATCTTAAACTGGCTCTTATATATGGCTGCTCCCTTTCTTAAGAACTAAGACCTGCTGCCATTGCAAATGGGAATTGGATAAAATTTTGAAGTCTCTAGGGGTGGCAAGTCACAGTTTAAGTGCTTAGAACAGCATGAGGTTTACTGGGTGCTTGGGAAGGAGAATTGTACAAAATGATGTCAGATTGCTCAAGACTTAAATTTTTGCCTGTTTTGGGCTTGGATCTCGTGAAAGGAGAAAGGCTTTTCTTATTTCTTTAGTTTTCTTAGTTCTCACTATTCAGAATTCAGGTAAGTGCTGTTAATAGAAGAAGCTCATTGGATAAAAGAGGCTTATGTGGACAATTCTGTGGACCTAACAACAGTTTATAATCTTGTTTCATGAAAACCTCCCACAACTGACCCCCTGGATGATTTGTGGATCACAGTCTGTTTTTAAGTTGAGGACTTATTGCTGTGTCTTAGATTTGACTCTAGATGCCAGAACATTGCATTTGTCTCAAGCCGGTGTCTCTATGGAGGTCAAGTTCTATCCACATGGCATTGAGTTCACTGGCTAACCTATGATCATTCATCATCATCAGAAAGCATTTGGTAAACATGTCTGCTTAACTGGGTTAAAATTAAACAGTCAGAGTATAAAGTAAGCAAGTTCTTAATCCATGCTCTCCTAGCAGTTAAAATCTAAAACTTTAGATTAGGAGCCAGATAGTGACCTATGATAGTCCAAACTACTCCCAGTAACTCCAGTTTGTTGTTTCTTTATGTGTAGTCCAAAGAAGGAAAAGCATGCAGAGTTCTTATACCCAGGCAGGCACCCTGCAGAGAGTTCAAAGATTTACAGGCTCTGAATGACGAAATGCTGCTTACACAGGCACTTCTGGTTGAATGCAACTTATGATTTTGGTGTTTTATTCTGAGTCTGTTTTGGAATATAAAAGATTATAAATGCTGGAAATATAGTGCTTTGAATGAAAATACAACTTGTTAGACCGGGCACGGTGGCTCACGCCTGTAATCCCAGCACTTTGGGAGGCCGAGGCAGGCAGATCACCTGGGGTTGGGAGTTCGAGACCAGCCTGGCAAACATGGAAAAACCCGTCTCTACTAAAAATACAAAATTAGCCGGGCGTGGTGGTGCATGCCTGTAATCCCAGCTACTCGGGATGCTGAGACAGGAGAATCACTTAAACTCGGGAAGTGGAGGTTGCGGTGAGCCAAGATTGCCATTGCACTCCAGCCTGGACAACAAGAGCAAAACTCTGTCTCAAAAAAAAAAAAAAAAAAAAAATACAACTTGTTAAACATAGATAGGGTTATATTTGAACAATGATTTATCTTTTTTGAATAATCATTTATCTGTAAGAAATTTACCCACACATATACAGTACCCTTACCGTTTCTTCTGTGTATATTTTAAATTTTCCTGTGGTTTTCTAGTAAGACATAGGTAGATGGAAAACCAGTATTTTGTTTTCCTTAAGGAACCATATAGAGAAATAATCCTAGTTTTAATAATCCTTGTTTCAATCCAATTTTTGTTTGTTTGTTTGTTTGTTTTTGAGACGAAGTTTCGCTCTTGTTGCCCAGGCTGGAGTGCAATGGCGTGATCTCGGCTCGCTGCAACCTCCGCCTCCCAGGTTCAAGTGATTCTCCTGCCTCAGCCTCCCAAGTAGCTGGGATTATAGGCATGCACCACCATGCCCAGCTAATTTTGTATTTTTAGTAGAAACAGGGTTTCACCATGTTGGCCAGGCTGGTCTCGAACTCCTGATCTCAGGTGATCCACCTGCCATGGCCTCCCAAAGTGCTGGGATTACAGATGTGAGCCACTGTGCCTGGCCAATCCAAATATTTAATACACCACCCCTTAACTTCTAAAGAAACTGAGTTGGGGATATTGTTACTTATTTTAACCAAACATCAGAGAGATTGTTCCTTCCTCAAAGTAATGTATATTTGGCAAGTGGTAGGGCAGAGACTGAAACCTGGGTCTTCCTGTTTCCAAATCCAGTGTTCTTTCCCTTGTTTCATCCCAGCTGCCTAAGCATCATGGTATCGTGCAGCATGTAATTATTAAGTTAACTCTTTTAAATCACCGCTGTAAAGTATCTTTTATGTATTTGTCTTTCTGTTCGCAGGGATGGAGGACTAAAGAGAGCAAAGGTGAAGGACATCTTTAAGGAAGAGCAGCAGAAAAATTACAGCAAGATGATTGTGGGCAATGGATCTCTCAGCTAAGAGGATAGATGACAGCTTTTAGATCTAGAACTAGCCCTTAGAAATGGAATGGCTTTATTTTTTGTTTTGTTTTTATTATTGTTAATCTTTTCTACAGAATGATTGTCTCTACCTCTTTATGCCAGAGGCAGAACCTACAGGTGCCCTTTTTGGCTTTTGTTGTTGTTGTAACATTAGCCCCATGGATTTTAAGGTGGTTTACTGAGTTAAAACAGATTCTGCTTTTGTAAAATGACGGCGTCACTGTGGACCGAATGAAATATTTGTATAGAAAAAAGCGCTTGTAAAGTGTGTTTGGAACTCATTGATGGGGTAATTCTCCAAAAATGCCCAAACTCTCTTTCTGTAATTAGTCTTGCCACTTTCTTCAGTCACTTAAATGGTGGGATTACACATCAGTGCAAGATGACCATTATGGTTATGGTCTACTGCAAGGTTGAAAGGAAAAATGGAGGATTGTATTTAGGAAAAGGGACAACTTTGTGGCCACCTGCTCTGAAAGTCAAAAGGAAATGTAAATTAATGTTATTAGTGTGTTGGAAGAGAAATACTATTCAGTAAGCTTTGCCAGAGAAAAGTGAGTCAAAGTTAATATGTGTGTGCATTTATATGTAGGCAGCTCGTAGACCACATTTTAGCCAGCGACTGGTAACAAAGAGCTTAGTTTTCCTTGTGTGAATGCTGTAGATCTATACCTAGTACCCCTCCCATCTACTGACTTGTTTGTTTTTGTAACCAAACACATTTTCAGATAGAAGGAGCCTTAAAAAAAGAAATCACATTGAGTAACTACAGTATGAATGAATGAGAATGTGTGGAGTTACCCCTCACCCTCCATCCCTTTGTGGTTTATTCCCAAAGTTTCCCAGTCTCTTAAACAGAAAAATGACTGATATAATTACTTTTTGGAAACTGAGCCTTAATTTTTTTTAGAGGGGGAAAAAAGTTTTCCCCAACTCACACAGCGTAAGCAATGTTTGACAGCAATATAATACCGTTGTAAACTACTGAGAGTATTGTATCTGTTCTGGTAACCATGTACAGAATGTGAAACTGTCTTATGAATGTAAATAAATTCTATATTTCTAATTGTGTGTTGCATTATCCCCCCTTCTCTTCCCCCCTTTTCTGGTTTTGAGTAAGTTAAATTCTTTCTTATTACAAACAAGGGTTGTTTGTTTTTCATTTCAGTGACATAGTTAGATTTTATTGGACTGGAACAAATGGGAAACAAGAACATGAGCCACTGATTCTCCCCCTCCCCTCCCCCCGCTTAAATCTTTTTTTCAGTCTAGTTATTTGGACTCTGGCCCTGTGAACTCCACCTTGAGCAATGTCGCAGACTACAGTTATTTTGCAGGTGAATTAAGGCAATTATATCTAACTATCTAGGTAGGCCTGGCATAGCACTATCAGTATATACTCTTCTTATCTATCTAGCTAGTTGGATTTCATCCCAAAAGAAAACTTGCAGATAGGTTACTCTCATGGCCATCCACCTCTCTGTTCTCACTCTCCCCACTTTCCCTTTGTTGTTTGGTGAAATTTTGCCCCACAAACTCTATTAGGAGTGATCTTGACTGAAAATTAGCAAATCCAAATATGTATGTTGGGTGACTTTTTGTCTTAATTTTTTTCCTCAGAAAAAGGAGTGCAATTTTTTTTTTAAATTCTATGTTAATTATGCCTTGAATTAACAAATATATTTCATTAGCCCAGTTCTCAGACAAGTGTATCTTTCCAAGAGCACTGTAAAAATAATAATGCTATCGTGTATTCACTAGATAACCTAATAATGTCTCAATCTGAACTTTTGTCTTGTAGGTCTGATTTACACAACTAGGTTTCAGGTTGCTTGAGGAATTGCCATGTTGTTGAAACCATGTTTTTGGAAAGCTGATATTGCTCAGATTTAGCGTATGCTCCTTAGAACTCCTTTTATGTTTGCTTTCCCTAATATTATTCCGTACCCACTTTAGAAATACTGTGTCCAGAGTTTAGTTTTCCTGAGTCTTCCCTAATTGTATGTAAGGCAATATGAAGGGAAGGCAGGATTTGGTAGAAAAATCTCATCAGATAAGTAAGACCTTTCATCGAACTCTTGCATGCATTCATTAATTGAGCCTCGAGGTTGCCCTATTTTTATTTCAATTCTTTGTCCTGCGGTCATATTTATAGACAGCAGGTTCTAGGAATGCCAAGGGTTTCTAAAATATGCCACATTCTGGGACTGGATGAGCAGCCATATGTGAAACAGTAAAAATACCCGGAGCGCAGGGGAAATAGTTTCAGATACCACTCTGGGGCAAAGAACAGTCTCAGGGGAAGTTTTCTTGCGTCAACAGACTTTCCAAGGCGTAGCCATCTTTGCTTGGTGATTTGCATGACCCCAGTGCATATGTTGCAGTTTGCACTTTCTGTTGATTTTTTATTGTACTTTAAGTTATAGGGTACATGTGCACAACGTGCAGGTTTGTTACATATGTATACATGTGCCGTGTTGGTATTTTAACCTACATGATAAGGGTTGTTGGTTTCTTGTGAGTACAAATAATGTATTGTAGTCATGAGGACTGCTTCTTGGCCAAAGCTGCCCTCGGGTTTTTTTTTTTTTTTCCTTCAATGTGGCACTTTTAACCTAAACTGCTTCATGATAGAAAAGGGTAGGTTATGATAGGAGGATAGGCTGGGGCTGGAGGTGGGGTGGAGGGAAGTGGGGAAGGGTGTTGTGGGGGCTGTGGGGGCTGTGGGGGGCAAGGCTGGGATCTGGGATTGATACTGCTAGGGGCCCTAATAAGTATCTTCACAAAAGCTGTGTGTTTGCTTTTGTTTTTTGACAGCTGTTTCTAGTGGATTGATACTAGCTATGATTTAAAAAAAAAAAAAGTTAAGATAATGGGATTAATGGGATACAGAGTCATAAAGCAAAACATTTTCTTTATTTTTTGAGATGGACTCTCACTCTGTTGTTCAGTCTGGGGTGCAGTGGTGCAATCTTGGCTCACTGCAAACTCCGCCTTCCAGGTTCAAGTGATTCTCCTGCCTCGGCCTCCCAAGTAGCTGGGATTACAGACATGCGCCACCATGCCCAGCTAATTTTTGTAGTTTTAATAGAGACGAGGTTTCACCATGTTGGCCAAGCTGGTCTCAAATCCCTGACCTCAGGTGATCCGCCCGTCTTGGCCTCCCAAAGTACTGGGATTACAGGTGTGAGCCACTGCACCTGGCCAATTCTATTTTTTTTATTACACATTCCTTTTTTAATGCTCAGTAAATATTTATTATTATTACTGCTGCTGTAAGCAAGCATTGGTGATTGGCTCATAATGTCTTCTACTTGCCATGTGTCTTTATTAGCTCAGTTCATATTCATACCCCCTTTTTTTATTATACTTTAAGTTTTAGGGTACATGTGCACAACGTGCAGGTTTGTTACATATGTATACATGTGCCATGTTGGTGTGCTGCACCCATTAACTCGTCATTTAGCATTAGGTATATCTCCTAATGCTATCCCTCCCCCCTCCCCCCACCCCACAACAGGCCCCAGTGTGTGATGTTCCCCTTCCTGTGTCCATGTGTTCCCATTGTTCAATTCCCACCTATGAGTGAGAACATGCGGTGTTTGGTTTTTTGTCCTTGCGATAGTTTACTGAGAATGATGGTTTCCAGCTTCATCCATGTCCCTACAAAGGACATGAACTCATCATTTTTTATGGCTGCATAGTATTCCATGGTGTATATATGCCACATTTTGTTAATCCAGTCTATCATTGTTGGACATTTGGGTTGGTTCCAAGTCTTTGCTATTGTGAATAGTGCCACAATAAACATACGTGTGCATGTGTCTTTATAGCAGCATGATTTATAATCCTTTATACTCATACCCCTTTTTATAGGTGATAGATTGTAACTTCTCAATCCTGTGTCTTTTCCTTCAGAATCAGCACTTGTTCCCAAATAAAATAATTTAAGTCATCCACAACACTGTCCTGCAGGCCTATTTTTCAAAATTGGACAATCTAGGGAAAGGGCTTTCCTCTGGTTTTGTTGTTTTCTTTCCTCATGTATGGTGGCTGTGCCCAAAATGTAAGGAAAATCAAGAAATTGCAAAATATATCATCAGGCTATTCATATTAAATGTGGAACATTAAGTAATATTTAAGTTAATTTGTGGCTTGTGAAAGCTTGGGAGCTTATATAATGAACAAATGGCACATAATTTCTGAAAGTTTTAATTAGACTCTGTTGATATTTGCAACATCAGCCTTAGCATACCTACTTTTAAATTATTCTTAATTGATAGATAATTGTACATATTTATGAGGTACAGTGTGGTATTTTGATACATGTGTACAATGTGTAGTGATCAAGATAATTAGCAAATCCATCACCTTAAACATTTACCGTTTCTTTATATTGGAAACATTCAAAATCCTGTCTTCCAGCGATTTGAAAATATACAATAAGCCGGGCATGGTGGCTCATGCCTGTAACCATAGCACTTTGGGAGGCTGAGGTGGGCAGATCACTGGAGATCAGGAGTTCGAGACCAGCCTGGCCAACATGGTGAAACGCCGTCTCTACTAAAAATACAAAAATTAGCTGGGCATGATGCCGTACACCTGTAATTCCAGTTACTTGGGAGGCTGAGGCAGGAGAATCACTTGAACCCGGGAGGCGGAGGTTGCAGTGAGCCGAGATCGCACCACTGCACTCCAGCCTGGGCAACAGAGTGAGACTGTCTCAAAAAAAAAAAAGAAAAGAAAAGAAAAGAAAATATATAATAAATTGTTAACTCTAGCCACCTACAATGCTATATAGAACACTAGAATTTATTCCACTTATCTGTCTATAATTTTGTATCTGTGAACCAATCTCTCCCTATACTCCCCTCCCTCCTATCCTTCTCAGCCTTTAGTAATCACTATTCTACTTTCTACTCCTATGAGATCAACTTTTTTAGCGTCGACATATGAGTGAGAACATGTGGTATTTATCTTTCTGTGCTTGGCTAATTTCACTAACCATTAATGTCCTACAGCCTCAGCCATGTTGCTGTGAGTGACAGGATTTCATTCTTTTTATGGCAGAATAGTATTCCATTGTGTATATACACCACATTTACTTTATCCATCCATCTGTTGATAGACACAGGTTTATTCCATATCTTGGCTACTGTGAATAGTGCTGTAATAAACACGACAATGCAGATATCTCTTTGACATTCTGATTTTCTTTCCTATGGATAAATACTCAGTACTGGGATTGCCATGTCATATGGTGGTGCTATTTTTAGTTTTTGAGGAACATCCATACTGTTTCCTATAATAGCTGTCCTAATTTACATCTTCACCAACAGTGTATAAGAGTCCCCCTTTCTCTGGACCTTTGCCAGCATTTGTTATTTTTTGTCTTTTTGATAATAGCCATTCTAACTGGGGTGAGATGCTATCTCATTGTGGGTTTGATTTGCATTTCCTTGATGATTAATGATGTTGAACATCTTTTGTAAACTTGATCATTTGCATGTCTTCTTTTGAGAGATGTCTATTCAGATCATTTGCCCATTTTAAAATCAGATTATTATTATTATTTTGCTATTGAGTTTTTTAGTTCCTTGTATGTTCTGGATATTAATCTCTTGTCAGTGGCTAGGTGCAGTGGCTCACGCCTGTAATCGCATTTTGAGAGGTGGAGGTGAGAGAATAGCTTGAGGCCAGGAATTTGAGATCAGCCTAGGCAACACAGTGAGACCTCATCTCTACAATTTTTTTTTTATATCAGCTGGGTGTGGTGGTGCATATCTGTAGTTCTAGCTACTTGTAAGGCTGAAGCAGAAGGATCACTTGAGCTCAGAAGTTTGAAGATGCAGTGAGCTATGATCACTGCACTCTAGCCTGGGTGACAGTGAGACCCTGCTCAAAAAAAAAAAAAAAAAAATCCCTTGTCAGATGATTAGTCTGCAAAAATCTTTTCCCATTCTGCAGGTTGTCTCTTTAATCCATTTATTGTTTTCTGTATTGTGCAGAAGCATTTTATTTATATATGATTCCATTTGTTTATTTTTGCGTTTGTTTCCTGTGCTTTTAAGGTCTAATTCGTAAATTTTTTGCTCAGAACAATGTCCTGAAGCATTTCTCCTATTTTCTTCTAGTAGTTTCATAGTTTTGGGTTTTTAAAGAAGACCAATGTCCTGAAACATTCCCTCTATTTTCTTCTAGTGGTTTCATTGTTTTGGGTTTTTCATTTAAGTCTTTAATCTGTGTTGAGTTGATTTTTATACTAAGGATCTAGTCTCATTTTTCTGCACATGGATATCTAGTTTTTCCAGTACCATTTATTGAAGATACTGTCTTTTTCTCATTGAATGTTTCTGGCATCTTTATAAAAAATCAGTTGGCTTTAAGCACATGGATTTATTTCTGCATTGTCTATTCTGTTTCATTGGTCTATTTTTCTTTTTATGTCAGTATCATGCTGTTTTGGTCAATATAGTTTTGTAGCATATTTTGAAGTCAGGTAGTGTGATGCCTACAGCTTTGTTCTTTTTCCTCAAAAATCATATGGTTTTTGTTTTTCATTCTGTTGATGTGATGTATCACATTTATGAATTTGCATATATTGAGCCATCTTTGCATTCCTGGGATAAATCCTACTTGATCATGGTATATATTTTTTATGTGCTGTTGAATTTGGTTTGCTAGTATTTGTTGAGGATTTTTGGATTTTTGTTCATCAGATATTTTGGCCTATACTTTTCTATTTTTTATTGTGACTTTGGCTTTATTATCAGAGCAATGCTGGCCTCATACAATGATTTTGGAAGAATTCTCTCCATTTCAACTTTTTGGAATAGTTTGAGAAGCATTGATACTAGTTCTTTTTAAATAATTTTGTAGGATTCAGGAGTGAAGTCATTTGCGCCTGGTCTTTTCTTTATTGGGAGATGTTTTATTGCTGGTTCAATCTGATTACTTGTAATTATTCTGTTCAGGTTTTTCATTTCTTCTTAGTTCAGTCTTGGTAGGTGGTATGTGTCCAGAAATTTATCCATTTCCATTAGGTTTTTCTAACAGAAGTTAGGAAGTAGAGTTGTTCATAATGGTCTCTAATGATCCTTTGTATTTCTGTGCTATCAGTTGTAATGTCTATTTTTTTCACTTCTGATTTTATATATTTGGGTTTTTTCTCTTTTTTCTTAGTCTAGCTATTCCTTTTCAAATTTTGTTTATTGTTTCAAAAAAGCAGCTCTTTGTTTCATCAATTTTTTTTTGCATTTCTTGGTCTCAATTTCATTTATATTTGCTCTGATATTATTATTTATTTTCTTCTACTAATTTTGGGTTTGGTTTGTTCTTGCTTTTCTAGTTCCTTGGGGTGCATTGTTATTTATTTGAAATCTTTCTACTTTTTTTGATGTATGTGTTTACTGATGTAAACTTCCCTCTTAATACTGCTTTTGCTGTATCCTATAGGTTTTGGGTGTTGTGTTTCCATTTTTAATTTTTAAATAAATTTTTAAATTTTCTCCTTAATTTCATCATTCACTCATTGGTCATTCAGGTGCATGTTGTTTAATTTCCATGTATTTGTACAGCTTCTAAAGTTCCTCTTGTTATTGATTTTTAGTTTTGTTCCATTGTGGTTAGAAAAGATACTAGATGAGATTTGGTTTTTAAAAGTTTGTTGATACTTTTTTTGTGGCCTAATATATGGTCAGTCATAGAGAATGTTCCATGTGCTGATGAGAAGAATATGTATTTTACAGCTGTTGAATGAAATGTTGTTAATGTCTGTTAAGTCTTTTGGTTGTAGTATGTTTAAATTGGATGTTTCTTTGTTGATTTTCTGCCTAGATGATCTCTTCAACGCTGAGAGTGGGGTCTTGAAGTCCCCAACTATTATTTTATTGGAGTCTACCTCTCCTTTTAGATCTAATAATATTTGGTGTATATATCTGGGTACTCTAGTGTTGGGTACATATACATTTATAATTGTTATATCCTGTTGCAAAATTTATCCATTTATCAGTAAATAATAACCTTGTCTTTTTTTTTTTTTTTTTTAGATGGAGTCTCGCTCTGTTGCCAGGCTGTTGTGTAGCAGTTGCGCTTGGCTCATTGCAACCTTTGACTCCCGGATTCAAGTGATTCTCCTGCCTCAGCTTCCTGAGTAGCTGGGATTACAGGCACGCACCACCATGCCCAGCTAATTTTTGTATTTTTAGTAGAGACAGGGTTTTACCATGTTGGCCAGGATGATCTTGATCTCTTGACCTCGTGATCCACCTGCCTCAGCCTCCCAAAGTGCTGAGATTACATGAGTGAGCCATCATGGCTGGCCCTTTGTCCCTTTTTTAAAAATAGTTTTTTTACCTAATGCCTTTTTTATCAGATATAACTACAGCTATTCCTGCCCACTTTTGGTTTCTGTGTGGAATATCTTTTTCTATCCCTTCACTTTTGGTTTATGTGTATTTTACAGGTGAAGTGAGTTTCTTGTAGACAGTATATGGTTGGGCCATTTAAAAAATCCATTCAGCCAGTTTATATCTTTTGATCAGGGGATTTAATCTGTTTAAGTTCAAGATTATTATTGACAGGTGAGGACTTTATTCCTGTTATCTTGTCCATTGTTTTCTAATTGCTTTGTATAGCCCCTTTGTATAGTTCTTTTCTTTCTCTTTTATCATTTATCTTCGAAGTTTGGTGGTTTTATGTGGTGATAAGATTTGATTTATTTCTCTTTCTCCTTTGTATATCTGGTGTATCAGTGAGTTTTATGCTTTCACGTTCTTTCATGTGTTTTCATGATGGTAGTTACTGTTCTTTTGCTTCCAGATGTAGAACTCCCTTAAGCATTTACTTTAAGGGCAAGCCTGGTGTTAATGAATTCCCTCAGTTTTTGCTTGTCTGGGAAAGGGTTTGTGGACTTCATTTTTCAAGGATAGCTTTCCTGGGTATAGTATTCTTGGCTGGAAGTTTTTTTTTTTTTTTCTTAATGCACTTTAACTATGTTGCCTTATTTTCTTTGCCCTGTAAGGTTTCTGCCGATAACTATGCTATTAGTCTGATGGAAATTCCCTTATATGTGACTTGACATTTTTCTCTTGCTGTTTTTAGAATTCTCTTTGTCTTTGACTTCTGACAATTTGACTATATGCACCTTGCAGAGGACCTTTTTGGGTTGAATCTATTTGGGAATCTCTGAGTTCCTTGGATCTGGATGTGTCTATCCCTCCCAAGACCTTGGAAGTTTTGAGCTATTAATTTATGAAATAGGTTTTCTATGTATTTTCCCATCTCTTCTTGCTATAGTTTGGATATTTGTCTTTCCCAAATTTCATGTTGAAATGTGACCCATCCCCACTAATGTTGGAGGTGGGGCCTATTGGAAGGTGTCTGGTTAGTGGGGGTGATCCCTCATGTATGGCTTCGTTCCCTTCCCGTGGTAATGAATGATGGCTTGGTCTCCTTCCCATGGTAATGAACGAGTTCTTACTCTATTAGTTCATACAAGAGCTGGTTGTTTAAGGCATGGCACTCTTCCCATTGCTGTCTTGCTTCCTCTCTCACCATGTGACGTGCTGGCTCCCCTTGCCTTCCACCATGAGTAAAAGCTTCTTGAGGTTGTCACCAGAAGTAGATGCAGGCATCATGCTTCTTTTACAGCAATAAACCCCTTTTCTTTATAAATGACCCAGCCTCAGGTATTTCTTTATAGCAATGCAAAATGGACTTATATGCTTCTCCTTTTGAAATTCTCATAATGTGAATTTTTATTTTGCTTTATGATGCCCTGTAAATCCTGTAGTCTTTCTTTATTCTGTTTTATTCTTTTGTTTTTGTTGTTGTCTGCCTGGGTCATATCAAAAGACCGTCTTCAAGTTCAGAAATTCTTCTGCTTGCTCTGTTCTTTTGTTGAAGGTCTCAGTTGTATTTTTTATTTCATTCACTGAATTCTTAAGCTCTATGATTTCTGTTTGTTTCTTTTATTCTATCTATCTCTTTGTTAAATTTCTTATTCAAATCACGAAGTGTTTTCCTGATTTTGTTGAATTGTCTATATGTAACCACTTGCATCTCACCAAGTTATCTTAAACTCATTTTTTTGAATTTCTTTGTTGGCATCTTGTACTTTTTTTTGCCGGGGGGGGGGGCGGCTGGTATTGGAGAATTATTATGTTCCTTTGGAGGCATAATGTTTCCTTGCATTTTCATTTTCTTGTATCTCTATGTTGATACCTGTGTATCTGCTGAAACAATTGCCTCTTCCAATTTTATGGAGTACCTTTGGTAAGGAGAGTCATTCCTGTAGGTGAGTCATATGGTGTCAATGGGTAAGTTGAGTTGGCCTTGGTTCTGGGTGGACACAGTAGTGTAGTCTGTTAATCTGTTAAGATTCTTTGGCTATAATCCACGTTAATGATCTTTGCGAGTACCTCAGTGGCCTAGGCTGTGAGAATCTATGGTGGCAGTGGTGCATCTTTGCGGGGATGGGACCATTGAGCTTTTTCTCTGGCCAGAGGAATAAGTGTGCAGTGGGTTGGTTGGTTTGGTGACTGGCTTGCTGGGGGTGAATTTTCCATGCAGTTTTGCTGGCCATGGGTGCGGGGACACAGATGCTTGGTGGACCTGGGGGTGGGTCCACCAGGAATGTTTCTGCTGGAGGTGGGTTCACCTTGTTGCTTCTCCAGCTGGGACATGGGTGTGCAGTAGTTCGGTGGCTTGTCTCAGGGGCAGGTTTGTCAGGCTGTTTCTTTGGTAGGGAGTGCCAAGAAGGGGGACTTTCTGGGGGAAGGTCCATTGGACTATTTAGTTCAGCCAGCCAAGGGTTGGCTTTCCTGCTGTGCAGTGCTGAAGTCATGGCTGTTCCTGGTCCCATGCACACAGCATTGTGGTATTGCAGCCACTTGTGTGGACTTAGTAAAATAATGGCAGAGACTCAAGGCTGGAGACATTCAGTGGCTGCTGGACCCCAGAGCAGGGTAGACTCTAGCAGTGATTCCAATTTCAAGATGGCACAGTGCTGCAGTAGCTTGGCTCACAGGGGTTGATTGGGGTGGGGACCTTGTGTTCCTACTCTGGAGTAATGCAGTTAATTCCAAGCAGCTCCCCAAACTGGGCTAAGGGCTTTTAAGGACTGTGGGATTCTCCTATAGTAAGTACTACAGGAATCTGCAGTGGCAGTTTGGGCAGGTGAGGGCCTTCTGCTTACCTTTTCCCCATATGGGGAAGTCCCTGCTGGATCTGAGCCAATCTCAATGGGAGAGATGGGGTGGCAGGGGCGGGGTGCCTTGCTGCCCTCTTTTTGCTGACATCCTGGGCTTCTGTGCTCCACAGGGATTTCACCAGTCCCTTTCTGCACTCCAGTGCTGTCCCTCAGACACTACAGTTGAATGTTAGTTGTTTATTTGTTGTTTTGGTTGTTTTTTTTGGGAGGGATATGTGCAGGCAACTCTAGTCAGCCATTTTGTTGATGTCCTTTAGTTCCCTTTTTTTTTTTTTTATGAGACTGAGTCTCTGTCTGTCACCCAGGCTGGGGTGCAGTGGCACAATCTTGCTCACTGCAACCTCCGCCTCCTGGGTTCAAGCGATTCTCCTGCCTCAGCCTCCTGAGTAGCTGGGGTTACAGGCATGCACCACCACCTCCAGCTAATTTTTTTTTGTATTTTTAGTAGAGACAGGGTTTCACCATGTTGACCAGACTGGTCTCGAACTCCTGACCTCAGGTTATCCGCCTGCCTCAGCCTCCCAAAGTGTTGGGATTACAGGCGTTAGCCACTGCGCCCAGCCTTATTTCTCATTTGTAAGAGTTATAACTAATTCTTTTTCAAATGTGATTACTCTCACATAGTTTTGAAGTACCTTATGCTTATTGATTTTATGTTTTTCCCAAGAACTCCAAAATCTTATATCTTTTGAGGGTCTGGGTCTATCTTTTCTGCTGCTTCTTGTTCATACAGTCTTTTTGTGTTTAGAGAATTTTCGTAATTATCATCTTTGGAATTTTATCCTCTCTTAGACCTGGAGAGCAGGGATCAGCAAACCAAAGCTTGTAGGCCAAATCCTGCCCTCTGTCTGTTTTTGTAAATACAATTTTATTGGAAGACAGCATTTGTTTATATATTGCCTATAGCTGCTTTTGCATGACAAAAGCAAAGTTGAGTAGTTACTATAGTGACCTGCATGGCCCACAAAGCCTGAAATGTTTACTATCTGTTTCTTCACCTGATATGGTTTGCTCACCCCAGCTCTAGGGCACTATCAGTCTGGTACTACTTTAAACTGTATTATTGGCTTGAGGTTATTGGGCTATGGAAATAGTGAGAATTTAGCCTGTAGATCCAAATGTGAGCCATTGTGGTTTTGAATGATCTGTGTACTATTTTTAGATAAATCCATGTTGTGTTTATAAGTAATTCATTCTTTTTAATTGCCAATTGGTTTTAAACCTTTAGGGGAAAGTTATTTTTCTCTTTCACTTAGCAGTAAGGTTTGACACAAGCAATTTACCTTGCTTCCATTTGAGAGTGGAGGATGGATGATTTCTTTTTTTTTTGAGATGGAGTTTTGCTCTTGTTCCCCAGGCTACAGTGCAATGGCATGATCTCGGCTCACCGGAACCTATGCCTCCCAGGTTCAAGCGATTCTCCTGCCTCAGCCTCCAGAGTAGCTGGGATTACAGGCGTGCGCTACCATGCCCGGCTAATTTTGTATTTTTTGGGGGTAGAGACGGGGTTTCTCCATGTGGATCAGGCTGGTCTTGAACTCTTGACCTCAGCTGGTCTGCCTGCCTCGGCCTCTCAAAGTGCTGGGATTACAGGCATGAGCCACTGCACCTGGCCCTTTCTACTTTACCCTTACACAGATATTTCACCTTCAAAGGAAGACTCTAGTTAGACTTTCCATCTTGAGCAGGACTTCAATTTTGTTTTTTGTCCCTTAGGCCCTTAAGGCTCTAGAAACCAATGCTAGAGTTTGCCTGGTTCAGCCAATGCCTGCAAAGTAAATGACAACTTCTGGGCTCTCTGCTTTGCTTTTTTCTCTGGGAACTGATCTTCCTTTAGTCTTTGACTTGAGTAGTCCTAACTTTCTTGCTAGTTACGGAAGCATTCAAAATCATTTTCTTTTATCATATAGGAAGAGAGTGAGTACTTGTTGCTAAAAATAAAAGTTCTAGAAGGAGACAACTTTAAATTTAAAAAGAAGTTTCTCTGAGTGTTTTACTCTAGATTAAAGCCATTATTTAAATATAAGGAGAAAAGCCTCTCCTTTAGAATCATTACTGTTCATTTGCAAATTAAATGTTTTGCTGAAAGTTTTTGTAAGATAAAGTGATTTATAGGAGATCTGGACTAACAGGGAAAACTGGAAGATTTTGGTGTCGGTAGAGAATACAAAAACCCGACAGCAGGAAGTCAGCTGAAAGAAGCTACCAGGTCAGTGGTGTTCTTGGCATTGTGGGTGGGTGGTGAGTTTTCAGGCTGCACATGTTACAGCCTAGGCTGAGGATCCCATCAAGGCTTTCGATGGCCCTCCATGGTCATAAATTCCTGTTATGAGCACTCCCTGCTGTTGTGAGATGCAAATAGTAATTCTGGCTACTTGCTGGCCTCTTGGCTGTATGTCTGGAAAAGATGTCTTGGGGAACTCTGAGAATAAAAAATGTATACTCTATCTTGGTGACCTAAAACATTTCAAATCTGTTTGCCCTCTAAGCTGTGATCAGGGAGTGGATAGCTGAAAGAGCAGAACCAGTTAGTCTCCTCTCAAGGTGAAATATATATATTTCTTATACAAATAGGTGAATTTAAACTTTTTTGAGAACCTTTGACAATTGTATGTCTTGGCTCAGTTAAGATATATCCTTGCTGATTACACAAATAAATTAGGGATCACAGGTTAGAGTTGGGCAAGTTTTCAAATCATTGTTTCTCTAGCTTTATAAAGGAAAACACCTGTATTTGGTGCTTACAATTCCTATACTGTTCTCGGTCTGAGGACACAGCAATGACAAAGACAAAAACTCCGGGCTATGGAAATCCACTGAAGCAGGTGGAAAATAAAAACAAAATCAAGAAACATGTTTGGATGAAAACATCATAGGGGATTTAGAGTGGCTTTGAACATTTTTCATGTAAGTATGGGATAGTAAATGCCTAAGCATTCTTTTGAAAGAGTTTACAGAAAAGTATACTTCCTTTACAACTGAAGTATAGTGTCAATGGAATCAAGCTCTGTGACTAGGAGCCAGGAGTGGAGCTGACATCTATGGAATGCACACGTGACAGTGCTCATGTGCTGAGTCACCTGTGGGGTTGACCTTGGTTCAAAGCCTGTTTCTCATTGCAATCATTCTTTGATACAGGCAGCCCTGATGTCTGTTGCTAAATTAAGCACAAGTGAACCTGTCAAGCTTCCTAACTGGAAGGAATTTTCAGTGCTGTTGTTTGTAAGGCAGGTTCTGAAACTATTCCTGCAGAACCACAATTTTTTTTAGGATAGGCAGAGAAACGACTTTGGAAATCATGTTCTATCCAGTCAGTTCTCCAGATTTTTGGTTAACCAATGGAGTGATGAATGAAATACCATAGCTTCACCTAGTAAATTCCTTGGTCCAATAGCTCTCTTTGGAAACTGCTTCTGTTTAACAGTTATCCTCTTTAGACATTTACACATATTTTATAAAATGCATACTATAATTCAGGCTCTGTTAGTCCTGAGGCTCTTTGTTGCCCAAGACAGGAACTTGCCGTTCAGGAGCTTAGAAAAATCTGGAAGTGGAGACAAACACCACTAACCACAAGAGGAAGTGGCGAGGCCCTGTTTTCCAGCCCAAGAACAAAGTGCTGTGGGAGTGTGGAGAAGTGATTAATGTTGGGTGGAAGATATGTAGAAGGGAGGACGTGAGTGTGCCTTGGAGAATGACTAAGTGCTCTCCAGTGAAGTCAGGAAACGTGCAGGTGGTTCCTTGTTCTGTACATGTACTGTCCTTCCCAATCCCCATACCCTGGAGAAAACAAAACAAAACAAAACAAAACCAAATAGGAGAGGGTCGTTTATAATCGCAGACCTTTTTGACTCCTAAATACCCCATGTTCTTATTTTGGAGCCATTTACCACTTCCCCAGCATCACCACCCTAGCCCAAGCCATCATCATTTCTTACTGGGCTATAGTAACTCTTCTAATGGATCTCCCTGTCTCTTCTCTTGTTCCCCAAATAGTCTATTTGGTAAATAGAAGCTAGTGTGATAATTTCAACTCATAAATTGAATCATTTTGCTCCCACTTTCAGAACTCTTCAGTAGCTTCCCATTACACAGAGGATAAAGATTAAATTCCTTACCCCAGTATTTGAAGCCTTGAAACAATCTGACCACTGATCAGTCTTCTAGCCTGATTTCTATCATGCTTTCCCTGGCTCAACTTTCTGCAGTACTCTGGCCTTTTTGTTCTTTTTTTGAAACCACTATGAATTTTTATGCTCAGGGCCTTGGCACTTGCTACTTCAGCTTGGAATGATCTCCTAGATATTTGCAAAACTCCTTTTTCTTCATTTGTCTGCCAAAATACCCTCTCCTCACAGGACTTCCCTGGCCATCCCACCTAAAAGAACAGCCCCTGCCACTCCCTATCCCCCATCCTGTCTTTTTCCCATTAGTACTTATTTTTGAACATTATTTGTTAGTTTTACACACCCCCGCCACACTATAAGCTTGATCAATATTTGCCAAAGAACAGGAAAATTTGTTATCATTCCTCAATTCTTCCTTGACTTTCATGCCCTTAACAATTTTGAGAATTACAGGCCAAGGCATTTTTTTAGTAGTTCCTTTAATTTGATGTTTCTGATGTTTTCTCATGGTTAGTTCCAGATTATGCATCTTTGACAGGAAAAACAAGAAGTGATTGATGCTCAGTGTCCTTTTCATTGTTTCCTATCAGGAGGTGCATACTTTTGATTTGCCCCATGACTGAAGCATAGTACTCTGGGTGCTTGATTAAGGTGGTGATATGGTTTGGAGCTGTGTCCCCTACCCCAAATCTCATATTCAGTTGTAATCCTCAATGTTGGAGGTGGGGTCTGGTGGGAGGTGATTGGATTGGTAGTAAGTCTCTTGAGATCTTATGGTTTTAAAAAGGGTTTTCCCTTTCACTTCATCTTCTTGCTGTGTCCTCACACGGTTGTCCCCCAGTCTGTGTGTTTTCTGGGTCCTAATCTCTACAAGAACACCAGTCATATTGGATTAGGGCCCATGCATATGACCTCATTCTACCTTAATCACCATCTTAAAGGCCCTATCTCCAAACAGTGACAGTTTGAGGTACTGGGAGTTAGGACCTCAACATACAAATTTTTGGGGGTACACAATCCAGCACATAATAGGGGGTATCTGCCTGGCTTTTCCATGGTAAACTTACTCTTTTCTCATTCATTAGTGAATGAGTCTTTTGGAGGGAGATACTTTGAAACTACACAAGTATCTGATATGGTTTGGCTGCGTCCCTGCCCAAATCTCATCTTGAATTCTAGCTCCCATAATTTTCGCGTGTTGTGGGAGGGACCTGGTGGGAGATAATTTAATCATGGGAGTGGTTTCCCCCATACTGTCCATTTCCAGTCCAATATTACAGGTTCATTTTAATTTTCTCTCTCTTTATATTTGTAAGTCCCCTGTCAAACAGTGAGGAGCCTGGTTCCCTATCTTTGATATATTTACTTATTTGTAACCAGTCTCAGTGGCTTTGCACTCTCCCCATGTAGATGCCTTCCTCACCTCACTTAGTGTCTACTGTATGGAGGACCATCCCCTTCCATGAACGCCTTTCTTACTCTGCATAGGAGGGGCCACTCCCTCCTGTGGATCCTCCCATTACTGCTCTAGGCTTGCCTCCCCACACCAGGCTTTCCCCTCCCAATGAAGATATCCTCCTCACTTAGTGCAGGCTGTGTCACCTCACCTGTTTGGGTTCCAATGCCCTGCATTGGGCAGCCCTCCTCTGAGGATGTTCTCACCATGCACAGGCTCCACCATGCACAGATCCTGCTCTGGGCCACCAGTGCTTCCCATCACCAGTGTGGAGGCCCATCTTGCTCTGCCCACCTATGGCTTTAGGACTGAAGTATTCAAGGAAGGGGAAAAAGAGATCATGCCACTGGCTGTTGCCCAGTCTGGAGTGGGCACTGGCACTGTCTTGGCTCACTTGCAGCCTTAACTTCTTGGGCTCAGGTAATCCTCCTGCCTCAGCCTCCTGAGTAATTGGGACCACAGGCATGTGCTGCCATGCCTGGCTAATTTTTGTATTTTTTGTAGAGATGGGGTCTCACTCTGTTGCCCAGGCTGGTCTTGAACTCCTGGGCTTAAGTGATCTGCCTGCCTCAGCCTCCCAAAGTGCTGAGATTGCAGGTGGGAGCCACCACGTATGGCTTTTATTTTTCTTTTTGATTTGTGGTTGCAGAGTATATCTTTTATTCAACCTTTACTTTCAATTGTACATGTTTCTTTAAATTACACATAGATAAGCACGCATATTTAAGACATAGTCTCTTTTAATAACCAGTTCACTTTCCTGAATGATATAGTTTGGCTATGTCCCTACCCAAATCTCATCTTGAACTGTAGTGCCTAGAACTGTAGTGCCTATAACTGTAGTGCCTATAGTGTGTTGTGGGAGAGACCAAGTGGGAGGTAATTAAATCGTGGGGACAGTTACCTCCATGCTGTTCTTTTGCTAGTGAGTGAGTTCTCACGAGATCTGATAATTTTATAAGGGGTTTCTCCCACCCTCCTTTACTCTGCACTTCTCCTTGCTGCTGCCATGTGAAGAATAACGTTTGCTTCCCGTTTTGCCATGATTGTAAGTTTCCTGAAGCCTCCCAAGCCCTGTAATTGACTGTAAGTCAATTAAACATTTTTCCTTTGTAAATTACCCAGTCTTGGGTATTTCTTCATAGCAGCATGAGAACGGAACTGACACAGTAACTTGGTACCAGGAGTGGGGTGCTGCTATAAAGATACCTGAAAATGTAAAAGTAACTTTGGAACTGGGTAACAGGCAGAGGCTGGAACAGTTTGGAGGGCTCAGAAGAAGACAGGAAAATGTGGGAAAGTTTGAAACTTCCTAGAGACTTGGAGGGCTCAGAAGACAGGAAGATGTGGGAAAGTTTGGGACTTCCTAAAAACTTGTCGAATGGCTTTAACCAAAATGCTGATAGTGATATGGACAATAAAGTCTGGGCTGAGGTGGTCTCAGATGGAGATGAGGAAAGTTTTGGGAACTGGAGCACAGGTGACTCTGGTTATACTTTAGCAAAGAGACTGGCAAACTGGCATGTTTTGCCCCTGCCTTAGAGATCTGTGGAACTTTGAACTTAAGAGAGATGATTTAGTGTATCTGGTGGAAGAAATTTCTGAGCAGCAAAGTGTTCAAGAGGAAGCAGAACATAAAAGTTTGGAAAATTTGCAGGCTGACAATACAATAGAAAGAAGAAAACCATTTTCTGGGGATAAATTCAAGCCTACTGCAGAAATTTGCATAAGTAACAAGGAGCTGAATGTTAATCACCAAGACAATGGGGAAAATGTCTCCAGGGCATGTCAGAGAACTTCCTGGCAGCCCCTCTCATCACAGGCCCAGAGACCTAGGAGGAGAAAATGATTTCATGGGCTGGGCCCAGGGCTCCTCTGCTGTGTGCAACCTAGGGACTTGGTGCCTTGTGTCCAGCCTCTCCAGCTGTGGCTAAAAGGGATCAAGGTAGATCTCAGGCTATGGCTTCAGAGAGTGCAAGCCCCGATGCTTGGCAGCTTCCATGTGGTGTTGGGCCCGCAGGTATTCAGAAGTCAAGAATTGAGGTTTGGGAACCTCGGCCTCGATTTCAGAGGATGTATGGAAATGCCTGGATGTCCAGGCAGGAGTTTGCTGCAGGGGTGGAGCCCTCATGGAGAACCTCTGCTAGGGCAGTGTGGAGGGGAAATGTGAGTTTGGAGCCCCCACACAAAGTCCCCACTGGGGCACTACCTTGTGGAGCTGTGAGAAGAGGGCCACCATCCCCCACAAGCCAGAATGGCAGATCCACCGACAGCTTGCACTATGCACCTGGAAAAGGCACAGGCACTCAAAAACAGCCTGTGAAAGCAGCCAGGACAGGGGCTGTACCCTACAAAACCACAGAGGCAGAGCTGCCCAAGGCTGTGGGAACCCGTCTCTTGCATCAGCATGACCTGGATGTGAGACATGGAGTCAAAGGAGAGGAAATAGCTTTAAGATTTAATTACTGCCTTGTTGGATTTTGGACTTGCATGGGGTCTGTAGTCCCTTTGTTTTGACCAATTTCTCCCATTTGGAATGGGTGTATTTACCCAATGCCTGTACCCCTATTGTATCTAGGAAGAAACTAACTTGCTTTTAATTTTACAGGCTCATAGGTGGAAGGGACTTGCCTTGTCTCAGATGAAACTTTGGACTAAGACTCTTAAGTTAATGCTGGAATGAGTTCAAACTTTCAGGGACTGTTGGAAAGGCATGATCGTGTTTTGAAATGTGAGGACATAAGATTTGGGAGGGCCAGGTATAGAATAATATGGTCTGACTGTGTCCCCACCCAAATCTCATCTTGCAATCCACATGTGTCATGGGAACGACACAGTGGGAGGTAATTGAATTGTGGGGATGGTTACCCCTATGCTATTCTCGTGATTAATTACTTCTTATGAGATCTGATGGTTTTATTTTTTATTTTATTATCTTTTTTTGAGACAGAGTTTTGCTCTTGTTGCACAGGCTGGAGTGCAATGGTGTGATCTCATCTCACTGCAACCTCTGCTCCTGGGCTCAAGTGATTCTCCTGCCTCAGCCTCCCAAGTAGCTGGGATTAGAGGTGTGTGCCACCACACCTGGCTAATTTTGTATTTTTAGTAGAGACAGCATTTCACCATTTCACCATTTTGGCCAGGCTGTTCTCCAACTCCTGACCTCAGCCTCCCAAAGTGCTGGGATTACAGGCATGAGCCACCAAGCCTGGCTGAGATCTGATGGTTTTATTAGGACTTCCCCCCTACTTTGCTCTGTACTTCTCCTTGTTGCCACCCTGTGAAGCTGCCACCATGCTTCCCCTTACACCATGATTATAAGTTTCCTAAGCTTCCCCAGCCCTGCAGAACTGTAAGTCAATTAAAGCTCTTTCCTTTATAAATTGCCCAGTCTTGGGTGTTTCTTCATAGCAGTGTGAGAGCAGAACTAATACACTGAGTGAATTTCAATTTGGCTTTAATAAACAAAGAATATTAGTATATTTTGGGCTATGCCTTCAAATTTCATTTTGAAAATGGAGGTCTGATATTACCATGAAACAAGGTCATCCTACCTTATTTCAGTGATATAAGGGGTGTTACCTTTTATCTTCCATGTATTCTTTTCTTTTGTTGGTATGTTATATTATTGGGCAAGCATCTTCTCCTTCCATAGAGGTCGGCACATGCCCCCACACTGGCTGGTTAGAGAACTTCTTTTGACTCAAGCGTGGACACATTATCTAAGAGTGTCAAGCAGAGTCCTGAAAGAGCAATAAGGACACAAAGAGATAGGTTCTTAGACTGCAAATAGTAAGAACTATGCAGATCCAGAGATCATGGGCGTCATCTTTGCTGCCACAAGGAAAGTACCTTCTGAGAATGAAGCCAGCACAGAGGAAAGTGGAGAAAAAAGAGAGAGACCCATGCTGATGATATAGCTTGATACCCTTCATTCATCAATGCTTGAAGCCAGAAAACCCTTTGACTTTCCAGATATAATAGTTAATCCAATCTTTTCCACATACTTCAGCTAGAGAGAATTGGGTTTGCAATTAGTTAATTGAATTTACAGCTATAGTGAGTTGCAAATGAAATAGTCCTAAAATGAAGAGTTTTATAAGCATGTATGTATAGTATATATGTGTGCATATCTATACATACGTAAGTGTGTTATGTCTCCATGTGTGTGCACACACACACGCATACGTTTTCTTTTTTCACTATAGAAGTTTTTCCTCAATGAAATCTTACATAATGCTTTGATTGAATCAGTGATGAGGTTCCAAAGACTCAGAGCCCCATTCCCTTGGTCTCCTTCTGTTTCTTTTTTTTTTTTTTTCTTTTCTTTCTTATTTTTGAGATGGAGTCTTGGTCTGTCGCCCAGGCTGGAGTGCAGTGGCGTGATCTCTGCTCACTGCAACCTCCCAGGTTTAAGCAATTCTCCTGCCTCAGCCTCCCGAGTAGCTGGGATTACAGGCGCCCGCCATCATACCTGGCTAATTTTGTATTTTAGTAAAGATGGGATTTCACCATGTTGGCCAGGCTGGTCTCGAACGCCTGACCTCATCCTTCTGCTTCTATTGATAGTCTCTAATGCACTTTATTAAACCCTGAGGCTCTGCAAAGCAAACATTAAAACATAGCCTTAGAGCAAGAAATATGTTACTTTAAGAGATTCTTCCCCTCTCTATTGTAGTACCTAATTTTAATGATTTAAATATAAAATATTCACAACAGACTTTGTTGAATGCTTATTGAATCTAATGTCTATTAAGCTAAATTAAATATTAATTAAACTGGACACTAGCTGAGATAGGCAATTGTGCGCAGAAGGCTTTGGAAGTTTCCCACCTGCTGCTACACTCATGTCTGAGGCAGAGAAGCCACTGTTGGGTGCTCCCCAGGCAATAGAGGCCTCAGAAGTGCATGGGTTCTTCCAGGAGCTGTATAGCGCACGTTCTTTGGTGAGTGCCAGGAAAGACAGCCGGGGAGAGTATTGCAAACTTACAGGAACCCGGAGGAAGAGTTTCCAAAAGTCCTCCTTCCCAATTTATGAGTGAGATAGAGAAAAACAGAGCATTTGAGGCTGTCAGTATCTCTTATTGCTAATTTACATCTGATTCTACTCCCTATAGCCCAAAAGAAATCCCCATATTCAACGCTAAACACACACATTTGTTTAATGTTGCAGAGTGGTTAATTCTGACATAGAACACACCACTCTCAAATCTGAACATAAAAGGGAAAATTAACTCTAACAGAATTATGAAGGGATTTATAAACACTAGTAGTTAGAGGTTCCGCAATGCTGCAGTCCCTCTTTTAGGGGGAAGCGAGCAGGTGAAAATTCCAGCAGCGTATTTCTTCCGTGAACATACACTGCTTTTTGGAGGCGATACTGTTTCACAGAAACACTAGTCTTAGCATTTAGGAGCTTGCATAAACCATGTCAGCCTTCAATAAAACAATGTAGGAAGTAACCCATTTTCTCATTATCTCTGGGAAAGAGAATCGGTCTGTATTAAAAAAGCATTTTGATTGTTTCTTTGACCTTGTTTTCTCTGGATTGTCTTTCCTTCTATTTATAGTGTGGCTCTAGCGCATGTCTGGCTCGGGTTACCTATGCTCAGTTCATCTGGGTTTGCTATTTTTAAACACTGTGTGGAGGTAGTTTGAGTTCAAAGTCATGTATCTGGGCAGCACAAGTCACTCAACTAACAAAGGCATAATCATCACTGAGGTGACATCCAAATCAGACTTTTTTTTTTTTTTTAAGTGTAGCATTTCCAAGTAGATCTGTGAATTCTTATCAGATTTACTTTGGAGCAAGAAGCATTTTCTTTCCTAGTTCTGATATTATTTCCTTCTAAAGTGGTCTCATCATGTAATTGGTTACATCATTAAAGGAAAATTCAGTTTTCCTAAAAACTGAAATTTTTAGGAAAGTTTTGAGTTTATGAAAACTTAGGTTTTCATAAAACCTAAGTCTTAGGCAAGAAGTTCAACTTCTACTAACAAAGTAAAACAATGTCCTCTTAGCAGCTTTTCTCTGTAATGGGAAATTGCAAAGCATTGCTACATGGTGATACATTTAAATTTCTTTCTCTACGCTTTCTGATAAATTCCAATTCTGAGGATCTTGTTCTGCTATTGTCACATTATATTTATGGATGAAATTAAGAGAGTGGATCTGCTGGCAGCAGTTCAAAATATTTCACAGATAAATCTGTTCTGTAGCCCATCTTTCTTAATGAAAGCTTGAGGGATATTCATTCATTCATTTAATCAGTGCTCATTGAAGCAGAGCCTTTCCCGACAACCTGCTATCTGGGCAGGAATGAATGTTGTTTTTCCACGTTGGGTGCCTTGCCTATCTGTATGATGGCTTGTCTGGGGCAACCTCAGATTGTCTGCTGGTGTGGTCTTGGGGCAGGATCTGTTATCTGCAGACCTTTCTGTAGTCTTGGACTAGCTGTCTCTAGCCTCTTGAGGTAGGGGGCCAGGCCAGGGGCGTAACTGGTGAGTTAGGCTGGCTCCTGAGGCTGGCTACTGGTGTTCCTCAAGAGGAGTGATGGGTAGGTGGGATGCAGCCCCAGGCTGGTGCATGCACATGTCTCAGATTGGCGGATGGCTGGTAAAGGTGGATGGCATTTCGAGAGTACTGAGTTCAAATAAGGAAACTTTTTGCTTATCCCCCATGATTGGGCTTTCTATTATATTAAAGCTAGTAGATTCATGTAATTTTCTGGAAGAGAAAGGAACTTCATCTACTTGCTGCTTTAACAGGTGGATGTGTTTAGGCCACACAGCTGGGCATGCCATGAAGTGCCAGGTATGCCTCTATTCCCCCTTCTAGTTGCAAAATTAGGTGTAATGGCCATTGTTTACTCTGCATACCAGGAACTCTGATCTTGCAAGGTAGGGATCATTATCCCCATTTTCAAATGAGGAGAATTGAGTTCCACAGAGCCTGAGCATCTTGCCCAGCCAAGGCTTGCCTAAGTTGTGGGGGATGGAGCCACTTAAGTTATTTCTCTTATAAATATTTCACTACTATGGTTTTCAAATTTGCTACCAGGCCTATCATTTTCCTTCCTTAACTCTAGCAGTCAGCCAGAGAGTTCTCCTTGCTCCTCCTGTTCTATTGACATGGTACCTCCTTAGGTTTTCCTGTCTCATTTTCTCTCCACCAACTTGGCTTCTTTGTCCTCTCTCCTGCCATTTATATATAATTGGATTTTTTTCTTTAAAATAGCTCTCTAATTTCATTCTTCCCTGTCATCCCTATTCAGGTAACATTCAGATCTTTTCATCTCTTGCTAGATCGTAACAGTCTTAGAACTACTATTCCTAAGCCTGAAGCCGCAGTTACATTCAGCTTCCTAACTCACCCCTTTCATCATGTCACTGTTCCTTATTAGATACCAAGTGAAATCTAATTCCTTAGCTTGCAATTCTAAGCTCTCTACAAACGTATTTCCAAATTATTGATATTCATATTTGTTCCCTTTCCTCTAGTAGATGTGTATACTTGATATTTCTAAAACATCTTATGAGGCCTGGTATGGTGGCTCATGCCTAGCACTTTGGGAGGCCGGGGCAGGTGGATCACGTGAGATCAGGAGTTTGAAACCAGCCTGGCCAACATGGTAAAACTCCGACTCTACCAGAAATACAAAAATTAGCTGGGCGTGGTGTTGTGCACCTGTAGTTCCAGCTACTCAGGAGGCTGAGACAGGAGAATGGCTTGAACCTGGGAGGCGGAGGTTGCAGTGAGCTGAGATCGCACCATTGTACTCCAGCCTGGATGACAGAGCAAGACTCTGTCTCAAAAATAAATAAATAAATAAATAATAAACATCTTATGACTGAGACTATTTACTCTCTCCAAATTCATTCTCTTCCTCTGTCTTAGTAACAGAACCCTACATTTACTCGAGATATTAGCATACCCAACTAGAAACTGTATTTCCCAGGCTCTGTTGCAACCAGGTATAGGAATGGGACTTAGTTCTTGTCAAAAGGACTTGAATCCAAGTCTTAAGCAGGAATTTTGGGAAGTATCTATAGAAAGTATTTTTTCTTTTTAGCTGTCTGGTTTGGGGATGTGATGGTTGGAGCTCTAGCAGCCATCTTGGGTCTTGAGAATAGAGACCACACTCTAGGTTAGAGATCTGGAAGATGTCTTGATCCTCAGTGATTTTGTGGATTTGTATTATCAGCTCTGGCTTCAAAATTATTTGAGCCATAATTTGAACCTCATCCCGAGTGATACACATGCTTCATGGAGGAGGTAGCATCGAGATGGTCCTTGAGGGAAGAATAGGATTTAGATGGTCAGGAAGCGTAGGGAAACATCATTGGCAGGGGATAAAATAAAAATAAAAAACCATCAAATTTACAGAGTACTTTACAGTTTATAGAATGAATTCATGTCCACTATTTTATTTGTTCCTCATAATAACTGGGTATGTTATATGCAAATATTATCTTCATTTTACAGATTAGAACTGTGGAGTCCAAAGATGGACAAATGATTAAATGGAAAGGACACTGGGTTTGTAGTCAGAAAGTCTGGGTTTGAGTTTTTTATTGCGATGGGCAAACTTTCAGGTGGCTCCCGTGATTCCTCTCCTGGTGTTTATGTTTT
Source organism: Hylobates moloch (assembly GCF_009828535.3). Taxonomy (NCBI): domain Eukaryota; kingdom Metazoa; phylum Chordata; class Mammalia; order Primates; family Hylobatidae; genus Hylobates; species Hylobates moloch. The sequence goes on along the minus strand of NW_026652277.1, from coordinate 49,005,915 downwards.
TATATAATCCTCTTCTCTTGCATGTAGGCAGACCTGTGAATTACTGATAATCAGTAGACTACAGCAAAGGTGAGGAGATGCTGCCCTTAAAATTTCATTATATTATATATCACTCCAGAACCGCCTGCTCCCTTACCCCCTCCACCATCTCCATTGCTGATTTTGAAGAGGAAAGTTGTCATGAATCTTATAGCTCCAAGGAACTTAATGTTGCCAAGAACTATTTGGGTGGGAAAATGGATTCTTCTCCAGGCAAGCCTTCAGATGAGACCTTAGCCCAGGCCAACACCTTGACTACAGCCTTGTGAGACTCTGAAGCAGAGAACCCAGCTAAACCATGTCCAGACTCCTGGATCAGACTGTTTGTTATTTTAAGTTACTCAGTTCATGGTAATTTGCTATGCAGAAATAGATAGCTAATAGACTATCTACTAGTTGTGCGGCCTTGAGTTAATAGCATAACTGCTTTGTCATGGCAGAGGTGATTAACTGTTCACCATAAAGTTATGCTTCCTCTTCCACAGAACAGCATTATCACTGGGAAGCAGCCACCCATCGAGAGCCTACATTTCGCAATACCCCTTGCATCTGGGTGGAGGCATTGACTGTTCTCACCAATGAGACGTAAATGAAAGTCATTTGGGTCACTTCCAGCATGAGGTTGTTAAAAAGCAGGTGTGCTTTCTCCAACCTCTCTGCCTGTCTGCCAGCTCGAGGCAGGAGACTCCAAGGCTGTAGGGTCTGGTGGGGCCACAAGACAGAAGGAGCCAGGGCTCAATTACTTCATGGAGGAAAACTGCGCCCTGACCAGGAACACCCTCAGTACACAGTTACATGAGCAGGAAATAACCCTATTGTGTTAAGTGCTGACTGTTTTTTTTATTGTAGCAATTACTGTTTCCCTAATGTAACATTAATTTTCTTATCTATAAAATGGGGATAAAGTTGTTGTGACATGAATGAAACAATCTGTTTAAAACACTTATCAAATTGTAAACTATTATCCTAATATGAGGTGTTAATAGTGTCTTCACAAAACCCCTGTGATGTAACTAGAGAAGGAATTATTCCTTCATTTTATAGGTGATAAAACTACATGAAATGGCTATGTGGCTGGTTTGAGGTCTCTGAATTAGTGACAGGGGTAGGACTATCTCTCTTGATTCCCTACCTAATATTCTTCCACACTTCCATGACATCACACAAGGGCTCAGGGGAGTAGAAGGTGTGCAGAGGAAGGGGGAGTTGCAGGAAGACACATTTCTTTAAACATGTGCACATGAATACAGTGATTTCAAAAGTGTCCCTGTGGAGTTGAACCAAATCCTCTCTCTGCAGAGGCTGTGTGTTCAGTTGTCAGTACCTGGAAGAGAAACATAGCTTCACCTTACATGTGTTTTGGTTAAATTAGAAGATTAATGTATATTTAGTTTGATGTGATTGTTGAAATACCTTCCTTGTGTGTAATGGAATTTTCTCCTTTTGGTGATGCCAAAGACAGTTCATTTAGCTACATATGTTGTCAGTGAAATTTCCCACATGCTTCCATGAAACATTTGTCTTCTCCAGATGGCCTGTGTAAAATAAAGCCCAGTTGTTCTTCCAAATAAATTTATAGCTACAACAAATGTGTTATCTCTCTAGACTAGCTGAGAGTTCTTTTTTGGAAAAAGAAATAAATGGCTTCCTACAATTCAAAGAGGGATAGATTTTTCAGTGTAAAGTGGGCATGAAACTCTGTTCTAAGGCTGAAATTTGGTAGGATCTGAATTTTAAAAATTAATAGGTAGATGTGTTGCTTTCATTCCCCTCCACCCATAAAATCTGTGTGATTTTACGTTCCCTTCATACAAGAATCCCAGACACAAGAATTCCCCTGCAGATTGTTTCCGTATTTCTAACCTCTTGCTTTGCAGCTTTTTCCCCCCAGTAAGGCCTTACTTTTAAAATTAAAAATCCAAACACTTATTATTCAATATTTAATATATGAAAAAGAATACTTATAACACAGATATAAGTTAAGAAGCATACTAATCAATTGGACACCTGTGGAACCACTGATCAACTCAAGAGCCAGAACAATAACAGTGGCATTGTATTCATCTGCTCAGTTCCTTGCTTCTCCTGTCATTCCCCTCCCACTAGGAACCACTACTGCCCTTTACTTTTAAAAATTATTATGAACTGATTATAACTATTTATGAAAAGGTTTGAAAATCTTAGTGGGAGAATATGCAATGTGACTTCAGATTGGTATTAACAATAATCCTCAACCTTATATTGAAGGCTTTCAAGTCTGCTTTTTTCTTCTTCTTTTTTTTTTCTTCTTTGAGATACAGTCTTACTGTCACCCAGGCTGGAGTGCAGTGGTGCAGTCGTGGCTCACTGCAGCTTCAACGTCCCTGGCTCAAGTGATCCTCCTACCTCAGCCTCCCGAGTAGGTGAGACTGCAGGCATGTGCCATCATGCCCGGCTAATTTTTGTATTTTTTGTAGAGATACAAAAGGGATTACAGGGGTGAGCTACTGAGCCTGGCCTTATGTTTTTAAGTCTGTGAAATTCACAATATCCCTGTGAGCTTATCAGTGCACATATTTTATTCTTTTTCAGATTGGAAATGGAGGCCCACACTGAACTGATTACTAACAGGTAGCAGAGGAGGCTAGAACCAGAAGCTTTAGACCCTAAGTCCTGTGATCTTTGCAGTAAATGACATTGCTGATGAGTAAGTATTTATCAAGCAGATTTCAAAGGATAAATCGTTGTTTCTCACCTCACAGAAATATCACTGCAGGCAGCAGCAGCAAACAGTAGTTTGTATTATTAGCAGACCCAGCAGCGCAGGACCAGCTATTGTATCTTATTTTTCCTTGTATTCCCAGCCCACGGCATGGTGTCTGACACATAGTAGGTCCATGTTAGGAGCTTGGGCTTTGGCCTTAAACACCATTAGGCTGAAAACTGGCTTTCCATTTAGTAGCTACATGACCTTGGGCCAGTAAACTGGCCTCTGTAAGTCCCACTTACTTATTTATGAAATGAACATAAACATGGCAGAAGGACGAGAAGCCCTTCTATCCTAGCCCACTTGCCAACATGATGCAGCTGAAGAAGGGCATAAGTGGTAGTGTGGCAGGTGTAGCAAGCATGTCCCCCTGCCCATCCACCCACCTGCACATGAAGCTGCACAGAAGAGTTCCCCACAGGGGCATAAAATTGACCGGGACCCTGACTAGAGAACTTGGGGTGGGGGTACCTTGCAGTCAGAATGAGGAGGACCCAGGCTGTCTTGCTAGGGCTTGGTGACTGAAGCAAAAGGGGACAGGGATATGATACATCTGCATGCAGTGGCGACTGAGTCTTGATAATCAAAGAAAGAGGGAATGAATTGTGTCAGCAACAAAACCAGCATGAGAGGAGATGGATCAAGGAGGGCAGACCCCAGGACAGTAGAAGCAACAGCTTAGCTGGGAGACAGGTATTCAGAATGACAAGGGATACCGTGTGTTGTGTATTATTCTGGATTATGTTCAAGGTGCTGTGGCTATGGGAATATGACAGAGGGAGTAAGCAGCCCCAAAGAGAGAATGACGTACGCTGGGTTTTAAAGAAGCTCATGCCGTGGGAAAGAGGGAGGCAGTCATTCGGAGGAGAGGGAACATGTTCAGAGTCCCAGAGAGGTCAAGAGCATGAAACATATGGCAGACAGTGAGAAGCCCAGATGTCCAGAAGGTCAGATACAAGTGAGAGAAAGGCAGGACAAGAGGCAGGACAGGGATGTGGAGGCCAGCCTGCAGAGAGCCTTGTATGACATTCTAATTTCCCCCAACTCTAGATCTTTCTATGAAGGTTTCCAGAGTTCTCTTTATGAAAGACAAATATGATCATGTCATTTAGCTAAAAGTCTTGTATTGACTGCCCTTAGAACAGGGATTCTTGGCTGAGTGCAGAGGCTCAGGCTCAGAAAAAATATTTTTCAATGCATAACATAAAATAAATAAGATCACAAAGGAAACCAAATATATTGAAATACATTGGGTGGCCATCATGGGTAGATTGCTTGAGCCCAGGAGTTCCAGACCAGCCTGGGCAACATAGGGAGACCTCATCTCTACAAAATAAAAAATTACCAGCCTGGGAAACATGGAGAAACCCTGTCTCTACAAAAACAAAAACAAAAACACCCCAAAACAAGAAAGTAACCAGGCATGGTGGCAGGTGCTTGTAGTCCCAGCTACTCTGGAAGCTGAGGTGGGAGGACCCCTTGGGCTTGGAAGATAGAGGCTACAGTGAGCCTGAGCTGTGACGGTGTCACTGCACTCCAATCAGGGCAACAGAATGAGGGCTTGTCTCAAAAAAAAAAAAACCAAAAGCAGAAATTCTTTTTTTTAAAAATAGTTAATGTATTTTATTCCTTAAAGGGTTTTTAATATTTTCAACTTTTATTTTAGATACGGGGGCACATGGGCAGGTTTGTTACATGGATATATTGTGTGATGCTGAGGTTTGGGGTGAAAATGATCCCATCATTCATACAGGTAGTGAGCACAGTACCCAGTAGGTAGTTTTTAAAACCCATCCCCTCCCCCCTACTTCCCCCCTTCTTCCCCTGCCCAGTAGTCCCTGGTGTCTATTGTTCTCATCTTTATGTCCATGAGTACCCATGTTTAGCACCCACTTATAAGTGAGAACATGTGGTGTGTGTGTGTGTGCGCGTGGTTTTCTGAGACAGAGCCTCACTCTGCCACCCAGGCTGGAGAGTGCAGTGGTGCAATCATGGCTTATTGCAGCCTTGACCTCCTAGGTTCAAGCAATCCTCCCACCTCAGCCTCCTGAGTAGCTAGGACTATAGGTGCACACAACCACGCCTGGCTACTTTGTGTGTATGTGTGTGTGTTTTTTTTTTTTTTTTTGTAGAGACAGGGTTTTGTCATGGTGTCCAGGCTGATCTTGAACTCCCGGCCTCAAATGATCTGCCCACTTCAGCCTCTCAAACTGCTGGGATTACAGGCGTGAGCCACCACTCCCTGCCAGTATTTGGTTTTCTGTTCTTGTGTCACTTAGGATAATGGCTCCAGCTGCATCTGTGTTGCTGCAAAGTATTCCATGGTGTACATGTACCACATTTTCTTTATCCAATCCATCATTGATTGACACCTAGGTTGTTGATTCCATGTCTCTGCTAATGTGAGTAGTGCTGCAATAAACATATGAGTGAGTACATGTGTCTTTTTTTGGTAGAATGATTTATTTTCTTTTGGGCACATACCCAGTAATGGGATTGCTGGGTTGAATGGTAGTTCTAAATTATTTGAAAATCTCCAAACTGCTTTCCACAGTGGCTGAACTAATTTATATTCTCACCAACAGAGTATGAACATTCTTTATTCTTTGCAGCCTTGCCAGCATCTGTTATTATTTGACTTTTTAATAATAGCCACTGACTGGTGTGAGAGACTATCTCATGTGGTTTAGTGAGATGGTGATTAGTGATAATGAGAATATTTTTTTTCATATGATTGTTGGCTGCATGGATGTCTTCTTTTGAGCAGTACCTGTTCATGTCCTTTGCTCCTTTTTTATGGGGTGATTTGTAGAACAGGGATTGAAATACATTGGGAGGCCAAGGTTGGTGGATCACTTGAGCCCAGGAGTTCTAGACCAGCCTGGGCAATCTAGGGAGACCTTGTCTCTACACAATAAAAAATTAGCAGCCTGGGCAACATGGTGAAACCTTTGTTGTGCCACATGTTCGTAGACTAGTCCAGTAAAGCTCAGAGAAATATTTTTCCATGCATAACATAAAATAAATAGAATCACTAAAGAAACCAATTATATTGAAATAGTTATTTTAAAAGAGAAAATTTGTAACACGTGTGCTTCTTAGTAACATGTTAACCTCCATACATGTAGGTCTAAGAACTACTGTAATTTGAAAATAATGATGGGTGTATATATTTTATGATATCTGCAGCAACTATAAAGTATTACAAACAAAACTACGATATTACTTGGTTGAGTAAGCAACAGGTTCTGGCCAGTACTACAATACTTGGTTCATTGCCTAAATTCTTTGTTTTGGTTTTGTTTTTTAAAGTCTAGTCAGCTGGGCGTGGTGGCTCACGCCTGTAATCCCAGCACTTTGGGAGGCCGAGGCAGGCAGATCGTGTGAGGCCAGGAGTTTGAGACCAACCTGGCCAGTGCAGTGAAACCCTGTCTGTACTAAAAATACAAAAAATTAGCTGGGTGTGGTGGCTCACACCTGTAATCCTAGCTACTTGGGAAGCTGAGGCAGGAGAACTGCTTGAACCTGGGAGGTGGAGGTTGCAGTGAGCCAAGATTGCCTGGGTGAGACAGCGAGACTCCGTCTAAAAAAAGCAGAAAAAGAAATAAAGGCTCGTCAAGGGAAGCAGTGGGAGTGGAGAAGAAACAAAGAAATCTGTAACTGGCTGTAATCAATTAGTTGTAAACACTCCGTCCTGGCTGTTGCCTAAATTCCCTTTTTTTTTTTTTTTTTTGTGACGGAGTTTCGCTCTTGTCACCCAGGCTGAAGTGCGGTGGCATGACCTCGGCTCACTGCAACCCCTGCCTCCCAGGTTCAAGCGATTCTCCCGCCTCAGCTTCCTGAGTGGTTGGGATTACAGGTGCCTGCCACCACGCCCAGCTAATTTTTTGTTAGCTGGTTTCACGATGTTGGCCAGGCTGGTCTCAAACTCCTGATCTCAGGTGATCCTCCCCTGCCTTGGCCTCTCAAAGTGCTGGGATTACAGGCGTGAGACACTGTGCCTGACTGTAAATTCTTAATTGAAACAAATTTTAAATTTCAGTTAAGAGGTTAGTGAAAATAAAGATGTAACTTTTTCCCCCATGTAAGTTCATGATATCAGGCTTCTGAGCCCAGGCTAAGCCATCGCATCCCCTGTGACCTGCACGTACACATCCAGATGGCCTGAAATAACTGAAGATCCACAAAAGAAGTGAAAATAGCCTTAACTGATGACATTCCATCATTGTGATTTGTTTCTGCCCCACCCTCACTGATCAATGTACTTTGTAATCTCCCCCACCCTTAAGAAGGTTCTTTGTAATCTTCCCCACCCTTAATAAGGTTCTTTGTAATTCTCCCCACCCTTGAGAATGTACTTTGTGAGATCCACCCCCTGCCTGCAAAACATTGCTCCTAACTCCACCGCCTATCCCAAAACCTGTAAGAACTAATGATAATCCACCACCCTTTGCTGACTCTCTTTTCGGACTCAGCCGGCCTGCATCCAGGTGAAATAAACAGCCTTGTTGCTCACAAAAAGCCTGTTTGGCCGTCTCTTCACACGGACGCGTAAGACAATGGATCCTTTGAATTCCATGGTCCTTAGGCCCTAGAGAATGAATGAAGTAGGTATTATTCAATACCTATGCCAGATCAGGCAGAAATTATTACTAATTAGAGAAGAATGCCTCTTTTCCTCTCCTGATTTCCATCAGGAGGGATTACTTTCCTTTTGACACAGCTGTCTTCTATCCTTATCTGTGTTCTAACCATAAGTAAGGTTCAGGTGGGTGCACTGTTAGGCTTCGTCCGGAAAGGGCAGAGACCTAAAATGACGGTGGATTAAACAAGGTAAAATTTATACCCTGCTCACTTAATGTGAAGGCAGACAGGGCAGGGTGGGGTAGCAATTCTGCCCCATGATGTCGTTCTGTCTGCACTGTACAGGATGCCTGTCAATCTAGGTGCCCCACCTCCAGTCAAGGGTTGGTCCAATGATCTACTCTAGGCCAATCAGATACTCTCTCTGAAACTGGCATCTGGAGTGAATTGTCCATAAGGACTGAACATGGACTGAACTCATTGCCTTTGTGGAAGGCATCTTGAAGAGAGAACCTGTTCATTATTTCCTGCTACCCAGATCCTCAAAGCAGCCATTTCTATCCTCCCTGAAGCCTGCTTCTATGCCTTTTTATTTCCTTTCCTTTCCTTCCATTTTCTTTCTTTTTTTTTTTGAAACAGGGTCTCGCTCTGTCGCCCAGGCAGGAGTGCAGTGGTGCGATCTCCACTCACTGCACCCAAGACCTCCTGGGCTCAAGCCGTCATCCTGCCTCAGCCGCCCGAGTAGCTGGGACCACAGGTGTGTGCCACCATGCCCAGCTAATTTTTTGTTTTTGTTTTTGTAGAGATAAGCTCTTGCTATGTTACCCAAGCTGGTTTTGAACTCCTGAGCTCAAGCAATCCACCCGCCTGCGCCTCCAAAAGTGCTGAGATTACAGGTGTGAGTCACCACTTTTAGCCTTTTTTAAAATTTTGATGCTATAAATTACTTCTGTTACTTTCTAGTTTAAATCACCCAGAGTTAATTTTTGTTTCTTAAATAACCCTAACAGGTACAGAGGCAGTAAAGCGTTGTTCAATATCCCCTTTGTTGTGGGCAGTTTCCATCTTCTATGCAGATATTTCTGCACGTATACTAATTTGTGGGAAAAAAGGACTTTTTAGACAGAAGACAAGCTGGAACTTGGCTGAACAGTTAATAAAAATAGGAAAATCTGAGCGATGACCAGGAAACTGTGAATAGAACAAGGAGAGAAAAAGACAAATGAGAGGGTGGCTAGAAATATGTTGACTGGACAAGAACCCTGTTTAGGGTTGGAGACCGGGGTAGATTTCATCTATGTATGCCTCAGAGTTTAGGAAGAACTCTGGTGGGGACAGAAATAGATCCAGAAGTTCGTAGTCAGCCTCTGTATTAGTTAGAGGAGAGGATGTGCTGGAGATGAGTTGAATACCAGTGATCCTGGGCTGTCTGACCAATATGATCTGGGTCGGTGTCCCTGCCCAAATCTCATGTTGAATTGTAATCCCCAGTGTTGGAGGTGGGGCCTGGTGGGAGGTGAGTGAAACACGGGGGTGGATTTCCCCTGGGTGCTGTTCTCATGATAGGGAATGAGTTCTTATGAGATCTGGTTGTTGAAAAGTGTGTAGCACCTCCCAGTGTCTTCCTCCTCGTCTGGCCATGTAAGACATGCTGCTTCCCCTCTGCCTTTTGCCATGATTGTAAGTTTCCTGAGACCTCCCCAGTCTTGCTTCCTATACAGCCTGCAGAGCCATGAGCAAGTGAAACCTCTTTTCTTTATAAATTACCCACTGTCTGGTATTTCTTTATAGCAATGCAAGAACAGACTAATAGACTGACTAAGGCTTTTCTACCATCCCAAAAGTGTTGGCATGTGAGACTGTTTTCTGTACCTTCCATTATTTATCAAGACATGGATTGTATCTTGATAAATAGTTGCACTTGTTTTATAGTAATTTTCTGTATTGACATACTTTTGACACTCTCATTTGTTTATTCATTCAATAACTTTATTGGATGCCTACATAAATATTTATTGAGTGCTGGTCATTGTTGTTGGTGCTAAGTACATAGCAGTACAAAATATTGTTCCTCCCTCATGGAGATAGATAACTGTGGAGGAGAGAAAAATAAACAATTAAGTAGAAATATATAATTACAAAATGTGTGCCAAGTGCTCAAAAGGAAAATTGCTGGCTTTGAATAGAATGTAACATGTGATGGTGTTTTACTACCAAAGGAGAGACAAGAGGGAAAAACTTTTCTTCATAAAGAAAGTTCAAAAACTTATTATGGTAGTAGGAGCCTTGTACTTTACCCAAGAGGCCTTTTCCTTCCGTTTTCATGAGCTCACCTTAAAACGTAATTCAAAGAATCTGTAAGATGTAACGTATTTTGGTTTTGACTTTATGTGTTGTAGGTTGTATCTGGAAACTGAAGGCAAGCTTTGAGGAGACTTCTTGGGCCAGTTGATGGACATTAAACCTGGTTGAGAGACAGGGACATGAACTTGTGACCTTAAGTTGTCAATAGGGAAAACAACTTAAAAATAGTGTAAAGTTCTGTTTACCCTTGAAGACAGGGAAGATAATCAGGTTAATTTAATGAATGCATAATAGGGGTTTGCTGATCTCAGCTGTCATAGAGCATTTTTATTTGACTAAATTTCCTGAACATGTTGCTGGTTGATTTGTTATCCTGTAAGAAAAGACCAGACATCATCTTTTCATATTTGTTCAGTGTTTTGGTGATTTGACCATTCACTGAAGACCATTATGTGCATGATACTCTGAAGGCTACATTGTAACTACCAGAGTGCTTATAGAATAATCTAGAATGGAAGGATTTTGCAACCTAATAGAATCTTTACGTAGGGCATGAGTGGCCTTTGAAAGAATGCCTTAGGCGCCATCTTGTGGTCAGCATTATGAATGCATTGAATTCAACTCATCCTCAACTTGCTGGAGACTGTTTACAAAGTTCATGACGGCTTTCGGGCTGTTGAGACTTGAATACATCTCTCCATAGAACCAATGTCACAAAGGGAGGTTACATTATCCTACTATGGCAAAGACCTGGTATATTAGTCAGGTCTTTTTCAGCTTCAGGTGACAGAAACCTATTTCAAACTGGCTTCGGCAAGAAGGGGTTTTCTCACAAAAGAAGGAATTGCTGTAGGAACCAGGGCCTTTGGTTTTATTCCATCTTGCTTCAAGGAAGGTTGATCAGAAATCCAGATTTTGAATAATTTTCCACATTATGACTCAGCTAGCTACAAGCAGAAGAATCTCAAGGAAGGACCCTGGCCTGATTGGGTCTCATGCCAAGCCTTGTACCAATCATGTATTCTGGGGAATGGGACACTATGAACAGCCAGCTTGAGTTGGGTGATCATCCTCAGTGGTTGGGGGGTGGAGAAGAAGAGACAGAATATGTTACCTTAGGAAGGGAGTGGGAAGGCTTGCTGGGCAAATGAGCAAACTAAAAAGAGCAACCACAACCTACTACATTCTGCTACTGAGACACCAGAACACATCCATACCTTTCTCCCCATGCATGCAATTCCCAAAGTGCCTAAATGCTGTAACTTTCCTGAGTAGACACAGTACAAACTCATTTTCTTCCCAAGAGGAATTAAAGATACATTGAATTGATGTGTTCAACACCACGTCTAGGATTTCTGGATGATGTGTGTTCCTCTTAGGTTACAGGTAGTGTCTACTCCAGGTCCAATAATCTATTTCCATTAAGAAAAAAACTTGACCACAAAGCCAGCTATTTAATCTATTTCAGATTCACTTAACATACCTTTTAAGATTTCCAAAAGAGACAAATCCTGTGTCGTATTTTATTGAGTTAAACACTTGAAAGCTATATATTCTTTTAAATCAGTATTTTGAGTAAGTGTTTATATGAGCCCCTAATATTTGTCAGGTATCATTTTAGGTGCTAGGAGTATGCCCCTCATTTCTCTGAACTTAAAGACATGAGCAAATAACTAAGCAGTAAGGGGCTGTAATTGCAGTATGAATTGCATGTATGTTCTATTTGTACCATTTTTACAGAATTGTATGTATTTTACAAGTGGTATTTATGAAAAATTGAAACCACAAAAATAAGAGAATCCCATTGATACAGAGAATAGGGATAAACAGAACCTCAAAGAGTTAGAGTTATTATTAGGACCAATTTTAAGTTGGAAAATACTTGGCAACAGTTTGTCAAAAATGATGGAACCATTTTCTTCCTTTTTCTAGTTTATGTGGACTTTTGTTCTAGCAAATTTTGGCTTGTGCACTTGAGGGCCAATTACTCATGAAGCAGAATATTTGAATCAATTTGCTTTATTCACTAACTAGTTGTCCTACTGGCATTTCTAGTTTAAAACACATTGAATGAGCTCCTAAGACAAACATCTAGCTTAATGATTAGAGGGAAGGATTGGATAGTATTTCAGAGCATGAGTTTTGGCATAAGTGTCACCAAGGTGGGCCGGGCGCAGTGGCTCACACCTGTAATCCCAGCACTTTGGGAGGCTGAGGCGAGTGGATCACCTGAGGTCAGGAGTTCAAGACCAGCCTGACCAACGTGGAGAAACCTCATCTCTACTAAAAATACAAAATTAGCTGGGCGTGGTGGTGGGTGCCTGTAATCTCAGCTACTCGGGAGGCTGAGGCAGGAGAATCACTTGAACCCAGGAGGCAGAGGTTGTGGTAAGTTGAGATTGCGCCATTGCACTCCAGGCTGGGCAACAAGAGCGAAACTCTGTCTCAAAAAAAAAAAAAGCCACCAATATTTAGTCCTGACTTTGCTCTTATTAGCTCTGTGACCTTCAGCAAGAGTCTTAGCTTTCTTAGTTTTCTCATTTAAGTAGTGGTACTCAGCTTGTACTAGTACTCAACTTGTAAGGTCATTGTGAGTGTTAAATAAATATGTCACAGTATTAGCATATAGTGAGGGCTATATACATGTTGAAAGAATAATTAGAAAAAAGTGAAGCCTTTCTTAAGTGCCTTTTAAAAGTAGGCACTACATGGCTAAAATCCATTTATTAATGCTATGGAGACTTGATTATTGTTCATATAATTGATTATTGTTTGTTCATATAATTGATTACTGCTCTCTTAATTGGGGACCAATGTCACTCAGAAAGAGTGTTGACAGTATGGAAATTACAAAAGATGTTGTTTTTATTTACTATGTTGAATGGTGGTATGAGGGAATCACTGGACTAGCAAAACTCTCTTAAAGTTTTGACATGGGATGGAGTGTGTGGTGGTGGGGACCCTTTTCCCCACTATTGAGGTTTTATTCTGGGGGAGGGAGCTCCGCTAGTCTAGGATTTCGGGATGATGTGTGTTTCTCTTAGGCTCAGACACAGCGTCTTCTCTAGGTCCCTTCCTTGGTGTTTTTATGCCCCTTCCTTGCTCCTTTCTGGAAGATAAGTCACTCATCTGACTGGTGAATGTGGAAGGAATAAAACTGTGACCAAATGGCTCGGCTTCTTCCCTTTTTCTCTGGGGAGGAGCCTGTCTTCTGGAAGCTTGCATTCCACTCTGATCCTCCTTGACATAAATGCACCAGGCAGGCCCTGTTTTTCAGATGCTTGCCCCAGTCCAGTGCTACTTGGGATTCAAAAGATAAGCAGTGGCGGGGCGCGGTGGCTCACGCCTGTAATCTCAGCACTTTGGGAAGCTGAGGCAGATGGATTGCTTGAGCTCAGGAGTTTGAGACCAGCTTGGGCAACATGGTGAAACCCCATCTCTATGAAAAATACAAAAATTAGCCAGTCTTATAACCAGGTCTCAAAAAAATAAATAAAAATTTAAAAAGACCAGCAGTTTAATTCTTGAGTGCAATGTGATCTACTTGCCTAGAGACCTAGCCCCATTTTTCAATATTAACAATGTGATATCTACTCTCCTAGCTGCTTTATTCTTTGGTCGGATTTCTCAATTGCCTCACAACATTTGTGAGAAAGACGGATGTCATTTACCAAGCCTGTTGAAATCCCAGCAGTCCTGTTAACAATGAATTGTGCACGTTCTACTAGGGACTTCCTTTCCTTCCTTTCCTTCCCTTCCTCCCTTTTCCTTCCTTCCTTCCTTCCTTCCTTCCTTCCTTCCTTCCTTCCTTCCTTCCTTCCTTCTTTCCTTCTCTCTCTTTCTCTTTTCTTTTCTTTTTTCTTTCTTTCTTTCCCGAGTCTCGCACTGTCGCCTGGGCTGGAGTGCAATGGCGCAATCTCAGCTCACTGCAACCTCCGCCTCCCGGTTCACGAGATTCTCCTGTCTCATCCTCTTGAGTAGCTGGGTTTACAGGCACACACCACCACATCCAGCTAATTTTTGTATTTTTAGTAGAGACGGCGTTCACTATGTTGGCCAGACTGGTCTCAAACTCCTGACCTCATGATCTGCCTGCCTTGGCCTCCCAAAGGGCTGGGATTACAGGTGTGAGCCACCGTGCCTGGCCGGGGACTTTCTAAGAGCCTGAGTGGAATACACTTCAGAATTATCTATTGAAGGGCAAGGGAGTTAGGGTGTCTATCCACCAACTCCTGTCCCTCACTGGCTGAGGGTTGCTTAATTCTCTGGTACTTTTAGCTTGCCCATTTTGTGGCTAGCAGAAGTCCTCAGCCAGAGAAATGCAGGTGTTTGATGTGGGAAACCAAGAGTAAGATGAGAACAATCTACTGAAGTGCCAAGTAACTCTCAGTGTGTCCTGGGGAATGGTTGGGGCACTCACAGTGCCAGCGATAAGGTTGTCTCTGAATTCCCATTGGCTATGCTAGTACCTTGCTCTGTGATTCCACAGCTGTTTCCTTAGTCAAATCCAGCATTGGATGGGTTTATTCTGTCACCTCAGCTGTAAGCTCTATGTGGGCAGGGACCAGATGCATGCTATTCACTGTGGTATTCTCAAGCCTAGGTGATCAGTAAATATTTGTTAAATGTAGCCGGGGGCAGGGGCTTACGCCTCTAACCCCAGCAATTTGGGAGGCGGAGGCAGGCGAATCACTTGAGGTCAGGAGTTCAAGATCAGCCTGGCTAACATGGTGAAACCCTGTCTCCACAAAAAATACAAATATATATATATATATTTTAGCTGGGCGTGGTGGCACGTGTCTGTAATCCCAGCTACTTGGGAAGCTGAGGCAAGAGAATCACTTGAACCCAGGAGGCGGAGGTTGCAGTGAGCTGAGATCACACCACTGCATTCCAGCCTGGGCAACAGAGTGAGACTCCATCTCAAAAAAAAAAAAAAATTACTTGTTGAATGAATGCTGTGGTCAGGAATGAATAAATGGTCACAGTGGAAAAAATCATATGCAATTATTTTTAAAGCTAGTTTTGGTGTTTTGTAAGAAAGTACATTTGCTATACAAAGAATTGTACTGCTGAACCCATTTAACACAGAGACATGAAGTGCATGGTTTGGACCCACCTGATGTTAAGTTTGAAGGAAACTTGCCTTTTACAACTTTATGGTCCTAGAAAAAGGGAGATCAGATATTTTCCTTTCTTAGAAAAAATTGTTAGCAAGGAATAGTTTCCATGAAGGTAAAACAGAGTAAGAGATTTGTTTTATCTGAAGTATTTTAAATAGGTTCTGTTTGTGAAGTTACTTGTCAAAGTTTCTCAACAGGAGAGAGATGGATTTCAGGGCTGAGGATATGATGATGTAATGTGACAATATTGCCAGTAGGTGGTGCTGTTTCACGTAGCATTAGAAGCTTTATGGCTTTGGATTCTGTAAATAGAGTTCACAACATTATTCTCGAAATGAATTAGATTAGTTTCTGAACGATTGATAGGATTTTTAACGTCAGACAGGCAATAAAAGAGAAAGCGCCAAAATCAGTCACCCCACTCCATAAGCAAAGAAGTCTGAGGGAGATAAAAATCTGTAATTCATACAACTGCAGCCAATATGGGGAAGAAATAATAAAATAGAAAAAAAGGGCTAATTCCGAGTTGATTATATGCTCCAGTGTGGCCTGGATAATTCCAGTTTTGAAAGACTAATCTGGATGGGCACATATGCTGAGAAAAATTCAGATATAATGGATAGTGGATAGTTTTTGTTATAGAGTCAAGAGTTGCTTGAATAGATAGCTTTAAGATGAACTGGGAAGTGCTGGGCTTAACTTTGTGAACTACCACATATGAAATACAATTATGCTCACAAATTACTATATTTAAAAACAGCTCACAAAGTAATTCTCATACTCCTGTATTTATAACTTGACAAACTGCTGAGCTGTCTTGATATTTCAATTGAATCTAATAAACACCTATTGGGGGTCTACTATGTACCAGGCAGTCTGCCAAGCACTGGGAATCCACAGATTTTAGTAAGACAGAGCCCTCCCTTCGAGGTTAGCCTTTAGCCAGGGGTTTTTAGGCCTTATAGAGACACTGCTTCTTTTCCATCACAGCCAAAGAACTCAGTCCAAGAGCTGTGGTGCAAGGAGACGAGTGGTTGCTCCCTGCCTCCATGGTCTTCCTGTAGCAAGGTCTCTGCTCCTCTATACGAAGACCTTGTTTTGTCTGGAGGCAACCAAGAAGTAAGAATTGCCAAAACACTGATTATTCCTCTTGCATCACTCCTTTCAATGCAGAGGGAAGAACTATGGTCATTTTAGATGTTTATCAAAATCCAGTTAATAGATTTAAAAAAGATTATCATTCATCATACCTAAATGTCATAATCACTCCCTTTTCCAGGATGCCCAAAGAAGGCTCAAAGACACAGTGAAATGGCCAAAATAATATTCTAGGACTAGCCTAGAATATTCTAGTCTTCTAGCAGGTTCTAAAATCACAGCTCTAGTGCCAGGACACTAACATGACTGCCCCCAGATTTGTGCCTTCCTCTCCCTCCAGAAACATTTGAGACGACAAAAGTTTTCCCATGCAGCAGCAGAAGGCTATCCAATTACTTTCTGGAGGAGTGAAATCTTTTAGAAGACAGGAACATCAAAGATTTTGAAATGGGGTCAAAGAACAAGGGTGTCTTTGGAAACATACAGTCCTGGTTTGGATTCCAACTTAATTTTTCAGCCCTGTGATTTTGGGCAATTTACTAAGCCTTGGCTTTCTCACTTAAAAACAGGAATTATCATTCCCAGCTCTTAAGATCATTGCAAAATTTGAAATAGGATAATCGATGGGAAAGCACCTATAATAATTCCTGGCATGGTGGGCATCCTAGAAAGTGTTAGAATTCTCCCTTCCTTCTTTGGAGGGGATATTGGTATTCAGTTATGTGACCGTGAAACCACATGTAAGCACGTTTAGTATCCAAGCCATGTCATCAACATAGACCCATCATCTCCTCCTGGCCTGCTACTAATGCCCCTCATTTTGATAGTAATGTCAATATGCTCTTTCATGGTAAAGTCAATGAACAGCTATGATCATGAGGGCTAATTCTGAAAGCATTCATAGGCAAATCCAAAGCAGGGAGAGGCTATTTACATTTTTCCTTAGTTTTCTTACAAGAGGCGTACCTGAAAGCTGGCATTCTGAAAGAAACTGATTAAATAACGCATCATTTTGATGGATTCCAGAGCCTTCCCCTTGTTTGCTGTGTGATTCTCAGCCTGCCAGCTCAAGTGAAGTGAGGAACAGTTTCTCTTCATATGCCACGCACAATATGGGAGCACGGCAGCTTTTGCTGCTGATGAAAATATTATGGCCTCAGTTCTCTGTAATCAATTTACTGCTTTATGGACCCAAAGTCCTCCAGAGAATTTAATAAATTCACATAATGTTTCTAAGTGCTGCATTGTGCATTTGGAGCGCTGATTTAGCTGACAAATGTGAAAAATTCGTGTAGTTAGACAACTCCCTAGCGATTAGACATGTGTGAAGCTAAAGAGAACACGTTGCTCCAGAGAAGGTCAGCATTAACATACAGCCCAGAGTCTTCTCTTGACTGGCCTCATGTCCCTTCAGCCTTGATGGATAACACCATCTGACCAAACATTTATTTGGGGGGTAGGGTTTTACTCATTTTCAGTGGGGCTGTACTTTTGATTCTCTAAAAGCCTGCTCTGGTCTAGGCAGAGTGAAGAATGACCAAGTTAAGGGTGATAGTGTAGTGTGTGACTAGGATGGCACCTACGGATTTAGAGGATGAAATGGTCACTAAGTTGTGCACATTTGACCCTGAGGGATGCCAGACGTTTCTAAGGGAGCATTTTGTGGGACAGCAGCACAGAGTCACTTGTTTAAAACCAGTTCCATTTAAAGTTATATTAGCTCTTTCTGCACATCTCTCTCTCTTCCATTCAAATTTCTTTCCAAATGTAAACAGATTTACCAGAAATAATTATTAAACCACTTTATTACTCAAAATAATCTTCTATCTTTACTAATGTACATATAAATATTCTGCACCATGATAACCAACCTATTACATTGTCCTAATAATGCCATTTTGTATTCCCCTTTTCCTCTTTAATGTTACTTCATACAAACAACAAAAGCATTATTTTGTGCCCATCAAAGTGGGCCACAGAGCTGTTGTTTCAAATAGGCTTTTAGTATTTAATTTCTGGTGCTGTATTGTTACAGAGACCATCATTATTCAGAATTACTGCAGGTTTTGCTGTTAATTTTAGCTTGAATTTTGGTTTTCAGCTCAAGCAAAGATTTAAGATTTACCTTGAGTTCTCAAATTAGGGGCAATCTGCAATGGATATGGGGCCTGGAGATGTTGTAATAGCCCTTGTGGAAACAAGCTGACGCCTGTTGCACCTCCTGTCCTGGTGATGGATGACCCAGCTGATACCTCTACTCTGGCAGTCTCTGAGCACTGGGTGAGTGACTGTGGACTCTCTCCTGGGGGACCCAGAAGGTTTGGACCTGCTCCTATGGCTCTGGATCTGGGTAGAGACACCCAGATGCTTCACTGATGAAAAGGGAATGTCACTTCCTGTATTTGGATACTGTAAGCAATGCTTGACAGGTGAACTTTCTACCATTGTCAAAGCAGCCGAAGAGTTGGGGGAACAAAATGTGGTCAAGTATTAACAATCAGAGATAGAATGGGAGTGAATATTCCTGTTCATAAAACACTCTGTAAAACATTTAAAGCGGTATATTCTGAGCCAATACGAGTGACCGTGGCCTGGGGCACTGTATCAAGAGGTCCTGAGAAAGTGTGCCTGAGGTGGTTGGGTTACAGTTTAGTTTTATACATTTTAGGGAGACCAGGAGTTACAGACAAAGACATAAAATCAATACATGGGAGGTACATATTGGTTTGGCCCAAAAAGGTGGGAAATCTTGAATAGGGGGTGGTGCTTACAGGCCACAGGTGGATTCAAAAAGACTTTTCTGATTGGCACGTGGTTGAAAGACTTCAGCTTTGTCTAAAGACTTGAAGTCAGCTGAGCCTAGAAGGCTTGGAAAAGGAAGGTCTGGCTGCATTAATGGAGATTCTCTACAGATGCAAACTTCTCCCACAGAAGATGGCTTTGCAGGGGTATTTCAAAATATGTTTCGGGGCTGGGCGCAGTGTCTCACGCCTGTAATCCCAGAACTTTGGGAGGCCGAGGTGGGCAGATCACTTGAGGTCAGGAGTTCAAGACCAGCCTGCCAACATGGTGAAACCCCTTCTCTACTAAAAATACAAAAAATTAGCTGGGCGTGGTGGCACGCGTCTGTGATCCCAGCTACTTGGGATCACTGAGGCAGGAGAATTGCTTGAACCCGGGAGGCAGCGGTTGTAGTGAGCTGAGATCATGCCATTGCACTCCAGCCTGGGTGACAGAGTGAGACTCTGTCTCTCTCTCTCTCTCTTTATATATTTTTGAGAAATATATATAATATATATATTTTTGAGAAATATATATAATATATATATTTTCTCTCTCTCTCTCTCCCTCTATATATATATGTATGTATGTATTTGGGGGTAAAATATTTTGATTTTCTTCAGGGTCTGCTATCTGTTGTGTGATGATACACCAGGGTCCAGTTGGAAAATTATTGCAGAAGATATTTTAATTTCTAAAGGCTTTTGAGTGAACTCTTGTCTGGATAGTACCGTGCAGCACAATGCAGTGATACTATAAACAATATGCTTGATTGTGAAGCTTCCTGCCTCCCAGGAGTTAACAACAGATGATGAGAAATGGAAAGGTTGAAGGTTTAGTGAAGGTCCCTTTTAAAAGGAGGATACTTGCTAATGAACATGCTTTCTAGAAGTTCAACTTTCTCCATGGGGAATGGCACCCAGTGCCAAATCTAACTGTATTGTAATCCACCACCTATCCCGAGATGGTGGAGCTGAAATGTCTGTGCTGGATAGACAAGATTCCACATTATTACTGAGATGACAAACCTATGAGGCCAACCTGCTTGTGAGGTTGTGATTTTATTTTTGCCACTATTTCGTTGCTGTCATTCCTCATAAGTATGTCTCCACACTTGTCAGGTCAAATCTGCTGTCAATTGAAATACATAAAATGCATATCTCTGTATGTATACATATTTTTCATTTTCTAAAATGAACATCATAAAAACAGAAACATGACCTACAAAGGCAGGATACAGACTCCAAATATTGTACAGCAGCTTCATTTTTTTATTAGATTTTCTGTGTTTTCTTCTCCCCCAGTTGCTGGATAAAATCCATACAAATGAAATACTGGCTCACTCAGTAAATAATAATGAAAAGGTAAATTCATTTTACAGAGAAGCCAGTGCATGTAAGACATCATCTTGAATGACTGTGATTTTCTTGAACTGATCACCAGGCTATTATAGTCTCTCAAGAATGATATCTGGTTTTTAGGTTCTCCAATTGTGCCTGTGACCTCTCCTTAACCCTTTGGCCCTTAAGAAACATTGACTTAAAACCAAAAACCATGTGTAACAGTATGCTGCTGAAATGACACAGGTACAATTTAGTTCACATTAACTTGGAGTTCTAAGAGCTGAAACACACACTGAGGATCTGGCCTCTCCCTGCCATCATCTGACCCCTCCTCTTGTATCTTTTGATAGTTGTGATGTAATTATAAAGTTCTTTAGAAGAGTGTAGAAAAGAAATATCTTTAGGGATAAAATCTTGTTTTCTTTTTAAGTTTATTGTGTAGCTTACAGTGTCTCCAAATATGCCATATTAGGTTCCATTTTGGTTTTTGGAAAAGGCCAAATGTTTATGTATTTTTTGTTTTTTTCCTGGGTAGGAGGCTGACTTTTAAGTCAGTATACATATGCCAGAGAGGACCAATTTCCTGGTTTGCCCCAAACTGAGGATGCTCCCAGGACATAAAACTTTCAGTGCCCCACCTGGGAAAGTCCCTGGCAAACCAGGATGAGTGGGTCACTCTATAAGATGGGTTTTCTTTGAACTTCGTTTCGGTGTGAATTAAAGGTAAAATTAAACCCAACAACTTGTTTTTTTGAGGACATAAAGGGCCTCTAAGAACACAAGATCAGCAAAACAAATCTCTTCTTCTCAGAGAGTTTTCTGCTTGGACTAACTGGTGAATCAAGTCCTCAGCTGCAGGTCAAGGTGACCCAAGCTAAGAGCTACTGGAGCCCTTACATAGACTGGGAGAATCAAAGGAAGGAATGGTCCCTTCCAAATGAATAAGCTGCTCTCTGGCATTTCGTTTTGAATTAAAAATAAAATACCCTTTTAGCTGGGCATGGTGGCCATGCCTGTGGTCCCGCCTACTTCGAGGCTAAGGTGGGAGGATCACTTGAGTATGGGAGTTTGAGTCTGCAGTGAGCCAAGATCGTGCCACAGTTTAGTTCTGGCATGACAGAGTGCCTGGATGACAGAGTGAGACTGTCTCAAAAAAATTAGTACAAAAATATCTAAAGCTCAGTAATGCCATGCAAATAGCTCAGTGTTTCTTGTGCATCTAAGAAGACAAAAATACGTGAGTAAGCCCTTAGTCAGAAGTAGTTTGTCCACCGCATTCAAGATGAATCTTGGGCTTTATCGAAAGCTTTATTGTGCTTTATTGAAAACTTTGAAGATGGAAACAAGTTGGCATCTCTAATATATTTGTCTTCAGTACCAAGACTGTGTAGTAGCTTGAGGAAACAACGTCTGTAACATCTGAGAATGGGTCCAGGTTCAAGTAGCTTTGAATGCGAGGAAAGAGAGCTATGAGTTTGACCACAGTGAAGAGAAGCCAGGGTGGTAGAGTGCATGTATTTTATTTATTTATTTATTTATTTATTTATTTATTTATTTATTTATTTATTTTTTATTTATTTATTTATTTATTTATTTATTTATTTATTTATTTATTTGATGGAGTCTTGCTCTGTCACCCAGGCTGTGCAGTGGTGCAGTCTCAGCTCACTGCAACCTCCGCCTTCCATGTTCAAGCAATTCTCGTGCCTCAGCCTCCCAAGTAGCTGGGACTATAGGTGTGCACCGACATGCCTGGCTAATTTTTTGATATTTTTAGTAGAGACGGGGTTTCACCATGTTGGCCAGGCTCGTCTCGAACTCCTGATCTCAGGTGATCTGTCCGCCTTGGCCTTCCAAAGTGCTGGGATTACAGGTGTGAGCCACCATGCCAAGCCTGTGCATGCCTTTAGACAGGAAGCCTCAGGAACTAAACCATGGAGTCCCTTGGTTTAGTTTCAGGACAGGCAGGCCCTGATGTTGTTACTAACGAAGGAGAGAGAATGGCTCAGTGCAGAACCTCTATCCTGGTCTTTGTCACAAAGGTGTGAAAAGCTGGCAATGGCCAATAAGTAGAGGTTAAGGGCAGAGCCAGGCAGTCCCGATTGGAATCCTTTTCCCACTACTCTCTATTGTGTAATCTGGGGCAGTCTACTTCCTCCCTCTAAAATCCCATTTTCTTATCTGTAATCCAGGGCACAATTCCTTCACTATAGTTCAGTCATCAGGATTAAATGAGATAATGTAAAACAGTTTAGCATAATTCCTGGTACAGGTGCCCAATACATAGTAGCTATGCATATTATCATTATCAATAATAGGATAGACATTTCATTCAATTGCTGTGATGGATTAACATGTGTGAGTTCTTTCTCTTGTCAGTTTATGTAATCATTTTTCCCCCTGAACTAAAATCATTCTTTTATTGATATGTACTGTAATTATAAGAGCCATTTTCTAGTGGATGCATAGATTTAAGGCATAAAATATCCATTTGATTAATCTCTTAGGATTAAAATTTGACCTATGTTTAAAAAGGCTGATCCAGGATTTCTTCAGAAGTAACAGGCTTATTATTTTTCTGAGAGGGGGCCTGAGTTTCCCCTGGGATTTAGTTATTCCTCTCCTTCGTGGGCATAGGTGCACCCTGTGCCATCTGCTCTTCTGGGCTGAGAACCAGGATGGAAAGTGGGAGGCCTGCTCACTGTACTTGGGATGAGAGCCGTGGATAGCCGTCAGGACACGTGAAAGAGTGGCCAACAATGGGAGCAGCTGAAACAGAATCACCCTTGTCCACAAACCCACACCACCCGATTTGTTTTGCTCTCTCCTCTTCGGCAGCCGTTCCACTGACTTTTCTGCACTAGGTAAAGTCATCCTGGTATTGGGGATTAATCCTCCTCAAGGGCTCTGGTAGTGATGAGAGCATGAAGCAGATACCACTAAGGCTAAGTCTGTGCTCAAGGAGAAGAAAGACACATTTGAAGTACCTGCCCTGGGCTGCAAAGCAAATTTATGTCATGTCCTCCTTATTAGGAAGCTGGAAATTATACACCAGTCAGACAGTAAATGTCCTGAATTCACCCTCATAGGGATGAATTCTGCTGCTAAGACAATTCTTTTGGTTTCAAAGAAAACTAGCAATCATTCAGTCTTTTTATTTTTATTATTTATTTATTTATTTTTTGAGATGGAATCTCACTCTGTTGCCCAGGCTGGAGTGCAGTGGCGTGATTCTGGCTCACCACAACTTCCGCCTCCCAGGTTGAAGTGATTCTCCTGTCTCAGCCTCCCGAATAGCTGAGACTATAGGCGCGTGCCACCATGCCTGTCTAATTTTTGTATTTTTAGTAGAGATGGGGTTTCACTATGTTGGCCAGGCTAGTCTCGAACTCCTGACCTTGTGATCTGCCCGCCGTGGCCTCCCTAAGTGCTGGGATTACAGGCGTTGAGCCACCGTGCCCCGCCTTGTTCTTTTTAAAATGACAACTTCTAACTGGGCTGAGTTTGACTCTTCTCTGTAAGAAGGCAAATACTGGCTGGGCGCAGTGGCTCACACCTGTAATCCCAGCACTTTGGGAAGCTGAGGCGGGCAGATCACGAAGTCAGGAGATCGAGACCATCCTGGCTAACACAGTGAAACCCCGTCTCTACTAAAAATACAAAAAATTAGCCAGGCATGGTGGCGGGCGCCTGTAGTCCCAGCTACTTGGGAGGCTTAGGCAGGAGAATGGCGTGAACCCTGGAGGTGGAGCTTGCAGTGAGTGCCGAGATCGTGCCACTGCACTCCAGACTGGGGGACAGAGCGAGACTCCGTCTCAAAAAAAAAAAAAAAGAAGGAGGCAAATATTTATGCTTGCCTCCTCCCAGAAAACAACATTAAGCAGTTCATAGTAAATCAAGTGTCCTGGACAAGCCATGTGAACGTCAGCTGTGTTTACAGCTGGGGTTCAAGGGGCCTGACAGAAGTCTATTTGCATAAGGTACTAGGGAGTGTCATGGGCGAGGACTCTGCTTAAGTGAGGTAGGAACCAGCCTCATGAGCCTAATCCTCAAATGAAGCTCAAGTAAGTTGTTAGGAGGAACATGCCTTGAACATATTCTACCTCAAACGCACAGATGGATGAACAAAATAAAGAGCTAGAAAAAAGCTGACAAAGTCGCTATTCCAATAGAACTCACTATGGACCATTCTACTGAAGGGGAAGCCCAGGAGCTGGGGAATTGCTCAATATTTACAGTTGAGATGTGGGTACAGTTGAATTGTGGTTGGTAGTTTTGAGGAGAGCAGTTTTGACATGTAGCAAACTTGGAGTTCACATCCACAGAATAAATGTCATGGGTTGGATTCTTTGGGAAGTAGTCAGCCACATCACAGCTCAACTTCTCCTTTTGCCCAATCCTTCCCCAGTAGGCGTCAATCCCAAAAGGCTAAGTCTTTGTCCACAAACCCCAAAGTTAATGCTTTTGGGATGAACGCCTACTGGGGAAGGATTGGGCAGAAGAAGAAGTTGAGCTGTGATGTGGCTGACCTCCCAGGAGCTTTGCAGCTGGCCCAGCCCTTTGGAGTTGTCCCCACTTGGGCTTGGAGGCTGGAGTTTTATACTCCTATATCCACCAGTCATTGAATGAAGATTGGGAACAACCCTCAGCTGGCTAAAGACAACCATCTCAACCAAGGTCTTGCCCACTTCCCAGGGTCAGTCTGCATTCAATGACCCTGGAAAGTGGGCAAGATCTTGGCTGAGATGGTTGTCTTTAGCCAGCTGAGGGCGGTTCCCAAAGGGCTGAGAGCTGAGGGTTGTTAGAGGGCAGGGTGCCCAGCAGCAGTGGGAATGACTTCTCCAGCCCTGAAGCTGGGATTTGGGTGGTACAGCACTGTCTGTTACAAAAGGACTACTTATCTTTTGAGAGACTGGTAGAATGTACTGAAGTACTGCTGACTTGGGGAAATAGATGTCAGTGTGGATTTTCAAAGCCAACTATAGTAACCCACACGTCTGGGCATAAGGGAATGCCTTGGTTTAAAGCTTAAGTGAAGTAGCAACAGGCTTTATGAGCCCAATCCTCAAATGAAGCTCGAGTAAGTTGTTAGGAGGAACATACCTTCTCCAGAAGCTGGAGAATCAGGAGGTCACAGGACCCACTGTTGGTTACAGGGCCATGCTACCAAACTTGACCAAGTCAGACTAAAATGATTGAGCTACAATTGGTTTTTTTTTTTTTTTTTTTTTTGGTTTTCCCATTCTGAGAAGAGTGTTCCTTTTTCTCATACTGTGGTAAATAGTAAGTACTCTGTGTACTTCTAAGGTTGTATGGTGCTACAGTCATAATAACAGTAAGAATAATCACAACCATAAGCAACATTTATTGAGTGGTACCGTGTGCCAGCACTGTTCTAAATGCTTTACTTACAATTATATATTTGAAGGTCAAGTCCCTTTGTAATAGATGGTGCTGTGCCACCCAAATCCTACCATAACCTCTATGACATAGGTCATTTTATTACACTCACTCTCAAGATGAGGAAACTGGGATACAGGGAGTTGAAATTGCTCTCCCATGGCTACATCGCCAATAAGTAGCAGTGCTAGGCTGCGAACTCAGGCATGAAAAGCAAAAGGGAAAAGGTTAGAATAAAAGCAAAGTGTTCGTTAAAAGAGATGGTCCCTGATGCCTTGAGAGCTGGTCACGTAAAGTTTCCCAAGCAATGGCAGTGGGCATGACCAGCTGTCCTCTGCTTGAAGTGGGCATGCTGTAGAACTGTGTCTGATCTATTCACAGCTACATCTCCTACTCTAGCCCCCTACCTGGCTCCTGGGGAAGCAGAGTCCCTTCGAAGCACTCAAAGAGAAATGTAACGAAGGATTAAATGAATGTACCAGAAGGATTGTTTTTAGAGTTAAAACCCTGGGCAATTTACTTATTCCCTCCTGGCCTTGGTTTTTTCATCTATAGAAAGTAATTGATGACTGAGGGATGGCGTAAGTTTTGATCTATCATATAGTCTTGTGTAGCATTAACTCCCAATAAATAGAAGCTATTATTATTATTATTATTATTTCTCTCTACATGCTGGAAGGTGATAGTTGGCTTAAAAATTGCAAAGAAGAACTAAATATCTCATTCTTTTAGTCAACTTTGGAAGGCTTGACTACATTATCTCTAATGTTCTGTCTTAAAAGTGAGTATGGAATCCTACATTTTCATGTTTTTTCAGGCACAATTTTTCAACAAAATAATTTGTACCAAAGTAAAAATGGAATTTCCTCACATCCATCCTGCCCTACCCTGTCCCCTTCCAATATTTTCCAGGCACGTCTTGTTTTTATTACCCCTGCATTAACAGATCTACTTCAAGGAGCTCACCATGACCCAGGAAATGGAGGCTGACCAAAAATGGAGGAGAAGAGAGGACAAAGAGACATAAAAGGAATTTTATGTTCTTTTTAAGGAGTCATTAAAGTAGTATAAAATAAAAAACCTTAAAATGCCACACAATGGCTTGTTTAGATAAGACTCGGAAGGTTTTCTATAGACATGGAGAAGGCAGAGGCAGCCTGGTTTTGACAGTGAACCCTGGGGTAGAATTATGCTCAGAGGTCTTGTCAGTCAGCATTCAGTGGCATGCAGGAGAAACCACTTCAGTTATTTCATGCAGAAGAAGATTAAATCATGGAATGAGGGTGGAAGGACTGGAGGAGCAGGTCCCAGGCTGGCCCTCCCCCAGCTACTACCAGAAGGACAATTCAAACCCGGCCTGGCAAAGGAACTTAAACTGGGCAGAATCAGGAAGTTGGAGAATCAGGAGGTCATGGGGCCTATTGTTGGGTACAGGGTTATGTTACCTTAGCTGTGCATCTGGAATCAGGAAATCACTGCTTCCACTGCTGGCTCAGAAACATACCACCCAGGCTGAAATCTAGGGATCAGGAAACTGGCTCCAACATGATGGACTCTGGAGCCATGATTTGCCTGCTAAAGCTGCACCAGCAAGATAAATATCTCCCTTCCCACTTACACTAGCTTGCATTGGGGTCTTGCTCAAGTGCATCTTCAGATAAGTTAGGAAAAATGTGGTTTGTATTTTTCTAGCTTCTGCAGTGCAGAAAGGCATGCCAGACATGTTGGAGTGGATGTTGAGCAAACCCATCTACGATTTCTATTACTATAGTTTACCCAGTGGAAAATTAAAAGATTGGGATGGCGTCAGTTCTTCTTCTCTGTTCTGTGTGTTGTTGTATGTAAGTAGAAGAATAGAATATAAGTGTTTGTAATCAGAAACTATACAGCATTCACCTTATCTTGATCCTCTGACTACTTTCAGTTAACCATAACACAGAACCTGAATTATTAGGACTTTAGTAAAGTCCAGCCCATTGCTAATACCAAGTATGCTTAGAGAGCGAAGGCGACTTAACTTAAATGTTGGAATATCACTGGAAAATGTAGTCCCAGTCCTTTAAAACTGTTCGTAAAACCCATACCCATTAAAACCCCATTAAGAAATAAATAACTCATATTCTCTCTCACATACAAGCATATTTAATAACATTGAATTTAATGGAGCTGTTTATTTTGTAATACACTTAGAGAATCATCACTTTTCTTGTGGCCATGGTCAAATAAGTGCCCAAATTGTTTTTCCTTAGACTCTTTGGTTGCTGCTGGATGTTTGGATCATAACCAACTCTCTTTTTAACAAGAGCAGCAGACAGCAGTCATGTTTGAAGCCTAATTGACCAATACAATGGCCTGCAATTTCTGTGAGGTCAGGGACAACATCTTTCAACCACTTCTTGCCCCCAACCCCCTGCCACAATTAATGCTGTTTTTCTAGCACCATAGACATAGCAAGTGTGCAACAAATGTTTGACTATTTTTTAAATGAGTGATGAAATGCATGAATGCATAATTGCTAAATGGATCACACGTTCATTTTTAATTGTGATGAAACAATGGGAAATGTAATAGGGGTTTTTCATTTGGAAGAAAAGCATTTTGATTTAACATTTAAAAAATAAGAATGCTTTTGAAAACAGTTCCTGGATATCATAGTTAATTATTTTCCTCCTGAGGGTTTTATTCCAGACCAGATCTGATTTTAAATGAGATTCACGTGGTGATTATAACTTGGTTTTCTCTTTCCCTGCTGCTGTGGCTGCAGCAGCAGGAGCACATTCTCCCAGGAGCTTTCTTACTCTAGGCTTCTCTTCAAGCACTTAGCACACTTCTCATGCATTCCTAGATCTCGTCATTCAACCCAGAATGACTATTTCCTTAGCATTTCTCACCTCTCCTGAACCCTCATCAATGCTATCTTTTCTGACCTTTACAAAGAGCAGTAGGCAAAGCAAAACTTTCCTCCGCAAATTATAAACTGCAAATTATTTTTCCCAGTGAGCCTGCAACGAATGACCCAGAGTAGTATTTCATGATAGGAATTTCCAGACTGCAGTATAATTATAAAGTCAAATACTTTTCTTTTGTATGAGACTTCTGAGGAGCAAAGACGTGAGTTCTAAGCATTCTGTTCTCATCAAGTAATTGTTACATCATTGTGTAATTTGTGTGCCTAAAGGAATGTGATAGATTACTAGCTAAAAAGACCAGCAATTATTTCATCACTTACCCATTCCAAAATTATTTTTGAGCACTTGCATCCCAGGAACTGTTTCAGTGGCTGGAAATAAGCAGAGAACAAAACAAAACAGGCAAAATCCCTGTAAGTCCTCACAGGACTTACATTCTAGTAGGGAGATGTATTCAATAAATACATACATATGTAATAAATATGATGTCAGGTTTCGTCATTGGAATGAAGAAAAATAAAGCAGCACAAGGTGGTAAGGGATAACATTTAAGCAGATAACAATGTGAAAGAGAGTGTTCCAGGAATGGGGAGCAAGTGCAATGGTGCTGGTACCAAGATGAGCATGGCCCTAATCACCGCTTAATAAGCAAGAGCAGGAAGGGGCATGGCTGGGGGGCGGGGGGCAGACAGGCCCTGATAAGGAATTTGGATATTTTTGGGGGTACCTGTGTGATGAAAAGCCAATAGAGTACTAACGACAGGGGCTCAACATGATCTAATTTATACGTTGAAAGGATCTCTCTGCTACTGTATGGAAAATACACTGCAGGTGAGGTAAAGTTGAAGCAAGTCAACAACTGGGGGCTTGGCCGGGTGTGATGGCTCATGCCTGTAATCCCAGCACTTTGGGAGGCCGAGGGGCGTGGATCACCTGAGGTGAGGAGTTCCAGACAAGCCTGGCCAACATGGCAAAACCCTTTATCTACTAAAAGTACAAAAATTAGCTGGGTGTGGTGGTGGATGCCTGTAATCCCAGTTACTTGGGAGACTGAGGCAGGAAAATCGCTTGAACTCAGGAGACAGAGGTTACAGTGAGCAGAGATTATACCACTTGCACTCCATCCTCGGCGACAGAGCGAGACTCTGTCCCAAAAATAAATAAATAAATAAACAATTGAGGGCTGTTGGAGTTATCTGATCATCTGCACTAGAGCACTGGCTGTGGGGGTGTTGAAAATGGTTGTGGAACTATACTCAATAAAATTTGGATTTACATTAAAAATAGTGACAATCTGATTTTCATTCCTGCTATGTTGTGGACATTATAGGAAGAAATGGACTCAGGTAAGTAGAAGAATTTAGTTTTAAAGCAGGAAAAAGGGTGGCAAGAACAAATTCTGCATTGGCTAGATGGAGATAATGTTGGAATAACTTTCTCTGAGATATTCTTGAAAAAGGAAGTATTGAGGATTTAAAGGAAGAAAATACTCCAAGTAAAAGTAACTATATATTCTTCAGTGTTAAAAAAAATCCCAAAGGCATGTTGTTAAAAAGCAACATGCCATTTCTTTTTTTCCTTTTTGTAGTAGACTTTATTTTTTAGAGCAGTTTTAGGTCACGGCCAAATGAGAGGAAGGTACAGAGATTTCCTATGTATCCCCTGTACCCACACCTGCATAGCGTTTCCTGCTTCCTGTGTCTCCCAACAAAGTGGTACATTTCTTACCACTGATGAACCTACACTGACACATCATTTATCACCCGAAGACCATAGTTTACATTAGGGTTCACGTTTTATGTTATAATGATATGTTTTGTTAGCAAAATTTCTGCTCACTTGGGCTCCTTCCTTTCATCTCCTTTTTAACTAATTACTTAGACATGAGATTAGATTTCTTAAGGTATATCATCAGAACTTTGCCAAGGGTACAAAGGAAGAATAGGTTCACATACATGTCTAAAAAAGTTGAGAAGACAGAAAAAATCCAATTGATATGTCAAAGAACTACATAAGCTTCTGAAATAGAAAAAAATTTTAGAAAAAGCTGAAGCTTCAAGGACAAATACCTGTAGAAAGGTTTATAGAAGTAAGGTCAGAATTACTAAAGCAGGAAATGAGATGCAACTTCCAAAGGCGAAATAGAGTATTTCTTTTTTTTTCTACTCTGTCAGGAGCAAGAAAAGACTAGAATGGAGTGTTGTCCTTTAATTAGATAGGAAAGAAAGAGACTCACTGATGACATCAAAAGGCCACAGGGCATTCAATGTCTTTTTTAAAAACCTTTCTGCAAGATCAAGTGAATGGGCTCTGGAAATGGGTAATGCATACTTTAGGAAAATGAAAAGGGAAAACGAAGACTTGGAGGGAGATAATTTAAACAAGTGAGATCTGTAAATGTGCAGGCCCTGATGATGCCCCTGATGATTTGCATTCAAGGGTACGAAAAGAATTGGCTGAAGTATTGTGGACCATAAATTGAATATGAGTCAGCAGTTAGTAACACTGTTATTTAAAAAAGTGAACATTATTGAGAGATGGATTAACAGGAGTATGACATGAAAAGGGCAAGGATATGTTCTTGAATACTTGGCATTGATCAACCATTATTTAGAATATAATTACCAATTTTGGTCCCTGTATATTAAAAGAGAATCAGAAAATGATGAATGAAACAAAAAGTGAGGAATTCCAATGGCTGTGATAAAAAGTTAAATTCTCCATTTTTATGTTATCTTGGTTAAGAGTACCAACTTCCTGATCGTACTGACTCAGAACACCTAGAATTTGCCTTTTAAGTGATCTCTGTCTAAGTAGCCACATCCTTAGGTTAAAGGAAGTGGGCTTGCTCCGTTTTGGAAAAAAGGCAGCTAGTGTATAAGAAAGATTATTGTGAAAACCATTCTGGCTAATTGTTCTTTGTATAGGAGGGAGTTGGTATATACTGGAATTAAGAGAGTTAGACCAAAAACAAC
Source organism: Hylobates moloch (assembly GCF_009828535.3). Lineage (NCBI taxonomy): Eukaryota > Metazoa > Chordata > Mammalia > Primates > Hylobatidae > Hylobates > Hylobates moloch. The sequence goes on along the minus strand of NW_026652277.1, from coordinate 48,974,613 downwards.
AACAAAAAATATCCCCAAACCCTAAACTAACAGTGATTAAATACCAGAACTGAGTGCTAGTTTTCTCTCAAATCCTTGGCATAAAAACTCAGGGTCCCTATGTATACACTATTTACCTGTGTTGTCATAGAACCCTCTGTATCTTAACTCGGTGGAAGGGCAATGTTTCCGTAAGAGTTGTGATAAACAGGTGCCCATTTCAATGGGAATTCTGGTGTGATGTCAGAATTGCTCAATTGGCAAGATTTGTTTTCTATTCTTCCCAATTAGCCTTCAATTGTCTCCTTTTCCCGCAGACCCACCCCAGGACATCTCTTTCCTGGATGCACAGGGCACTTAGGTGGCCTCTTGCTGGCAGTTCAGGGCCCTCCTGCTGGCTCTCTTTGGTGTCCTCCCCCAGGCTGCTTTCTCTGTGATGTCCCTCTATGCTTGGGCTTCCCCTTCCTCACAGACCTCTCAGAACTTACCTTTCCTCTCACCCATTGCCTAGGGTCCTTTACTTGGCACTCCAAAATGACAGTTTATAAATTCTGTAAACTTATTCGAAAGGGGTTAATGGTGGTTTTCCAGCTTCTCTTAGTTACTGAGTGGCACTGTGGGACTAGCGGTGTGGGGGAGAACATTTTAGGTTGTGGCATATGAACGTGACATTACATAACATTGAATCATGTAGAGTGAAAATTATTTCCTTTTCAATTTCTTCTCAAGTCTTTCTGATTCAGTCAAGGATAAAGTTTCATTTTGGTGCTAGTGTGTTTTTAACCCTCGAAAATTGCTCATCTCCCTTTTAAATAAAGCAAGTGTAGGCTTCAGGCTCAAAGCCTTGGGGGCTAGAATAATTTCTTAGACTGCTTTTTGTATTGAAGTACAATATACACACTAGAAGGGGGCATAAAAATGTACACTTTGATTAATTATATTAGCTAGAATTTAAATTATTTCTTTATTCTCATTGCATTTATTTACACAGTTTCTTTTTATTTATGTTAGTGATACTGGTTTCTAAGACGGTGATTTAAAAAAAGTTTTATAAAGGAATTTATGAAGTAAAATAAAGAGTTGATTTAAGGAGAAAATATTGCTGTATTTCACTGTTTTTAAAGGTTCACATTGTGCTCCATTATTATTTTAACCTTTCTGGAATCATGATACGGCATGCAACTGATATTATCTTGCAATGTCCATGAACTAGGTCAGGCAAGGTGCGTAGAGTGGTGTAGAATCTTTAGTTGATACTTGTGGTTAAATCAAGTAAGGTCAACTTCAGAGCGTTTTGGATTCAGTGAAATATGATAAAAAATACTACAGGTAGCGTTGCAGAACTTCGCTCCTTAGTTCAGCTGAAACCGGATTCTTGTCACAGGACCACGAAGGATTAGGAACACAGACTCATTGAAGGGTGAGGGCAAAAAGAGGAATTTATTGGGCAAAAAATTTCTGGGCACAGAATTTATTGGGCAAAAAAAAGGAAAAGAAGAAGAAAAAACTCCCAGCAAAGTGAGAGGGAGTCCTGCTAACAGGCCCCCAACCTCACAGACTGATTCCAGCTCACACACGTGAGCTGAAGAGGCCAGGCTCCTCCCCGATGCACACGGTAAGAACTTCCTGTGGCTCCACCCTTTTCTCCCAGTGCGCAGGCGGTCGGAGATTCTCCGGGGACCCTCCCCCTTATCTGTTTCCTGAACCTATCGGTAGTACTCCGATATGGAGGAAAATGGGGATGCGGTGTGCAAATACCTCAAGTTTGGGAAATAGTAGCTTACCCTTAGTGACCTACCCTTCCCATCTGATGCCTTTGCATTTTAATAGGGGTTCTCTAGAGATGCAATGGTGTGGCCCCAAAGAGCCCTGTGGCAAGGTTGTGGTGGGTATTGGGAAATCCTGGGGGCGTGTGTGCAAGTGAGCTTTATTTTGGATCCCCTCAATGTTCCTTGTGATATAGGAGTTAAAAAGAAATTATTTAGGCAGATAGTGAGGGTAAGGAAGTCCTCAGTAACGTTTACCTTTTAATAAAAAGCACCCCCCAAATAATGTCTTTTCTAAGAAAAAGCAACTTGTAAAATTGGGCTGCAAACGTAGATAAGCAAGCTGGAAGCTTGCACGGGTGAATGCCAGCAGCTGTGCTAATAAGAAAAGGCTACCTGGGGGCCAGGCATGTTGAATATGGAGGCTCCATCTTCTCTTTTATCAATCCCGTGTACCCTAAGGAGCTGACAACATGGCGCCGCCACATAAAAAAATCCATTTGCATAATAAAAGATTAGCTGGGGGGTGGGGGGGATGGCCAGATTCTTCCGGTGCTATGTAAATGTCCCACCTGGTCCAACCAATCTTTGGGCCCCATGTAAAACAGACACTGCCTCCTCAAGCCAGTCTATAAATCCCTGTGCTCTTTGCCGCCGGACCAGAGGACCCACTCAGGTGCCCATCTCTGCAGGAGAGTGAGCTATTCTCTTTTCTCTTTCTTTTGCCCATTAAACCTCCACTCTTCACCTCACTGTACATGTGTCTGTGTCCTTAATTTCCTTGGCATGAGGCAATGAACCTTGGATATTACTCCAGATGAATGACACTGCCTCACTTGCGTATGAACCCTCTGTGTCTCTCTCTAAGGCCTGCCTGGCCCTTTGTGACATATATGTTATCCTTGCTGAGAAACTTCTGGGTGTCACATATCAGGCTGCAGGCTTACAAATTATAAGCAAATCAGCTTTCAGCTCTAGAACATTGTTACACTAGAATATAGACCAATATCTTTGAACATCGGCTATCTGTCCTTAGACTTTCCCCAGCACCTTGATGACTCAATGTGATGTCTTCTGCCTAGGAGCCTCCAAACACATATTTTTTTAAAGAAATGAAGGAAGGAAGCCTACCCTTGGCCTTCCACTGGAAGACCCCAGGTATGGCTGTACTGTGTGGCTTGAGCAGCTAGGGGCCAGGAGCAGCCCGCTGTTGGCTCCCCTAGGATCCTCTGCTGTGCTGGAAGCAGTTGCTGTGCATTTGTATGGCACACCATTTGCATACTCTAACGAGATGGGCTATAATTGGCCTTCATTGATTTTGTTTTCATTGAGCTAAAATAGAGTCAGAGCTTCTTAGGCTAGAAGAACTGATTGATTTGTGGTAGAATTCAGGACTATTCAGTTGAAGAAATAATTAATTATGTTCTTATTTAGTAATCATCAGGGTTCAGCCTGTTTCTTAGCAGGAGAGTGTGCTCAGCACAATTGGACTTTGCCAAGGCAAGGATGCTTTAAAATAAGTACTTTAGCCAGGCAAATGGATACCACACAAAATACTCATTATTATTATAATTATTATTATTAAAGGAATTGTGCAGATTGAAGACAACCAATCTGTATGTATATGTAGAGAACAAGAGACATGTATTATATCTTTCTTTTCTTTATCTTCCTCCTCACATGAGCATACTGCCCATCCATTAGTCTCTCTCCCTATGCATTTACCCATCCTTGCATCTATCCATGTGTTCTTGAATCCATCCACCCATCTTCCAACATTTTATAAGTTCACTGTGAGTTAATTCAGTATGGGTGAATGATAGCTTCCACCTTTGTCTTCTATTTCTCAGATCTGGGAGTTGCTTCAGATTGGCCCCAATCTTAGAGAAATAGACAAGGGAATTTCAGCCTGGAGTGATCACCCTGAAGCTTGGAATACTTAAGCAAGTACGAGTATTCAATAGGCCATCCCGGGCAGATAGGGAAGCTTGGAATTTTTAACTGATTGTGATTCAAGTGTTTCTAAATGGTTTAGTCTCATGTCAATATCTCCCTTTTAAATTTTTTTGAAATTATTGTTTATGGTTTTTGGATATAATTTGTCCCTATTAGAATAGTTCTGTTCTTTAAATTGAGGCCATATATCTTTTGAGGAACAAGGTATAGATATAAATAAATTATATATAATATATGTATATATTTACACGTATAAACAATATATATAAATATAGTTTATATCTGTATCAGACTCTCCTTTCATTCGGTAGACGTTTATTGAGTGGCACGATGTGTAAGGCTTGATGGTAAGTGTTGTAAGGGATACAAAGATGAATAATACACTACTGCTCCTCTAAAGCACCTTACAAGTCAGCATAGAAATATTTGTCAAAAATTCACTTGTAAGCCATTATTTGGAGGTTTGTAGTCAATGTTATATATAGTCCATAGCCTAGCTCACAAAAATCTGTTCAAGTATTAGGTTGAACTATATGAAATTGCCAATGTTTGACCATTTTTATCCTACAAAATGGCAACTTAATATATTTCAACTTAGTATATGTAAAGCAATGTACCTTACTGAAGTTAAAACCAAGAGTAACTAGTGACTGTAAATTGTGATGATTATTTGGGGAAAATGTGTCCAGAAATCTATTTCTTTTTATTGAAGGAATAGAAATGAAACAAGGAACCCCTTTCTGGATGGATGTTCCCATTTTGGGGGATAGTTGAAAAAGGGGTTTGCCTAACTGCTTGCCTGGGGTAAGAATCCCCATAAAGAGGATGAAGTAGAGGGAATGCAAAGGAGGACAGAGAAGAGGAGGTAAAAGTGGTTCAGGGAGGGCTGGGATCTCCTGCTGGTATAACTGGTGATGCCCTGTGTTTGGATTGTCACTACTGCCATCTCTTGTACCAGAACTGCGTTGTGACTGCTATGATTCACACTGGCAGAATGGATGCCCATGCACTGTTTCTTAAGTCCTGCAAAGCTGAGTGACAGGGTCTTCTGCTAATGCAGCCACGAAATAATCAAATCCAATAAAACCCATGAAGGTGCGGCCCACAACAGTGCAAGTGTGGATATAAAGTGACTGGCAGCTATCACCCAGTCTGCTCTGTTTATGAATGGGAGTGGGCTGAAGTTCCCATTTTCTCTTGGGGAAAGCGGGGCTAGGTGGGAAGAGGTAAAGCTAGGCAGGGCAAGCTAGGTAAGCCTACCTTGAGAAGTTGGGATGCACAAGGAGAGTCTCTGCATCATTGATGTTCTCCCCATCCTAGACTCTCTGGATGGGGCTGACAAAGATGAGCATTTCTGGAAATACTGCCACTGTCTGGGGAGTATTGAGAGGTGACAGCATGCTGGCAGTCCTCACAGCCCTCGCTTGCTCTCGGCTCCTCCTCTGCCTGGGCTCCCACTTTGGCAGCACTTGAGCAGCCCTTCAGCCCACTGCTGCACTGAGGGAGCCCCTTTCTGGGCCGGCCAAGGGGGGAGCTGGCTCCCTCAGCTTGCAGGGAGGTGTGGAGGGAGAGGCGCGAGCGGGAACCGGGGCTGCGTGCGGTGCTTGCGGGCCAGGTGGAGTTCCCGGTGGGCGTGGGCTTGGTGGGCCCCGCACTCGGAGCAGCCGGCCGGCCCTGCCGGCCCCGGGCAATAAGGGACTTAGCACCTGGGCCAGCAGCTGTGGAGGGTGTACTGGGTCCCCCTGCAGTGCCAGCCCACCGGCGCTGCGCTCGATTTCTCGCCAGGCCTTAGCTGCCTTCCCGCGGGGCAGGCCTCGTGACTGCAGCCCGCCATGCCTGAACCTTCCCCCGCCTCCGTGGGCTCCTGTGCAGCCAGAGCCTCCCCGACGAGCGCCGCCCCCTGCTCCATGGCGCCACGACCACCCAAGGGCTGAGGAGTGCGGGCACAGGGCGCGGGACTGGCAGGCAGCTCCACCTGCAACCCCGGTGCAGGACTCACTGGGTGAAGGCAGCTGGGCTCCTGAGTCTGGTGGAGATGTGGAGAACCTTTATGTCTAGCTCAGGGATGGTAAACGCACCAATCAGCGCCCTGTCAAAACAGACCACTCGGCTCTACCAATCAGCAGGACGTCGGTGGGGCCAGATAAGAGAATAAAAGCAGGCGGCCTGAGCAAGCAGTGGCAACCCGCTCGGTTCCCCTTCCACACTGTGGGAGATTTGTTCTTTCGCTCTTTTGCAATAAATGTTGCTACTGCTCACTCTTTGGGTCCACGCTGCTTTTATGAGCTGTAACACTCACCGCGAAGGTCTGCCGCTTCACTCCTGAAGCCAGCGAGACCACGAGCCTAACGTGAGGAACGAACAACTCCAGACGCGCCGCTTTAAGAGCTGTAACACTCACCGCGAAGGTCTGCAGCTTCATGCCTGAGCCAGCGAGACCACAAACCCACCAGAAGGAAGGAACTCCGAACACATCGAACATCAGAAGGAACAAACTCCAGACGCGCCGCCTTAAGAGCTGTAACACTCACCGCGAGGGTCCGCGGCTTCATTCTTTAAGTCAGTGAGACCAAGAACCCAATTCCGGACGCAGTATCATTGGGGTTAAAGCTGGAGAAACAATCTCCACTGTTGACCACAAGCTGAGCAGGGACAGAACAAACTAGGTATGCAGCTAGAACCTCAGAGCTTCCCAGCTGGCTGGCTGGGTGGGCTTGCTCCAGTCACTACATTAATCTCATGAAAACACCAGCCTGCATTTTTGGTGATGAAAAATTTTGGACCAAGTTATCACATCAGGAGGCAAATTTGCTGAATCTCCATAATGGGTTTATCCTCAGAAAGAGTAGAAGTGGCAGAAGAAAGCAGTAACATGGCCTCCACTCACTTCCACCTTCCAGGTATTGTACCAGTTCATTGAATGGGTCAAACCAAAACCACATCTAGAAGTCCAAGTGTTTGTCAAAACTGTGCTTTTTAGCTTTCCAGGCTTTGCAGTAAGGGAAGACACACAAAGAGTTGGGTGGAATGGATGTTGAATGCCTACTCATAGCATCTACCAGAGTGATTTCAATTTTATAAGGATTTTTAATCCTAGCAACCTCTTCCCTACTTATGACCACGACTCTTATCAGTTCTTTTGCAACTAATTTATGGTAAGAAAAGGTGGCAGAGATGGGAGCTGACAATGAGTTTTCAGATATATGCAAAAAACTGAAGATCCGTTTATAACTCAGGAAAACTGAGACTCAGTCTTCTAAGCACTTTTTCTTCCAAGCGGGACTAGACAGTGGTTCTGGGGAGTGGTGTGGGAAAGGAGCAGGACTGGGCTGCCATCTGGGACTCCAGGGTTGGGCAGAGGTAGGAAGGGAGAAGCCTGAGGGTTTAGATTTTTCCCTTTCTCTCTTTTTCCCGTTGCCACATCAGTCTGTAGTTGGCTGTGAGACGATGATTGAAGAGAAGCACTCACGCTGGGGATGGGCCTGAGTTTTATTTCCTATTTGTTATGTAGCACTGAAAAAGTTTGCAAATTCTTTTTCTAGGGTTAAAAATGCTTTATTTTATTTTATTTTATTTTAATTTATTTAATTTTTTAAAGTTCCAGGGTACATGTGTGGGATGTGCAGGTTTGTTACATAGGTAAACGTGTGCCATGGTGGTTTGCTGCACCTATCAACCCATCACCTAGGTACTAAGCCCAGCATACATTAGCTCTTTTACAAGAGTAAAAATGATAAACAGAGGAACTGTAAACAGTGAAGATGAAACTTTAGTCGCTCTCTCGGTTGAGCTGGGTTCTCTTTGCTTTCACACATGACTTGTGTGTTGTTCATTGCACAGTTCTTTATCACTTGGTAGACTAAAATCTTAGCCATCTTCAGCTTTTGACTGAGACTTTTCTTTTGGTAATTGATTTATTTGAGGAGAATGATATACAAAGTTTCTTCATTTTCTCCTAACAATTTTTCTCTAACTATGTCTCCTCACATCTGCTTCCCACTAGCTTCTTTGGGTGATGGTGTAGAACCTATATAATCATAAGCCAATTGGTGGTTCCTGAGTCCTTTCTTCAATTTGGAATCACATGGATTTGGAATCTTAACTGATTTACAGGCCAAAGTTATTCTATGGGCTCTTCAGATGAAATATAGCCTGTTTACAGAATGGATGAATTTAGAAAAATTGGGGCTTGCAGAGGATACATGTAGCCTTTGTTCTGTGTGAAGGGTCACATCTTCCAGGAAGCTTTTCCCATCCTCTTCTGCCAGATAGATTGATCCTCCTTCTTCTGTACCCTCTTCCCCACTGAGCTCTATACATTTTGCTGTTGGGTATCTCTAACACATTGGTCATCTTATTGTCTTAACAGCTCTGCCTTCTTTCCACTACCCTGCAAGCCTCTTAAGAACTGGGGCCTTGTTTTATTTATCCTTGTTAGATATAGAATGTCTAACAAAATCCTTGCATATAGTAGATGCTTAGGGAATATTTTTTGAATGATTGAAAAATGGTAGCCCTGTTAGGGAGATATTAAAAATAATGAATTTATTGTTTTTATACGAATGAAGGCCAGGCATGGTGGCTCATGCCTATAATCCCAGCACTTTGGGAGGCCGAGGCAGGTGGATCATTTGAGGCCAGGAGTTTGAAACCAGCCTGGCCAACATAGTGAAACCCTGGCTCTACTAAAAAAATACAAAAATTAGCCGTGCATGGTGGCACATGCCTGTAATCCCAGCTACTTGGGAGGCTGAAGCAGGAAAATAGTTTTAACCTGGGAGGTGGAGGTTGCAATGAGTGGAGATTGTGCCACTGCACTCTAGCCTGGGCAACAAAGCGAGAGAGACTCTGTCTCAAAAAAAAAAACAAAACAAAACATGCTTATCATAAAATTCCAGAAAAACAAAAAAATACAAAATAAAAGGGGTAGATAATCACAAATTCCACTGTCCAGAAATAACCATTGTCAAAATTGGTTATGTTCACATTTCCAGATTTCAAAACAAAAGTGATGCTGACTTATATAGTGACAACATCTAGACTAGACTAGTGGGAGTAAATAAAACTGTAGACTTATTACAGACTCAAAAATACTTTGAATACTTTTGAATACTTAGGCATAGTACTATATAAAACTCCCCAATTTTTGTAACCGGACCTTTTGCTGAGAAAATCAGCACGTGGACCAAAAATAAAGATAATATATTTTTCTTAGATACTGGAATTACTAATATGTTTATAGTTATTTTGTACTGATGACCATGTGTTGGAACTCATTTAAATGGCTACATTTCTTAATATCGAAGAATTAAGAAGTTTTAAAAAATTAGTCTACCCTATAAAAAAACCCTGCCATTTTTCATATAAGGTGAAACATTAGTGGAGAGTTATAAAGGATGGTAATTTTGTCTGTATTTCATTCATTCAACTCAACCTAGACTGAGTGTGATGGTTAATACTGAGCGTCAACTTGATTGGATTGAAGGATGCAATATTGATCGTGGGTGTGTCTGTAAGGGTGTTGCTAAAGGAGATTAACGTTTGAGTCAGTGGGCTGGGGAAGGCAGACCCACCCTTAATAGGATGGGTACCATCTAATCAGACACCAGTGAATATAAAACAGGCAGAAAAACGTGAAGGGATGAGACGGGCCTAGCCTCTCAGCCTACATCTTTCTCCAGTGCTGGATGCTTCCTACCCTCTATCATCGGACTCCAAATTCTTCAGTTTTGGGACTTGCACTGGCTCTCTTTGCTCCTCAGCCTGCCGACAGCCTATTGTGGGACCTTGTGATCGTGTAAGTTAAGGCTTAATAAACTCCCCTTTATCTATATATTATATTAGTTCTGTCCCTCAAGAGAACCCTGACTAACACACTGAGTATCTTCTATATTCTAGGGGATATACTTCTATATTGTAGGGGATATACTTGTAAATAAATTTTGACTCTTGAATATATTTTTTTCTTTTATTCTAAAATCCATTAGAAGTCTACATTACTTTACTTTGGAATATTTTATTGAGAAGGGAGATTATAAAGCTGCCTTAACCCTGAGGTGACCAGATATCCTGGAGTGATAGGACCACAACTAGGTAACATCATTTTGCCTCAAGAGGTTGACTTTCAGTCATGTTTGTGGCTATGCACTAGACCACATACCTCTCAAGTACTATACTTCTGGCTGATTTTGGCCTAAGGTTTTATCAGACGTTCTGATTACATTGTAATTTAGTGATTTTTCTACCATTTTAGTAAATATTTATTAGAAGCTTAGAACTCTATCTACCCCCTAAGATGCAGTGTGGCATAGTGCCAGAAAAAGAACCTGGTGAGGAATCAGACCTGGCTCTTCAAGAGCAGATCCAACAAACATTTCTTGGATCTGTCATGTGCCAGACATGGAATTCAGCACTTTTGCATACACCTCCTTTTAAAATCCTCACAATAACCCTGAAGGTAGATATGATTATAATCATTTTACTGTTGGAGTTAGTCGCAGGTAAGGAGTATGTTTCTCTGGGTTTGAGTCCTAGTTTTATTATTTATTGTGTAACTATGTGACTTAAAGAAGTTTCCAAAGTTTCTCTTTTTCAGGTTTCTTAATTAGGCAACAGTATTAGCTTCTAGGGTTTGGGGGAAGATTAGATGAATTAAGCAAGTTAAATACATAGAGTGGTATCTGACCCACAGTAAGCACTAAGCAAATATAAGCTGTTTTTGTCCACGATCAAGCTGTTTGCAGGTGGTGCTTGCTAGCTCTGCTACCTTGGGCAAATTATTAGCTTTTTTTTTTTTTTTTTTTTTTGAGGCAGAGTCTCACCCTGTCACCCAGGCTGGAGTGCAGTGGTGCGATCTCGGCTCACTGCAACCCCTGCCTCCCAGGTTCAGACAATTCTCCTGCCTCAGCCTCCCGAGTATCTGGAATTACAAGTGCCCACCACCACACCCAGCTAATTTTTGCATTTTTAGTAGAGACAGGGTTTCACCATGTTGGGCAGGCTAGTCTCAAACTCCTGACCTCATGACCCACCTGCCTGGCCTCCCAAAGTGCCGGGATTACAGGTGTGAGCCACCGTGCCCAGTCTATTAGCATTTTTGAATCTACAGCATCATATTTTAAAAGCTTTGTAGCATTGTTGGAAGACTAAAAAGAGTATACTTAGTGTGAAACTAAACAGTGATGCATTATGTAATTATATAGGATTAGGATTAAGTTTTTGATTATTTAGGATATCCTTGTTATTAATCCCATTTTCTAGTTTTTCTTGAAAATTCTATCTAAATATTCTAGCAAAGGAGACAGGTGTTCAAGGACTCACTCATTTTTTTCTCTCTTGAATTGTCCAAGCTCCTTTTTGCTAAGGTCTCAAAAAATGCAATTTCAGTTTTATCTTTTGACCTCTAATACATGTTATTAATTTTGACCAGGGAATAGGAAAGGCTTTATGAGTAGGTAAGACATATAATAACTATTTTTTTTATAATAGACTTTAGTTCAGTAGTTCCTTGGGATGTATTATAATAACAACCTACACTGATAATTAGCATACTTTTCAAAAAGCTTTCGTTTCCTTTACAAAACCTTCTAAGGCATGTGGGCATGGGTTGTCATGCCCACTTTGCAGATAAGAAAGCTGCGACTCCTGAACTATAAGTAACTGCCTAAGATTTCATCTAGGAAATTAATGTTAGAATTGTTCTCCTAGCTTATAATCCGTAATACTATATATATCATTGTTCAGCATAAGAATGTCAATTTCTGGGCTGTGTTTTGATTGTTGTGCAAAAGTAATGTTTAACTTAATTTTCACTATAACCCTACATGGTAGATAGTGCCTCCATTTTATAGATGTGAAACTGAGCCCAAAACTTGCATCACTGCAAGGCAATTCTGATGCTAACTGCCCAGAGTCAGTGCAGATTTCACAGGTTAAGGGCACAGTACCCAATAAGACTGCCTTCACTTTAGATGGCAGCTGCAAATTTTGGGGTCCTTTGGCCCTTTGTGCTTTTGATCAACTGGCTCCAAATTCGGGGGTTCCCATGACCCTTTCAGGTGTAATAATTCACTAGAACAACCCATAGAACTCAGGATAGCATTGTACTTATAATTATGGTTTTATTATGAAGGATACACACAAGCCTAGGTCTAGAAGGCTCCTGGACAAAGAGCTTCCATGTGGAATCAGGACAGATCACTCTCCCAGCACATTGGTGTGTTTACCAACCAGGAAGCTCACCCATGCTTCAGTTTCCAGAGTTTTTAATTGGAGTTTCATTGATTGAATTATTGGTCCTGTGGTTGGACTCAGTCTCTAATTCCCAGAGATTGGGCTGATAGCACCTGGCTCAAAGCCCCAACCTCTAGTCACATGGTTAGTCTTTCTGGCGTGATCAGTACCTATCTTGAGTCATCTCCTTAGCATAAACTCAGGGGTGGTCCAAGGACACAGACTCTTCTACCACTTAGGAAACCCTAAGCTCTCTTCCAGAAATCTGGGACAAAGACAAATTCTTTATTATATAGCAATACTTTAAATAGGACAAGAATCAGCAAATGTTTGTTAAATGAAGTCTGGAGGAATGAACGAGGAAATGAAATGTATTTGATGGGTTTTCTGAGGGATTTGAACCAGACCTTGTACTATCTTTTCTAGGGTAATGATCTTTGGAGCTTCTGAAAGTTTCATCCTATGAAGTGTCCTGAATCTGCCAGCATGACAGGGGTCAAGCATATTGGATTCAGGTTCTTGGCCCTTTAGCCGAGTGTGGTAGAGATGGTGGTGATGATGTTTCTCCAGAGTGCATTATACCTTTCATGTGCCACCCTATTACCACAGGGTATTCATTTATTTAACAAATATTTAATGAATGCCTGCAATACTCTAGGCACTGCTCCAGGTGCTGGGGATAGAGTGGTGAACAAAATAGACAAAAACCCCTGCCTTTTTGAAGCTTTCATTCTAGTGAGGAGAGATGGACAATAAACAAACACCTAACGATATGCTAGTCAGGTGGTGATGAATGCTTTGGAGAAAAATAAATTGAATGCTCAGAAACTGTTGCTGTTCCTCTGCAGGCTGGGCAGGTGAGCCCTGGACAAGCATCCAACTCCAGGGCAAAGTTTGTAATTTGTTGTTGCTGCTGCATGCCCTCTAGGTTAGAAAAAAATCTGTCCCTGAATGTTTTAGTGAGTCTGCCTGGCCTTTTGATTCTGCAGTGATTAAATGCCAGGCTATTGGGAATTAGTTTTATTCTAATTCAAGGTTAAATGTAGAAAAGACCTCCCGCTTCTCCATCTATCAAAATTCAACTATGGATCTTTTAAGTGTGTCAGCCCCTCTTTGAAGCCTCCTCTGACCTGCCCCCACCCCAGTTGCATTTAATCCCTCCTTTCCTTGCTTTCACAGCATTTAACTTATAGCTCTGTTGTATCGCATTTCATTCTGTTTAATATGAAATTACATGCTTATGTGATCTGTTTTTCCAATAAAATTTGTAATTTTCTTGGAGGCAAGGAGGTTCTTTTTCACTCTATTCTCACAGCATTCATCTCCTCCCCCCATCCCAAGGAACTTTAAAATGCCTGGTACGGCTGGGCGCAGTGGCTCATGCTTGTAATCCCAGCACTTTGGGAGGCTGAGGCGGGCGGATCACGAGGTCAGGAGATCGAGACCATGGTGAAACCCCGTCTCTACTAAAAATACAAAAAAATTAGCCGGGCGTGGTGGCGGGCGCCTGTAGTCCCAGCCACTCGGAGAGGCTGAGGCAGGAGAATGGCGTGAACCTGGGAGGCGGAGCTTGCAGTGAGCCGAGATTGCGCCACTGCACTCCAGCCTGGGCAACAGAGCAAGACTCCGTCTCAAAAAAAAAAAAAAAAAAAAAAAGCCTGGTACACAATAGCTGTTCAATTAACTATTGACTGAAAGAAAGACACCTTAAAGCATTCTTACCAGTGCAGATATCTGACTTGCAATGTGTAAGTTTCTTATCTATTTCCACTGCTTTCTTAGAATGGAGTTTTCGCTAGTTTCCTTAGGACATTAGTTGGGACTATTTCTTAGGAAAGCATATCAAATTTCAGACTTCTGAATGAAGTAACAACTGGGAACAACAACAGTACAGATATCCTTATTGTTTCTTTTCTGATTGCAAAGAAATACATAATCACTGTAGAAAGTTTAGGAAGTATAAACGAGCATAAAGTAAATAAAAATCACTTTCATTCAACCATTCATTTAAAAGATATCTACTGAGCTGTTACTATTTACTCTCTAGGCACATGCAACACACTGGAAATATAACAGTAAATAAAATAGGCCAAGCCTTGCTTTCAGAAGTAGTGATGAATTAACTTACACAGTTAATGAATTACAATTTTCATAATTCTTCCACATGAAGATAGTTAATGCTAAGATTTTAGTGTATATTTATCCAATCTATTCATTAAAGCAATATATTCATAACATTAAAAAAATGAGATAAAGTGGTGCACACCTGTAATCCCACGTACTCAGGAAGCTGAGGCAGGAGAATCACTTGAGCCTGGGAGGCAGAGGTTGTAGTGAGCCGAGATCGTGCCACTGTTGTAGTCTGGGCGAGAGAGTGAGACCCTGTCTCATAAAAAAAAAAAAAAAAAAAAAGCGATGATATTGCAAGACTGTTTTCTAACCTGCCTCTTTAACCTAATGTATTATGAATATCTTGCTCTGTCGTCCAGGCTGGATTGCAGTGGCGTGATCTTAGCTCACTGAAACCTCCGCCTCCTGGATTCAAGCGCTTCTCCTGCCTCAGCCTCCCGAGTAGTTGGGATTACAGGTGCCTACCACCATGCCCGGTTTATTTTTGTATTTTTAGTAGAGACAGGGTTTCGCTATGTTGGCCAGGCTGGTCTCGAACTCCTGACCTCAGGTGATCCGCCAGCCTCGCCTCCCAAAGTGCTGGGATTACAGGCGTGAGCCACCGTGCCTAGCCTACAATATTATTTAAAATAGCCAATAACATTTTGTTTAGTGATGTTCCAAACTTTCTAACTGTGATACATTGATCATTTACTTAGAACAAATGACTGGAATTGGAATTTTTCTATCAAAGGGTCTGCAAAAATGTAAAGATTTTGATGGATATGGCTAAATTGCTCCTCTGCTCTGTCTGATCGCTGCCAGTTTACATTTCTGCCAGCAGTGTATGAGAGGACTGGTATCAGTTTTTCATTTAAAAATGAATTAACTGGGTTGTGCATTTTTGTTTGTGAGCGTGTGATCATTTGTTACGCATTGATCTCTAATGAGATCTGCTCCAAAATAGACAATGAATGAAATTGTAATCAGTGTTAGGCCAGACAAGCATTTTGCCAAGGTGGATGTCAGGACTTTTGGATGGTTTCAGCCCTTACACCATAAAGCAAGGGAATGACGAATCCAGGCCCTGTTCTTTATGTCTATGTTGATTGATTCTTCAGTTTGGCCATCGTCTTGCCATCACATGAAGAAAGGGCATTTAAGAAAAATCTCGGGCTGAGAACACAGAAACAAAGAAAGAGCTAGGGCAAATGGTAGCAGTGTCACTAATGAGATTGCAAAGGAGAGGCACACCAGGTACCCATGAGAAAGACTGTAAGGAGCAGTGTCAGTGTAAGGATAGCGTCAATGTGATACTTGACTTATAAAATGCTAGAAGATTGCTACTTTATATTAATATTATGGTCTAGGCACGAAAGAGATTCTATTTTTCTTTCTAAAACATGCCAATTTTTTTTTCATACAAAATGAAAGTGGTATCAAACAGGGCACAGGCTTGTGAGGGTTCTGTGCTGTGGAGGGGAAGGCAAGATCAGCTGGGAAACAGCGCCAGAATGCCGGTCAGTAGCCTTGCGTTCTTTCTTTGATTTTACTACCGCCTACCTCTGTGACCTTGGGCAAGTTCCTCAGCCTCTGAGGACTTCAGTCTCCTTGTTGTTAAAGTGAGGGGTTTTAACAAAACAGGTCTCATGTTTCTTCCATTTTTAAGTATTCTCTGATCCTCTGTCCCCTAAACCAAAGCTCACACAGGTTCACATTAAGGAACCTCTTATTCCCTCTCCTCCGATATAGGGAATGACATGTGATGGCAGCAGTTTTTAGGCTGTCATTCTCCTATGAGCTTCTCTTTTGAATTTCATTAGAAAGAGAAGATTTTGGGATTTGTAGCATAATTTACTACTCACAAATGACAATTTCTTCTTTATATTTCTGTCTTAAACTTTGTAGTTACCATCTACATCTGACTTCATATTCATAATAATAATGCAAGACCAATCCTTTCCATCCTTCATTACTTTTTTCTCCATTCTTCTACTTTCTTAACTTCCTATCTTACCTCATAAAATGCTGAACACTCTGCAATTTACTGAAACAGTTGTTCTATAGAAGACCAGTATGCTCCAATGACTCTCAGTATTGTATATCTTCATCAACCCTAAAAGAAGGCTGTGTTTGTATTTGTGTGTGTGTGCACGCACCTCCACGCAGAGTTGAGAAACATGAATTAGGAGGAGGAATGATTAGGTGGTTGGGCTTCAAAGAGAACATTTGTAGATTCTATCTGGAACACATTTTATTAAAATTGCAACAAACTTTATAAAATCAGATGTATGGTTCATTAAGAGAACATTACCTTACAATCATGATTAATTAGATTAAACTTATGAAAGTGTGTTATTTGTTCAAATCAAAAGGGTGGGGGAAGATGATGGATGATGAAAGAGTGTGATAAATGAAGAAAGCAGCTGAACTAAATTGAATGTGTATTCATCCGTTTTCACTTCATAACTAATGATAAATTGAGCATGTCACATTTAACAATACGTATCTGGGCTTAAGCACACAGTTTCAGCTCCTGTTCACTAATGCCTTGTGATAGGTAGTTGAGACCAAAGAATTGAAATTTTAATTCCTGGACTTTTGTCTGCCTGGCTCTTACCTTGGAAAACACAAAGGATACTTCTTGACTGAATAAAGGAATTTATGAAATTGTTGATAACTTAAAAGTTGTACTTCCTCAGGTCATGCTTATGGTATTTAAAAGTAGGAGACTTACCTTACTTTCTAAGAAAAAGGATTTTTTCCTCCTTTGCAGGACGAATCCAGTGGTAGAGGTAGAAAGTACACAGAATTGTGGAAATATTTTTCCTCTTTTTCTTTCTCAAATGTACCCATGTTTACCTTGGCAATTGATTGGAAGAAACACCCCAAAAGGCTCATTAGAGAGTCTGGGAAATTTGAAAGTGAAGGGTAAACATCAGTTTACATCAGTTTCCTGAAATCTCAAGTTTTCCAGTATTTCAAATCACATTGTAGTCTCTCAAGGACCATCTGAGATTTATGAAGCCGGTCTTAGGGTCAGGGAGAAAGTTTGTGGAAAATGTTTCCAATCACACTGAATTAGACACATTTGCCACAGAGAGTCTGGAATGGTTTATGAAAAGAATCCATTTTTTTGCTAGAAAAATTCAAGAGGGTTACAATATAGGATCTGACACACAGGGAATCTTTCTCTGCTCTTTAGTTCTCACTGAGTTTGAATTAAAACAATGTGAAGTGAGTGGGTGTTTCTGAAAAGATTGCACAACTTTTTGTTTTTCTGTTTCTGAGTTTTCTAAAATGATTTTAGTAAGATTCCTTTTGAGTTGTGGTGACTGTTTCTAATCAGTTTTGATTTTTATCTAAATCTCATCTACAAGCCCTACCTCAAAACTTATTTAAGCATTTCCAGCTTGCGGTTTTCAGTAATGATGAAGCTTTTAAGAGACCGACTGTCTTTCAGATACTTTTCAGACTCTCACACTTGGGCTATGCAGTAGAAGATATTTTTGGACAAGAATTACCCTACTCCTCAGAGCAAAGGAGGCATTCTGAAAGACAGAGATGAGACAAACTGTGGCCATGTAGGAGTACTGAAGGGATGGATGATGCCGTTGACAAGAGTAGTTATTCAGTGTTAGTTATAATACACCGCTAGAAACAAAGTCTGTGGAGGTGGTTCTTAACCGTACTGGGTGGGAGAGGGAGTGGAATTTTCTTCCCTGGGGACATTTGGCAATGTCTAAAGACATTTTTGGCCGGGTGCGGTGGCTCGTGCCTGTAATCCCAGCTGTTTGGGAGGCTGAGGCAGTTGGATCACTTGAGGTCAGGAGTTCGAGACCAGCCTGGTCAACATGGGGAAACACGGTCTCTACTAAAAATATAAAAATTAGCCGGGCATGGTGGCACGTGCCTATGATCCCAGCTACTCCAGGGGCTGAGGCAAGAGAATCACTTGAACCCAGGAGGCGAAGGTTGCAGTGAACTGAGATCATGCCACTGTACTCCAGCCTGGGTGACAGAGCAAGACTCTTTCTCAAAAAAAAAAAAAAAAAAAGACATTTTTGTTTATTTGGACTTTATTTTGACTTTTGGAGAGGAGTGTAATGAGCAGGGATGCTGCTAAACATCCTGCAATGCACAAGACAGGCTCTCATAACAGTAAATTACCTGAATCATCTAGTTCAAGATGTCACTAGAGATGAGGTTGGAAAACCTCATTTAGAATGAGGCATGAATTTAAAGAATGGCAAATTACTCAACTTGATGAGCAAGTAAAGATGAAATTTAAGGTGAATGACAAGGCTGACATACATAAATAAACCTAATTATATTCTTACAGTAGCACAACAAACACATCAGTGAATACTATGCCAAATGAACCCTACACTCAACAACTTGACTATAATAGTAATAACTTTAATTTAATATAAATTGGGTTGGTCTTGGATCCCAACCAAAATGATTTAATTCCTTAAATACCCAAATAATTTTGCTCTGCTTAAATCTTTTTCATAATGTGTTTTCTTAGAAGTTGGGTTATTAAATTATAGTGAGTTTTTTTTAGGAGGTGTTATAATCTCTCCTTTTACATAGAGAGGAATTGGAAGGGTATGCTTTGATCTTATGATCTCCTGGGAACAGAACTGAAAGCAGAATTCAGCTTTCTTGAGTGTATTGCTTGATTCTCCAACTGAAACTGCCTCCCCTTTCTAGGCCAGGGCATTGCTCTCTCTCCTGGGAGGAGATGGCCTTTAGTAATGGCAAGTTGTGTTTGGAAAAGAATATCCGGAAGGTGAGGGAAGGTGGTAAAGCCTTCAGCCATGCTAAACTATTCAAAAGAGGAGCTTAGAGGGAGAAATTGTCACACTTGTCTGAGTTCTGACGTGAAAATACATTTCAGAGCCAAGACAGTTCATCTGTTAGGCTTCCTGTTGGAAGAATATTTACTCAGCTGTGGGAAGAGAGTTTCAGTGAACATCCAAGATAATGAAAGTTTGATAATACTCAATATTGTGGAAATAACCCTGAATCGAATAGGTTCTTAGTGTCAGAATGCGAGATGATAAAGAACCTTGAAGAAGCTTCCCGGGGAGCAGAAAGCAACAGGATCCATATCAGCAGAGTTTTTTGTTTTTTTTTACAAAATTTTTATTCCACTGGGAGACAGGGTCCTGTTTGGCAGGAGGAAGAAAAAACATGCTCATTTCACTTATTTTTGTTTCAACTCATTTTTGAAAACATTGTGATAAAATATATATGACATAAAATTTATCATTTTAACCATTTTAAGTGTACAGTTTAGTGGCCTTAAGTACGTATACAATGTTGTGTAGCTATCACCACTATCTAGTTCCACAATTCTTAATCACGTGAAACAGAGCTTTGTAACCATTAAACAACTCCCCATTTTCCCTCCCCTCAGTCCCTAGTAGCCTCTGGTCTACTTTGGCACTATGAATTTGCCTATTCTAGATACTTACTGTAAGTGGAATCATACATTATTTGCCATTTTATGTCTGGCTACAGCTCACTTTTGTATTCCTAGTGTCTGGTTAATGCCAGGCACAAGAAAGGTACTTGAAAAATACAGGTGGAATAAATGAAAGTCACGGTGGGAGGACGGGAGTAGCATGCACCTTCAGGATTTGACACATCACATTTTTAAAATTTATTAATATCATTGATAAAGCCCTGCATTTGAACAACACTTGATGGTTTTTCAGAGCTTTGACATTTCATTTCACTTCGTACTTTATTATTTTGGAAAAAAAAGTCACTCTTTTAAGGATGGATTTAAGTAAAACACGTATCTACCCCCTGTTAATACTTTAGATTTTTCTGGCTTATTAATAATTGTACTTAGAAACATTTTAATTTACTACCATTGGGAACAACTGCATGTGATAATGCTGGTCTAGGGGAGTGAATGAAATCGATGCTTCATAATCAGTTATTGATAAGATTAAGGCCCACCTCTCCTGAGAAGGAAATTGTGGCTCTAAGATATTAAGTGAATTCTTTCAAGATCCCACAGGAAATCAGGAGCAGAGCCAGAATTAGAATTCGCAGCCTCCAAGTCCCCAAGGCTCCATTGCACTGAGCTGCCCACTAAACACAAACTTTCCTTTCCCCTGTGTCTATTCCCAGTGACCTCTACTGGTGCTTACAAAGCATGAAGAAAAAAGAACCATTCTTCCATGAATTCTCCTACCAGTGCAAACATTGCAAATTGTTTTCTTTTGGGGTCAAAGCTTTGCCACCTGCCATTTTGGGCTCAGGGGAAGGCTGAAATACATCATTTGAGGGGTTATACACTCGAGGTGACCCGTTGCTGACTAGTCCTGACTTCCCTTGGGGTTCGCCCCTCTCTCCTGCCTGCCGTCATCTCCAGCATCCCTGTCCTCCTGGTGAGCTCCAGGTGCCTTGAGGAGAACAGAGGGGACATTTTGCTCCAATTACAAATGCTGTAGAAAGGAAAGGTGAAGCAATTAAACTAATGCCTTCTCCATTGCCAACTTTATTTGTCCCTGTTTCTACGATCCCATTTTCCCCCCTTTTCTGTGCAGTCTGTGGTTTGACACTCATTGTACTTCCCCTCTGATATTGTCTCATAAAACTCTCTGTCAGTAATATAATTGCCTGTCCAGCTTTCCAGGTTATGTGTTTTTTTTTTCCCCTAAAGCACATCGGTAGAGAAAGCATTTAAGCTTGACACGGTGACTTTCCTGGGCTAAGTTCCGTCCTTTTATCGCAGAAAGGCTTTCAAGTATGCACTATAGTGCACTTACTTTTTTCTTAATATAACTTCCATCCCACCTTCCTCGTCTGCTTGCCAAAGAAGGAAAATAGACTTGTCCTCTTGGAATAATCAAATGCGACTGTGATAGGAAAAATGGGTCAGGGAATAATAGTAAGTAGCTAATTTACTGGGGACAATACCTTTCTTACAATCCAAATTTTTTAAATTGACAGACTTGAAAAAAAAGTTCTAACAGTGGTAGTGATATTTCAGTGACAAGATTTAGGCTTTATTAGGGATGTTCATTTGGAATTGCAGTGGAGAAGGGAGAGGAAGGACAGAGAAGTGAGTGAGGTAGTGTTAGCTAGGGTAGAGCAATATTTTTCTCTGATATATAAATGTAAATCTTTATTATGTGCCATTAGAGTTTAATATATGCCACTAGAATTTAGGGATAACATGTTGACTGTCTGATCCTTCTTGTCTTACTTTGGGTCCCAACGGCAACTCCTTTTTATTCCTTGGGACTCACATGAGAGGATACTGCATCAACTATACTCTGCCAAATCCTAATGATTTTAATTCAGAATTGTGTCTTTTCCAGTCTTTATTCTCCCT
This sequence comes from Hylobates moloch, assembly GCF_009828535.3. Lineage (NCBI taxonomy): Eukaryota > Metazoa > Chordata > Mammalia > Primates > Hylobatidae > Hylobates > Hylobates moloch. The sequence continues at coordinate 48,953,211 of NW_026652277.1, read as the reverse complement.
GCTACTGTCTGGGTTCTGACACCCACTGGATCTCTTTTTTTTTTTTTTTTTGCGACAGAGTCTCGCTCTGTTGCCCAGGCTGGAGTGCGGTGGCGCGATCTCGGCTCACTGCAAGCTCCGCCTCCTGGGTTCACGCCATTCTCCTGCCTCAGCCTCCGGAGTAGCTGGGACTACAGGCGCCCGCCACCGCGCCCGGCTAATTTTTTGTATTTCTAGTAGAGACAGGGTTGGATCTCTTTTAAGAGCATTGGTTGCCAAACTAGGCTCGTCTTCAGAATCAGCTCGAGAGTAATATAAACACACACACACACACACACACACACACACACACACACACACACAGCTAGCATTCTGCCTACATACTTAGAAACACATACACAGATTCCTCAAGTCTACCTTGTTGATTTTGACTCATTTGGTCTTGGGTGGGGCCTAAGAAACCAGATATACAAACCACTTTTCCTGGTTATTCTAATGATTTAGAAATGGCTTTCTTATAACAATTTTCTAAATTGTCTTTCCTGACAACAATGTGTCCCTCTCCCAGTCTATCATCTTCCAGGGTTATTGTCCTTAAAATGATCAAATCATAGTACCTGAACTTGGTGGAAGGCTAAAACAGGCTCTAAAACTTGTTTTTCCTCTCCCTCCCCTGTAGGATAAAATTCATACTTCTTGGTTTGGTGTAGAAGGTCCTCTCCATTGTAATTTCTGCCCATTTCTCCAGCTTTTTCTCCTATTACTGTCCTTTATGTAACTTATATAATGTATCCACACTGAACTTCTCATTGGCCCCAATACATCTGCACATATTTGAATTCCAAACCTTTACACATGATGGTCTTTTTGCCTGGAGTATCCCTCCCTCTCCTTCTTGACCTTGAGATGAGGCTTCCTTCAGAGGGTACCTCCTACATGAAGCTTTCGTTGATTGGGCCAGGCACTGTTAGTTGCTCGTGGTTTGCAGGCACCTTCTTCTTGCCACTAAAACAACGTTTGTCAGATAGTACGGTGATTTGTCTTCACTAGATTGTGTACTACTGGATGCCAAGGACTATTTTATACATCCTATTGTTTCCAAACCTACAACAATGTCTGGAAAATAATAGGTCTAAGAATTGTGTATAGAAATGAGTGGACGAAAGAGCATTGCTTTTATAGAGTGATAATTAGTGATAATTAGATTAATCAGTTGTTTTTTTTTCTTTTTTAGAGTTATCACTCTGTTTCCCAGGCTGGAGTGCAGTGGAGTAATCATAGCTCACTGCAGCCTCCTGGGCTCAAGCGATCCTCCCTGTTTAGCATCCTGAGTAGCTGGGACTACAGGCACACTCCATCATGTCTGGGTATAGGTTTAGTTTTTGACTATGCCACTTATTAGCTGGGTGATTTGGCTAAATACTTACCCCTCTGTGCCTCAATTTTCTCATTTAGCATAGTGTTAGCTGTTATCATCACTGTTACTGTCAATTTACTGTTTTTAAATGCTGGAGGAGGATTAAAGGGATATTGATAGAGGGTTTGGATAGAAATAATAGGATACAAGGTCTGCTTTTGTGACCTTGGGCAAATCACACCACTGCTATATAAAATAGTGGTTTAAAATACTGCATATTCTCACTTCTAAGAGGGAGCTAAAATGATAAGAACTTATGAACATAAAGAAGGAAACAGCAGTCCCTGGGGTCTACTTGAGCGTGGAGGATGGGAGGAGGGAGAGGCGCAGAAAGGATAACTATTGGGTACTGGGCTTAATAACTGGGCGATGAAATAATATGTACAACAAAGCCCCACGACATGAGTTTACCTGTGTAACAAACCTTCACATGTACCCCTGAACCTAAAGTAAAAGTTAAAAAAATGGTGCTTTAAAACCCTGTCTGTGGTACAGGCATATAGGAAGAATCAGAAATAACACTAGTACCATTTACTGGGTATTTCTCATGAGCTAGACACTCTTTCAAGCACTTATACAAATTATCTCCTTTAGTTCTCATAACACCCATATGAGGCAGATATCCTTATATCTCCCATTTACTAGTGAGGAAATTGAGTCACTTGCCTGTGGTCACAAAGGTAGCAAGTATAGAGCCAGGACTTGGACCAGGCCTAACTCTGAAATTGTAAGCACAACCAATGTGCAAAACTGCATCCCAAATAAGGTAACAATACATGCAAAAGAGTGTGATCATACTGCTTTCAGTTACTGCTTGGCTTGGATGTAGTACATGGAGAGGCAGAGCTTTTTTTTTTTTTGATTGGTATGATATTGCTCATATACACTTTTAAAAATTTATTTTTTGTTTCAATAGTTTTGGGGGAACAGGTGATGTTTGGTTGCATGGAAAAATTCTTCAGTGGTGATTTCTGAGATTTTGGTGCCCCCATCACCTGAGCAGTGTACAGTGTACTTCATGTGTAGTTTTTTATCCCTCAGCCACTCCCACCCTTCCCCCTGAGTACTCAAAGTCTATTGTATCATTCTTATGCCTTTGCGTCCTCATAGCTTAGCTCCTACTTATAAATGAGAACATACAATGTTTGGTTTTCCATTCCTGAGTTGCTTCACTTAGAATAATGGTCTCCAACTCCATCCAGGTTGCTGCAAATGCCATTCTTTTGTTCCTCTTTATAGCTTAGTAGTATTCCATTACACACACACACACACACACACACACACACACACACACACACCATATTTCCTTTATCCACTTGTTGATTGATGGCATTTGGGCTGGTTCCATAATTTTACATTTACATATTGTGCTTCTGTGAACATGTGTGTGCAAGTGTCTTGTTCATATAATGACTTCTTTTCCTCTGGGTATATACCCAGGAGTGGGATGCTGGATCAAACAGTAGTTCTACTTTTAGTTCTTTAAGGAATCGCCATACTGTTCTCCATAGTGGAGAACCACCAGCAGTGTAAAAGTGTTGCTTTTTCACCACATCCAAGCCAACATCTGTTATTTTTTTATTTTTAAATTATGGCTATTCTTGCAGGAGTAAGGTGGTATCACATTGTGGTTTTGATTTGTATTTCCCTGATAATTAGTGTTGAGCATTTTTTCATGTGTTGGTTGGCCATTTGTATATCTTCTTTTGAGAACTGTCTATTCATGTCCATTGAGAGGCAGGGCTTTGATTTGGATGTTGTTAATCAGTTCAGAGTGCAAGAACAGAATGCCATAGACTGGGTGGCTTAAACAGCAAACATTTATTTCTCATGGTTCTGGAGGCTGGGAAGTCTTAAGATCAAGGTGCAGGCAGATCCAGTGTCTGGTGAGGGCCCTCCTCCTGGCTTGCAGATGGCCATCTTCTCATATCTTCACATGGCAGAGAACACAGAGAAGATGTAAACTCTCTTGTGCCTCTTCTTTTTTTTATGTTTCAAATTTCGCACTACACACCATGATTCTTCACTGTGTCTCTTCTTACAGGGCACTAATGCCATTCACAAAGGCTCCACCCTTATGACCTACTCACCTTTCAAAGGCCCCACCTCCTAATACCATCCCTTGGAAATCAGGATTTCAACATAGAATTTTGGAGGGACACAAACATTCAGTCCATAACATATGTGAGAAACAGGAGAGGAAAAAATAAGATGAGAATATTACAGGGAAGTGCTTGGAGGGTGCCCAAAGTGGGGTGGCTGACACAGTGGGGAAATGGAAGCATATGTGAAGAGCAAGGGCAAAATCTTGTTTTCCACTTATTTATTTATTTGTTGCTAGTGCTAGCCCTGTCCTATTCCCTTTGCCCAGAAACTAGGCAGGAAGTTGATGGTTTCATTCATGATGCCTTGTCTTCAGGGTGTAAGATGGAGGAGCACCTCTTGGCCCTGTCCTCTCCCTGTTGATCTGTCCTGGAAAGACTGAAATAAAGAGGAAGAGGAAGACGATGAGCTGGAATCGTTGCCTGAGAACTTGGACATTTCAGTAACGAGGTGTTTCCTCTCCAGGTTTGGGAAGAAAGCCCCTTGGTGGAGCTGGGAGTGATCTATCCTTTCCAGACTTCTTTCTTTATCTAATTTGAGAACTTTTCCTTTCCTCCTTCTCACGCCTTCTTCATCCAGTGATACTGACACTCAGGAGTTTGAGGAGACAAATGACATATGTGCTTTTAATTTATAGGGACTGTGTCTGAGCCACTGATGGCTTGCACTTAGGCTGGGTCTGCATGACACCAAAACCCATAGTCAGGTCAGCACCTTGCTTAGGATGGGCGAGGCAACTGGCTGATTGACTAGATTTGCACTTCTCATAATGCTGCTTTGATGTTGTGTAGTAGAACAGTGATTCAAGTTTGAAAAAAAAATGAAAGTGAGATGCTCTCTTGAAGTATCTAATGGAGGAAAATTAAATGTATGGTAAAATAGAGAGCATCCTAGGCTGGAAGTCAGGAGCCAGGGTTTGTGTTCAGCCACTGCCCTGATGAGTTGTGTGGCCCAGGGCAAGGGGAGCCTCTCTCTGGTTCTCAACCAGGAAATGAGCTGCCTTGTAGTCATCACATTTTATAGTTCCCTTTAAAATGTTTAGGTCAGATGATATATTAGTGGCTTTTTCTTTAAAACAAAATTTCTCAGAAGTGTCAGGTTTTTTTTTTCTTCTCTGAATTCCTCATTATTTACGCATTGGTACAGAAGCCCTGGAAGGTGGTGTGCTTTTGTGTGTGTGTGTGTGTGTGTGTGTGTGTGTGTGTGTGTGTGTGTGTGAGAAGAGTTTCACTCTTGTCACCCAGCCTGGAGTGCAATGGCACAATCTCGGCTCCCTGCAACCTCCGCCTCCTGGATTCAAGCGATTCTCCCGCCTCAACCTCCCGAGTAGCTGGGATTACAGACGCCTGCCACCATGTCCAGCTAATTTTTGTATTTTTAGTAGAGACGCGGTTTTACCATGTTAGGCAGGCTGGTCTCGAACTCCTGACCTCAGACGATCCACCGGCCTCGGCCTCCCAAGGTGTTGGGATTACAGGCTTGAGCCACTGCGCCCGGCCTGGAAGGTGTTTTTAAAGAATACCTTATTACAGAGGCAAACAGTGTCCAAGCTCCCCTTGCTTTTCAGGGGAGCGTGGAAAAGGAAAGCCTTTCTTTTTTTCAGTTATTCGTGGTCTGCAGCCCCAAACTCTGTCTCTGGTGCTGCTGGGAAATCCTTGGGGCTCCTGTAGGCTGCTGTCTCTCACCCCTCACCCAGACCCTTTAAAACCTCCCTCCTCTCTCTTCTGAGGCTAATCTCTACTTTTTCTCTGACCCCTCCCTCTCTTTTGGGAAACTTAGTCTGTTGGTTTTCCCCCATTCTCTTCTGAGATTTTTTTTTTTTTTGGAGACAGACTCTTGCTCTGTTGCCCAACCTGGAGTGCAGTGGCGGGATCTTGGCTTACTGCAACCTCTGCCTCCTGGGCTCAAGTGATCCTCCTGCCTCAGCCTCCTGAGTAACTGGGACTACAGGTGTGCACCACCATGCCTGGCTAATTTTTTGTATTTTTCATAGAGATGAGGTTTCACCATGTTGCTCAGGCTGGTCTCGAACTCCTGAGCTCAAGCAATCCTTCCCCCTTGGCCTCCCAAAGTGCTGGGATTACAGGCATGAGCCACCTCATCTGGCTTCTTCTGAGTTTTTAACCTGACTCTCTGTATTGGTTCCTTCCCATTTGTGTTTCAGCATGTTTTTGTTTTTATTATGTTTTTTAAAGCAGGAGCCCCTCTAATTAAAAAAAAAAAATTCACCTTGTAGCGAACACCCTAACTTCTACCCTCAGGTGTGAGCATAGATCTCACTGCTTTTGGAAGCACGCTCTTGTGCCGCTGACCTAGGTAAGGTGCCGCTCCTACATGCCTACTTAGCATCCTGTATTTCCCCTCTCCTGGAAGGCACCACATAGCAGTGTAATTCTGTGTTATCTGCCTTCCCCACTAGGCTGTGAGCTCCATGAGCATGGGGATCTTGTCTCGTTACTTATTCTTTGCTGTGTTCCCAGCTCCCAGAAGAGTGCCTGACACATAGAGGAACTTTTAAAAGACTTGTGAATGAATTAATACATGGATTAAAGAGGAAGAGATGCAGCCTTTTTCTCTAATAATACTCCAATGTTTTACCCTATGGTACTCTCTTGTCCTATCTCAGCTGCCGCAGGAATTATGTTAGCTATGTTCACCTGATTGCTTTGACTGGGAACATATAATGGTGACTAATCAAGTGACAAGGTGGGAGAAGAAGGTACTGTTAACTCTTTTCAGAAGGGAAATATCCATTCCAGGTTGCAACCATCCTTTCATAAAAATAGGTCATGGCAAACCCCCACAAATCAAGAGATTTAGATTCAATCAATGTCCAGAAGTTGAGTGCCCTATCCAAAACCTTTTGAAGCGGATATCTTACCAATTTCACAGGTAATTTTCTTTGCTAGGATTTTTCTGGTGTTTCCCACTTCTGATTTGGTAGGGAATCTTGACAGTGATTGCTTACCTGAGACACTGTATGTTTCTCAGTAGACTCATACAGAGAAATACCATATGAAGGTGAGGGATTTTCAGTGTGAGAATCATATGTGGTTTTATTTACGGCTTTGATCCCTGGTGACCCATTATTTTGCACTTGTCATCCAATAAGGAATATTGAGAGAAAGTAAATTCCGCTTATAGTAATGTTAACAAAAATGTAAGTAACAGTACCAACATTTGTTGAATACTTGCAGTGTGCCAGGCACTGTTCAATGCTCTGTATTTGCATTAACTCCTTTGAACATTAAAGGAGGTAGAGACTATTATTATACCAATTTTACAGTTGAGGAGTTGAAGCAGAAGTGAAGTGGCTTTCTCCATGTCACACAGGTAGTAAGTGGCATGGCCCAGATTTGCACCCTGGGTGGGCAGGGCCACAGTCCCACTTGTAATCACTGCATTCTCCTGACTTTCAGTGCAGGGAGTGGCTGAAGGCAGAGATTACAAACTTATTATGTAAAATGCCTCAATCCTATGTAAAATAATACTTCGAGATGCACATGTAGATTTTTAATTTGATCCTGGAGTTAGAAAAACTATAAGGAAAATAGTAGATGTAAGTGATAAATAGTAAGTAGAGCTGTCTAATAAGTTGTATGACATTAAATCTCTGTCTTTCCAGAAGAGATAACGTTTTGAGTATTTGCTAAATTACTGTATTCTAGACAACTGAGCCTCATCTTTGGGCAGTTCGTTTTTTTAAAACTTTTTATTGTGAAACAACTTTAGATCCACAGTAAGTTGCAAAGAAATGTACAAGAAGGCCATGCGTACCCTTTACTCAGCAACCCCCAATGTGAATGTCTTACCTAACTGTAGTAGGATATCAGAACTAGGAAAGTGACGTTGGAAAATTCTGCAGAGATTATTCTGATTTCTCCAGTTATACATGCACTCATTTGTGTGTGTGTGTGTGTGTAATGTGTTCAATGTTATCACAGCTATAGCTTCACGTAGCCACCATCATTATCAAAATACTTAGTTGTACCATTACCGTAAAGGGCCTTTCTGCTACTCCTTTATGGTCAAAGTCTAATCCCTAATCTCTGGCAGCCAGTAATCTGTTTTATGTCTTGTAATTATGTTATTTCACAGGTATTACGAGAATGAAATCATACAGTATGTCACATTTTAGGAATCTTTTTTTTTCCTTCAGTGTAATTCCCTGGAGATTCATTCAAGTTGCTGCCTATATAAATTGTTCCTTTTTATTGCTGAGTACTATATTCCATGGTACGTATGTAGAGTACCTCGGGTTGTTTAACCATTCGCCTGTTGAAGGACATATGGGTGGTTTCCAGTTTTTGGCTATAATAAATAAAGCTTCTATGAACATTTGTGTACAGGGTTTTTTGTGAACATTTTCTTTTCTATGAGATAAATGCTAAAGACTGAAATTGTTGGGTCATATAGTAATTACATGCTTAGCTTTGTCTTTTTTTTTTTTTAAAGAAACTGTGAAACTGTGACTGTGCCATTTTATATTCCATTCATTAATGTGTGAGTGATCCAGTTTATCTGCAACCTTGTCAGCATTTGGTGTTGTCAGTGTTTTTAATTTTAGCCATTCTGAGAAATACTTAGTGATATGTCATTGTGGTTTTAATTTGCATCTTCCTGATTGCTAAACATCTTTTTATGTGTTTATTTGTCATCTGTATATCCTCTTCTATGGAATGTACCTTCCTGTCTTTTGCCATTTTCTTTTTCTTTTCTTTCTTTTTGTTTTTTCTGAGATGGAGTCTTGCTCTGTCACCCAGGCTGGAGTGCAGTGGCGCAATCTCAGCTCACTGCAACCTCTGCCTCCCGGGTTAAAGTGATTCTCCTGCTTCAGCCTCCAGAGCAGCTGGGATTACGGGCACGCCACCATGCCTGGTTGATTTTTTTTGTATTTTTAATGGAGATAGGATTTCACCATGTTGGCCAGGCTGGTCTCAAACTCCTGACCTCAGGTGATCCACCCACCTCGGCTTCCCAAAGTGCTGGGATTACAGGTGAGCCACCACACCCGGCTTCTTTTGCTCATTTTCTAATTGGATTGTTTGAATTTTTTACCATTCATTTTTAACTGTTTATTCTTGTGAATTCTTTTATATATTTTAAAATATGTAATACACATGGCTACGTGGTTTGCAAATATTTTCTTCCACTCCATAGCTTATCTTTTCATCCTCTTCACATGGACTTTAAGAAAGCAAATGTTTTAAATTTTGATAATGTCAAATTCATCAATTTTTCAACAGAAATTTATTTCTTGCAGTTCTGGGGGCTGGAAAATTTAAGATTAAGATACCACCGGATTTGGTGTCTGGTGAGGGCTTGTTCTCTGACTCAGAGATGGTGCCTTCTTGCTGCATCTTCACATGATGGAAGGGGCAAATAGGGTCCGTCAAACTTCTTGTAGGGTACCAATTCCATTCACAAGGGCACCACCCTCCTGACCTAAATACTTCTTAAAGGTCTCACCTCTTAATATATCACATTGGGGATTAAGTTCCAACGTATAAATTATGGGGGCACATACACATTTAGACCACAGCAGTGGTTTTTGAAGCATTGGTCTATTTCTTCCAATTTGTTCAATTTATGAGAATAAAATTCATAGTACTTTTAATGGCTTTTTAAAGTACTTTTAATGGCATCCTTTCAGTGGCTATAGGGTTTCCATATTTTCTCTCTTCTCATAGAATATTCTTGACAACTGAGCAGCATTTTTAGGCAGCTCTTTTTTAAAAAAGAAAAATTTATTCTCTTCACATTAGATCTTAGTTTGAAGTGGAAACTTGGTTTTTTAAATTAGTAAAAGGCAGCTCCTGGGATTAAAATAAGAGAGGAGGGACTGGGAATTTTCAATTGTTGATTCCCCCACTTCATTTCCACCTTCCTTTACGAGTGCAAATTGAAAACCACTGCCGCAGGACATGAATTACATGTCATTTTTACTGTAAGATTCAGACCAAGAGAACACTCACTGTTACTGAAACTATGCTAAGATTAGATTACTTTTCATGAAATGCTGCTGGATTTCAGGATGGTGTTGCAGCCCAGGATTATTACTGTGAACAATTATCACTGTGCTTTATAAAGAGAAAAAAAAGTGTAGATTTGATAGAATCTATACTGCCTGTACTAGGCAGTTACTATGGAGCCTAGATGCCATCTGTAGCAATCTTTCCCCTTGCAAATATAATTGGATTATGGCTCAGTCAATTCCAGTGCCTGTGAAAGTTCAAAGCTTTTTCCTGCCTTTGGGTAATTTCTAAGGTGTATATTCTTATGGTTTGGATCTTGCATCACAAAGTTATACTTGGCAGGGTGCGGTGGCTCATGCCTGTAATCCCAGCACTTTGGGAGGCTGAGGAGGGCGGATCACCTGAGGTAAGGAGTTCAAGACCTGCCTGGCCAACATGGCGAAACCCCATCTCTACTAAAAAAAATACAAAAATTAGCTGGGTGTGGTTGCACTCGCCTGTAATCTCAGCTACTCAGGGGGCTAAGGCAGTAGAATTGCTTGAACCCCGGAGGCAGGGGTTGCAGTGAGCTAAGATGGTTTCACTGCACTCCAGCCTGGGCGACAGTGAAACTCCGTCTCAAAACAAACAAACAAACAAACAAACAAACAAACAAACAAAGTTATGTTCCATTGCTACTCACCTTTTTTTTGTTTGTTTGTTTTTTGTTTTTTGTTTTTTTGTTTTTATTATACTTTAGGTTTTAGGGTACATGTGCACAATGTGCAGGTTTGTTACATATGTATCCATGTGCCATGTTGATTTCCTGCACCCATTAACTCGTCATTTAGGCTACTCACCTTTTTAAGAAAAATTGTTCAAGAATTGAAAACAAGGCAAAGAGTGGGCAGTATGTCCTTTTGATTTCCTATTGGAGATTGTTTACAGGTCCTCTCAGGGGTCTATTTAATTATCGAGGTCAGGGGTTGACAAACTTTATCTACAAGTGTCAGATAGTAAATACTTTTGCCTTACAGGCCATGTAGTCTCTGTCACAATGACTCAACTCTGCTGTCGTAGTGTGAGAGCGGCCATAGGAAATGAGTGTGACTATGCTCCAGTAAAGCTTTATGTATGAAAATAGGTGGCTAGCCTGCAGGCCATAGTTTTGTGAACCCCTCAAAAAGGAATGTACCTTTTTAAACTTACGATTTGCTATGATTAAGAACCCTGTGAAATTTATGTTAGTGTTTATTTTTCTAGTGAAAATGCAAATGTTATATATCCTAAGGTTATGCTTTTATTACCCTCTAGGATATTAACTATTTTGTTTTTTATCTAACAGTCTTATTCTAACATTATCTTTTCCATGCCGAGAGGTGCCCAATTCCTTGAATGCTCCTGGAACCAGCTTCTCGTCCTGCTGGTTCCCTCATTCATAAGTTGAATAAGTCATTGACACATGTTTTATGAGAATTTTTAAAAAAAGGCTTTTTGTAAACAATACTGTCACATCCTAAATATAAAATTTACCCATTTAAGTGGTCCTCCCTTCCACTCATCATAAAGTGTCACTTAATAGGAATTTAATAAGTTTTATCAGCATTTACTAAATATATGTATTTATAATTATGATATATAACTATAATGCAATAGATAATTTACATATAATTATAATATGTAATTATATAACACGTAATATTATATTATATACATATAAATAGGTATATTTATATTATAATTATATAAATAATATAAATTACACATTATATAGTATATATACTATATGTAGTACATTACTATGTATAGTATGTTACATATAATATTTAGCATATTATATGTAAATTATATATTATATTATAATTGTACATTATATGTAAATTATAAATATATATATTTGTGTATAAAATATATATTATACATAAAAATAGATATATACCTAGGATGAAATATAACTATATATAATATATTTATATTTAATTTCAATATAATTAGTGTTTACTATTTAATATTTATATTTAATTTTAATATAATTTTATTTTAATATAAATATATTCATATTTTAAGATATTTATATAAATATATGTTTTATATATTTATATAAATGTTTTTATATAGTTATATATTTCATATTTATATTTAATCCCATCTGTAAATATAAATGTATATTAAATATAAATATTTTATTTAATCCCAGCTTATATATTATATATATTTTCATAAGTATATAAAATATATATTTACATATTTTATATTTATTTTATATTATATTATATTTATTTTATATTATATTTTATAAATATATGTATACATATAAATATATATTTATAATTTACTTCATAGTAACTATGTGGTATATATTACATATAATGTATATGTAAATTATAAATATATAAATATATATTTATATATAATATATATAAATATATGTTTTGTATGTAATATATAAATATATGTTTTGTATGTAATATATAAATATATGTTTTGTATGTAATATATAAATATGTATGTATAAATAAATATGTAGATGTATTTTTGAGACAGAGTGTCGCTCTGTTACCCAGGCTGGAGTGCAATGGTGGGATCACAGCTCACTGCCGCTTTGACCTCCTGGTCTTGGTGATCCTCCTGCCTCAGCTTCTTGAGTAGCTGGGACTACAGATGCATGCCACCATACTTGGCTAAGTTTTTAATGTTTTTGTAGAGAAGGAGTCTTGCCATCCTGCCCAGGCTGGTCTCAAACTCCTGGCCTCAGGTGATCCTCCCACCTTGGCCTCCCAAAATGCTGGCATTACAGGTGTGAACCTCTGGCATTACAGGGGTGAACCAGCATTTAGTAAATGCTGGGTGCATTTACTAAATATTTAAGGAGATGTTACAAGATAGGGCATCACTGCAGAGCACATGACCTCTTATTATTTGCCCATCTTTACTCTTTCTTCCATCTGTGTTTTTCATTTCCTCCTTCCTGGAATACTGATTCTCTCCCCACTTCCAAATATAAATTTGCTCTTTTCTGCAAAGATGCTCAATTTAACAAAGGCCTTCAAACTAATGTGATCTTTTCTCTTTATAGAGCTGTGATTTTATACATATATATATATATATATAAACACGCACACATATATTCTGCTACATATATATATTGTGCTACATAAGGACATTGCTTTGTGAAATAAACTTTTAATTAGTTTGCTTTTTTTCATTTGTCTCTTTCATAATAGAAATATTTCAGTGAACAGGTATTTGGAGAACACAGTTTTATTTGCAAATTTGATCACTCTAGCAGAGATTGAAGCTGTTTTTTTTCTATTTTTTCCTTTCTAAAATATTTCTTAGTATTTTTTGTTGTTACACAATGACTTACTCAACATTTTTTTCTGTTTCAATGGTCTCAAACAAATGATTTACATTTGTTACGTTCAGTGAGAAGAAGGTATATTCTCTACCATTTCTGGAATTCTTTTTTATGCACATATGAAAGTATTTGAAAGCATTCAAACTCTGCTTTAGTGAGTACCTTTATTCAGATAAAATGTCAGATCTTTTTTTCAATCTTCCAATGATAATTCTCTAAGAAATATTATTCCAGGATAAGTAATTTCTAAAATGGTGTTTTTATGCTCTAACAAGTTTGAAAGTCCTTATATGTGTCCACTTGCATGAATACCAGCGGTCTAATGAAGACTCTAATGTAGTAATATTCTATATTAAGGAAAAGACCTTAATAAAACCAAGTCCTTTGTCCATAGATTTAGTTTAACAATAGTTTCTTGGGCTCCTACTACGTGCCCAACGTAGCACTAGGAACTGAAGTCAAAGCGGAATCAAAGAGGTAATGTTGGGACCTGGAAGATGTTTATTATCTTTTCTGGATTTTGATTTGCTTAATGAAAATACTCTATTTTGATAATTTCTAACAGTAGGATACCATTGTCATCTTCAATTAAGCCTGTGTTTCTCAAGTATTGTTTCCAGTGCTTTTGGTGGTAGGAATAATGTAAATTTTTAAACAGTAAAGAAAAAAGACATGATCCGGATATCAACTGAAGTCACCTTGTATATGAGATTTTTAAGGAAAGACTTCCTAGTATTCTTTGAGAATCTCAGCAGTTGGTCAAAATTTCAGCAAATTCTTGTAAATCTACATTTTAACACTCACTTTTAACTCTAAGTTCCTGTTTTCCCTGAACTTTCAATTTAATGAACATTTTATCTTATATGTCTTTTTTTATATTTAACAAATTACAGGTACAGAACTTGCTCCCCTTTCCTAGCTTTCTTCCCAAATAACTCACAGGAAATTTTTGTTTATAGCCGAATTTAGTAAATGCTTTAGAATAATGGAGGGGTTTCCTAACTCAGAGGCATAAGCAGCATACCATTAAGTATTAAATATCCTGTTCTTTAAAATCCTTCAGCTATCTTGGTTAATTGGCTTCCTATGTAGGCTCCAGCCACCTGCCAGTTTACCCCGCCTTCCTTGTTTCCCTTTCTCCTTCCCTCTTCTCTCTCTTTTCTATAGCCCTCCCATTCTGCCTATATTTGCCTACAGAGGTGCTTGTCTCATTTCCCTAGCCAATCCTTAATCTCAAGGTCTCAACTTTATATGTAATAGGTTTTAAAAATATTTCTTAAAGACAAATTTTCTTCCTAAGAAGCACTTTAGTGACAAATGTTAAAATAACAGTCTTTTTTCCTTGTTTTATGTAAATCTTGATAAATTAAAATATCTGGCCAGGTGCGGTGGCTTACGCCTGTAATCCCAGCACTTCGGGAGGTTGAGGCAGGTGGATCACAAGGTCCAGAGATCGAGACTATCCTGGCCAACATGGTGAAACCCCGTCTCTACTAAAAATACAAAAATTAGCTGGTGATGGTGACGCACACCTGTAGTCCCAGCTATTCGGGAGGCTGAGGCGGAGAATCACTTGAACCTGGGAGAGGGAGGCTGCAGTAAGCTGAGATCACACCACTGCACTCTGGCCTGGCTACAGAGCAAGAATTCATTTCAAAAAAAAAAAAAAAAAAAGCGAAAAACTTTGTCATCTTTTCCTTCTTATACCCACATTTCGTTTTTTGGCATTTCTAAAGTTGAAACCTCTGGCACACAAAATGCCAGGTGCAAGCCAATAGAGCATGGTGGAAACCATGAAAAGGAACAAGTGGAACATATAAATATTTTTAGTACTTAAATTGGGAAAACATAACAATATCCTATATGATTTTTGGTATAGGCTACTATGTAGGTCATTGGCAAGTAAAATGATAATCCTAGCCCCAAAAGTTAGTGTAAGAAGGTAATTATTAGAATGTATGTATTTTTTGTATCTTTGAACAGAAGGTCCCAGGATTGTGAATCAATATATAGCAACATAAACTACCTAACCTTACCTTTTCCCTTTCCAGAACAGACCAACTCAGCCACCCTAAATGAAACCTTAGTTCCTTACTTTTAGGAACAAGAACATGATGAGATGAATAGATTTTTACTAAGTAGGTATTATTCTGCATTATGTAAGCAGTAATTGTAAGAATATAAAATAATTGGGCTATTCTATAATCATTACAAAGTTGATTTGTAGGAGTCTGAAGTTTTAACACATGCAAGAAATGTTTGTGCAGTTATTAGTTTGCTAAGAGTGATACCAACATCAACTCAACTGATTAGATTTTAATTTAGCAAGCATTGTTTCTCTTCAATAAATTTACATAAAAACATGAAAAAAAATGTAGTGACAAACCTTTACAATTCCACTTAGAGTGGGTCTGCTGGTGACAAATTCAGTTTTGTTTGTCTGAAAATGTCTTTATTTTACTCTCACCTTTGAAAGACATTTTTGCAGTGTGTAGAATTCTAGACTGTAAGTTATTTCCTTTCACAAGTTTAAAAATACCATTCCAATATTTCTGGCCCTCATCGTTTCTATTGAGAAGTCATCCATCAGTAATGTTATGGTTCTGTAATTTTCTTTTTATTCTTGGCTTTTATAGGCCTTCTTGAATCTGTAGCTTAATGTTTTCCATCAGTTTTAAATAGTTCTATCATGTTTTCTTCAGCTATTGCTTTTTTACATTATCTTCCTCCTTTCTGTGACTCCATGCATATTCAAACTTTTCAGTGTTCTCTGTATCTCTTATTCTCTCTATCACATTTTAAAATCTTTTCGTATCTCCATACTTCAGTTCTTATTTTCTTCTGATTTTTTCCAGTTCATTCTTTTTTTAATGTAATGTACTCTGCTTTTAAATCCATTTGTTAAGATCTTATTTTTGGTTATTATAATTTGTCTTAGTTTTAGAATTTCTATGTAGTTATTTTTTATAGTTTCCACGTCTTTACCTACAGTCTATATAGTTTCTTTTATCTTCTTGAATATAGTTTTCATAATTATATTACAGTTGCTGTGTAGTGACTACTCTTTCTAGAGCCACTGTAGGTTTTGTTCTACTGCCTATTGTTTCTGCTGTTTCTGTTTATGTTGTCTTATCTCATAATTTGCCTGGTTATTTTTGACTGCGTGCAGAAAATTGTATTTGCAAAATTGTTGGGGAAAATAATTTTGAGTTTTAGAACGATAAGGTCTTTTTACATAGAGGCTCTACATTTGCTTCTACCAGGCAACAGGAATTATCTCAATAATTGAAATTTAGATTACAATCTTTTTAAAGATCATTCTTCTTCTGAATTATCCCTTCTCCAAAGGGGTAGATATTCAGGGTACTAATCCAAAGAAAGGTGGCTTTACCAAAGCTTTTCTCTCCTTTGGCACATCTTGGACTCTGTCAGTCCCTCAATCCCAAAAGATTGCTCAGTCTTTCAGCCTCTCAACTTTAACTTCCAAAGTTAGTAAATGTTCCCAGGATTAAAAACAAGCCAAAGTGCCCGAATCATTTCTTAAGAGTCTCTGACCCTTCCTACTCCTGGCTTAGTAATTCCTACTATTTTATTTTTTAGTTCTCCAATGCCTTCAAGCAGGAAGGGATTTGTTTCTAATTACCTCATCTGCTATCACCAGAAGTGGAAGCGACCAGTGTCAGTCTGTTTTACACACACACACACACACACACACACACACATGCACTCTCTCTCTCTCACACACTTACACTTAAATCAGCTTAATGAATAAGGCAAATACCCCTGTACCTATCACCTATGTCAAGAGACAGAACATTGTTAGTCAGCTCAGAAGCAGGGCTGATACATCCTTTAGGCTGAGTAGGCAAAGAGCCTAGGGCCCACAATACTTTTAGTAGCCACAAAAATATTTTAATTTCTTTAAAAATGTTTTATATTATTTTAGAGACCTATGAAGATGTCTTAATTTTTTTTAGAAAAAAGTTTTGATATACAACATTAATATATTCATGTTAACATATGAATATATTTATCTTTATGCTAACACAATCTTAAAATGTAATTTTAAAAAGTTTTTTTTTGTGTTGGTAGGAGCCCACAAAGGCAAAAGTACCTCAGGCCCACAAAAGTCATACTGTGAACTTGCTTAGAAGCACCCTAATTACAACTGCCTCCTTACCTGCAAAAGTAATCACTATCTTAATTTTTATTGTAATCATTCATTGCATTTTCTTATAGCTTTATTATCCAAGTGTGCTTCCCTGAATACCACAGTTTTATCTTGCATTTAAACATTTTGCTATAAAGTTAAATTAATTTCATCTATAGCATTTTTTCATCTCTTCTTTTTACCTTAAAATTATTCTGTTGAAGAACATGAGTCCTATGACCTACAGAATTTCTCAGTATCTTCCTTCTGCTGATTGCATGCTTAAGGGGCAGTTCAGTTTTCCTTTGTCCACTATATTTTCTTCAAATGGTCATCTTAATCCAGAGGCTTGATAATACTTAAGTTTAATTCCTTTGGTAATACTAAAGGTGATGTAATGTTCCTTCATCATGTGGCACGTAATGTCAGGTTGTCTTTCCTTTTGTAATATTAGAAGTCACTGGTGCTTAGTTTCACCAATCATTATGTTAATGTTTTTCTAGTTATTTTGGTTTTCTGAAGTTCATCATCCAGTAATTCCCCAGGAAGAACTCATGGGCATACTGTTCTCTGAGCTCTTCATACTGTTAACATTTTGTCTGTTTCATGTTTCTGGCAGGGTGTTTTTGATGACATTAGTATTTAAACTGGTGAACTTTTAAGTAAAGCAAATTGCCCTGCATAATGTGAGGTGAGTCTTACCCAGTTACAAGTCTGGATTAGAACAATAGACTAACCTCCCTTGAGCAAGTGGCTGCAGCAGACGGCTTTTGGCCTTGAATTGCAACATTTATTCTTTCCTGGGTCTCCAGCCTGCCAGCCCACTCTGCAGATTTTAGACTTGCCAGCCTCTGTAATCATGTGAGCCTTTTCTTTAAAATAAATCTCTCTCTATACACACCCTACTGGTCCTGTTCCTCTGGAGAACTCTAATAGAAAGTATCATAAAGCCTGGGCATGGTGGCTCATGCCTGTAGTCCTAGCACTCTGGGAGGCTGAGGCAGGAGGATCACTTGGACTCAACCTGGACAACATAGGGAGACCCCCCATCTCTATCTACCAAAAATAAATAAATAAAATAAAATTAGCCAGGTGTGATTTTGCATGCCTGTAGTCCCAGCTACTCGGGAAGCTGAGGGAGAAGGATCACTTGACCCCAGGAGTTCAAGGTTGCAGTGAGCCATAATTGTACCACTGCTTTCCAGCCTGGGTGACAGAGGGAGATACTGTCTCAAAAAAAAAAAAGTATTTTAAATATGTGACTTCACTCCTATTTTCCTTTTTTTTTTTTTTTGGAAATAGGACCTCACTCTGTCACCCAGCTGTCACCCAGGCTGGAGTGCAGTGGCATGATCATGTATCACTACAGACTTGACCTCTTGACTTCCCCAGGTTCAGGTAATCATCCCACCTCCAAGTAGTTAGGACTACAGGCATGTGCCACTATGCCCAGATATTTATTTTGTATTTTTTTTTGTAGAGATGGGTTTTTTGCCATGTTTCCCAGGCTGGTCTCAAACTCCTGGGCTCAAGCAATCTGTTTGCCTCAGCCTCCCAAAATACTAGGATTACAGGTGTTAGCCACCATGCCCAGCCTCCACTGCTTTTTAGAATAAAGTTTGATGTTGAAATGTTTGATGAAAATATAATTTTATTTCCTTTATAAGTAATTTGCTCCTTTTTCCAGATGTCTAAAGGAGTTTCTTTTGCTTAAAGTCCAGAGCTTAGATCCTGTACATGCTTTGTTAGATTTACACCTAAGTAATTTTGTGAATCTATTATAAATAGAATTGATTTTATTTTCTAATTGTAAATTGCTAATATATATAAAGATGATTAAATTTTATTTGTTGACCTTGTATGCTATAACTTTATAGTCATAAACTCTTTAGTTGCAAGAGTTTTCAGGGTTTTCTTTTTTCTTTTTTCTATTTTCCTTAGAATTTTCCACACAGAAAATCATGATGTTATAAATAGAGACATTTTTATTTCTCCCATTTAAATATATTTGACTTTTATTAATATTTCTTCTTCTTGAATTATTGCACTAGCTAGAACTTTCAGTATAATGTTGAATAGAAGTGATGAGTTTGGACAGCCTTGCTTTGTTCCCAGTCTTAAGGAAAAGCATTCATTCTCTCACCATTAAATACAAAATTAGCTGTAGGTTTTTGTGGTATATGCCCCCTTTCAGATTAAGGATATTCATTTTTATATTGTCGTTTTCTGATAATTTTTATTATAAATGGATGTTGAGTTTTGTCAAATGTTTGTTTTCTTTTTTTTTAGACTGTTAATATGGTTGATTATATTGATGAATTTTCAAATATTGAACCATCCTTGCATTCCTGTGGTAAACTCTAAATGGTTTTTGTATATTATTCTTTTTACATATTGTTGGGTTCAATTTACTATTTTTTTCTGAGATTTTCTTTGGTCTATGTTCATGAGGGATCTTGTTCTATAGTTTTCTTTTTGTACTATTATATCTTTGTTTAGATTTGGTATCAAGAGCTTTTATTTACTTAGAAAATATAGCATAGTAATTATTCCACTTACTTATAAAAAATTCTATACTGGATTTCTTCTGTCTAGTGGAGTAAGTCTATGATACCATTGATAATATTCTACCTTTTATCAAATGTTTTTAATACATATATCTTACTTGGCAAATTTTCCTACTCATAACTCTTGCTGTACCATTTCTCCTATTCTAATCTCCAATCCTATTGTACTACTTATATCCTGCTTACAGTTCTTCACGTATGCCAAGTGGTAATAGTCTTCTAATTTCTTCATTATTCATTTTCCTCTCATGAATATCCTATTCCAAGTTCATATGTCTCTAATACAATCTCATTTTTCTTGGCTTAGTTTATGTTACCTTTCTTATAAAGAATTCCCTGAAACTCCAGGTATTGCTGATTACTTCCTTTCTCATGCCTCTATTCTTCTCTATGTCAATGCCTTTTGTAGCACATGTTTATTTAATAAATTTTCCCCCTGTATAGGTGTATTAGTTCATTTTCATGCCACTCATAAAGACACACCTGAGACTGGGTAATTTATAAAGACAAAGAGGTTTAATGGACTCACAGTTTGCCATGGCTGGTGAGGCCTCACAGTCATGGCAGAAGGTGAGGGAAGAACAAAGTCATGTCTTTCATGGTGGCAGGCAAAGAGAGAATGAGAGCCAAGTGAAAGGGGAAACCCTCTATAAAATAATCAGATCTTATGAGACTTATTTACTACCATGAGAACAGTATAGGGGAAACCACCCCCATGATTCAATTATCTCCCACCAGGTCCCTCCCACAACAAGTGGGAATTATGAGAACTACAATTAAAGATGAGATTTGGGTGGGGACACAGCCAAACCATATCAATAGGTTAGTGAATATTTGGAAGGCAGGGATCTGTCTTTAATTTCCAAGTACTTAACAAAGCCTGGCGCACAAATGGTGTTCTTCATTTATTTGTAGATTACATGAGTGAATAAACAGCTTATAACTTTCAGTGTCCTCTGAGCTCAGGGAGGGAAAACTTCTTGCCTTTATATTCCTTGACTACCAAGGAGCTTTACAAAAATATTTTCTTGTGGGTAACAGTTTTAATCTTTGATGATTTAGAGATTAGATTATATTTGAACATTTTCAAGATATATTTTTCAATATATAATTATAAGTTGGAAGAGTAAATATCAAAACACTGGTTTCTAGACTAAGATTTCTGAACTTTAGTGGGTTCAAAATATAACAATGGGTATCAGTGAATTATTTTTACTATTATAAAAAATGAGCTGGGTATGGTGGCTCACACCTGTAATCCCAGCACTTTGGGAGGGTGGAGTGGACAGATCATATGAGGCCAGGAGTTCCAGACCAGCCTGGCCAACATGGAAACCTCATCTCTACTAAAAATACAAAAATTAGTTGGGTGTGGTGGCAGGCACCTGTAATCCCAGCTACTCTGGAGGCTGAGGTACAAGAATCACTTGAACTGGGGGGCAGAGGTTGCAGTGAGCTGAGATCATGCCACTGAACTCCAGCCTGGGCGACAGAGCGAGACTCCGTCTCAAAAAAAAAAAAAAGTAACAGAAATATATTAACCTTTGTTGAAGTTGTCCAGATTAACTAAAATATTGAATTCTTTGCTTTTGACCATAATTTTGTTACATGGTAAATCAGAACCTCAGAATGACAGTTACAGTCATTACCTAAACAAATAATATTTAATAATTACAACTTGGAACACAAAATCTTTCAAAACATGATGCACATGGGAGGGCTATGCTATGTCAGAAGTTATTAGCAGTGTAAAGGAAATTATTTTTATGATAAATTCTTGTTATACCTTATAAACCTATGATTATTTTTTCTTATTTGTCTTGAAAGTTTAGTATTGGGAAATGTCTCACTTAATTGAGGTTTCTGTCAAGTTGGTTTCCAGTGAGTTATTTGAGATTACATGACTAGATTCCTCAGAAGGCTAGATCAAGTACATGAATTAAGTTTCTTAAAAATATGCAAACATTCCCTGTAACTTCATGGTGAGTTAATATGTTTTCTGTGAATTGGTTTGACTTTCCAGTGAGCTTTAATGGGAGAATTACATCCTTTAGCAGCTCAAATTACAATGATGTGTCAATGGTATTAAATGTTTGCCTTTTCTGTGAATAAGGCCAAAGGGATAGATACCCTGGTTATTTCTCACAAACACATTTAAATCAGTACTCTAGTTTTGCTTTATGCTGATACAGAAAAAAGTCTGTGTGCAGCTTTATGTAAATATAAAGAAGGTAATAATTCAATAATGATAATTTTGCGCCAGGCGCGGTGGCTCACGCCTGTAATCCCAGCACTTTGGGAGGCTGAGGCGGGTGGATCACGAGGTCAGGAGATCGAGACCACGGTGAAACCCCATCTCTACTAAAAATACAAAAAAAATTAGCCGAGCGCGGTGGCGGGCGCCTGTAGTCCCAGCTACTCCAGAGGCTGAGGCAGGAGAATGGCGTGAACCTGGGAGGCGGAGCTTGCGGTGAGCCAAGATTGCGCCACTGCACTCCAGCCTGGGCGACAGAGCGAGACTCCATCTCAACAACAACAAAAAAAAAAAAAAAAAAAAAAGATAATTTTGCTACATTTATCCAGAATATGCAGACTATAAATAATTAGAAAATTTGAAATGCTGGGCTATTTTTTACATATTAAAAAAGTCATGGTTTCTATGCTGAAGACTCAAGACCAAAAACTGAACAATCTCTGCCACAGAGAACCAGTTTTCCTCTCTGAACATTTCATTATGTTACATGGCTTGGGGGCTGAGGCCCAGTATAATCATATGCTAATCTCCTAAAAGTCACAAAATTTTACATTTGAGAACCTGGTTTTCTAGGAGCTTATAAAGATATGTTTGTCATGGTAGAGGGATAGAGCATATTTTATTTAATAGTTAGCTAGCTTGATTTGGAACTTTTAAATATTTAGACATGTAGTATGTAGGTTTTTATTTATACTCTTGTTCCAGGCCCCATAAGTGTTTGGTTAGAGTAACCAAATTAGTCAGTATAATGAAAATCTAGTCTTATAGTAGTCAAATGAAGGGCCAATGACTTACAATACAAAAGAATTTCTAATAAGGTTCTTTAAATAACGCAGTCTAGTGAAAAGATCACTAATTTAGAATTTGTATTTGTTACAAGAAAAACTTAGGCCCTGTAATATGCCGCCCAAGCTGGAAAGGAGCCGAGAGATCAAAGAATGAGTCGGACATGTCCAGCATGGCGAGTAGATGAGTTTATTAGGACTAACGTACAGGGCATTCCTGGGTGGTCGCAGGACAGCAGGAGATCTGCACCACCTCCAATTTCTAAGCTAATTTAAGATAATTTTAAGCTAATTTTTTGACTCTTTGCCTACTGTGTGTGCATGATGAGACTGTTTTCTCTGGTATGTTTTTGGTGATGTCCCAGGATGTTTGGGTTCTCAGGGACACCTGCTCCTCAGTTGGGCACCATGGTCTTGGCTCATGGTGCCCAGCCTGCAAGGTTGAAGCAGTGGACATATAATCTTAAGTAAACTGGTGGGGGACTTGTCACACACTTGTCACACTGCAGTATTGGTTATCTATTGTTGCTTTGCAAATTACCCTAAATTAGCAGCTTAAAATAACAAGTATTTATTATCTCACTGTTTCTGTGGGTCAGGAATCCAGGAACAGATTAATTGAGTGGTTTTAGTTTAGGGCCTTACATGAGATTGCAGTCTGGAGGTCCTCCAGGATTGCAGTCATGGTGGGCTCAACTGGAGCTGCTTCCGAGTTTATTCACAAGTTCGTAGGGCTTAGGTCCTTGCAACATGGGGCTCTCCACAGGCTGTCTGAGTGACCTCATGAGCTGACAGCTGGCTTTCTCCAGAGTGAGTGATTTGATACAGAGAGAGAGTGAGAGAAAGAGAGAGAGAGAAAGAATGTGCTCAAGATGGAAGCTGCAATTATTTATAACCTCATCTCAGGAGTGAAATACCATCATTTCTGCTGTATTATGCCGATATTACAGACCAACTGTCTGGTACAATGTGGGAGAAGACTACACGAGGGTAAGATTACCAGAGATGGGAACCACTGGGGACCATCTTAGACGCTGGCTGCCATAGAACTCCCTACGGAAAAGCTCCATCTCATTAACCTCCTTTTGGTTCTTGAACTTACCCAATTTTGTCTTACTTCAGGGCCTCTGCATTTATGGCTTCTGCCTAGTGTTCTCTTTCCATTGATTTTGCTTGGCTGACTTCTGTTTGAGATTTCAGCTTAAATGTCACCACTCTAGAAAGGCCTTCACTGATCACTCAATATATAGTCATTATCTAGTCATTCTTTGTTATATTGCATTATTTTAATTCTGGGGGCACAGCACATAAATATACATTGAATGAATGAGTCTTAGCAATTATATGACCTTGGGGAAACATAAGTTCTCTAAACCTCAGTGGTTTTATTTGTGATTAATGATCCCTTACCCCCACCTACTACACAGGTTTTTGTGAGAACCAAACAAGCTAGAATTTTCAGTAACAATTGATGAGATTTTCATTGTTGGCTTTTTTTTTTTTTCTCTCTGGGACAAAGGAATTGCCCAGGGATATATTTTCCCATTTAACTTTTCAGATTCTCTTTATCCATCTGCATTGCAAGGTTGCTTTGCTCATTTTTTCATTTATCCATTCAGTAAATTCGTATTTACTGCCCTGTATGTGTCTCAGAAGATTTATTCTGAACTAAAGTTATGATGTTGCATGTCAAAAGTATTCAATTGGGAGAAAGTTTGGTAAGTTTTTTTTTCCAAAATGTAAAATGACGTTGTGTTTTGGATCATAATTAATCATAACATCCCATTGAACATTGGAGGTGGTATATGTATTTTAGAAGCCTGTTATGCATAAAAGAACAAATACCCCAGAACCGAAGCAAACTTTTAATAATGCCCAATTGGAGTTCTGGTCATGTTTAAACCATTCAGAGTCTAATCAGTAAAACCCCCTTGAGTCAATAATTGCCTTCTCTTCGAATCATTGCAGGTATCTGTTATGCTGCACATTATCCACATAGAAGTGAACATATGGTTATTGAACACATAACAAAACAGACTCTGTTGGAGAATGTTTCCTTTAGGATGCCTTAAAACATTCTTGAGCAGAATATTATGTAGGCTACTTACTATCCCTTCTGTTCCTGGAGTGATAGGAGGGAAGTTGCTAGTCCTTCGCATTAGGAACAGTGAGTGAGCACATGTTAAAAAGGTGAAAAACTCAGAATTTATTTATTTATTTAGAAATAACTATCAGTATCTTTCATGATGAAAGAGCAACAGATAAAGAGTCTTAAAAGTTGGGTAAATATTTTTTCTCTTGTATTAGCATTTCAGGGAAATCCAGTGTTGGGGATATCCTTTCCTCAGAGCAGATCAGTTCCTAAAAAACCAATTAAAAGCATATATAAAATGTCACTTTATTTGAATAAAATAATTCAAATAATTATAACCTCTTATAGTTTAACAATTGTGTCCAAAATGAAAATAATTTTCAGATGAACCAGAATGCCCATTACCTAAACATTCTGTAAAATTGGGGTATAAATTTACCAAATAATCTTATGTATATGTATGATATATGCACACATTCATGTATGTACATACATGCCCATGTATATGTATAAGATGATGTTAAAATAAATGTTTCAACCAAGACTCTAAGTTGATAGATATCAGACATTAAAGGGACTAGTGAGACAGATCATTCCACATGACTTAGAAACATAAGCTGAAAATCAGATGGATGAGTTTTAAGAATCTTAAGAATCATCTTAAGATTCTTAAACCCCATCATAGCTTGAGGATATAAAATATTCAGGTAAGGGGAGATTGAAAGTAGATTTATGAGGGTATTTGGGAAGGACTGTTAATGCACTGTGGTAAAGCTTCCACTTCCTTTTCCCCAGAGGAAGAGTTATAGGGTCTTGCCCTTCGCCTTGAACCTGGTGAGAGGGTTTCAATGGGGCCACTTGGCAAGCATGATACATGTATCCTGCATCTGGGGGACATGGACTGTTGTTTGAATTCCATCTGAGAAATGGAGAGGGTGGAAGATGGCTGTAGCAGAGCCAAAGGAGTCTTTGGCTGCCCTCAGTCTGGAGTTGGTGGGAAGAAGCTTTGTGTGTGTTTCCCAGGAACTGAATGTGGGCCATGCATGAGAGAGAGAAACACACACACACACACACACACACTCACTCAAAGAGAGAGAGCAAGAGAGACAGAGAGAGAGATTTTTCTTAGACCCTATCCAAGAGCAGCAGACAGAAGTGGCAGGTAACACTGGATTCTGGGGCTGAGAAGGAAGTCCCTGACCAGCAGGGAGAAGACGAAATTACCAATATTAAGAAAACTCCAGGTGAAGAGAGCCACAACAATATAGGTTGAAGAGGGAGCTAAGGAAGTATCCCATAGTGAATCAGCTTTTGATTCCTGAAGGCCCAGAAACTCAAGGCCAGCTTCTGACAATAAGTAATTAAGAAATGTCTTTCTCCCTTTTACTGATACAATAGCCCTTGAGGAAACAAAAAGTATAGTTAAGAAGAATGAGTAGAAATGCTAAGTGGTGAAACAGAGAAGAAATCAATCACATGCTCTTCCTCAAATACAGCTGTCCTGTCTACTGCAAGTATGAGCAGCATCCACATATCCACAGGAGAGAAACTTGATCTTCGCATTGAGAATACAGTTTTGATTATTATCTTGCTTAGACGTAGCCTTTGTTAGAGACTCGAAGTAACTGTAGGATTGACTGTCACCTAAGAGAGACTAGAATAGTCATGGGGCCCACTTTAGTTTTCACCCAGGGGCAGAGGAAGATGTACTGGTTGCATATATTTGTAAAAGCAAACACAAAATGTCAGGAAGGATAAATGTAACATTATTAACTGGGATTACCTCTTGGAGGCAGAATTGGAGATATGGGAAATTGGGGTACTTTTATATTTTATTGTGGATATTTCCCCAACAAAATGGTAGTGGTTGAATTAATTTTACATTTCTATGCTTGCATTTTCAAAATGTAACAAATCTTAAGTTCTTACACATGTATATTTATTCAAATGAACAAGCATATTATGTACATATATAGTGTGTGTGTGTGAGCATGTGTGTACATGTGTGTGATTTTAGAAGTAAAGAGATTATATTCCTGGCATGTGTAATGACTACCAAAAGATTTATTTATATTAAAAAAATAATTGGCAGGAACAGTGCTGAGATTTCCAAGACAGTCGCTTGTGTTAGTGACTTCTGATCAGGCAACCCCTCCTGCTTTCTGTGTTGGAATCTCTAGTTTCTACCAAAAGGAAACACGCGCCTGGTTTCACGTTGAAATTCTTTGGAGTCTTTGGCTTGAAGTAATATAAAAGACCTTTGTTACTCAACCTGTGCATTCATCTATGCAAGCACATCTCCTTAGGTAACTGCTTGAAAATAGGATTTTTGTGGCCTTCTCTCCCATTTGACTTTTCTTTCCCCTCTCCTTTTCCCCCATCCATGTCCAGGTATCTATTAGTTCTCTCTCTTTCAATAACACTGTTCTGGCTGCATTGAAAGTACTTTTTAATGTAGGAGATGCACTTCAGGCATAACACCAGGTCACTTTCTGAGTAAAGTTTTAAGGGATTGATTGAACTTTAGCACCGTAACTGTTGACTTTACAGGCCAGAAAAGAGACTCAAGAGTGTTACGTGCTGGATAATTTGTGCCTTACAATTTTGAAAAATCAAATTGAGATAAGGGTTTAATGTGCTTGAAAAACGAAGCTGTCATCTATTTTTGAGTCTTCTATGTTTAATAGACCTCAACATTTAAGATAAAATAATATCTTTTACATTAATGAAGTTGCAGTAAATAACTGTATATAAAGGAAGGCAGTTTTTTTAATTACAAGGGCAAAGATAAAAATTTAAATAGGCTTCTCCATTGCTCTAAACCTAACTGCTTACTTTCTCCCTTTTTGCGGTGGAAAATGAAGGACATTTGCTCTTAGTAGAATTTTTTAAGGTTGTGAAAATTAGCATAGCTAATCTTTTTATTAGAGAAACAACTTTGGGCTAAAACGTGGCAGAATCATAAAACCATTTTTTTATCTGATTTTGGAGTTGGAAATCCAAATCATTGACTTTATCTGCATAGAAAGATATATTGCCAGTATAGAGAATAATCTTCCCATTTTGTCAATAGTGGCTCGTTGATGTGGTTCATAATTAGCAGAAGCATATCATAGAAAGGAAAAAGCTGAGATAGGAAAAAATAGATCACCATGAATTCATAGGACTGATTTTGCATGGTGTCAATTTAGCCGAGTTGGAAATCTGTTTTACAGAATTTCCTTCCCTCTATAGTTCTAGATTAGGTAGGGTTAACCAGGAGAATTACATGGGTGAGAGCTGGCAGGCTGAAGCCGAGCAGCGGCCACTGCACTTTGAAGGTCATAAACATTGTTGCTGATCTGCTGTTGCAAAGTTGTGTACAGATGGCTGATCTGTTGGCTCACTTTCTCGGTATGGGGCAGCAGATGAGTCCACAGCTTTTCCGGCACTGGCTGGATCAACAACTTCAGCTTCTCTGAATCGTAGGCCAGGCATGTGTGCAATTCCGTGGTGGAAGGCACCAGCGTCTTCCATAGTCACCTTCATTATTACATTCAGTGAGAGTCAGGTGCAGCTTTCAATTTGTCCTTGTTTTCCCTTAATTTGTGTCTTGCTTTCCTTCTTGACTGCCTACCATCCTGACTTAGCAGTAACTTCAGACTCAGCACCAGCTACAGGGGACCTATGCCCCTCCATAAGCCTCTTTACCATTTCCCCTCCATGGTCCCTGGTTAGTGAGTTTTCGTTATTTCTTTTTTGAGACAGAGTCTAGCCCAGGCTGTGGGCTAGTGGCACGATCTGGGTTCACTGCAACCTCTGCCTCCTGGGTTCAAGGGACTCTCATGTCTCGGTCTCACGAGTAGCTGGGATTACAGATGTGCATCATCACATCTGGCTAATTTTTGTATTTTTAGTAGAGATGGTATTTTGCCATGTTGGCCAGTTTGCTCTCAAACTCTTGTGCTCAAGTGATCTGCCTGCCTCGGCCTCCCCAAGTGCTGGGAATACAGGCGTGAGCCACCACTCCTAGCCCCTGGTTAGTGAGTTTTCTATGATCCTCTATCCATCCCCTTCTGAATCTTTATATCCTCATCTTCTCCCACAGTTGAATAATAGCCCTTACAATGAATCTCTTATACTCTATCACTAATACTGGTTCAAACCCTGACTGATACATGACCTCAACTAAAAAGCTCTCTAATCTATGCTTAAGAATGTCAACCTCAAAAATGTTTATGATTTAAAGTAAAAGTCAAATATTACTTTCTGACCCTGTGACAGTTTACTGAAATGCCTTTTACTGTTGGTCTTTAGGGCTTTCCTGCTTTTAAATGGCTCACCTGATTAGGCTAGAGCCACTCAGAATATTCCTCCTTATAATTAACTGAAAGTCAACTGATTAGGGACCTTAATTATATCTGCAAAATCCTTTCACCATTTCCACATAACGTGACATAATCATGGAAGTGATGTTTTCTCACCTTTGCCATATTCTGTTGGTTAGAAGCAGGTCACAGGTTCTGCCTGTACTCAAGGGTAGGGGGTGACACAAGGGAACCTCATTGCAGGTTACCCTAAAGTGTGTTTGCCACACTTTCTTACTATGATTCTTTGTAAAGGGACTACAATTATATATATTATTATATATTCTTTGACTTAATAATTTAGGAAAATGCCTTACAATTTCCATTTTTTTGTTTTATTTAAAAATTTATCACTGACCAATATTTTTATTGCATTACTGTCAAAGAATGGGCTCCAAATATTTTACTTAAATTTTTTTGGTAATTTATGGTCTTGGAAAACATTACACAGACACTTATAAATAGGAAGTTTTTCTGTAAGTTATGAAGTTCTGTACGTGTATCTATTATATTAATGTTGGTACTTAGATTACTCAGAACCCTGTATCCTTATTTTTTTTTTTGCAACTTAATCTGTCAAAAGTAACAGTGCTATGTTGAGTTCTTACACACACACATACACAGAGATATATATGGGTGTGTATATATATTTATTTATTGGGTTTTAGGATTCTATTTATAAAACGTTTTTGTTTGATATAAAAAGGTACTATCTGGCATATAAAGATTTACTGTTATATCTTTATTATATATTCAGTATTTTATTCCTATGAAATAAGTCTCCTTGTCTTATAGAATGAATATTATTAATCTTGAATTATGCTTTGTCTAAAAAGGATATTGCCATCTCAATTAACTTAAATTACTCTTTCCACTAGAGTTTAAGAGGTTATGGCATAAAAAAATCTGGTGAATAATTTTTAAAAATATATACTATTATGATTAAACTTTGCAATAAGAGTAGAATGGTCTGAACTTGGTAAATTAAATGATTTACAAATTGCAATGTGCTGCACATTTCAGTTACATGCCTAAGTAAGTAAATCAACTTGTCTTATCACCATTGGGGGAATTTTTCATGTGTGATCATTTGTATTTTAAAGTCTGCAGTATACATATTGTCTTTATAAACAATGATATAACTGACTTTTCTTTAGTAAAGCTTATGCCTGAGTTTTCATGGGTTTATTTTGTTTGTTTGTGTAAAGCATAATTCCCAGCACAGAAGGAGGCATTTACTAAATGATAGACATATTTATTACAATGATATCACAAAAAAGTCTCTCAAAGTTTTTTCAGTTGACTTTATAATTGAAAAAACTTCTCCCTCAGTATTATTTTTTTATGTTTGGGAGTCTGATGTACCTAAGTCTAGATGGAGTAGTGAGATTGCTGCTGAGCAGATAATATTTTTGATAAGCACAGCCTTTATTTACTGGCTAAATCAGGTGAGTAAGAGGGAAATAAAACGAGGGGTGTGTGTATATGTGTATGTGCATGCACACACATATGCAAACACCATCGCTAATTTAAGTTGTCATTCAAAGGTTTTACAATTTACTTTGTGTTCATCTCTTAAATGTAAGTTTAAATTCTGGTCCCGGCAAGTTGTTTTCAAATATGTACTCCTAATAGGAAAAAATATAGTAGTATTAAGGCATAATGTGGAAGTAGATGGTCTACCAACAGCAAGCTGCTAACATTTTTTGTTTGTTTGTTTAGCAAGTACATTCCTTATATACTTTTATTTGTATATACAAATGCATATATATATTTACATACATACAATCATGTCATGTGTGTAAATCTATACACTATATAATATATAGAGTCTGTAATCAACAGATCACTATCAACCAGAGTATCTTATAGCCTTATCTGGTTCTGTGATCTTTGTATGAAACTTACTATGATTTGCAGAAGGGAGTGGCATAGATCTAGCAGTGACAAGCCCTCTCCTTACTGTCCTTGTCTCTGATTCTATATACCAAGGGACTTAATGGCAGCATCCTTTATTCTTCCTTTCCTTTCCTTTACATTCTAGATTCTTTTCCCCTTGTCCCAATATTCCTATGAAGCTATTATGGTTTAGGTAAATGAAAAATTAGTTGCCTCTTCCCAAACGGCTGTAGACCTCTGGTAAAAAATTCATACAGATGTAAATATATATGCAGATTTTTCTGAAGCAAACCCCTCTCACTCCACTGCACTTGCAAATTTCCCCAAATACTGTTATGATAATACTAGGTGATTTATTTTACATAAGGATATATCGGAAGGGTGCAGCACACTGTGATTTGCAAACCATTTAACTTGCTAAGATCAGATTGTTCTGCTTTATCTGCAAAGTTCACCCACAAGGAATTTAATATAAAGGCTTTTATTCTTGTTATTTCATGTATTGTACTCTTCTGAGATCTGATGGATGAGTTTGAAATGGGTGGGTGGGGGAGGAGAGAAGGAAATTAGCCACTTTGCATTTTCTATGGAAAAGCAACCCCTAACCCTCAATTTCCCACAAGACTGTTGAGAATATTCAAGGACTCCTAGGAGAATGACTGCACAGTCTCATAGGGAGACATTATTACTCAGGTGCAGGGTGAATGGGTATGTGCCCAGGGAGCAATGAATCAGAGTATTGTCCCTCTTGCTCCTGTGTATTACCTTGAAACTCGAAGGGAGAATAAGTGACTAAGTGTCTGCATCCTTGCTAAGAGTAAAGAAGACATTTTGTTCCCATTTCCTCTCCTGCAGATGTTCATTGCATACTGGTATTGTACCAGGGAGTCATGGAACCAAAGTTGATATCCTAGCTTTGTCATGACTTGTGTGGTATGGGGCAAATTGCTTTAACTTTTTGGATTTCTCATGTGTAAAATGAGTGGCAGAATGAATATGACATCTAAGATCCTTGCAACTCTCAAGTTTTGTATATTATCTCCCTTTACTTTCTTTCCCACCCTCCCTTCCTGAACTATGATTTCACTTTCCTTTTATAATAATGTTTTCTTTTTAAAAAATATACGCACAACTTATTCTGGTGAATGGTTTATTTTCTTTCCATTTATACACTTGATTAAATATTTATTGAGCTTCTACAATGTGTCAAGCACTGGAATAAAAATACTGAAAAAGATGGTAAAAATTTCCTTTAAAAAATAAGGTATTAAAGACATTAAAATGCTTTATTATATAGTGTAATGTGCTAGAACTGAGGAAGTGCAAGTTGTTATGGGATCAGACAGGTGGATGGGCATCTGCCTAGTGGAGATTAGAAAAGAAATTCTGAAGATGTGGTATTGAAGTGAAGGCTTGAAAGTTAGATAGGAAATAACTAAACAGATGGGAAATATTAGGAGATCAATAGACAAGGTTTGGTGGTTTATAAGGTATAGGAGGTGGGGAGGAAGAAAGAAGAGTAAGATAATCCTGGCTTGTGGATAGTGGATGAGTTTGGGAAAACAGAAAGAGAAGAAAAGGTAGGGGGTAAATAAAAGTGTTTAGCAGAGGCTGACTCAATGAGAAAGCCACGGTAATAATGCTAATATTTTATATTTGGGTGGTGCTTTTCAGAACAAATCACTTCCATGTACCTTTTCTCACTTATGGCTCATAACAAACTGGTAGGTAGAAATTATTATTCTTGATATTCAGATGTAAAAAAATTTCAAAACTTGGAGATAGGCAAATAGATGACATGTCCCCTCCATGTCAGTGTCTAACAGCATTATCTAATTTTTCTAGGGTAGGTATCTTTCCTTGACTTACTATTTACTGTTGATTAGGGTATTTTTACAACTCTGGAAGGGTAGATGTTCACTTGTAGAAAATTAATGGAGATGCAAATAATTCACAGCTGGTAGAATAAGAATTTTGCCTGGTAGGCACACACATAATTTCTGGTAAAAAAGTTAACCCCAAAGTTTTTATTGTTTT
The DNA here is from genome assembly GCF_009828535.3 of Hylobates moloch. NCBI lineage: Eukaryota > Metazoa > Chordata > Mammalia > Primates > Hylobatidae > Hylobates > Hylobates moloch. The sequence continues at coordinate 48,920,270 of NW_026652277.1, read as the reverse complement.
GTAAGACACTAACTAGTTCTGTATCTTATTCCATTTTGGCATCTAATTTAGCACTCTTATTCCAGCAACTTTCTTTCTGCTTCTTCTCCTACCCTTTTAAATAGCTTTACCATCCTGTTGGCTCCCTCATTAGTGAGTTAAATAAATCTTTGACGTGTGTTCATTCTATATTTGTATTACAGTCATGGTTTTGGCTTTTTGAAAAGGTATTTTGAAAGGGATGAAGCAAAAGAAGGTCTCAAGAGATAAGTGATTTGCTCCAAGTCATGCTGTTATAGGCAGAGTAGGAACTGGAACTTAGATCTTAAGACTATAATCTGGTGTATTTTGTGAGATCGATCTATCTATCTATCTATCTATCTATCTATCTATCTATCTATCTATCATCTATCTATCTATCATCTATCTATCTACCTACCTACTTACCTACCTACCTACCTACCTACCTATATCTATTATCTGCCTATTTCTAAAGGGTAGTTCTGAACAGTTCATAGTTGCTGCTATGTTTTTGTTTTAATAAGTAGAGATATATATCCAGAAAAGCAGCAAGCAGAAAAGCTAATTTTAATTCATTAATTTAAAAACTTTGCCAATATTCTTTAGTTCTCTCTGTCTGTGCTCTTCTATTAGTTTTTGAATCATCACAGATATCGTGACTTTATGTATAAACACCCCAAAACTAATTGCTAGCTTCAATTTTTCTGGAAACAGGTAATTTGGGAATTAAGAAATAATCCTAAATATTTTGGTGGATTTAGATTCCTTAGTTTCGTTGGCAAAAATATTGTATAGGTTATCAGCCCAAATTTTCACCGCATTTTGAAATTCCCCTGTGATGATTAAATTTTATGTGTCAACTTTACTGGGCCACTGGGTGCCCAGATATTGGTCTAACATTATTCTGAGTGTTTCTGTGAGGGTGCTTTGGGATGAGATTAACATTTAAATTGGTGGACTGAGTAGATTGCCCCCCATAATGTGGGTGAGCATCATCCAGTCAGTTGAAGGCCTAGAATAGAACAAAAAGGTTGATCCTCTCAGAAATAAGAGAGATTTCCTCCTGCCTGACTGCTTTTGAACTGGGACATTGGTGTTTTCTTGCCTTTGGGCCTGAACTGAAACACCAGCTCTTCCTGGGCTCAAGCTTGCAGGTCTTTGGACTGGAACTACAGCATCAGCTCTCCTGGGTCCCCAAGCTTGCTGATTCAGTCTGCAGAACTTGGGACTTGTCAGCCTGCACAATCTCATGAGTTAATTCCTTAAAGCAAATCTCTTTCTATGTATATATACATTCTATAGGTTCTGTTTCTCTGGAGAACTCTGATATACTCTACTTCAAAATTTCTAAATATGGTAATTTTAGTGTCAGATATTTGGACTGCTTCAGCTGTTAGTTCTGCCTGAAAGAGAACCATGATTTATTTCCCTATAATTTTCACTCACTGGGCCTAGGTCTTTATAATGATCTCATTTCCAGAATTTTAATTTGGCTTTCACATGCACCAGGTGTCTGTCCTCTTTTTAGGCAAATATTCCCAGGTTCTTCATATGATTTTGGCCCTCTTGCCATCGTAGGTGCTATTTCTAGCTGTCAATATTTTCTTAAATACGTAGCACCCAGAAAGAAGTACCACATTGAGGAGGTTATCCACTCTACAATAATAACTTCAAAACCTACAATAATGGACAACCTTTATTGAGGGATTACTGTATATCAGTTTCTTTCATTTAATCTATACAGTAACCCAGAGGATTATAATTTCTTTCTCCCACACAGGAAAACTTTGGTCAAGGAGTTTACATCACACATCTGTCAGAATGTAAGAACTAGAGTTTAAAATCTGGTCTAGCATTAAAAGCCGTTCTCTTAAGAGTGGTATATTCTTGTTTGGATACCTCATTGTGAGTACAGCTTAAGATAGAATTAAACTGTTCAAGATGTCAGATTGCACACTTATTTTCTCCCCTATAGATTTCATTAAAATAAATAATTTAAAAGGTATAAACTCTACAATAACAAAGAGAATGAAGAGTAGAATGGAGTAGGATAGAAAACTTAATAATAAGCACTTATGTTCTATTTGATGTTGTAATCATGTACACTTACTCCTTTCATAAAAATATAAGAAAAGTATTTTCACAAGAAGGTCAAAGTGTTGACTCATAGAGCTGTAGTCAATTCTAATCTTTATGTCATTTATTTATTTATTAAAATATTTAATTATGGCAAAAATACATAAGACTTACCATTTTAACCATTTTTAAGTGTACATTTCAGCAGTATTTTGTATATTCACACTGTTGTGCAACAAATCTCTAGAATCTTTTCATCTTGCAAAACTGAAACTCTATGCCTATGGGGCAATAGCTTCCCATTTCCACTACCTCCCAGCTCCTGGCACCCACCATTTTACTTTCTGTTCTGAGGAGTGAGTGGTGTCTTAAAGTATTTATATTTTTGTGACTGGCTCCTTTCACTTAGCATAATATCTTCAAGTTTATTAATCCTTATGTCTTTTGTGCAGAATTTTTCTATTGGGACAGAGTCTTTCTATATTTATTTATAATTAACTTAGATTAAAAAATATCTTTTGTTTGTTTGTTTTTTGAGACACAGTCTTGCTCTGTCTTCTAGGCTGGAGTGCAGTAGTGTGCTCATGGCTCACTGCAGCCTCAACCACCCAATCTCAAACAATCCTCCCACTTCAGCCTCCTGAGTAACTGGGACCCAGGTGTGTACCAGCATGCCCAGCTAATTTTTAAATTTTTTGTAGAAAGGGTGTCTGACTATGTTGCCCAGGCTGATCTCGAACTCTTGGGCTCAGTCACCCACCTTGGCCTCCCAAAGTGCTGGGATTACAGGCATAAGCCCCATGCCCGAACAGAAGTATTCTTTTTCTTGATTTTAGAAGCAATATAGGTTCACTGTAGAACATTTGAGTATTAGTGAAAGTATAAAAAGAATAAAAATATTGACCCACAACTCTACCATTCAGAGGCAACAACTATTATAATTATGGTGTATATTTCCTTTCAGTCTTCCCTTTAAGAAAAAAAAATTAATCATAGTTGAGATCCTAATGTACAGTTAACCCTTGAAAAATATGTGTTTGAACTGTGTGGGTTCATTTATCCGTGACTTTTTTTCAATGAAAGTTACATCAAGTGTGCCTGCCTCTCGTGCCTCCTCTTCCACCTCCTCTACCTCTTCTGCTTCTGCCACCCCTGAGACAGCAAGACCAACCTCTCGTCAGCCTATTCAATGTGAAGACAGTAAGGAAGAAGACCTTATGAGGACCTACTTCCAATCAATAAATAGTAAATATATTTTCTCTTCCTTATGATTTTCTTAATATTTTCTTTCCTCTATCTTACTTTATTGTAAGAATACAGTATTTAATACACATAACATACAAAATATGTGCTACTTGACTGTGTATGTTATCAGTAAGGCTTCCAGTCAATAGTAGTGTATTAGTAGTTAAGTTTTTGGTTAGTCAAAAGTTATACATGGATTTTTGACTGCACAGGGATTGGCACCTCTAAGTCCCACACTGTTCACAGGTCAACTGTATTTATAAATACATATCCTTGTTTTCCCTTCTAACATTATAACATGTTGTGTTAGTTTGGTAGGGCTGCCATAACAAAATACCACAGACTGAGTGGCTTAAACAACAGAAATGTGTTTTCTCACAGTTTTGGAGGCTGAAAGTCCAAGATCAAGGTGCCTACAGGATTGGTTTCTTCTGAAGCCACTCTCCTTGGTGTGCAAGTGCTGCCTCTTCAAATGGTCATTCCTCCATGCATACATGGGCCTGGCTTCTTTTTTGTGTATCTTAATCTTCTCTACTTATAAAGACACGAGTCAGATTGAGTTAGGGCCCACCCTAATGGACTCATTACTTAATTACATAACTCTTTACAGGTTCTATCTCCAAATACAGTCACATTCTGAGGTCCTGGGATTTAGGGCTTTAACATGTGAATTCAGTCCACAACACATCTATGTATTTATAATCTTATTGTAATAAGTAAAAACATATTCCATTGTCTACTGATATTCTTTTATTAAATATTTATATATTGTATTCACAATTATGAGATAATTATTTTCATGGTTTAAGCCTTTAAAATTAATCCATTGTACTTTGGATTATTTTCTTAGAATTTATTTCTAAAGTGGAATTAGTGGATTAAAGAGTGAGAATATATTTCAGGCTCTTCATATTGCCAAATTTCTCCCCAGAAATGCTGCACTAATTTCTACTTTTACCAGTTGTATGTGACAGTATCCGTTTCACTGTACTTTCACAAATGTTAGATTTTTTTGAAAAATAATTATTAAGTCAGCAGGAAAAAATAATGTATTATGATTGTAAATTTTTTTTTGAGTCAGAGTTTTGTTTTGTCACCCAGGCTGGAGTACAGTGGTGTGATCTCAGCTCACTGCAGCCTTCACCTCCTGGGTTCAAATGATTCTCCTGCCCCAGCCTCCTGAGTAGCTGGGATTACAGGTGTGCATCACCACACCTGGCTAATTTTTTGTATGTTTAGTACAGAAGGGGTTTCGCCATGCTGGCCAGGCTGATCTTGAGCTCCTGACCTCAGGTGATCTGCCTTCCTCAACCTCCCAAAGTGCTGGGATTACAGCTCTGAGCCACTGTGCCTGGCCATGATTATAAATTTTTAGTATTAGTAATTTCAAGTATTTGTTACATAATTTTATTTATTTATTTATTATTATTATACTTTAAGTTTTAGGGTACATGTGCACAATGTGCAGGTTTGTTACATATGTATCCATGTGCCATGTTGGTGTGCTGCACCCATTAACTCGTCATTTAGCATTAAGTATATCTCCTAATGCTATCCCTCCCCCCTCCCCCCACCCCACAACAGTCCCCGGAGTGTGATGTTCCCCTTCCTGTGTCCATGTGTTCTCAGTGTTCAATTCCCACCTATAAGTGAGAACATGAGGTGTTTGGTTTTTTGTCCTTGTGATAGTTTGCTGAGAATGATGGTTTCCAGTTTCATCCATGTCCCTACAAAGGACATGAACTCTTCATTTTTTATGGCTGCATAGTATTCCATGGTGTATATGTGCCACATTTTCTTAATCCAGTCTATCATTGTTGGACATTTGGGTTGGTTCCAAGTCTTTGCTATTGTGAATAGTGCCACAATAAACATACATGTGCATGTGTCTTTATAGCAGCATGATTTATAATCCTTTGGGTATATACCCAGTAATGGGATGGCTGGGTCAAATGGTATTTCTAGCTCTAGATCCCTGATGAATCGCCACACTGTCTTCCACAATGGTTGAACTAGTTTACAGTCCCACCAACAGTGTAAAAGTGTTCCTATTTCTCCACATCCTCTCTAGCACCTGTTGTTTCCTGACTTTTTAATGATGGCCATTCTAACTGGTGTGAGATGGTATCTCATTGTGGTTTTGATTTGCATTTCTCTGATGGCCAGTGATGAGCATTTTTTCATGTGTTTTTTGGCTGCATAAATGTCTTCTTTGGAGAAGTGTCTGTTCATATCCTTTGCCCACTTTTTGATGGGGTTGTTTGTTTTTTTCTTGTAAATGTGTTTGAGTTTATTGTAGATTCTGGATATTAGCCCTTTGTCAGATGAGTAGGTTGCAAAAATTTTCTCCCATTTTGTAGGTTGCCTGTTCACTCTGATGGTAGTTTCTTTTGCTGTGCAGAAGCTCTTTAGTTTAATTAGATCCCATTTGTCAATTTTGGCTTTTGTTGCCATTGCTTTTGGTGTTTTAGACATGAAGTCCTCGCCCATGCCTATGTCCTGGATGGTATTGCCTAGGTTTTCTTCTAGGGTTTTTATGGTTTTAGGTCTAACATGTAAGTCTTTAATCCATCTTGAATTAATTTTTGTATAAGGTGTAAGGAAGGGATCCAGTTTCATCTTTCTACATATGGCTAGCCAGTTTTCCCAGCACCATTTATTAAATAGGGAATCCTTTCCCCATTGCTTGTTTTTGCCAGGTTTGTCAAAGATCAGATGGTTGTAGATATGTGGCATTATTTCTGAGGGCTCTGTTCTGTTCCATTAATCTATATCTCTGTTCTGGTACAAGTACCATGCTGTTTTGGTTACTGTAGCCTTGTAGTATAGTGTGAAGTCAGGTAGCGTGATGCCTCCAGCTTTATTCTTTTGGCTTAGGATTCACTTGGCGATGTGGGCTCTTTTTTGGTTCCATATGAACTTTAAAGTAGTTTTTTCCAATTCTGTGAAGAAAGTCATTGGTAGCTTGATGGGGATGGCATTGAATCTATAAATTACCTTGGGCAGTATGGCCATTTTCACGATATTGATTCTTCCTACCCATGAGCATGGAATGTTCTTCCATTTGTTTGTATCCTCTTTTATTTCATTGAGCAGTGGTTTGTAGCTCTCCTTGAAGAGGTCCTTCACATCCCTTGTAAGTTGGATTTCTAGGTATTTTATTCTCTTTGAAGCAATTGCGAATGGGAGTTCACTCATGATTTGGCTCTCTGTTTGTCTGTTATTGGTGTATAAGAATGCTTGTGATTTTTGTACATTGATTTTGTATCCTGAGACTTTGCTGAAGTTGCTAATCAGCTTAAGGAGATTTTGGGCTGAGACAATGGGGTTTTCTAGATACACAATCATGTCATCTGCAAACAGGGACAATTTGACTTCCTCTTTTCCTAATTGAATACCCTTTATTTCCTTCTCCTGCCTGATTGCCCTGGCCAGAACTTCCAGCACTATGTTGAATAGGAGTGGTGAGAGAGGGCATCCCTGTCTTGTGCCAGTTTTCAAAGGGAATGCTTCCAATTTTTGCCTATTCAGTATGACATTGGCTGTGGGTTTGTCATAGATAGCTCTTATTATTTTGAGATACGTCCCATCAATACCTAATTTATTGAGAGTTTTTAGCATGAAGGTTGTTGAATTTTGTCAAAGGCCTTTTCTGCATCTATTGAGATAATCATGTGGTTTTTGTCTTTGGTTCTGTTTATGTGCTGGATTACATTTGTTGATTTGCGTGTGTTGAACCAGCCTTGCATCCCAGGGATGAAGCCCACTTGATCATGGTGGATAAGCTTTTTGATGTGCTGCTGGATTCAGTTTGCCAGTATTTTATTGAGGATTTTTGCATCAATGTTCATCAAGGATATTGGTCTAAAATTCTCTTTTTTGGTTGTGTCTCTGCCAGGATTTGGTATCAGGATGATGCTGGCCTCATAAAATGAGTTAGGGAGGATTCCCTCTTTTTCTATTGATTGGAATAGTTTCAGAAGGAATGATACCAGCTCCTCCTTGTACCTCTGGTAGAATTTGGCTGTGAATCCTTCTGGTCCTGGACTTTTTTTGGTTGGTAAGCTATTGATTATTGCCACAATTTCAGAGCCTATTATTGGTCTATTCAGAGATTCAACTTCTTCCTGGTTTAGTCTTGGGAGGGTGTATGTGTCGAGGAATTTATCCATTTCTTCTAGATTTTCTAGTTTATTTGCGTAGAGGTGTTTGTAGTATTCTGTGATGGTAGTTTGTATTTCTGTGGGATCGGTGGTGATATCCCCTTTATCATTTTTTATTGTGTCTATTTGATTCTTCTCTCTTTTCTTCTTTATTAGTCTTGCTAGCGGTCTATCGATTTTGTTGATCTTTTCAAAAAACCAGCTCCTGGATTCATTAATTTTTTGAAGGGTTTTTTGTGTCTCTATTTCCTTCAGTTCTGCTCTGATTTTAGTTATTTCTTGCCTTCTGCTAGCTTTTGAATGTGTTTGCTCTTGCTTTTCTAGTTCTTTTAATTGTGATGTTAGGGTGTCAATTTTGGATCTTTCCTGCTTTCTCTTGTGGGCATTCAGTGCTATAAATTTCCCTCTACACACTGCTTTGAACGTGTCCCAGAGATTCTGGTATGTTGTGTCTTTGTTCTCATTGGTTTCAAAGAACATCTTTATTTCTCCCTTCATTTCGTTATGTACTCAGTAGTCATTCAGGAGCAGATTGTTCAGTTTCCATGTAGTTGAGCGGTTTTGAGTGAGTTTCTTCGTCCTGAGTTCTAGTTTGATTGCACTGTGGTCTGAGAGACAGTTTGTTATAATTTCTGTTCTTTTACATTTGCTGAGGAGTGCTTTACTTCCAACTATGTGGTCAATTTTGGAATAGGTGTGGTGTGGTGCTGAAAAAAAATGTATATTCTGTTGATTTGGGGTGGAGAGTTCTGTAGATATCTATTAGGTCTGCTTGATGCAGAGCTGAGTTGAATTCCTGGGTATCCTTGCTAACTTTCTGTCTCCTTGATCTGTTTAATGTTGACAGTGGGGTGTTAAAGTCTCCCATTATTATTGTATGGGAGTCTAAGTCTCTCTGTAGGTCACTCAGGACTTGCTTTATGAATCTGGGTGCTCCCGTATTGGGTGCATATATATTTAGGATAGTTAGCTCTTCTTGTTGAATTGATCCCTCTACTATTATGTAATGGCCTTCTTTGTCTCTTTTGATCTTTGTTGGTTTAAAGTCTGTTTTATCAGTGACTAGGATTGCAACACCTGCCTTTTTTTGTTTTCCATTTGCTTGGTAGATCTTCCTCCATCCCTTTATTTTGAGCCTGTGTGTGTCTCTGCATGTGAGATGGGTTTCCTGAATACAGCACACTGATGGGTGTTGACTCTTTATCCAATTTGCCAGTCTGTGCCTTTTAATTGGAGCATTTAGCACATTTACATTTAAAGTTAATATTGTTATGTGTGTATTTGGTCCCGTCATTATGATGTTAGCTGGTTATTTGGCTCATTAGTAGATGCAGTTTCTTCCTAGCCTTGATGGTCCTTACATTTTGGCATGTTTTTGCAGGGGCTGGTACCGGTTGTTCCTTTCCATGTTTAGTGCTTCCTTCAGGAGCTCTTTTAGGGCAGGCCTGGTGGTGATAAAATCTCTCAGAATTTGCTTGTCTGCAAAGTATTTTATTTCTCCTTCACTTATGAAGTTTAGTTTGGCTGGATATGAAGTTCTGGGTTGAAAATTCTTTTCTTTAAGAATGTTGAATATTGGCCCCCACTCTCTTCTGGCTTGTAGAGTTTCTGCCAAGAGATCCGCTGTTAGTCTGATGGGCTTCACTTTGTGGGTATCCTGACCTTTCTCTGTGGCTGCCCTTAACATTTTTTCCTTCATTTCAACTTTGGTGAATCTGACAATTATGTGTCTTGGAGTTGCTCTTCTCGAGGAGTATCTTTGTGGCATTCTCTGTATTTTCTGAATCTGAATGTTGGCCTGCCTTGCTAGATTGGGGAAATTCTCCTGGATAATATCCTGCAGAGTGTTTTCCAACTTGGTTCCATTCTCCCCGTCACTTTCAGGTACACCAATCAGACATAGATTTGGTCTTTTCACATAGTCCCATATTTCTTGGAGGCTTTGGTCGTTTCTTTTTATTCTTTTTTCTCTAAACTTCCCTTCTCGCTTCATTTCATTCATTTCATCTTCCGTCACTGATACCCTTTCTTCCAGTTGATCCCATTGGCTCCTGAGGCTTCTGCATTCTTCACGTAGTTCTCGAGCCTTGGCTTTCAGCTCCATCAGCTCCTTTATGGATTCCTCTGAGTTGGTTATTCTAGTTATCCATTTGTCTAATTTTTTTTCACAGTTTTTAACTTCTTTGTCATTGGTTTGAATTTCTTCCTGTAGCTCGGAGTAGTTTGATCATCTGAAGCCTTCTTCTCTCAGCTCATCAAAGTCATTCTCCGTCCAGCTTTGTTCCATTGCTGGTGAGGAGCTGTGTTCCTTTGGAGGAGGAGAGGTGCTCTGCTTTTTAGAGTTTCCAGTTTTTCTGCTCTGTTTTTTCCCCATCTTTGTGGTTTTATGTACTTTTGGTCTTTGATGCTGGTGACGTACAGAAGGGTTTTTGGTGTGGATGTCCTTTCTGTTTGTTAGTTTTCCTTCTCCCAGACAGGACCCTCAGCTGCAGGTCTGTTGGAGTTTGCTAGAGGTCCACTCCAGACGCTGTTTGCCTGGGTATCAGCAGCGGTGGCTGCAGAACAGCGGTGGCTGTGGAACAGCAGATCTTGGTGAGCTGGAAATGCTGCTGCCTGATCGTTCCTCTGTAAGTTTTGTCTCAGAGGAGTACCTGGCCGTGTGAGGTGTCACTCTGCCCCTACTGGGGGGTGCTTCTCAGTTAGGCTGCTTGGGAGTCAAGGACCCACTTGAGGAGGCAGTCTGCCCATTCTCAGATCTCCAGCTACGTGCTGGGAGAACCACTACTCTCTTCAAAGCTGTCAGACAGGGACATTTAAGTCTGCAGAGGTTACTGCTGTCTTTTTGTTTGTCTGTGCCCTGCCTCCAGAGGTGGAGCCTACAGGGGCAGGCAGGCCTCCTTGAACTGTGGTGGGCTCCACCCAGTTCGAGCTTCCTGGCTGCTTTGTTTACCTCATCAAGCCTGGGCAATGGCAGGTGCCCGTCCCCCAGCCTTGCTGCTGCCATGCAGTTTGATCTCAGACTGCTGTGCTAGCAATCAGTGAGACTCCGTGGCATACGACCCTCTGAGCCAGGTGTGGGATATAATCTCCTGGTGTGCTGGTTTTTAAGCCCTTTGGAAAAGTGCAGTATTAGGGTGGGAGTGACCCGATTTTCCAGGTGCCGTCTGTCACCCCTTTTTTTGACTAGGAAAGGGAACTCCCTAAGCCCTTGCACTTCCCGAGTGAGGCAATACCTCGCCCTGCTTTGGCTCGCGCACGGTGGACTGCACCCACTGTCCTGCACCCACTGTCTGGCACTCCCTAGTGAGATGAACCCAGTACCTCAGATGGAAATGCCGAAATCACCCGTCTTCTGCGTCGCTCACACTGGGATCTGTAGACTGGAGCTGTTCCTATTCGGCCATCTTGGCTCCCTCCCCCAGTTTTATTTGTTCTTTTGTAGATTATCTGTTAGTATTATTTGCTCATTTACTTTGGTCTTGAAGTTTTTATTAATTTATTGTGAACTCTTTAGTTTTGAAGAACATTATATCTATAATATTTACTCGAAATATTTTTCCCAGTTTCTTGTTTGCTTGTTTACTTCTTTTTAAATACAGAATCTTTCTAATTTTATGTTACAAAGACATAAAACATATTTTAATTATTTTCAATTTAAACTATCTTTTTTGTTATGCTATCTTCAATTTCTTTCATTCCTAGAACATATTTTCTCATTCAGAAATCAAAAATGCCTAGATTTTCTCTAAATTCTTAAATTTAACTTACTTAATTATCGAATCCTTCTGAAATTTTTTCATGGGCAAGGTATCATCTAAACTTTTTTTTGAAACAATTGACAGAGTTTGTCAATTAAAAAGCTGTCCTTTGTTCCTGAATGATGGTGTAGTAGGCATTATATATCACAACTTCATTGTTTTCAATTGATCTAACAATTCTCAAGTCAATACCCTACCAGTTTATTTATTATGAATTTGCAACTTGTTTTAATATTTGATGATACTAGTACTCCTTCATGGTGCCTATGTTTAAAATGGGACCTTTGCCTTTCTTTATTCTTCTAGATTAATTTAGAATACTTTTTAAGTTAAAATAAATTGGCCGAGATTTTAATTAGAATTTCATTAATATTCAGGAATGTCTTATATCTCTTTACTTATTCAAACCTTTAAAAACAATTTTTTGGTAAAATTTTTCCACATATTTTATATAGATCCTGCCATTTATTTTCAGTTATTTCTAGATATTTTATTTTTTATTTATTTTTACAATTCTGCATGAGATTTTAAAACATTTTTGAAATGGCTTTTCTAGAAATATAGAAAAGCATTCAATTTTTGTAACTTCATCTTGGATTACTACTTTTATTAGCTGTTTTTTTTTTTTTTTTTGAGACGGAGTCTTACTCTATCACCCAAGCTGGAGTAGTGGCACCATCTCAGCTCACTGCAACCTCCGCCTCCCAGGTTCAAGAGATTCTCCTGTCTCAGCATCCGGAGGAGCTATGATTACAGGTGCATGCCACCATGCCCGGCTAATTTTTGTATTTTTTGTAGAGACAGGGTGTCATCACATTGGCCGGGCTGGTCTTGAACCCTAACCTCAAGTAGTCCACCTGCTTCCGCCTCCCAAAGTGTTGGAATTATAGGCGTGTGCCACTACTTCTGGCCTTATTTGCTTTTAAGAATAGTTTTCCAATTGCTTGATTCTCTTGTACTTTCTGGGTATCTAGTCATATTGCCTGGATATCAATCTTTTGTCTTTACTTGTTTTTATTTATTTATTTTTTTAAATTGGCCAGGACTAAGTGTAGAATCTTATTTGTTGAAGTTTAAATGATGCTTGTGCTGCTCCTGCATTTAATGGGACTTCTTTTACTAGGTCACAGTTAAGCTTGAGGTTAGTTTGTGAGCTGCAATTTATTGAATGAGGATGTTGGGCTTTACATTTATTTTTATTACACTTTATCTTATTATTTCTGGCTCATCAGCCAGCTCCCAACTTATTTAAAAGTCGTAAGGCTGGCAGCCTTTGGCAGTGTTAGCTTTTCCTCTCACCCTGGGCCAACTACAGTATGAGAGATGTCTTCTTTCAAGAAAGTAAAATTGAACACACAGATTCTTGGACCTGCACTCCAGCATACCAACTTCCCCTGGGTTCCCTCTGTTACTTAATTAACACTGTTCAACCAGCTGTAAATTCTGCACATTCTCACTCCCTCAGCCCCATTTCTCCATCTTGAATACAAAGATCCCAGCCATTTTATTAAATGCTCTGATGAAATCAAATGGAGTAAATCTCTGGCTCTCCCGTGTGTTAGTCTGGTTTATCCAAGTGAACCCCACTTTTATTTTCCAGTGCTCACAAGACATCTAGAATTATCCTGGGATTCAACATAAAATGTTCCTTGGGTCTACTTTATTTCTTTTGGAAATATAGATGTTTGCTCTCATCTAGTTTTGGGAAACCTTTCCTTTTCCCTTAATTTCTTGGGATTTTGACAGTGATTGTGGGATGATGATTGTGGTCTTTTTAATACTCTGGAAAGTTATTATTTTGGGTCCCGAAACTTGAATTTATTTCAAACTGCTTGCTGTGTCCTGACTATCTTCCACCTTCCCGGGGCTCTACTTCCTCTTCAACCACGTCAGCGCTCTCCTCTCAGGAGTGAAAGTCATGCTGTGGATAGAGAAGACTGAAACAAAACAGGCATTGACTAGTTCTGACTCCTCATATCTGTCACAGTGAGTTGGCCTTGACATTTTGTTTTTGTGACAATAAATAAAGCTTACAAAAAGAGGCATATTTTCTCTGTAGAATTTTTCTCAACCTTCAATCCATTCCATATTTTATCTTTCAAAACAATATTCCTACAGCTTTATGCGCTGAGAAAAATTTCTTCCAGATTATATCCTCCTTTCATTTATTGTACATAAAGTTTTAAATTTGTTTATTAGTGTACACCCTTATACGGCTAACTTTTCTTTTTCACTGAAATAATTTTTTATTGTATTGTCAGCTTTTGGTTGAGAATCTGGTATTCCTCCAGAGCCATTTCCCTTCATAGAATTTCTGTTGACATACATACAGCAAGGGCTGGAGAGACACACATCATTGAAAGCTCATGTGATGAGAATTCAACATAGGTATTCGGAGATCTATAGAATTGTTTATTTATTTATGTTTTTGATATGGGATCTTGCTCTGTCATCCAGGCTGGAGTGCAGTGGTGCAATCTCAGCTCACTGCAACCTCAACCTCCCAAGCTCAAGCAATTTTCCTGTTTCAGTCTCCCAAGTAGCTGAGAAAACAGGCGTGAGCCACCACACCTGGGTATTTTGTTAGTCTTTTTTTAGAGACAAAGTCTCACTATGTTGCCTAGGCTAGCCTGGAACTCCTGGGCTCAAGCAATCCTGGGCTGTGCTTCCCAAAGTATTGGGATTACAGGCATGAGCTACTGCGTCTGGCCTAGAATTGTATATATATAGTTGTATATCATAAATACAGCTATTTAACATAATTTTAAAGTTTTATATATATAAATTGACATATTTATATGTTATATTAAAAATATATAAACTTATTTATTTATATATAAAACTTTAAAAATATATTGAACAACTCTTTCTTTTTCTCTCTCTTTCAACCTTAAACTTGACTAAGTATAAGCTTATTGAAGATATTTAAAAGTATTTGTTCACTAAATGTCACACAACCTCTAAACAATTTCAAAAGACATTAGTGTTTTTAAATTGGAAAAAAAAAAGAGAAAGATCAATTTTAACCTACTGGAGGACCTTGCTGCAATGTGGACCTGCCTCTTTGTGGACCTGTCCTGAGGATCTGTGTTTCCCCAATGCTCCCTGTCAGGCGAGGAGTCAGTCCTGTGTTGAGGTTATTCTGCTGTGACGGATCAGCACATCTCAGCCTGTGGTTTGAGACTCACTGACACAGCAACTTGAATTTTCCCTTTGACCTTTGCAAAATTCAACTTTTGGCTTGCAGTGAAATCTGTGTTTCATTGACTGTGAAATTAAGAGAATCTCCAATGAGTAAAAAATGATTAGCTTTCACTTTTGGATGAAAACACACCAAGGACAAACATCGATTTTGAGAGATCCTTTATAGAGCATTGCACCTTATAAAGCCTCTGTAGGAGGCAACACCAGTGAAATATCAGTGCTATATAGCACCACAGCCAAAGTCTCACCTTCCAGTTCATTCTTAGCTTTTCTCAGTGACTTTCTAAGTGAATTTGCTTATGACTTTGAATAGTAATGTTTTTAGGTATGATGACACAATTGCCAGATGATATTTACTAATGCCTCTAATAGTGAGTATTCAGATACCCTCTAATTTTCTGAACTGCATTGAATTGACATTTTTCTTTTACTCTTCTCAGCTGAGCAATTGCATTTTCTATACAACCATAGCACTTTGTTTATTCTTTCATTATGCCACTTACCACTTGTATTTTAATTATTTGTTTATATGCTTTCTTTCTGGACTGTGGCTGCCCACAGGCAGGACCTCTCTTTTACAGGTCTGCATATTCCTAGCATATAGCACAGGACGTGGAGCATACCACCCCAAGTCCAGGTTGACTTGGTGGACTCATTATTTGAAATTTTAAAAACATGAATATTCTAAGGGTGGCTCAGTGGAACACAGCATATGTGAGTGTGAATATGACATATTATTTATGTTTCATTTGCAAATCGGTGTGTTTGGAGACCTGCACTGTGTATGAAGGCCCGTGTAGGCCAAGAAACTCCATGGACTTCCTCTTTCTCTGCCTCTATTTTGTCGTTTTCAAATATCCATACACTCAGTTCTGAAACGGGCCACTTTATAAACAGAGCTTCAAAGTACTGGGAGGCTCTTTCGCTTTTGAGAGCAAGCCCTGAACTTGACATAATCCTGAGGGAGGTTCAAAAGCAAATGCCCTTTTTCCCCCCAAGGTAAATCTTATTCCACCAGATTCATGTTTCAACTGTTAAACAAACAAAATGCCCACTGCATTGGAAGAGGCATCTATTGCTTTGGTATCCATTTGATACCTTCCCTTGAGGCCAGGGAATTACATTGCTTGTGTGAAATAACTTTCCTTTTTTAGTTGTTTAATCTGATTCAAGGATTTTTGATTAACCATTCAGGGGCTATGAATAAATAAGAACCAGCAGTCCAGTAATTGGGACATCATTACTATCTAGTAGCACATTTAATACTCAGCTTCACTCTGCTACATAACCTTTTCCTTCCATCTTCCTCCGTGATATTACCTCCCACCCCCAAAAGGCAGTGGTGTCATCGCAAGCTTCAGAAGTTAGCATTAAAATGAATACTTTTTAATTTCTTTGGATGAGATGGAGCTCTGGGCTCTGGGACAATGCTGATGGATGATGTTTTAATGCAGCTGAAATGTTATTTTTACTGAACCAGGGAAAACTATAAATTTTGCTTCATTGCCACTGATGGCTCTATGCATAAAACTATGGTGGCGCCCATCGGCCGTGAATAATCACCTCAGCACGGCAGATGTTACTTTGCGGGGAAAGCAATTCTTATGCCGAAGAATTGTGGAAAGATTAATTGTCTACAGCTGTTTCATGGCCCACAGCAATCTTGATACATTTATGATAAGTTTAAGAGCTCACTAGAGGCAGCTCCTATTCCCTGTTGTGAGAAGGGGGTGGTGGAAGAAGCCAGAGGCTTTATTTTGACACCTGGATTCATAGAATCTGTCAGCTCCATTACAGCCTTCATAGAAATCTGGCAGTTGGCAGTTCTGAAATGATTGTGAGTGAGGTAAGATGCAGGAATTATCCATACGTAGATAAAGAAAAGGAGACTGAGAAGAATTATTCAAATTTGTGCAAATGAATTGCTTCCATTTTTCCTCCCTCTGCCAAGTGGAAATTGAACGTGACCCGCTCTGACCTTTCTCTATTAAGTGCTGCAAATTGCAGTAAATGCACAGTTCTGAGTGCCCTAATGAGACAGAGCCCCAGCAATGCCTCATTAATAAGGGGAGTTTGACCTTGCTGGTCAGCCCTTCATTCGATATTGAAAAGAAATAAGAAAAAAGAAGAGATGACCCACTGTAAATTTTGAACAATACCTTTGATTTAGTTTGCATATACTCCCAGCTAGACGCTTTGCAACCTTTCTCCCTCTCTGCTTCCCTTCAGCCACAGGCTAAGAAGATGGTACTTACCTTTTAGGCGCCAATGGAATGCGGTGACAGAGTTACAGCGAGTCTTGGCAAAGTGAGCCCTGGCCTGGGCCCTGGGTGGCAAGGACATTCCTCTCCTCTTCCCACCTCCCCTGCAAACTGGGCCTGGGGAGTTCCCATCTTGCTTTTCCTTCATTCCCTCCCTTCCTCTCTTTTGCCCTTCCCTCCTTACTCCCTCTCTCGCTTCCCTCTTTCCTTCTTCCCTCCCAACCCCCTTCCCTTCTTTACTTCTTTCTGCCTCCTTTTTTCCTCTTATACGATAGAACTTTTCAATTTGGAAGTGTGTGGTGCATGCTTAGAAAGGGGTCTGGCCCTCCGATATTTACTGTAGCTTTGTGCAGATGCAGGCTGAGATACTTTCTCCTTGTCTGTTGTAAGAAAATCTAGGGCAAGAAATGGAGTAGTACTGCTTGTTTTGGGTAGAATTATTTAGCCTTATTGAGCATGGAAGGTAGCCCGTAGATGTGGAACTGAGAATCTGAGCTCATGGGTCTTCTTAAATGCCTCACAAGCTACAAATTTAGCTCTTTAAACTTCCTTTAAATCATATGCTAATAGTGCCTCTCCTTCTATTCAGGGAATTTCCCAGTTATAAGGAAGCCCTATGAGCAAAGTAGACAACAGATCTTAAATTTATTTAAATAATAGCTCCTAACACATAGAGATGTGCTGAAACTTTAAAAGGCAATTTCAAGATGCTTAGACGCACCACCTTGTAGAATCTTAATATTTGAAAGGATCTTAGAAGTTATTTTTTCCAAACTTCTATCCAAGGCAGCAATCTCTTCTGCAATATCCCTGATAGGGAAGATGGTCTAATTGCCTCGGAATCAGACTGTTTCACTGTTAGCAACTCTTATTTGCGCAGAATTCTTTCATATCTATTACTAGAGGAAAATATTCATTTCTTTTTGTGCTGACCATATTACGAGATCCAGTTTGAATGGAGCATCTGAAACCATCAAAATCAGATGACTGGCTCCTGGGAGAACGGCTGTACCAAACTTTTTCAGTTATGCTTTTGGGTTATTGGAGGAATGTTGTAAGGTCAGCAGCCTGAAAGTCACTGTTGAAATTATTTGGGAATGGTGTTGAAGATTTCCCCTACACTTGCTCTATTCATAAGAACCCAGAGGAAAACTTTAAAAAAAAAATTTTAGAACCAGGAAAAGCTGGGCTTGTTCTCAGGAGTTGGTTTAATTTGATCTTAATGAACACATGACTTTAATTGTGTTTCTCTTGTTTCTTTGGCTATCAGGACGCTCAGAGCCAAATATGTGGCCCATTTATTGTCAATATGCAGAATCTTATGGCATATGTTAAAAAATGTTTTTTGAATAGGCAAGACCTGGCTATGGTACCAAATTAAAAAAAATAAAGAGGGTACATGGTGAAAACTAAGTGTCTCTTCCCATTCCCCAGTCAACAGGTTCCCCTTCAGAAAGCAGCTACTGTTACCAGTTTCTGCATAGTCTCTGCTTTTACAATATAAACTGAGATGACTGTAGGTTATGCTCTGTACTAAAGGTGATGAAGAACCACTGAATGGTTTGACGAGGGAAATCAACTAGATCCCATTGCCTGTAAGGTAGGACAGGTGGGCACTGCCAAAAGGTATGTTGACTGGAAGTTCAGAGGCATGGCTGGGAGGCTGCCTTTGCAATCTAGGCAGGTGCTAATAAAAGAGGATGGAGGTAAGGTGGAAGTAAAATCCGCAGGATTTAGCAATTAAATAGATGTTAAGGGTGAGAGATAGATAAAAAGAATTCAGAGATGACTGTCTAATTTTCAGCTTCAGAGACTTCATGGATGCTGTAACTGCTAACAGAGGTAGCAGGTTTGGGGGGAGATGAGTTAGATATGGACATCCAGTCAGCAGGTTGAGGTAAAAGTCTCGTGCTAAGGTTAGAGATTTGGGTTGAATATTAAGACTCAGGAATTGTAAGCATAGAGATCACAGGAAAAGACTTGTAATTGCCCAATAGGTTCTTACTGCCTGCTGCATGGACTAGTAGAGATAGTTAATGAAGACCTAGCCAAGCAGAAGGGCTGGAATTATTACTCCAATAAGTCTCCCCAAGAACTCAGAAGCTAGAGTTTTAATGGATACTTTGGTGGGCAGGCAGCTAGGGAATGGGTGTTGCTGGTTGGTTGGGGATGAAATCATAGAGGTGTGAAAAACAGTCTCTGTGTACTGAGTCTGCCTCTGGGAGGGGCCACAGGACTGGTTGTGTCGTGAATCCTGGGTTTGGGTGGAGTTGATTGGTTGCCAGAATGCAGAAGTCTGAAAGACCTCATAAAAGATCAATCTTAGGTGCCAAAATTGTGATGTTATCTTTTTATTTTATTTTATTTTATTTATTTTGATATGGGAGTCTTTCTCTGTCATCCAGGCTGGAGTGCAGTGGTGTGATCTCGGCTCACTGCAACCTCTGCCTCCCAGGCTAAAGTGACCCTCCCACCGCAGCCTCACGACTAGCTGGGACCACAGGCTCATACCACCACATCTTGCTATTTTTTTTTTTTTTTGTCTTTTTTTTGTAGAGACATGGTTTCTCCATGTTGCTCAGGCTGGTCTTGAGCTCTTGAGCTCAAGCAATCTACCCGCCTTGGCCTCCCAAAGTACTGGATCACAGGTGTGAGCCATGGCATCCAGCCCAATAGTGACGTTATCTGTAGGAGCAATTGAGGAAGTCCTAAATCTTGTGACCTCTGACCACTTGACTCCTGAGCAGCAAAGGATTATAGAAAGACAGGCTAGGGGACAATGGCTGGTTACCATTTAGCTACACCTACGATTTAGCAGAATTCAGGTTTCTCCTATAATCCTAATCTTGTGGCTTTTCATTAGTCTTACAAAGGTGGTTTGAGTCCCTTAGCAAGGAGGAGTTCATTTTAGGGAGGGAGTATTATAATCCTTGCTTCAAAGTTAAACTATAAACTAAATTCCTCCCATAGTTAACTTGGCCTGTGCCCAGGAATGAGGGAGGACAGCCAGCCTGTGAGGCTAGAGGCAAGATGGAGTCAGCCATGCTAGACTTCTCTCACTGTCATCAACTTTCCAAAGGCAGTTTCAGACTCACAGGAGAAGACTGAGAGTACATGATATCACCTAGGGAGAGTGAGTAGAGTGAAAATAATGTGGAAATGTGATAGACTTCGAAATATTTAAATGTTTTGTGTTAGTTGTTTTGTTCTCCAACCTCTTTCTAGCGTCTAGCACCATCTCTGGCTCATAGGGGGTATTTAGTGCTTAATGCCTTATTTAATCACTAACTGAGACAGTTTGCAGAATCTCCACCTTCATCTCCAAATTACCAATGTATAGTGGAAAATAACATATTTGGTTTTTCCCCCAGATCCAACTACCTGTAAAAAATAACATATTTGGATGTAACATTCTAGATAAGGTGTAATCTGGGAAGAGCACAATCGGATTGAACTGGACAGTATTTTTTAGAATTAACGTAATATAAGTAACTACTTGGAAGATCTCAGAGGTAGTTTTACAAAAATCACTACCTGGACTGTTTCTCTAAGCCTATATTTTAAAAATGCATTTAAAATCTAAATGAATTTATAGTTAGAAATGGAATATATTCAACTTTAGTTGATGAGGCCAGACTGTTTTCATAAGTGATTGTACCAATTATACACAAAAGTATATGAGATTGTGTTGTTTCTTATCTTCATCAACACCTAATATTGTCATCAGTCCTTTCATTTTAGTCATTCTGGTGGATATGTAGTGATATTTCATCATGGCTTAAATTTACATTTCCTGGATGAATAAGGGGATTGAGCACCTTTTAATGTTATTTGACTATTTGGGTATCCTCCTTTTTTTATTATTACTACAGGGTTTCTTTTGTTCTATTGGTTTATTGGTAGTTTTTGTTATTGTAGCATATCTCTATTTCATATACAAGCCCTTTGTTATGTTTTATAATTTCCAAATATCTATCAACAGTAGAATATTTATCTAAATTGTGGTATATTAATACAATGGAATACTATATTGCAATGAAAATAAATAAACATTGGCTATATGTGGTAAAATGAGTGAATCAGATATAAGAGAATCCCAGACATAAAAGAGTACATATTGTATGACTTCATTTATATAAGGTCTCAACACAGGTAAAGCTCATCCACAGAGTTAGAAGTTAGGGTGGTGGTTGTTTTCAGAGAGTGGGTAGGCAATGATTAGAGGAGGGCACAAGAGGGCTTCTGAAATTCTGCTAATCTTCAATTTCCTGACCTGGGTAGTGGCTACATAGGGGTATTATTTTTAATAATTAATTGAGCTGCATACTTTTGATTCATGCACTTTCCTATATGAAATAATCTATCTATAAAAAGTAAAAAAATGGTATTGGGCTGTATGATGGTTCACTGTAGATGTCAACTTACCTGGATTAAAGGATACCCAGATACATGGTAAAGCATTATTTCTGGGTTTGTCTATGAGGGTGTTTCTGGAAGAGAGTGGCATTTGAGGAAAAACATCCCATGCTCATGGATAGGATATCAATGTCATTAAAATGGCCATACTGCCCAAAGCAATTTACAGATTCAATGCTGTTCCTATCAAACTACCAATGACATTCTTCACAGAACTGGAAAAAATACTTAAAAATGTATATGGAACCAAGAAAGAGCCATACTAGCCAAGGCAATCTTAAACATAAAGAACAAAGCTGGAAGGATCACGTTACCCACTTCAAACTATACTACAGGGCTACAGTAACCAAAACAGCATGGTACTGGTACAAAAACAGTCACATAGACCAATGGAACAATATAGAGCCCAGAAATAAGGCTTCACACCTACAACCTGATCTTCAACAAAACTGACAAAAACAAGCAGTGGGGAAAAGACTCTTTATTCAATAAATGGAGCTGGAATAGCTGGCTAGCCATATGCAGAGGACTGAAGCTGTACCCCTTCCTTACACCATATACAAAAATCAACTCAAGATAAGTTAAAGACATAAATGTAAGACCCAAAACTATAAAAACCCTGGAAGACAACCTAGGCAATACCATCCTGGATATAAGAACAGACAAAGATTTCACGAAAAAGACACCAAAAGCAATTGCAACAAAAGCAAAAATTGACAAGTGGGATCTAATTAAACTTAAGAGCTTCTACACAGCAAAATAAACGTCAACAGAGTAAATACATGACCTACAGAATGGGAGAAAATATTTGCAAGCTATGCATCTGACAATGGTGTAATATCCAGCATCTATAAGAAACTTAAACTTAGAAAAGAAGAAAACAACCCCGTTAAAAAATGGGCAAAGGACATAAACAGACACTTTTCAAAAGAAGACATACATGTGACCAAAAAGCATATAAAAAAAGCTCAATATCACTAATCATTAGAGAAACGCAGATACAATGAGATACCTTCTCACAGCAGTCAGCATGGCCATTATTAAAAAGTCAAAAAATAACAGATGCTGGTGAGGTTGTAGGGAAAAGGGAACACTTATACACTGTTGGTGGGGGTGTAAATTATTTCAACCATTGTGGAAAGCAGTATGGTGATTCCTCAAAGAGTTAAAAATAGAACTACCATTCAGCCCAGCAATCCCATTACTGGGTATATATCCAGAGGAATATAAATCACTCTATCATAAAGACACATGCACATGAATGTTGACTGCAGCACTATTTACAATAGCGAAGACAGAATCAACCTAAATGCCCATCAATGACAGACTGGATAAAGAAAATCTGGTACATATACCCCATGGAATACTATGCAAACATAAAAAAGAACAAGATCATGTCTTTTGCGGGAACATGGATGGAGCTGGAGGTTATTATCTTCAGCAAACTAACACAGGAACTGAAAACCAAATACCACATGTTCTCACTTATAAGTGGGAGCTAAGAGTTGAGAACTTACGAACACAAAGAAGGAAAAAACAGACACTGGGGTCTACTTGAGGAGGGAGGGTGAGAGGAGGGAGAGGAGCAGAAAAAGGTGAGGAAATAATCTGTACAACAAACTCCCATGACATGAGTTTACCTATGTAACAAACCTTCACATGTACCCCCAAACCTAAAATAAAAGTTAAAAAAAAAAAGAGAGAGAGAGATTGGCACTTGAATCAATGGACAAAGAAAGGAAGATCTGACCTTACCTATTGTGTGCAGGCATCATCCAATTGACTGAGGGCCCAGGTAGAATAAAAAGGCAGAGCAAAGGAGACTTCTCTCTCTATTGAAGCTGGGACACCCTTTTCCTTCTGTCGTTGGACATTAGAACTCCAGATTTTCTGGCCCCTCAACTCCGGGAATTGTACCACCAGCACCCCCACCCCCCCACCCCCAGGTTCTCAGGCCTTTGGCCTTAAACAGATAGTTGTTAAGTTGGCTTCCTTGGCCCCACCCTGATTCTCAGGCCTTTGGACTTGGACTGAGCCGTGTTACTCACTTACTTGGTTGTCCAGCTTGCAGGCGGCCTGTCATAGGACTTCTCAGCTTTCATAATAGCATGAACCAATTCTGCTAATAAATTCCCTCCTATTGGTTCTGTCTCTCTGGAGAACTCTGACTAGTATAGGCTACATATTAGGTTGGTGCAAAAGTAACTGGGGTCTTTGCCATTAAAAGTAATGACAAAGACCACAGTTACTTTTGCACCAACCCAATATTTTGACAAAATGTATTTGATGATGAATTTACCAAAGCACTGTATTATAATCTCTTTTACTGAATACGTTAGAAGAATATACAAATTTTCCTGCTTAAAAACCAGAATGGTATGGGGGGATGAGAGTTGGGGTGGGGGTGGTGAAAAGTTAGAAGTGAATGAAAGCATTTTCTAAGATAAGTAGCCCCTCCTCCTACACTGAAAGTCCTTCCCGAGACAGTATTCTGTCCCCTTCAGAGTTAATGTAAGGCCTGGATGCAGGCAGGACAACGTGGATGGAAAGACTTAGCTGGGTACCAAATGCAGCTGGCAGCTTCCAGTCTGACTGCATAAAAACCCTGAAGATAAGCACAGAAAAACAAACAGCTTTGAAAAGATAAAAACATTTGACAATTTCAAGAGGTGATGATATTATGTTTTTCCTCCCATGGGATGAATCAAAAAACAGTTCCTCAAATAGATTTTACATAATTAAAGAAATCTCTCTGCCTAAAGTAAACCAACTGAATTGGAGAGTGGAGTCTGGAGCAAATGCCCTGATTTTTGATTCACTGTAAAGATTGCATTTGAATGCAATTCTAATTACACAGACCTTTTTGTGGTTAAGAGTATAGCCTCCTCAGTCAGACTGCCTGGGTTTAAATTTGGACTTAGTCTTTTACAAGCTGTTTGGGCACATTATTTATTCTCTGCAAATTGGGGACACAAGTAATATGCCCCTCATGGCCGAAGAATGGATGAGAACATGCATGACAGATGCTTACAACAGTGGATACCACATAGTAATATCTTGATTAGTGTTAGTATTAGCTGTTATTAGTACTTATAGTAACATTAATACCATCTAATCCTTCTGATTATATCAAGGAGAGAGTCCCTGGTTGGGACTGGTCTTTAGCATGTATGTAATTGTTATCAGGTGCCTCTTGTTTCTCGGGTTCCAGGTTTCTCCACACTCCAGTAACACTTTCCTCTTCTTGCCTTTCAGACTTGCGGCAGGTTCTGGAGTCCCATGGTTGTTCATCTCTGGAGGCTTCACCATCTTTTGTGGGTTCCTTTAATTATCTGCACTGCCTCAAAAGCTGTAAGTCAAATGTTTTGAGCTTTCCATATGCTTTGTGCTAGGATTGTCACTAATACATCTATGTCACATTTAAATAACTCTGAAAACTAAGAGGGGTGTGGCATACTGTAGTTTCATTTTAAAATTTAGTTAAAATTAAAATTAAAAATGTATAATTAAAAATTTAATTTTACAGGGCAGTTTTACTGTACAAATGTAAAACTATTATAGATTAATATGTACTATCCGGCTAATCCCAGTTTTATATTTTGTGGTGACATCATACTTACCATCAAGAAGAAACATTTTTCCCCCTGAGTAAATTGCTGAATATTGCCTACTAAGATTCCTCAATTATAGACAATGATTAAGCCAAAATGTAAACAGGCATACCAGACGTTGGGATGCCTACTTTGACCTGGATTGGACTAGCGTCAGTAATTTATTTTTAACTCTTTGCCTGTGGTAATTTTTAGAAATCTACTGTCTTTATGTTAACTATTTTATTTTTATTTTTATTTTTTTGAGACGGAGTCTTGCTCTGTCACCCAGGCTAGAGTGCAGTGGTGCGATCTCGGCTCATGGCAACCTCCACCTCCCAGGTTCAAGCAATTCTCTTGCCTCAGCCCACTGAGTAGCTGGGACCACAGGCGCGTGCCACCATGCCCGGCTAATTTTTGTATTTTTAGTAGAGACAGGGTTTCACCATATTGGCCAGGCTGGTCTCCAACTCCTGACCTCATGATCCACCCACCTCGGCCTCCCAAAGCGCTGGGATTACAGGCATGAGCCACTGCGCCTGGCCTTTATCTGTTTGGAGCTGGCATTCAGTGTCTTTATATACCCAGACCAGTGATAGGGCTCAGGACATGCTATCCCCGTATGTGACTGTAGGAGATCAGAATATGCCACCTCAAAATAAGGATTATTTATGAGCTGGCCACTTTGAGAAACAGCAGCCACAGAAGAATCTCTGAAAACCAGAGTAGAAGTTATCTTTTTGAAAGGGAAATTTATAGCTTTATAAATCTTCATCTGTAAGGGTGTCTCCCTCTCTGTACCACGAAGAGAAGGGTGACTAAATCATTAGATACTCTTATCAATGGAGAAGGCACAGATTTAAATTTGGATATCAAACCTTACCCTTGTTTACCATACTTTTTCTGGGCATCTCCCCATAACTGGCTCTCCCCAACACCCTTCATTCTTGGTTTCAGCAGGGTGATGGTATTTAAGCCCAAACTCTGAGCCTCTGCGTTGTAATTAACTCATTTTCCCCCTGAGTATCTCACATGTATATGCTGGGGCTCAGAAAATGATACCCCAAGGAACGGGGCTTTGGCATTACTGAGTACTTTGAACTAAAGGATAGTGGAAGGCTCAGTAGTGAGATCTTTCTGACCTTCTGCTGCTCTTCCTTCTCTTGCTCCCCATTTTCCCATAAGGCAGGTGTTAGAAACTAGAATTCCTCTTTCCCAAGGCAGGTCTCAGAAAATAGAACCCCTCTTCCCCAAAGCCAGCCATAAAAACTAGAATTACTACTTTAATCTTCCCCTGCTTTTCTGTCTAGATCTAGGAGGTGACTATAAAGAATTTTCTGATCTACTCTTATCTGATAGCATTCTGGAAGGCGTTCTGCCCTGTATTCAGGAGAAGGAATACCACACAGAGAGGCCAGGAAGAATCTGAACAGACAGGTCTTGCTGGTTTCCTTACTCAAGCTATTACCATTAAAACATACCCTTTCTGTCCAATCACGTTTCTGCATGGCTGTCTACTCTTCATTCAACCTAAGCATAAAAATTAATAGTTTTCCCTTTATCTTTGGGTCTTTATTTCTGAAGGCCCCTGTGTCATGTGAAATTTTGATCAATCTTTTATGCTTTTCTCTTGTTAACCTGTCTTTTTTTTACAGGAGTATCATAAGTGACCCTTATGATGGATTAGGAAGGGTATCGCATTTATGCACTGCTATATGTTCAAGTTACTGTGTGCTACAGGCACATAGTAAGCAATCAATTCATCTTTTGAGGGTATAGGAGTCACTTAGAGTCCACATTGTGTATATGGGTATTGTTTTCAATATATGGGTATTGCTTTAACATGTAAACTCACATTTCTTACTTTTCCAAAAATATAATTTGTGGATGTTTAGATAAAGAGAGTAGTTGCTCATGACTCTTCAGATAAAGTTCGATCACAGTGTTAATAGGCTAATTTACTGTTAAGCCAATGACTAACACATGCTCTTTTTCTGGTATAAAATTTAAATTATAAATCAGGAACAGACACTCCTGACATGCGAAGCTTATATACTGATGGTGTCTAACAAAACTTAAATGTCTGTTTGTGTACACATAACCAAAATAAGGTTCATATATTCTGGCTTAATAGCAAATGCAAACATTAATTGGAAAATGTTGAAATGTTAATTAAACTTGATCAATGTCAGATTTTAGTTTTTAAAAAAGTCAAGGATGAAGGGAACTAACATTATTAAGAACCAGGAAGCTTAAATACAATTTTCTATTTAATTCTCAACAATAATAGCAAGGTTAGGTATTATTCTCTCCACTTTATTGGGGAGGAAATGGCTCAGAGAAGTTATATGACTCACATTAATCAGCATTAAGTGGCAAAATAATAATTGAAATCCAGCTTGGATTACTCAAATCTTAAGCTCTTTCCATGATTTTATACTGCTACGTAGGTGAAAAGTAGTGCATTAACTTTTCCTGTTCATTTCTCTATAGCTAATTTCTGAGCAGTTGTTGAATTACCCAGAGGCTCAAGGCTGAGGCAGCTGGCACTTTGTCTCTTCTTTCCTTCTTCTATTTCTCCTTTTGTGTCTGTCTTTCCCCTCCTTCCTTTCTTACCTTCCTTTCTCTATTATTTTCTCCTTCTCTCCTTCCTTTCTTCCCATCTTTCTTTTTTTCTTCCCTGATATCTGGATTTCTTCACAGTAAATTATGTAGTGAATTCCTCAGTGTCACTGGTGGTAAGACTGTAGAGATGTAAGCTGTCCTTGCAAAACAGTCAGGAACAAACCCAATTCAAAGAGAAGAATGAGAAACCTAGGAAACATAAGATGATGGGGAGTCAGGGGCTGAAGAAATAAAAAATAAGAGAACAGAAATAGAAGGAACATAAAGTTTGGTCTGGTTCATTAAAAAATCATAATACATACCTTTCTAAATTGTTTAGATTTCTATGTCCATATTTTAGACTGAGAATAATTACTAATTACCTAGAGCTAGATTCAGAGGCAGGTCAATCTTATTTATTCCTGTAAATACATGGGACAAGGGTGTTTACATGAAATTAAATTTACAGTGTTATATTTGAATCTATTAGAAGGGCCAGTTTTTTACATCATTTACCCCATCTTTTATAATTCAAGAACAATTTCAACTTAAAACAGATATATATCCTATTTGGAGGATGCCTATTCATTTTATCTCTACCAATAAACAGATGATAATAAGAAACATTCTATAAGGATGTCAGTAGTAATAATAGCAATAGGTAAGGAGTAACTCTTTAATTAAAGCAGATATGAAAACATTGGGATTTATGAGAAATATCAGTTAGAGATACAGAGTGGGGTATCTCCAAATAGTTTTCCTGGCACATTTGAAATTTTATTTTATAAAATTCTATTTACATGCAACTTTTCAAGATACACCTGATATGCAAAGAAGTATCACTTGTTATAATTTTCAAGATTAACACCACCACCACTTCCACCATGACCACCATCATAGTCAAAATTCCCTCCATTAAAAAATATTTTATTAACCAGAAGCTTAGAGGAAACAAGTTATATTATTATTTAAAAAGTGATTTTTTGTTGTTAAAAACTTTGTAAGTTCTTGTTAATTCTGCATATTAAAAAAATACTCTCAGCTCTGATGATATCTTCTCAGGGAAACTTTTTATTTATTTATGTAGAAATTTTAATTGTGGTAAAATATACATAGCATAAAATCTACCATCTTAACTATTTTTATGTGTGTAGTTCTACGGCATTGCTGTGTTCCCAACGCCACCATGCATCCACAGAACCCTTTCATCTTGTAAAATTGAAAGTCTATATCTATTAAACAATAACTCTCCATTGCCCCATTTCCCTAGCCCCTGGCAACCATTATTCTACCTCCTGTCTCTATGAGTTCTTTTTATCTTTTTGACATCATTTCTCCTGTGTTGAGTTAAGCGCCCTCTCCTAGGACCCCTCATCACCTTGAGCACAGCTTGGTCTTTCAATCTTGATAGATTTGTTCATTTATTCATGCATTTGTTTAGTCATTAAAAATGGATTCATTGTTTCCTTATTCTGGTTCAGGTCCTGTAAATTTCTAGAAGTCTGGGCCCATGCATTGTAACTCGTGCCCACCCAAGTGTCAGGCTTGTAGTAACTGCCTCATATAGTATTATGTGGCAGAAATGTGCACATATTTGAATCTGGCATGTGTCATTTGTAAAAGTTTGGGAAGCAACTTTAAAATATTTATTGGCTTGTAAATTTCCCTCCAACATTTCATCAAATGATAAACTGCTGGTACATGCTGGTAATGAAGGTGGGATATCTAAAGCAGCGCATTTAATGTTTCCATTTGGTCTTTTGTATGTATCATTCCTTTTAGTGTTCTATTAGTTTCTTTTGTAGTTGGGTTTTTTTTTTTTTTTTTGGTCTTAGGACATATTACATACAAATAGTCCTTTAAGTTTTATTTAAATCACAAAAAAGATATACTAGAAAATGAATAATGAAGACTGAGGAATTTGTTTCTAAAACAAGTGAAGAACTGAGGTATAGTTTGAAAAATCCAGATATAAGTTTTAATACTTTGACTTCTACTTCTGGCTAAGTTGGAGACAGAATTTATTTTCCTAACTGAAACAACTGAAATATTGTATAAAATATATGAAACCATAGTTCTCAAGACATTGGATATAGAGTCCCACTCTGTTGCCTAGGCTGGAGTGCAGTGATCCGATCTTGGCTCACTGCAGCCTTGACCTCCAAGGTTCAAGTGAACCTCCCGCCTCAGCCTCCTGAGTAGCTGGGACCACAAGCACGCACTACCACACCTGGCTAGTTTTTTGTATTTTTTGTAGAGATGGGATTTCATCATGTTGCCCAGGCTGGCCTCAAACTCCTGAGGTCAAGCAGTCTGCTTGACTCGCCTTCCAAAGTGCTGAGATTACAGGAGTGAACAATTGCGCCCAGTTGACTGTTAAGAATTCTTACCAAAATACTAAAAACTCTCTTAATGTCACTTATAAATGTATAAAAAAATAGTAAAACTAACATCTAATTGGGTCACTGTAATCAGAAACATTAAACACACTGAAAATTAATGTGTTTATTTCTTTGTAAAAAATTTACCAAGAGTAGTTTTAACAGTGCTTGCTTTCTTTTTATGTAACTTACTACATGAAATGAACATCTTTTCTATACCTTGGTAAATTGCCATACTTCTTCTAGTTCAGATTAACTTCTAATATTTTATCCATTTCTCCTTCAGTGTTTGAAATATCTTTGAGAGTTCCTTTGATGTGAAATTTTTGGTATCACTTCCCCTGGACATCTTTCTTTTTTTATGAAGATCACTTTACTCATTTGTCAATATGTTCACCTTCACTAAGCTCATCTTGCTGCATATCTAGAGTCTTTCAAACAGTGGCAATGTCAACATTTCCGCAGTCAGCTAGTTCTTTGCTAACTCTATTCATGTTGTTTGAATTTCCATCATTCCATCATTATTACTTTTGGTTTCTTTGTGGTACCTGCATTATATTTTATTTATTATTACTATTATTTTTGCCAATTCCCTTTCTTTCTTGAGTATTCTTTTTTTTTTTTTTTTGAGATGGATTTTTGCTCTGTCGCCCAGGCTGGAGTGCAGTGGCACAATCTCGGCTCACTGCAACCTCTGCCTCCTGGGTTCAACTGATTCTCCTGTCTTAGCCTCCCAAGTAGCTGGGATTACAGGTGCATGCCACCACACCTGACTAATCTTTATATTTTTAGTAGAGATAGGGAAGTATTCATTTTTATGCAACGTTACATGAGTTTATCACTAGGAAACAAGGAGGCATCATAACTACATGCTTTGCTGACTGTCATTTACTTATTAATGGTCTGAGGAGCTAGTAGCAAAATTTGTATTTTATGCAATTACTTATAGTTCATATACCATGATAGCTGAAATTTAAACCATGTTATTGGGGGACTGTTTTTACTAAAGAGTGGTAATTTTTTAGCTAAACAGTGGTAACTGAAATCTATTTATATTTGAACTGGGCAGCATAAGGATTGCCTGTATTTGAAAACAAAGATGAAATAAATATGCTTTCATATATTAAAAAAACTAAAAGGGTTAATCACAAAAAGACCTGTACTACCAAAGCAAACCAAACCAAACAAAAGCCCAAACCATTGAAAGAAAGACTTTCAAGCAGAACATAATGATACAAGATGGAAATTGAGATCTATATAAAAGGTCCAGAACTGGTAACTGCATAGGTAAATATTTTTTTCTCTTATTATTTAAATTTCTTTAAATCACAAACAACTGTTTAAATTACAAATAATAACTATATATTTTGGAGTTTAAAACCTATGTATAAGTAAAATTTTTGATAATACCACAACGGACAGGAGGGGAAAACTAGATATATACTATTGTAAGTTTCTTTTATTCTATATTCTCTGATATAATATCACACGAAGGTAAACTATGATAAGCTAAAGATGTATACTACAAACTCTGAAGCAACCAATAAAATAAGACAACAAAAACATAGTTAACATGAAACAAAGAAGAGAGAATAGAAAAACAAAAATTAGACAAATAATTCCAAAGAAAGCAGAAAAGAGGAAACAAAAAGGAGATGGGACAAATACAAAACAAATAGTAAGATTGCAGATTTAAACATCAGCATGTCAATCACCATAGTAAATGCAAATGGTCTAAACAATGTAATTAAAAGGAAGATTATCAGGTTTGACATAAAAGAAAGACCTAACTGTATACTGCCTCCAGTCCCCTGACTTCAACTTTAAATGTAAAGGCACAAAACGTAAAAGGATAGAAAAGACACACCATGTTAGCACTAATTAAAAACAAACAAACAAACTGAAATGGCCCTTGGTATCAGAGAAAATGGATTTTATAGCAAGGAGTTTTCCCAAGGATAAATAATATAATTTCATTTGTTAAAGGTGTTACCTTTATATATAATTTTTATTACCTTTAAATACCATAATATAATATAATATAATATAATGTAATATAATATAATATAATATAATATAATATAATATAATAATTTCATTTGTTAGAGGTATTACAACCAACCTGACCCAAGTGATATTTATAGGGAACTTTTCCCAACAACAGCAGGATACAAATTCTTTTTAAAAGCACAAGGAATATTTACCAAGATATTCTATGTCTAGACTACTAAATGAATTCTCTCTTCTTTCTTTAATGTTAACTATGTTTTTGTTTTCTTATTTTATTGGTTGTTTTAGAGTTTGTAGTGTACATTTTTAGTTTATCATAGTTTACCTTCATGTGGTATTATTATACCACAGAACATAGAATAAAAGAAACTTAAAATAGTATATGTCTAGTTTTCCCCTCCTGGCTGCATGTACTCAACATGAGAACATAGCAATCTGAAATATTTGTGACCCAAATAACACTACCTCAACCTACATGAAAAAAACAAAACAAAAACAGAAAGAACTGTAAGAAAAAAATACAAATCCATAATTAGAGTGAGAGATTTCAGCATTTCAATTATAGTCAGAGATTTTCTATCTCTTAATGGTTAATAGAACAAATGGAAAATCAGTTAGGGTATAGAAGACTTGAATAACACTACCAACCAACCTGACCCAAGTGATATTTATAGGGAACTTTTCCCAACAACAGCAGGATACAAATTCTTTTTAAAAGCACAAGAAACGTTTACCAAGATATTCTATGTCTGGACTACTAAATGAATCTCAATAAATTTAAGAGGCTTCAAGTCATGTAAAGTACCTTCTCTAACCATGATAGAAATAAATTAGAAATCAGTAACAGAAAAATATCTGGAAAATTTCTAAGAATTTGGAAACAAAATAACACATTTCTAAATAACCCATGTTTCAAAGAATAAAGAAGGTAATTAGAAAATGCTTTGAACTGAATGAAAATAAAAACACAATATATCAAAATTTTTGAGATGCTGCTAAAGCAGTACTTAGAGGGAAACTGATAGCACTGTGAATAGCCACTGCACTCCAGCTTGGGCAACATATGAGACCCCATCTTTAATTTAAAAAATAGCAAATTGAATGCAGTAATATGTAAAAATGATAATGCATCATGATCAAGTGGAATTTGTCTCTGGAAAGCAAGGCGGATATAACATTTGAAAATCAAGTGATGAAATTTAGTGTAATTTATCATATTAACAGACTAAGTAAATGCTCTCATGTGATCATCTCAAAAGATGCAGTAAAGGCCAGGCACTGTGGCTCACACCTGTAATCCCAGCACTGTGGGAGGCCCAGGTGGGCGGATCATGAGGTCAGGAGATTGAGACTATCCTGGCTAACACAGTGAAACCCCATCTCTACTAAAAATACATAAAATTAGCTGGGCATGGTGGTGGGCGCCTGTAGTCCCAGCTACTTGGGAAGCTAAGGCAGGAGAATGGCGTGAACCTGGGAGGCGGAGCTTGCAGTGAGCCGAGATAGTGCCACTGCACTCCAGCCTGGGCGACAGAGCCAGACTCCTGTCTCAAAAAAAAAAAAAGAAAAAGATGCAGTAAAAGCATTAGATAAAATCCAACATCCATTCTTACTTTTTGTGCATATATAGTAGGTGTATATCATTATGGATTATATACAATATTTTGATGCAGGCATGCAACGTGTGATAATTACATCATGGCAAATGGGGTATCCAGTCTCTCGAGTGTTTATCTTTTGTATTACAAACAATCTAATTATACTCTCTTAATTAATTAATTGATTTCGAGACAGGGCCTCTTTCTGTTGCCTAGGCTGCAGCCGCATGATCTCGGCTCACTGTTTTTTAGTTATTTTAAACTGTAAAATTAAATTATTTTGACTATAGTCACTCTGTTGTGCTACCAAATGCTAGGTATTATTCACTCTTTCTGACTTTTTTTTGTACCTATTAACCATCCTCATTTCCCTCGCTCCTCCCTATACCCTTCCCAGCCTCTGGTAACCATCCTTCTACTATCTCCATGTGTTAAATTATTTTGATTTTTAAATCCTACACATAAGTGAGAACATGCAGTTTGTCTTTCTGTGCCTGGCTTATTTCACTTAACATAATGACCTCCAGTTTCATTCATGATGTTGCAAATGACAGGATCTCTCTTTTTTTTTTTTATGGCTGAATAGTACTTCATTGTGTACAGGAACCACATTTTCTTTATCCACTCATCTGTTGATGGACAGTTAGGTTGCTTCCAAATTTTGGCTATTGTGAACAGTGCTGCAATAAACATGGGAGTACAGATACCTCTTTGATATACTGATTTCCTTTCTTTTGAGTATATATCCAGCAGTGAGATTGCTGGATCATACGGTAGCTCAATTTTTGGTTTTCCCGAGGAACCTCCAAACAGAGTTTATACTAGTTTACATTCCTACCAACAGCGTGCAAGAGTTCCCTTTTCTCTGCATCCTTTCCAGCAGTTGTTATTGCTGTCTTTTGGGTAAAAGCCATTCTAAATGGGTGAGATGATATCTCATTGTAGTTTTGATATGCATTTCTCTGATGATCAACGATGTTGAACACATTTTCAGATGTCTGCTTGTCATTTGTATGTCTTCTTTTGAGAAATGTCTATTCAGATCTTTTGCCCATTTTAAATCAGATTATTAGATATTTTCCTGTAGAATTTTTTGAGCTCCTTATAAATTGTGGTTATTAATCCTTTATCAAATAGGTAGTTTGCAACTATTTTCTCCCATTCTGTGGGTTGTCTCTTCTTGTTGATTGTATCCTTTGCTGTGCAGAAGCTTTTTAACTTGATGTAATCCCATTTCTGCATTTTTGCTTTGGTTATCTGCACTTGTGGGATATTATTCAAGAATTTTTCGCCCAGACCCATGTCCTAGAGAGTTTGCCCAATGTTTTCTTGTAGCAGTTTCATAGTTTGAGGTCTGACAACAATGGAATACTAGAAACCAACTACAGGAATTTTGGAAACTGTATGAACACATGGAAATTAAACAATATGCTCCCGAATGACCAGTGGGTCAAAGAAAAAATTAAGAAGAAAACTGAAAAATTCTTGAAAAAAATGATAATGGAAACACAACATACCAAAACCTGTGGGATACAGTGAAAGTAGTACTAGGGGAAATTTATAGCTATAAGTGCATACATCAAAAAAGAAGAAAAAATTTAAATAAGTAACTTAATGATTCATCTTAAAGAAATAGAAAAGCAAGAGCAAAGTGAATGCAAAATTAGTAAAAGAGATAATAAAGATCAGAGCAGAAATAAATGAAAAAAACAACACAAAAGATCAATGAAACGAACAGTTGGTTTTTTTGAAAAGATAAACAAAATTGACAAACAGACTAAGAAAAAGGGAGAAGGCCCAAATAAATAAAATCAGAGATGAAAAAGGAACATTACAACTGATACTGCAGAACTTCAAAAAAATCATTAGTGGCTATGAGCAACCATATGCCAATAAATTGGAAAATCTAGAGGAAATAGATACATACAACCTACCAAGATTGAACCATGAAGAAATCCAAAACCTGAACAGACCAATAACAAATAATGAGATCAAAGATGTAATAAAAGGTCTCCCACTAAGCAAAAGTTCAGGACCTGATGGACTCACTGCTGAATTCTACCAAACATTTAAAGAAGAATTAATACCAATCCTACTCAAACTATCTAAAAAATAGAGAAGGAGAGGTAATACTTCCAAACTCACTCTATGAGGCCGGTATTACTCTGATAACAAAACTAGACAAAGACACATGAAAAAAAGAAAACTACAGGCCAATATCTTTGATGATTATTGATATAAATATCCTCAACAAAATACTTGCAAACTGAACTCAACAATATATTAAAAAGATCATTCATTATGACCAAGTGGGATTTATCCCAGGGATGCAAAGATGGTTCAACATACACAAATCAATCAATGTGATCTATCATGTCAAACAAAGGAAGGACAAAAACCATATGATCCTTTCATTTGATGCTGAAAAAGCATTTTATAAAATTCAACATCCATTCATGATAAAAACCCTCAAACAACAGGGTATAGGAGGAACCTATCTAAACATAATACAAACCATATGATAGACCCACAACTAGTATCATATTAAATCGGGAAAATCAGAAAGGCTTTCCTTTAAGATCTGGAACATGACAAGGATGCCCACCATCACCACTGTTATTCAATATAATACTGGAAATCCCAGCTAGAGCAGTCAGACAAGAGAAAGAAATAAAGGGCATCCAAACTGGAAAGGAAGAAGTCAAATTACCCTTGTTTGCAGATGATATGATCTTATATTTGGAAAAACCTAAAGACTTAACCAAAAAACTATTAGAACTGATAAACAATTTCAGTAAAGTCACAGGCTACAAAATCAACCTATGAAAATCAGTAGTATTTCTATATGCCAAGAGTGACCGTTCTGCAGAAAAAGTAACACCATTTACAATAGTCACAAATAAAATAAAATACCTAGACTTAAATAAGTTGAAAGATATAATCTGTTTACAAATTGGAAGACTCAATACTGTCAACAAATTAATTAAATTGTATAAATTGAAAAATTAATTCTAAAATCATATGAAAATGTAAAGGATCTAGACTTACCAAAACAATATTGAATAAGAACAAAGTTGGAGAATTTACCCTTTCTCACTTGAAGTCCTATTATATAATTATATTAATCAAGACAGTATGATATTAGTGTCAAGATAGGCATTTGGATTAATGGAACATAATAGAGAGTCCAGAAATTGACCCACACATATGTGGCAAATTTTTTCTAAATGGCGAAGGCAATTTCCTGGAGGAAAGATAGCCTTTACAACAAATGTTGCTGGAACAATTGGATATCCATGTGCGAAACAATGGACTTGGATATATACCATGAACTAGGAAGAAATAAACTAAAAATGAATGACAGACAAATGTAACACCTAAAACTATAAATGTTATAGAAGAATAATAGAAGAAAATCATTGTGAGCAAATAATCCATAAAAAACAACACCAGAACATGATCCAAAAAAGAAAAAAATGGATAAATTGGACTTAATCAAAATTAAGAACCTCTGCTCTTCATAAAATATTGTTAAGAGAAAGAAAAGCCACTACAAACTAGGAGAAAGTATTGGCAAGTTGAATATCTGATAAATACTTATATTCAGAATATGCAAAGAACTGTCAAAACTCTAATAATAATAATAAACCCAGTTAAAAAGTGGGTAATAAATTTGAACAGACACTTCACTGAAAAAGACATGAATGGCAAATAAGAAAAGATGCTCAACATTATTAGTCATTAGGAGAATGCAAATTAAAACCCCAGTGAAATACCTCTACATGCCTATTAAAATATCTAAACTTAGGCCGGATGCGGTGGCTCACGCCTGTAATCCCAGCACTTTGGGAGGCTGAGGCAGGCGGATCACGAGGTCAGGAGATCGAGACCATCCTGGCTAACATGGTGAAACCCCGTCTCTACTAAAAATACAAAAAAATTAGCCGGGCATGGTAGCGGGCGCCTGTAGTTCCAGCTACTTGGGAGGCTGAGGCAGGAGAATGGCGTGAACCTGGGAGGCGGAGCTTGCAGTGAGCCGAGATCGCGCCACTGCACTCCAGCCTCGGAGAGAGCGAGACTCTGCCTCAATTAAAAATAAATAAATAAATAAATAAATAAAATAAAAATAAAAATAAAGTATCTAAACTTAAAGACTGACCATTTGAAATGTTGACAAGAAGGTGGAGAAACTCTTATACCCTACTGGCAGCAACATAAAGTGAAACAACCATTTTGGGAAAGAGTCTGGAAATTTCTTAAAAACATGAAGTTACCATATGACCCAGCCATTCTATTTTTAGGCATTTACCAAAGAGGAATGGAATTAATGTCCACACAAAAACTTGTACCAAGATTATGTCAGCTTTTTCTGTAGTAGCCTCAAACTGGAAATAACCCAAATGTCCATCAGTGTGTGAATGGATAAAGAAATAGTGGAATATTTAGCAATAAAACGAATGGAAGTGCAAAAACATGGACGGAATTTCAAAGGTCTTGATGCTGAGTAAAAGAAGCCAGTAAAAAGGGTATATATTGTATGATAAAATTGATAAAAGTCCTAGGAATATGTTCAGTATTTTGATTTGGTGATGGTTCCACAGGTATATATTTATGTCAAAACTTGACAAACTATGCATTTTAAATATGTGTGGTTTATTATATGCCAATCATACCCCAATAAAATTGTTAAAAATTCTGCTATGTGTTCAAGAGCTCAGACTCTATAGGTAGTTAGACCTTAATATGATAATCTCTATTTTATGGCCACCATGCTTTTCATTAAGGTATCAATCCTCTTTATACTTCAGTTTCCACGTGTGCAAAAATCACCTCACAAAGTTGATGTGGGAAGGAAATGATACAATTCCAGAAACAGCAACAATAAAAGCCAACTAAACACACACTAAACATTACCATGGCTAAATAGTTAACACTATTATTGAAAACAAATGAGTTCTTACTAC
Organism: Hylobates moloch; assembly: GCF_009828535.3. Taxonomy (NCBI): domain Eukaryota; kingdom Metazoa; phylum Chordata; class Mammalia; order Primates; family Hylobatidae; genus Hylobates; species Hylobates moloch. The sequence continues at coordinate 48,882,000 of NW_026652277.1, read as the reverse complement.
TGACATTTTGCTATTAATATAGGGGAAAGAAAAAGAACCAAAACAGTTAGTTGGATTATTTAGAACCCATCATGAACCTGTAATGATGTTAATAAACTTGTCCTCTTATTGGACTTTGTTCATGTATTACAAAAATTACTTTGTGTTTTCTATGAGGTGACCTACATCCAATACTAGAAACCAAAGTTTCTATAATCTTCTTTAGATAACATAATGATGTCATGGTTTATTTCCATTTCAGTCCATTCTATAAATTGCTTTTGGTGTTCTCAGAAAGAAAGAAAAAGAAAGAAAGAAAGAAAAAGAAGAAAAGAAAGGAAAGGGAAAAAAGAAGAAAAAAGAAAAAAAGATTGTACTCCCTTGCTCATTACCATTGGCTTTCCATTCCTTACAGAATTAAGCCCAGCCTTCTAAGATTGGCCTTCAGAGTGCTCCATAACAGGTCCACTTTCTACTTTCCCTCAGATAATACAGTGTAGAAATTAAGAGCATTAATCTTGGAATGGGAGCTCCTGGTTCCATTCTTCTTTCTGTGCCTCAGTTTCATTTCTGGAAAATAGGAATAATAATAATACCTACTTTGTAGGGCCATTGTGAGGCTTAAGTGACTTTGTGTAAACAAGCTCTTAGAATAGTGCCTGGTTTATAATAAGAACTCACAATGTTTGCATTATTTTATCTATTATTTTTTCTACTGCTTCCCATGTGCTTTCTCATGCATTATTTACTTCCATCACATTACTTGTTTTTTGTTATGGGCTGAATTGTGTCCCTCCCAATTTTCCATGTTGCAATCCTGACCCCCAGCATCTCAAAATGTGACTGTAGTTGGAGATTAGGACTTAAAAGAGTTCAGTTAAAAATGAAATCTTTAGGGTGGTCCCTAATCTAATCTGACTGGTATCCTCATAAGAAGAGAAAATTTAGGCCAGTAAAGAGATACCAGGGCTGCAGAGGTAACACTGCTGAACCGGTAAGCCTGGAAGTTGGGACTGTCATCTCTGTGGGCCAGAGGACAGAATACAGAGCCAAAGAGGATTATTAAGGAGACTTGAAGTCTAATGGAGTTTGCCTTGCTAGGTTTTGGATTTCCTTGGGACTTATGACCCCTTCTTTCTGATTTCTTCATTTTGAAATGAGAATGTCTATGCTATGGTTGTCCCACTATTGTGTTTTGGAAGCAGATAACTTGTCTAGTTTCACAAGTGCACAGGTGGACAAAACATTTGCCTCAGGATGAATCAAACTTGAGTCTCACTCAAACTTGATTTAGATGATATTTAGATAAGATTTGGGACATAATAGTTGATGCTGGAATATGGTAAGATTTTGGGATTGTTGGGATGGAAGTGAATGTATTTTGCGTGTGAGAAGGACATGAATGCTGGAGGGCCAGAGGTCACAGCATTATGGGCTGAGCTGTATTTCCCTAAAATTTGTACATTGCAGTTCTAACTCTCAGTACCTCAGAATGTGGCTATATTTGAAGATAAGGTTTTTACAGAGATAATTAAGTTAAAATGAAGTCTTTAGAGTAAGCCCTAATCCAATCTGACTGGTGTCTTCATAAGAAAAGGAAATTTGGACACACAAAGAGACACCAGAGGTGTTTGTGCACAGACTGAAGACCATGTGGGGACACAGTGAGAAGGTGGCCAGCTGCAAACCAAGCAGAGAAGCCTCAGAATAAACTACACCTGCTGACACCTTGATCTTGGACTTCCAGCCTCCAGAACTGTGAGAAATAAATTTCTCTTATTTAAGCCACATGGTCTGTGATATTTTGTTGTGGCAGCCCTAGTACACTTATTCCCAAATAGATTTTGCATTCCCCATTCTCCACATCTTTACACACACCGTTCTATTTCCTTTGAATGTTCTTTCCTTCAAAGCCGCCATTCTGCAAAACTTAGTTCCAATAATAACTCCTCCATAAATTCTCTTCATGTTCCCTCAGTTGAAATTGCTTTGCCTTCTCTATTCTTTCATAAGCATGCTGTTTGGTTGTGAATTAAAGAGTATTCACTTTTGACTTAGCTTTACCATAAATTTATGAGCTCCTGAAGGGTAGAATATGGTGTATTTTTAAAAATCTTCAGCCAATCACTGTGTTTTGTAATAGTAGACTCTGAGTAAATATTGAGTTGAATTGTTGACTCAGGTTCTATGATAACAGTCTCATTTATGTTTTCTCTTCACTCTGACTTCCATAGAAAACTTAATATACTGTAGACTGTCAGCATTGATAGACATTGGCTAACATAAACCACGCACATGGCTTGATTATCCTGTAGGAAAACCTGTACCTAGATAGTTGGCTGGGACTTACAGGAATCACAGGACTTTGCTCAGGTACTTGTGAAAAGCTTTCCATGCATTCACTAACCTAATTCTCACAAGGTCCAAATGAGTTAGGCTATAGTATGGTGACTTACAGGTGACAAAGCAGAGACAAAATCAATAAATTGTGCAGGGCTACACACCTCAGATGTGGTGGAGCCAGGAAAAGAGCTCAGAACTTTCAGATTTCAGAGTTCATGCCAGAAGGATGGTCCTCTACAATTCTGAGTTCAAGGGTTCGATCATTTCCCCACATGTGCTTCTCATAGCATTTTCCATGACTTTCTGCAGCCAGGAGCTTTGGATTTGTCTGCTGGGAGCATAAGAGATGCCTCAGGGTCCCTTTTCATAATGGACAAAATAAAAAGATGTTTACATTAAGGATGATTAGTGAGATTGAGGCCACATCCTCAAGTCCAGGGATTTCTAGCTGCTAATGCAACATTTGTTAGAATCAGACAGCAATACATCCTATGAAGGCAATATTCTTTGGGAGATACTGCTGACCTGGTAATGCCTGTTCTAGAATCATGGCCTGGGGGGAGAACATCTTGTCATTTCAGATATTTATATGCTAGTGCCTCGAAGGAATTGTTTTTATTAGCTAGTTTAAAAAACTAATGTTTATTTATAATAAAAACTCAAAATAGTTCAGCATGTAAGAAGGTGAAGGTGTTAAGTCCCTGCCCCACTCCCTCTAATTTTTTCAGAAAGGTTATATGCATTTATGAGCATTTAGGAGAATAAATTAGACTATTCTCTACATTTATTTGCTTTCTTCTTTTTAATGACCATGTGCATTTCTGTTGTGTACGGATGGAAGAAACATCCTTACACATTCATCTTTGGGTGCTTGCGGTAGTATTTCCTAAAGTAGAAGTCTGGAGGGAGGGGCTCTTTACCTTGTGGCTTTATGAAGAAGGCAAACTAGCCTGTTTAGAATGACTAAACTACCTCTGCAATGAAAACTACAGATAATTAAATATATTTATGTATAACAATTTACAAAGAATATGCAGAGAGTGGTACCTGGTGATGATCTGCAGTCTTTTTTGCTTCAGGACTGATGACGGCTGTTAGCGAGGCCATACTGGATTACTTTTTTCCAAGGCCTGGGCACCTTGTGGCAGAGAATGTGGTCCTCTGTGGGTCCCATGCATTCTTTCACTTCACTGCTATTTTAAGATGTCTGCTTCTGGCTAGACACGATGGCTCATGCCCATAATCCCAGCACCGTTGGGAGGCTGAGGTGGGTGGATCGCCTGAGGTCAGGAGTTCAAGGCCAGCCTGGCCAACATGATGAAACCCTGTCTCTACTAAAAATAAAAAATTAGCTGGGCATAGTGGCAGGTGCCCAGCTACTTGGGAGGCTGAAGCAGGAGAATCTCTTGAACCTAGGAGGCAGAGGTTGCAGTGAACTGAGATAGTGCCACTGCACTCCAGCCTGGGTGAAAAAAAAAAAATGTCTGCTTCTGGGCTGGGCACGGTGGCTAATGCTTGTATTCCTAGCACTGAGGGAGGCCAAGGTGGGTGGATCACTTGAGCCCAGGAGTTCAAGACCAGCCTGGGAAACATGGTGAGACTCTGTCTCTATTAAAAAAAAAAAAAAAATTAGCCAGGTGTGGCAGGGTTGAGGCTGGAGGATTTCTTGATCCCAGAAAGTAGCCATATTCATGCCACTGTGCTCCAGCCTGGGTGACAGAGCAAGACTCTGTCAAAAAAAAAAAGTCTGCTTCTGACATCAAGAAATTTTATAATAAATATTTTCTTATGCACATACTCAAAATATGGTCTTTTAATACTAAGTAGTTATAAATTTATTTCTCCAGAAAGCTTTGCTCCTCCCAAACTATAATCTGGACAGTGGTTGCCCCCTACTTTCCTTGCCAACCCCAGGAAAAGATGTCATATTTATCTCTCTCTTATCTGATCCTTGTGCTTCTGGGTTTTCTTTGGGAGTTTGTTCTCTCTGCCATTATGTTTTGCTGACAGTGGTGATGTTGGGAAGAGCATTTCTTTAGCATTGCTTTTGACAGAGTCATTCTCTCTTTCAAGTTCAAGTTGAAAAATAAAACCCCATTGTGCTGCCCTGACACTTCCTGTGCAGTGCCAATAAAACATCCCAGCCTCTCATCTCATCTTATGTTAACTTACGGGCATTGCTGTTTGATCTTTTTCATTCAGTGTTCTGACGATGATAGCACACACAGCCTACTCACAGCCAAAGAAGTGCAGCAATGGGCCCTTGCTCATGGAATTCACTGGTCTTACCATCTTCCCCATCAGTCTGTTACAGTGCCAGCTAGGTGACAATTCTTTTCAGGGCCTGGACCATGTTCTCCAGAGGGCTGTACATGCTCTGAATTAGTGTCCAATATTGTTACTCTTTCTCCCATAGCCAGAAGCCATGGGTCTAGGGATCGAGAGGAAATGGGAATGACATTACTCACCATTACCCCTAATGACCCACTGGAACAATTTTTGCTTCCTGTTCTTACAACTTTATGCTCTGGTGGTCTGGCGGTCTTTGTCCCAGAGCTAAAACTACTCCCGCCAGGAGACACAACAAAGATTGCATGGAGCTGGAAGTTAAGACTGCCACCTGGCCACTCTGGGGTCCTCATGCCTCTGACTCAGCAGGCTGAGAGGAGAGTAAAGGTGTTGGCTGGGGTGATTGATATGGACTGCTACTCCACAGTGGAAGTAAGGAAGAGTATGTCGGGAATACAGGATATCTCTCAGAGAGTCTCTTAGTATTGCCAGGCCTTGTGATTAAGATCAATGGAAAATTATAACAACCATATTTGGGCAGGACTAGGAATGACTCAGATCCTTCAAGAATGAAGGTTTGGGTCACCCTGCCAGGTAAAGAACCATAATTAGCTGAGGTGGTTGCTGAAGGGAAAGGGAATATAGATTAGGTAATAGAAGAAGGTGGTTATAAATACCAGCTACAACCACATGATTAGTAGTTACAGACATGCGGGCTGTAATTGCCATGAGTACTTTCTCTCTATTTTGTTAATAATACTTTTGTATGTATTCATATACATGTATGCGTGTGAGTGTATATATATATATATAATAAATATGTATGTATGTGTATATATACATATATAAATATATATACAAAGAAAATATCTTTGTTTTCTTTCTTCTCTAATTCCTTTCTCATATAATGTAAAATGTATTGAGTTTATATGAGTATTTAAGTATTGTTAATTTTATATCATAATATTTACATTGTGGGATATCAGAAGAGGAGTAAACATCATTTAAGGACTTTATTTCCTCTTCTGGAAAAGGGATTAGTGTAATATTTTGGTTGTACATAGGATAGTTGTATCATGCTAGGAGGAACTATAGCCTTGTTATTGTCTTTATTTGGAGATTAAGTGTGGTTTAAAGAGGTGAGTATGGTACCAAGTTGACAAGGGGTGGACTTCTGATCATCAATTTTGGTTGTCAATTTGACTGAATTAAAGGATACCCAGATCGCTGGTAAAGCATTATTTATTCTCAATCATTGCATTATTTATTCTCAATGCTTCAGTTGGTACTGAGGCTGTCCCTCTTTTGTGAAAAGGAAACCCAGGTGGTTTGGCATTTGATTAGAATAATTGCGGTGCCCCAGGTATATCTGTGAGGGTGTTTCTGGAGGAGATTGGTATCTGAGTTGGTGGATTGGTAGGGGAAGATCTGCCCTCAATGTGCACTGGCACCATCCAATTGCCTGGAGGTCTGGATAGAACAAAAAAGTGGAGGAAGGATGCATTCTTGCTCTCTCTCTTCTCCGGCCTTTGGACATCAGTACTGCAGGTTCTCTGGCTTTTGGGTTCTGGGACTCACACCAGTGGCCCCCTGGGCTCTTGGGCTTTCTGCTTCAGACAGAGGTACACCACTGACTTCCTTGGTTCCGAGGCCTTTGGACCTGGACTGAGCTATGCTACTAGCTTCCTTGGCTCTTCAGCTTGCAGATGGCCTGTCACGGGACTTCTCAGCCTCCAGAATTGAGTGAGCCAATTCCCCTAATAACTCCCTGCTCATCTCTCTCTCTCTCTCTCTCAATCTCTCTCTCTCTCTCTCTGAATCTCTCTCTCTCTCTTTCTCTCTCCTATTGGTTCTGTTTCTCTGGAGAACCCTGACTGAAACAGATTTTGGTGAATTGACTACAGAGATTTTATAGAAGTTTGGATCTTTATTGGATAGCTAGTTGGAACAAAAATCTCATTTTATTATAAAGGAACAACAACAACAAAACACACTACCAGAGGTGGTGGTTATCCCCCCATAGCTGTTCTCCATTTCTAGTAGAATATATATACTAATAGATATCTACCTGAGCACAAGGCTACCTACCTAAAGATTGTATCCCAGCCTTCTTTGTGGCTAGTTGTGACCAAGCAACTAAGTTCTAATGTAATAAGGGCAGCAGTGACGGGTGCAATATCCATACTGTGCAAAGAAAGAAGTAAAACTTGCCCAAGGAAGTATTTCTGCCTCCTCCTGGCTGGAATGTGAGCATGAAGTCCTCTGGGGCTGTAGATAAAAGGAGCTGGGTCTCTGATGCATGTGGCAATCATATCAGCCCTGGATCTTCTAGCTGAACTGTTTTGTGAGGAAAAAAATATACTTCCTTTTTATTAAAGATACTGTTGTTTTCAATCCTTTTGTTTTAATGGAAATACATACACAGCACAAGTAAATAAATATATATATGCACACACATGAAAACACACATACACAATCTTAATAAATTATTCAAATGAGAACAACAAACTTTTTCATGTGGGGATATGTCTTACATTCAAAATATGTCAATGTCATTGCAACTTATTTTTTCCCCCCGTTTTTACAATTACCATTGTCTTTTGGCAACCTTGATGAAACTTCGCATTACTTAAACATGGAATGATGAATAGGGACAGTTAGATTAATAAGGCATAAGTCAATCAGGCTTTCTGCTGAGATCATAAGCTACAGTTACAGCATATTTTGCAGCAGTAAATTCTTAAGGGCCTGAAATAAACTTGAAATTTGTAAATGTTTCCAAGCTAAGTATAACTTTAATGTGATTTAGGTACTTAAATTTGTGCTTAAATTATGAATTTACCTAAAATTGAACATTCTACTAGCTTTTTCATAAAATGTATTCAACCAATCATTTGTACCAACTTCTGAGATGTTACAAATGACAAGGTTGATTACTTACAGTTAATCTTTTATTCTCAGGGAAGTGGAAGAAAGTGTAGGCTGGGAAGGGGACTATTGCAGATGGGATGGGACTAATGAGCACTGGAGAAAGAGGAAGAGCAAATGGTCCAGAATATTCATTAATTCAGTTATCAAACATTTATTTAGTGCCTATATTAGTTCATGTATTATACTAGGTGCTGAGGGTTCAAAGTCTAATAATGTTTAATTTCTGTCCTTAAGATACTTATAGTTAAAGAGGCAAAAATGGAAACTGACTATAAAACAAAATAAAGTCATTGATTTTTCATTTTATTAATTTTTATTAATTTCTAGAGGCAATTGTATGTTGGATCAGTCAGAGTTTTCCACATTCCTGGACACAGTAATTTGTTCAGGGATGTGCGAATAACTGTGGCCAATTAGAGACTTTCTCGAGATTTGAGGTCTAGAAACTGAGAGAGGGTCTCTTTTTTTCTGAATCATTAGTTTCTATCACTTGCAACCAGAAGATTCCTGATGTAACCTATGCATGAATTTTCTGGAAGGCATTAGGTACCTGATAATTTAAAAAAATAAATGAAAAGGTGGATAATTTATTTTTGTGTCATACATAACCCATATGATGTCTGCCTTCACATTCATCTTTGTTTTTGTCCCTCCCACTCCCATACTTACTACCTTCCAAGTAAGACTCAGTGTTTCTTTGCATTCTTCAAGATGAAAATGGACTCCATCAGGCATTGATGAGTGACGCTGATTTCCTTGAGGATATATAGTAGGGAGTGAGTGGTGAAAATACAGTGCACGACAAGCAGCTTTGTACTACAAACCCCCTCCTTGGTCTTCTCTTTCTAAGTCTCAGTGTGGCCCTTTCGTATTGGTCTTCCTGTTACCTCTTCACTTTCCCCATAGTCTGTACATTTCCCAATTCTGGTCCCCAACCCCTGGATCTTTCTTACTCAGAGTAACATAGCTATGCCCCAACTCATCCAAACTTACACGCTTTCACCCATCGCTCCATTCAACAGACAAAAGATACCCCAGATACTGAAATCTACCTTCCGTAGGAGATAGCAGAGAGAATATAAATCACAAAATTTTTGAGTCATTATACAAACTGACCAAAGAATACAATATATCTGAGTCTAGATATGATTAAAGTTAGATATGTAAAGGATTTAGGTAGGTGTGGGTTGGGGCAGCTTCCAGGAATAGAAGGATGTTTTCCAGTCTGAGAATTTGCCTTTCATTGGATATATTTTATCAAGTTTGTGTTTCCATAAAACCTCCATGTAAATATGTATTTTTACTACAAGATATTTGACCTGATTGATAGTTTGCTGATAGATATTTGACCTCAGAGGTGGGCGAGTGGAAGGTCAAGAAGTTATCATAGAGTATCTTTACCCTCCCAGATAAAGTTTGCAAATGAGAAAGTGGGTAATCATTACTATTCTAACATCTCTTTGTTTCTCCGTTTTCTCCCATCCTTTTCTTTCAGTTCTAACTTTCTCAGGCACTAAGGTTTAGAGGGAAGTTCTTCATGGAGAACTGGGAATGCCAAGATGCACTGGGTCTTGGGTTGGATACGCCGATTATTACTTTTAAAGTCAGGACTTTCTTTTCACCTGAAATAATGGTTTGACATATTCATGGATGTATTTTAAGCCCTGGAACAAAAATAGGATGTAGATGTTTATAAATTTAGACTCACAGGACAACTATCCACAGTTTAGTTCTCCTGGAATTAAAACACATCATTCTGATTCTTTCGCATATCCAAAGCCAGTTTGTCCCATTTCATTTTTTTTTGTTTACTAGTGGTTTAAGTGTATCTCTGTAAGGCTTCTAAAGCTATCTAGAAGTTAGGCAGAATATAAATAACATTTATTGTTATTATCATCATATGTAGCATTCACTCTGTTTTGCTGCCATTACTAAACCATTCAAGCAATGTTGTTGCTATGTGTAATATTAGCAGAAGACTCCTTGGGGAAACATATAAGTGGATGTTTAATATTCTGCTTGTTTCTCAGTTCATCTCTTCACAGGCAGAGGTGTTAGAGCATGTCCAAAGTTCAGTTGAAAAAAAGATAAAATCTACAGTATCAAAACACAGCATAAACATGTTACTGTAATTCATAGAATTGCTTTTGCTATAGCATTTTTGCTAAATTAGGAGATCGTAAATTAGCTAAGTCTATCTGCTCTTGAAATTTTTATTCCTTTTTAGATCTTTTCAAATGAACACACAAAATATTTCCCACAAGCGTATATATCAGAAGTAATTTCTCAGTGGCTCGGTCAAAGTAGTATAGATAAATTTAGAAGCCAAGTGAGTTTCCACTGAAATACTCAGTTATAAACCTAGCTTTTGAGAAGGATTAGCATGTACTTCATTTGTTTTTTTCTCATAGTATCTCATTGATGACTTGGTAGAATTCAAGTTTAGTCTTGAGATACGAATCCGATAAAAATATAGTAAATCCCGGAACTACTGGCATTTTAAGAAAATGGGAAAACAGTGCATATGAATGAATATGCAACCAAGTGCTGTTGTGAAACCTGGTCCTAAAGATTTTCAGAGAAATGTTAGACTGTCAAGGACCTGCTTAGATTTGTAAACTAATCACCTGGACACAGAACATGTTGCTGTTGACTGCTGGGTTCTTTGGAACTTTAAAATAACTTTATCCTCTTCATTGCACTAATTAATTGTAGCTGTCAGCTTCATGCAGAAGTCCCTTTGTGAGTTTGCTTGGGGAGTTATATCATATATATGTGGAATATGTATGTATGTGTGTGTATATATATAGATTATACATATGTATATTTATGTAATTTGTTGTGTTGTGTTGTAAATGAATCCAAAGCTTAATAGCTTAAAACAAAAGCCATTTCTTTAATTCAGGAGTCTATTGTTCAGCAATTTGGGTAGGGCTCAGATGGTTCTTCTGCTGATCCTGACTGGACACACTCATGCTTCTGTAGTCAGCTGCTGGTTGCTATGCTGCTCTGCTTCTGGGGTTGACTGGTGGTGGGTGGGGTGCCAGGGATGACTGGGCCACATGTCCGTCATTATCTTGCAGGCTAGTCTGGGCTCATTCACGTGGTGACTCAGAGTCCTAAGGACAGCCAGAAAGAGGACAGGCCCTACCACACAAGTGCTTATCAAGTTTCTGCTTGGATCACATTTGCTAATGTCCCGTTGCCCAAGGCAAGTCTGTTGGCTGAGCCCAGAGTCAGAATGGGAGACACTCATGGTTGTATGGCAGGGGTCCTGGATGCAGGAAAGAGATGAATTTGTGACAGTTTTGCAATCTATCACAGTAATACAGATGGCCTTGGGCAGCCAGAAGTAGCTGTGGATGATGTTTGTTAATAGCTATAAGAGTCTTTGAGTAATCATGCCATCTTGTGTAGAAAGGCAGCATGGTGTTTGGAAATACTCTTGACCTTGGATTCCAAAGAACTGGCTTCTTATTCTGGCATTGCTACTCTTTCATTGTGTGACAATGGAAAACTTTCTGAGTTTCTCTGGGTCCCTAACTATTCAACTGTTAAATTGAGGTATCGTTTCTAGGATCTTAAAATTTCAAATAAATGCCTTTGCTTGTGAGATACTGAAAGATTTAGAGAAGAATTTAAAAAAATCATAAAACCATAGAGCTCATTGAGTCCAACATCTTGCTCTTAATGATGGGGAAAATGAAGCCCAGAGAGACTTACTCAAGGCCTTAGAAAAAGTTAGTTGTGGAGCTGGCCCTAGAAGTTAGGTCTCTCTGATTTCTAGCTCACCAACATTTTCTCTATCCCTGGGTGTTTTGTCAACAAGATATCAGGAACATATTAATTTTCAAGTACAGTTAGCATTCCACACATAAAATTCATTTAACTTACTTGAAGTTTTATTCAAAGTTTTAGGTATCATTATAGGTAAACAACTTTGAGGTATATTTGTACGTGCATGGTAGTTAGCAATGAGATATAGCATTTGAGGCTGATCTTGATGGGGTTACTCATGCATCTGTGCTCAGCTTGATAAAGACCACCTTCAAACAAAACATTTTGTGATGATAAGTCCAAAAAGTGCTCACTGCATTTTCTGAAATTCACTCCTCCCCCATTCTGCCAGTTGCTGCTTCTGATCCCTGATGAGTCAGGCTCAGGAGGGGAGGGTGTGGGAAGTACTGGGACAAGGGATAAAGAGCACATAGAGTGGTTACTCTAGAATCTGACACCAGTGAGCTCTTTATGCAGCAGATACATGGTAACTGGCACTTGTTCTCATGGGACCCTTTGGTGAGTTCATCAGAGGTCCTGCACTGGGGACCTCTGACTGCAGCCTCTTGAACTTCTGTTGACGTCAATTTACTCTGTGGGGTGGTTGTCTTTGATATAAAGCTCAGCCATCTCCCTGTAGAGTCCTTTCCCTTTACTCTGCTGCAATCTAATCTAGACATAATCTTTCAGCTTTAGACTTACACTCTTGAGAGTCAGGCACCAGTGTTTCTGTCTATCAAATTTCTGGGGTCACTTGCCAAGTTTTTGTTGCATCTCATTGGAGAGAAAGTGCCCATTATTCTCCCCCTTTGAAGTGGGGGAGAGACACCATGCAGCTCAGGAACAATTTCTCTTCAATATCCTCTCTCCCCAACATCTGCATTAAAATCCCCTCTCTCCAACATCCTTAACACCTATGTGAATTCTTTGCCTCCTCTCGTGTAGCTTGAAAGTGGTAACCATATGATGTTTGCATGGTTTCCAGTCTCTCAGCACATCCAACTTACATAGTTTAGCCCCTTATTTTAGAATGTGGGCACTTAGTACCTGTTGAATTATTTTTAGCCCTTGATTCTTGCTGAAAAAAAGTACATAAGAAGAGTGACTTTAGTTTCTTCATCTGAAAGACAAAGAGGTTAGACTTCTTGCTCTTTGGACATTGCTATGGATTAATTTGTGTCCATGCCCCCCTCCAACTTAGATGTTTAAGTTCTAACCCTCAATGTCACTGTATTTGAATATAGTGCTTTTAGGAGGTAATTAACATTAAATAAGATCAAAAGCATGGGGCCCTAATCTGATAGAACTGGTATCCTTATGAGAAGAGGAAAACAGAGAGAGGATGTATGTGAGGACATAATAAGAAGGTGGTCATTTGCAAGCCAGGGATAGAGCACTCACAAGAAACTGAACCCTACTGGACATCGATCTTGGACTTTCCAGCCTTCAGAACTATGAGAAAACGCATTTCTGCTGTTTAAGCCACGCAGTTTGGTATTTCATTATGGCAGCCTGAGCCGACTGATGTGGATGTCTTTACTTCTAAAACTCTTAACCCCACCCCCTAAATTCTAAAACTGCTCATGTCCTATGAGAGTTCACATATGTCCAAGAAAAAGCTTGCCTCACTCCACCAGTGACATCTAGACTCAAGGAAGCCTCTTCTTGCCCTTTGAAGCCATGGGTCTGCCTTTACCCATCCTCTTCAAGCTGAAATCTTAGCCACGGCACTCACACTGTTAATGTTATCTCAGCAACTGAACAAGCTCCATTCCCTCAACTTCTCATTTTCTCAGATTTTTAGGAGTTGGCTATCTCATGTACTGATTTCCTCATCCATGACATCAATAGTTTAGCAATTTCCTGTAAACTATGGTTCGATCATACTGAAATATATTAACTGCGATGAGCGATGAAATTGCCAGTGCTGTTATTACGTGAGCCATGCTTTAGAAACAGTGACAACCCTTGAGAGATTACATTCGGGGCTTGAAATTTGTGATTTCTTCTGAACCCAGAGAAATGGCATTTATTTGGAAGGAGGAAGTGGAGGGCCAAGACCAGTTGCTTTAATATCAACTTAGCTGCGTATTAAAGCTATTTTTCTCTTAGAATCAGAATCATGCTTGTAGCATCCACAGTAACAGAGTTTGGCAATAAGGAAAATAGAAAACCAAACTTATTTGGGTTCAAATGATATCTCTTCTTTCAACTCTTAAAACATTTTTGATTGATACCAACATTTGGCACTTACATATTAAGCTTCCAGAATACAGGGAGTGCATTTTATCATCTATGTATCTCTGAAAGTCCTTAACTGAATCCCTAGAAGGAAAGTAATCTAGATAAAATTCTGACCACTGTGCCTGTTTGATAAGTACATAGTAAATACTAGTTATTGTTGTCAGTCCAAAGTAGGTGCTCACTAGTTGTTAATAGACTAATTTCTCTTTTGCAACTATTCTCTGCTTCGTTCATTCTATGGAAAGTTATGCAAATCTATAAAACCTTATTCTATATTATATTAGGGTTAGAGATAGAAAAACCATGGGGGAAGTATGATTGTTCTTTGAGCTATACAATCAATTAACAGTCAGTGATCTTTTAGTGTGTTTTGTATATATATGTTTCTGCACACTAAAGTTTAATCACATAGAAGGACAAGTAGAGGTTGCTTTGTTTGAAATTACTTTCTTAAATTATTCCAAGTAATGCTTGAATCCTGCTTAAAAAAACTGCCAAGTCTTCTTGCATCAAAGTCCCAATTTGCATATTACTTTACATATTGAGTCCCAAAGGCTTCAATTCAAAGGATGGAAAATAAAATTAAACAAATCAATTAGTGTATCCTACTGCAATTGTATTCAAACCCAATAGTAAGGGCATTACATACAAATTACATAACAGATTTAGAAAGCAATTCAATTTAATCACATCTTAGATCAGGAGAGACAGGAACCCAGCTCAAGAGCACAAGAGAAATGCCAGTTAGCCCTTATGCAGGGGACGGTGGTGGGAGGGCGGTTCTCATCTGTCCTGGATGGAACAGCACCTGGCCTCACCAGAACCAGCCCCGCAGTGAAGCGCTGACCCCAGGCTGGGATTTCCAGGAATCCTTTTCTTTAATAAGAAGTGATTCTATTAGGCCTGTTACCTTTTGGCCATTTGATTTCTGGTAATGTTAGAATTTTAAACTTGGTGCTGAATAGCCACTAATTTTGTACAGTATCCTTGTGCCTAGAACAAATATATATATATATATATGGAACATATTTTAAATGATAAGCTGTTCTGTGCATCACCTAATCCCGCCAGGCAGTCTTTAAAGTTCCTTCCACCTTATTCTCTGGAGGTCTTTCCCAGCGTGGGCATCTAAAACTGTGCTTTTCAATTAGTCATATGTGACTGGTGTGACTAAATAATTAAATGCTTAATTTCATTTTATTTAAATTAAAATTTAAAAAATAATCCTGGATTCAATTACTGGAAGACTTTTGGGTGCATCTTGAACAATCTTTGGTATATGGATCTACTTTTTGACTCCACATTTTATGTAATCTAAATATTGATCAAGTATTTAACATCTAAATCGAGATGTGTTGTAAGTGTAAAATACAAACCAGATTTTTTAGTATAAAAGTGATGTAAAATATCTCATTAATGATTTTTATGTTGATTACATGTTTAAAATGAAATATTTTAGACACAAATTATATTATTAAAACTAGTTCTATCTATTTCTTCTTACCTTTCTAATGTGGCTATTAGAACATTTGAAATGACGTCTGTGCCTCATTTTGTATTGCCTTTGGACAGTGCTGGGTTAGAGAGAATAAAGCCAGAAAACAAAAGTGCTAAATATTGATTTTTAAATTCAAATACCATTAGTAGGACAATAATAAGGTAGGGCATAGAATACATGCTTTATTTTGTTTATCCTACCCTCAAACAAGATCAAGATTTCTCAGCTGGAGAGGGTAAGAAGGAAGGTACCAGATGAAAAGGAGCAGGGTGCGCACCTAAAGACCCCCCTCTAGCTTCCATGGGGTCACTGTCTTGTGAGCTGTCCTCATGGCCTGGCAGTGCAGATAAACATTAGCATGGCCAGCATCTGCAGCAGGCTCAGCTGTGCCCCAGGATGTTGCTCAGCCTCACCTAGTGCACTCTGTGGCCCACCCTCTACTGCCCACCTTCTGCTCTCTGTTAATGGATATCTATAAATCCTCAGGTTGGAGCATGGGGTCCTGGACTCCTGGCAAGGTGTGATAATGTGGAAAAGAAAGACACTGCCCTTTGCTAAGAGTGAACAAGCCAGAGCAGCTCAAGATCTACCAAGATCTAGGCAGAAGTTGGAGACCACCTTTCATCCCTGCTGTCTAACCCGTTTCATCCTTTACAGGCGTGTGTGGTCTTTTGAGATTTCAAAATGGCTGTATGTTGTGTTTCTGTTTCTTACACTCGTTTACTAAGTATCAAGCAGTTTTTACCTTGTGGGTCATGATTCACACTTTGTTTTCTTCCCTGAGCCCACTTCCCAGTGCAGGTTACGTGTCATTTCTATGTGTTTGCACAGTGTAGCAGATTGTGTTGCTCAGAAATGGCCACAGCAGTGGCCATATTCTTTTCAGAATTTTGCTGCTTTTATCAAGATATGGAGTCTATTTCCTGCCCCTTGAGGCAGAAATGGAATGGGACTTTGAAACTGTCTTGGTGAACAGAATGTAGGGGGAGGGACATATGTGGCTCCAAAGCTAGATTCCAGAAGATTGCACGGCTTCCACCTGGTGCTCACTTGTACTCCCTCTCTCTCTCAGGGTGTCCGTCTTTGGAACTTGGCCACTATGCTCTAAGAAAACTCAAAGCAATTTATGTTGAAGACCACATAGAGATGTCTGTGTGGAGATGTTCTTAGGCCCCTAGATGACAGCCAGCATCAACTGCCAGATGCATCCGTGAATAAGAGAGTCTTCAGAGGATTTTAGGCCCCAGCCTTCAAGTTTTCTAGTTGAGGTCCTAGACATCATGGAGCAGACCCAAAATGTCTTTCAGTTCCTGATCCACACATAGTAAACGATGGCTTTCCACTACTGAGATTTAGGTAATTTCTTATGTGGCCATAATAGGTGAAACATACTGCATCATGTGCTTGCCCATATTATTTCACCCACAAGACTACACCTATTGTAATTGGTTGCTTTTCTCTCCCTCATAGACTCTAAGTTCCTTTTGGGCAGATACTAGGCCAATCATCAATCCATCAGCTGATGAGTCTTCTTTAAATTGCCTCATACAAGAGGGCATTAGCTAAAAATGTTAGATTTAAAGTGAGGAGAATTTGGCCTTCACCAAAGAGGGACAGAGTCTTTACCCTTGGCTTCTGGGAGAGTGTCAGTGTCATATCTGATAGGAATATCTTTGTTTAGAGTCGTGGCCTGCCACATTGGATCTTAGAGTGGGTTGGGCTACATCTTACAGTCTTAGAGTAGGTGCTGGCCATTTCAGAAAGACTAACCATATGACTTAGGGTGGAAGCTTTGGGTCACTTGCATCAGTTGGTCTGGAGGCTGGGTTTAATCATGTGGACCATCAATCAATCAATCCATCATGCCTATGTAATGAAACCACCCAAAAAACTTTGAGCACCAAAGCTCGGGTGAACACCCGTGATTGGTAATACTCTGTGAGTATTGTCAAACATCAGTGCTGAGAGGGTAATACATCTAGAGGACAATGAAAACTTCGAGTTTGAAACTCTCCCAGGCTCTGCCCTATGTGTCTCTTCCTTTGGCTGATTTTAATTTGTATCCTTCCCCTGTCATAAAAATAATCATTAGCATAATAGCATTTAGTGAATTCTGTAAGCCCTTCCAGCAAATTATCAAAACTGAGGATGGTTTTGGAAACCCCTGAACTTGCAGTTGGTGTCAGACGTGAGGGTGGTTTTGTGAAAGATACCCTCAAACTCCTTAGCTTGGCTAACTCCAGGGGAAGGTCATTTGTCAAAACCCTGTTGTACAGAAAAATAAATGGGTAAATCCTGTAAACAGGTGAGCAAGACAGGACCCCCACCCTGGATAAGAACCTATATCTGAAAATGATATTCCAGACTCCAAACTCCTACTTCATGTATCTCATGCACATTCAACTGGGGGCATTCCCACTTCATAGCAGCCTCTGTGAGAAGGAGCGGACTCAAGGACCACTTCTGCCTTCAGTTGCGCAGAACACTGCTGCCTGACTGCTCATCAGCAAATAGGTGGGAGGACCGTGCTGTTCCCCGTTCCATCTGGTGGATACTACCCCTTGAGCCAGGAACCAGAGCTAGAAGTGCTATTTTTTATTTTTCCCCTTAAAAATTTCTTCATTAACTCTTAGGTAAAAGGCATTGGTCCTTATTAGTTTCATCTAAAAATTGTCAATAATAAGGAAACCAATTATGAAACTAAATTAGAATGTTTAAAATTCAAATACAATAGATCAAGAGAAGCAAGCAAATAATGGTGCTTAGCTATGTTCAAATATTTGAGATTGTGAGAAAAATGATGTAGAAACTGGGTGTTTTCTAGGACAAATCTATTTGACGTTCCTTAATAACAGTTAATGAGAGATATCTTTGAATTTTTTAAAAAATAGTGTGTGTGTGTGTGTGTGTGTGCGTGCTGTCATTGCATGTTAAAAATAATTTCTAGAATATATATAATATAAATACTAATTAAGTAAATGTGTT